>NW_027122009.1:0-639796 GCF_030686945.1 Centruroides vittatus
ATGTAATAAGGATGTATGTTAAGGACTCAAGTAATGACCAATTACACGTGCACGAATTTGGCGAAACAACAGTAATTTATTCTAACAGTACAATAACCGCGAGATGCTTCCTAACCCTCAAGTTTACACGATACACGACTTAAAACTAACGAAATTTACAATACTCTATATACATATATACATACACATTTTCCTTCTATACAATAATTGCATATATTAGCCTTCGACGAATCACGGTATTATGTTAAGTAAATGCAACACGATCTCGAGTTCCAAGCGTTCCTTTTCTTTACGTTAATTCACAAAACTAATAGTTCTTTCCGATACCTGAACGTAATTTACGTCACCAGAAGTACGTCCCTCGT
Organism: Centruroides vittatus; assembly: GCF_030686945.1. Classification (NCBI taxonomy): domain Eukaryota; kingdom Metazoa; phylum Arthropoda; class Arachnida; order Scorpiones; family Buthidae; genus Centruroides; species Centruroides vittatus. The sequence goes on from NW_027122009.1 coordinate 366, forward strand.
TGATACTTCTCAATTACACTACGATGGAAACGGATTGTGCTTCCCGACTGAAAGTGGTCGCCCTTTCTAGACTCCTGTTCTCCCGGTCTAACTCCGACGTCCTTGCTGACCCTTCCTCGGCAACCTTCCTCGACGAATCCAAAAGCAGCCAAAAAGTGTCCTCAATCGTGAGAGTCCCTCAATTTATATTTCCCGCTCTCCGGAAGTCCGCTTCACTTATTGTCCCACTCTGGACCAATCAGAAAGCTTCTCACGTATCCTAAGGTGACATCATAAGAAAATTCCACGCGACACGGTACAAACCAAGAAAACCCGATACATACAAAAAGGAAACCGAGAAAATAATTAATAATAATAATAATAACAATAATACATAGTTGCGTAGCACTACATATCTCCCCCCCAAGCGACTCACTTCCCGTAGTGCAAACTACGGAAATCAATTTTGCGTTCACGTAGGTTATAAGGTTTCTTACGCACCTCAAGGTCAGTGCACTTCTGCACACCACTTGTGTCAACACCTTGCGTGTTAGTGACCACCCCACGTCTCCTCACCAACCGATCATCCAGGACTTCATCATCATCCTCCAGTACAATTCCTCTATCCTCCCTCTTTTTTTTCTTATTACAAATCGGATAGCCATAGCAAGGTTTTAGGCGATCGACATGGACAGTCTCCTGATCCTTCATATTGCAACCCTCCACACGATACGTAGTTGGGTTTATCACCTTGGTGATCCGAAAGGGTCCTTTATAATTATAAGAAAACTTATTCCCTTTAACACCTTTCTTTCTCACCCAAACCCTCTGCCCTTCCGAAAAACTTACTAATGTTCTCCCTTTGCTTCGATAATCCCTTCCTTTCTTGTTGTAATTTCGCGCATGGATACTCGCATTTTCCCGTAATGCACGGAGTTTCGTGACCAGGAATGCCCTACGCTCATCGGTAGACATATCATCAGGCAGGTATTCGATATTAGGGGTACGGGGATCAACACCATACAAGAGGAAGGCAGGTGACTCATTTATGGCAGTGTGGTGCGAATTGTTATAGGCAAAACATGCAGAAGGTATCATTTCATCCCATTCGACTCTCCCATCGTCAGAGGATTTAGTTATCATTTCGACTAACGATCTGTTCACCCGTTCGCACGTGCCATTCGCACAAGGTCGATAAGCGGTAGTAATGTTCCTCCTAATTCCTAACCACTTGCAACAGTCCGAGAATAAAGATGATAGAAAGTTGGTACCTCTATCGGAAATAATTACTTCTGGGGCACCGTACCTACAAACGATTTCATTAAATATTGTATTACTCACAGACCATGCAGTTTGGTCCTTCAAAGGGTGTGCTTCGACGAAACGAGTGAAAATATCTACTATTACAAGGATGAATCGGTTACCGCTGCTCGATGTGCGGATAGGTCCTACTATATCCACAGCAATCTTTTGGAAAGGTGCCTCAGCCGTCTCGTTTTCTTGGAAAGGAGCCTTTCCTTTGTGTACATTATGCCTCTGGCACCTTTCACACGTCTTAATGACACCTTCGACCTTCTCTCTCAAATTCCGAATATAATAGTGTTTCTCAATGTTAATTATAGTTTTTCGCACGCCCCAATGCCCCGACAGATTGTTTTCGTGAACAGCCTTAATCACTTCCCTAGCAAGATCCTCCCCTACGCATAATTGGCTAACATACTTGTCACGGGACTTCAAGAGGCTTCTTCTATACAGGCATTCGCTTATTACTACATACTGGTGCATATAGCTCCCAATATTTCTATTCCCGGGGCTTCTCAGTAAATCCCTTTTTATGGGGCCAAAAGTTTCATCGCGATCCTGTGATAAACCAATCTCGTATCTATTAGGGATTACAGCCCTTGTAGATTCAACATCGAAGTGATGAACCCCGTTAACGTTCCTCGAAAGGAAGTCCGCTACTTTATTGTCAACGCCTTTCACATGTTGGACTTCTATATGGTAGTCCATAATCTCCATTATCCAACGAGTCAGACGCTTGCTCCCATTTTGAATGTTGCTAAGGAACACAAGGGGTTTATGGTCAGAGAGTATTATCGTTTTTTGGCCTAGAATTAAAAATTTGAAGTGTCTTAAGGCTAAAACAATTGCTAGACATTCTTTCTCAATTGTGGAATAATTGATTTCTGCCCCTTGAAATCTCCTACTAAAATAGCCTATCGGAGCCAGTCCCTTTTCGTGCCGTTGTTCGAGCACCGCAGCTGCCGCGTTGTCAGATGCGTCAGTGTGCAAATAGAATGGTCTATCAAAATCCGGGTGAGCTAGAATTGGTGGGCTTGCTATTGCCTCTTTTAACTTTTCAAAACCTCTCTGACATTCTGGGCTCCATAAAAATCTCTTCCCTTTCTTGGTGAGTTCTGTTAATGGAGCAGCGATATCGGAAAACGACGGGATAAAATTCCGAAAAAATCCAACCACACCGAGAAAACTGCGGACCTCTTTTACACTACGAGGTGTTTCCACTTTCTTGATCGACTCAACATTGTTGGGATCAGGTCGCACACCCTCGCTATTAATAATATGTCCTAAATATCTCACCTCCTTTGCTAATATTTGGCATTTACTCGGATTTAATTTTAGGCCCTCATCCCTTAATGTACTAATTACTCGATCGACAAGCTCAAGATGATCCTCCAAACTTTGTGAAAATAATACAATATCATCTTGAAACACAAAGCAGCTATTTCCGACAAATTTTGCTAAGATCTTCGTCATAATGTATTGGAAAAACCTCCCACTATTCTTCCCACCCTGAGGCATCCTACAAAGTTGGTATTTTCCCCATGGTGTGGAGAACGCAAATATGTGTCTTACCTTGGGATCTAGAGGAATCTGGAAATACCCTGCTTTTAAGTCCAATACCGAGAAATATCTGTTCCCATTAAGTTGGGATAAGATGTCGTCTATTCGAGCCATCGGGAATATTTGGGGTTCTGTTATATCATTAATTTTTCGCAGGTCCAAAGTGATACGAATCTCACCAGAGCTTTTAGGAACAACATGTATAGGAGAGTTCCACTCCGATGAGCTCTCCTCACATATACCTGCTTTTATCAGCTCACTAACTTGCTTCTTAAGGCCAGGTAAGTAACTGTACGGAATTCGGTACTGTCTAACGTTGACCGGACGTTCCGACGTCAGGCTAACAGAGTGCATATGTCTGCTAGTGCCAGATAACTCGGCAATTTCGCTAGCAATAGCGTCCGGATACTTTCTCAAAATATTTATTATTTTCCTCTTAACCGGTTCATCTAGGTGATCCAATCTCCACACCTCTCTTTCTACCTCTGCCACCCCTACCTCACTATTTATATTAATACAAAATCTCCCTTCACGACCTTGCTTATCTGCCTTAACCACTGATTCGATCCCCACCAACAGCCCAGGGTGCTGGCAAATAATGTCCATCCCGATGATCATCTCGTAACCTGCCCTTTCAGGAAACCCAACACTTGGTGTTGTCGTGCATACCTTTTTCCCATCGTGGAAACAGCACTCGATTGCTACGGCCTCATCACTGTTTATGAGTGCTCCCGACATCCCACTAATACATGAATTGTTTGGGACCACCCAATTCCTATTTTCACGCCTGATATATTCAGTCAATTCATTCTTAATTACGGTCCTTTCTGCACCTGTATCTACTAGACCAGCAATTTCACGTCCTAGGATTACACCTCTTACAATCGGTAACCCCCGGTCTGACAAGTGGATCTTTCTGGTCAGTTCTAATTTAACTAACCGGTCATTCGCCTGACCTTTCAAATGACCTCTGACTAGTTTAAACCTCTTCTCTTGTTGCATTTTCTCGAAATATGGCCTATTTCACCACACGTGTAACAACGGCGCTCTTTTCCCCACCTCTCGCGGTTATTGTTCCCCTTCATGTGCTCGAGTAAAGATGCCATGGACTCGGTCAAACTCCTTATTTGAGTCTCCAACTCCTCTACACGCTTACCCAATTGTACTTCCCTTCTCTCCAACCCCCTTTCATGCTCAACATTTGCGCATACCTCACTTATCCCACCTCGTTTGTTGCAGGCCGATTCGATTTCCTCTTCTTCTTCGGCCTTTACTATCGCCTCATCCAAGGTGTCCGGCCGCCTCTGCATCACCTGCCTCCTAATCTCCGCTAGTAGTCCTTTTATAAAGCATTCCTTAACAGCATTGTCGCGAAGCGTCGCTAAATTAGAATTGCGCGTCACCGCTCGTGAAAACAACGACTTAATCCTAATCCCGTATTCGCAAACCCTCTCCCCTCTTCTCTGGGAGATCTTTAATACCTGATCAAACGGGTCCTGTTCTTTTTCTTTACGACCAAAGCACTTTATAAGAGCCCTCCTTATTTCATCATAGCTCATGACGCCCTGGTCCCTTAAATCGAAAAATAAAGACAAGGGCTCACCTTTTAGGCGGGCTTGAACTACGGTGACCTTCACAGTCTCATCCCAGCTTGCCAACGACGCGACGTTCTCGACGGTTTGGAAAAACCTACTCACATCTAAAATATCTCCGGGCAGGTTCGAAAAACATGGGATCATGCCCATAAATCCCGTTACAATAGGCACATTGCCCAATTCCCCTGCCCCTGAAGATCCGCTGGTAATTTGTTCATCCATAGTTTACCGAAACCTTTTGGTTTTACAATAATATAATTTACAATTCCAATGGCTATAATTACAGATATAAGCGGCAGTAGGATGAGGGGTTAATACAAGATGCACGTTTGGTCGGTCCTTTTACAACAAACAACCCGATCAATATCCTGTCGCGGACGCCAATGTTGATTATCCGATGGATCTAAGTCCACGGATGTAATAAGGATGTATGTTAAGGACTCAAGTAATGACCAATTACACGTGCACGAATTTGGCGAAACAACAGTAATTTATTCTAACAGTACAATAACCGCGAGATGCTTCCTAACCCTCAAGTTTACACGATACACGACTTAAAACTAACGAAATTTACAATACTCTATATACATATATACATACACATTTTCCTTCTATACAATAATTGCATATATTAGCCTTCGACGAATCACGGTATTATGTTAAGTAAATGCAACACGATCTCGAGTTCCAAGCGTTCCTTTTCTTTACGTTAATTCACAAAACTAATAGTTCTTTCCGATACCTGAACGTAATTTACGTCACCAGAAGTACGTCCCTCGTTGATACTTCTCAATTACACTACGATGGAAACGGATTGTGCTTCCCGACTGAAAGTGGTCGCCCTTTCTAGACTCCTGTTCTCCCGGTCTAACTCCGACGTCCTTGCTGACCCTTCCTCGGCAACCTTCCTCGACGAATCCAAAAGCAGCCAAAAAGTGTCCTCAATCGTGAGAGTCCCTCAATTTATATTTCCCGCTCTCCGGAAGTCCGCTTCACTTATTGTCCCACTCTGGACCAATCAGAAAGCTTCTCACGTATCCTAAGGTGACATCATAAGAAAATTCCACGCGACACGGTACAAACCAAGAAAACCCGATACATACAAAAAGGAAACCGAGAAAATAATTAATAATAATAATAATAACAATAATACATAGTTGCGTAGCACTACAACCTTTAATCATAAATACCATAGCTTGGTCGCATTGATGACGGGCAGATGCTTCAATTATTTGTGATGCAGTATCTTCATCGAAATCTTCATAGCCTTCTAAATAATCAGTTTGAGGATCATATGACAATGATGACTTGATGGACATCTCATCAAGCACCAATGAAATCACTTTTTCCTCTCTTTTCATTTTCTTGGCTTTTATTTCTAATAAACTTAGGACCAGTTTATTTACTCCAGGCTTTACTTCAGCATTTTGTAACCAGCTTCTTAATGACCTAGTACTGGGCAAAGAAAAATGCCTTGTCAATTGCTATCCTGCACATTTTCATTTATGCCCTACATGGCCATGAGAAAAGGAGAATCGGAGAGTGAAGACAATCAATAGCATATCTTATTCAGAAGTTTGTCAAATAGTCACACCAATAAAATAATTAACTAGATGATGTAACCCACTTTACTGTTTTTTTTTTTGTGCACAATCAGTAGTTTAGCAGTATATAGTAATTTTTTTTTTAATAATATTTTATTTAAACAAAGATATTAAAATTTTTAACTCAAATTGTTGTAAATGTAGTTGCCTATATTCATATCTAAGGATGAAGAATTTTTTTTTTAATAATATTTTATTTAAACAAAGATATTAAAATTTTTAACTCAAATTGTTGTAAATGTAGTTGCCTATATTCATATCTAAGGATGAAGAATTAGAGTTAGAAATTAACCAATAAGCTTTCATGTACTAAAAGTAAAGAAAATAGTAATTGGTTAATTTGTAACTCTTGATCCATGTCAATATGGTCCAATAAATGCTATAAAAATAACAATTACAAATGAATTATATTTCAGATGAAAATAAGCAGAATACATTCCATGTAAACGTATAAATGAATTAATAAAACATTAGATTTACAAAATTCAAAATAAATTAATTATCAAAGTTTTATAATTCTAAAAGTTTATTTCATACATTTGTGGATTATGTTTATAATTTTGATTATATTAATTATTAAGATGGAAAAATCATGAAATAATAGTTGATATATCAAATGTGAGAACCTGGGCTAGTAATTCTGTAGATTCGATGATCTCGATTATTTAATTTTTGTTCAAGAAAAAAGAAAATTATATTTAAACCCAAATTAACAAATTCAATGGAGGAAATTTACAAGATTTTCCCACTGATAATACTTCCTTCATGGGTGACACATTCAGATAAAAACTACTCATTGAAAGAAGTATCACAAAAATTGGGGATTGGACTAACCACCAGCTCCCTGCGTGACCTTACGAAAAAAGGTCATCAGAGTAGCAGGGGGGAATATAATCCCAACTAAAAATAGAGGAAAAAGAAGGTCTGAGAGAGTTTGCCTGACCGCTTTGAAGTGTGTGCTCATCCCCACCATGCCCCACTGCTGATCTCAATTTCCCACCATTTTTATCAGACCTTGGCCACTCAGGACTAACTATTGCATAGTCACTTTCAATAGTTTCATTAAAATTCAGGACTTGTCATATCCAAGTTGTATCCTCTTCTAGATATCCAATTGACCATTACAAATTCAGGTATTTATCAATCCACATACGCAATTGTAAACACTCTCTCTCAAATAGGTGTGCATAAAGGTTTAGGCTCTCCCACTATTTGTATTTTTCTTTGTAAATTTATAATTGCTTGAAGAATAAACATTTGCTGTTTTATTGTTTAATGCGTAGTGGAGTTCGTTATTTCCGGTGCACTGTCTCTAAACTCCCTTTTCCATCTCAGACCTGTTTGTTCCTTCTTACATGACTGCTCATGCAATTAAAATTATTCAAAAGGTTCTTGTGTGACTAAAATCACAGGTAGTGTCAGTCCTGATTTGGGTATTGCTGATGTAACGGTCACACAAATGTCAATTCTTAAACAAAATATAGTGAAAGTGAAAATATATTACTTCTTTCAAGGAAAATATAATTTGTTCCTATAAAATTTTAATGAAATATGTTTTATTTCTAACAGTTTTCTGTATTAATTATTACAATTTAATAATTAATAATTTTTCGTATTAACGTTTTTTTTAATAAATTACTTATAAAGAAATTCCAACAGAATTAATTACATTTCTGTTTATATACAAAAGTGTACAGAATATTGCCACACAGAGAAGTAAGTATATATCAGAAATATTTGAGAGTTCAAAATTAATTTTTTTTATTGTTTGAAGAGAATAAAACAGATAAATTTTGACATTGTATGCAAACTTATGTTTATTGATTTTAAAATACATATTGTAGTGAATTTCAGTATAATTTCAATTCATTATTACTTAATAATAAATTTCTGTATATAATTCTAATTTCAAAATAAAAAATCAGTGAACATTTTTTTCCAGAAATGGTTCAAACTTGTCTTGCATTATTGTTTTCATTTTAACTTACTACTCTCTGATGGCATCTATTGTTTGGTTTGTGATACTTGCATACACATGGAGCATATCGTTTCGAAATGTGGGCATTCCGAGAGATTTAACAGAAGGAAAAGCAGCTTATTTTCATATGGTATCCTGGAGTCTTCCTTTAATTTTAACAATCACTATAATGGCTCTCAGTGAGGTAAATATGGTTATTTATTTAAGATTATTATTTCAATATAAAAATTATATGTAATATTTGGTTAATAAAACAGATAAACTTTGACATATAACTTGTAATGACATATATCCAGCAGAAAATTGCTAGAATGAAAATAAAACTTTTGTGTAACTTGCTCCACTGTAAACATTGCACTGTATCTCCAGACTGGCTGTTGACAACATGGTATTTACTAGTACATAGTCTAGAACAGGGGTGGCCAACTTTTGTGTACATAAGATCTACTTTTTATCTTAAAAATGTGTCGCGATCTGTTTGTCATAGACATAGTCTAAGTGGAGAGGGGGAGGTGTGTAATACATACTATGTTTATACACTGTATTTCAGTACGAGGTGCACTCCCGCGAGCTATGGGCAGATAAGCAAAATATATTCAAAACTATTTTTCTATTTTTTAAATTACTTATTAAGTTTTTGAGATATAGAGCTCATAAAAAAATAAACTTTCAGACCCAACTTTTAATATTTGCAGCTACCAGTTCATTCCATACAGGCGGTACCTAAAAAAATCTTTCAAGATAGATTTTTAGTAACTTAAAATATAATTTAATTTTTTTTAATCAATTGCAATGTATAAGCTAAGTTATGGTACTATGTGTTCGTAAATATGAAAAAGTACACTACGGCTGATAATTTGATTTTAAGATTTCTTTTGCAATTTTTTGTGGGCCAGGAAAATTTATCATGGAAGGATGATATAAGATTTTTAGACTTATTCTTTGTTTATCTATCAATTGCGGGAGTACACGTCGTACTGAAACACCCTGTATATCTACCTATGTAAAAAACAACATAATTATTTAACGGGCCAAAAAACTCACATCCAGGGGAATTAAAACAACATGAATAATTATTAACAATATTTATTCATTCAAATTAGCTACAGATAAAGACAGATTTGGAATTTATTTTATTACCTTAATAATAATGGGAGAAATAGTAATAATATTGTTAATACATGTACTAAAGAAAAGAAGCTACTGTATGACAATACTAAATATTCAAGCTAAATGGCTGTGTTTTTCTATGAGTCGACCCATAACTGCATGCATACTGTTGCATTTGTGTGTTACGTTCAGGCGTTGCGTTCGGTTACAAGTGTAACAAATAAAGTAAAGACATCGCGAGCAATCGACTTGTTGGCCATCCCTGGTCTAGAAGATACCATCTCAAATCTAAAATATTGTTTTTTTTTTTTTTTATTTCACTTCAATATAGATGTAATTATAAAATAAGTGAAATAAAATGGAATACTGACAAGGAATCTCCTAAACTTTGTAGAAAATATGATTAAAAAACTTTGTCATTTGATAATATCTTTTCATTTGTTTTATTTATCAAATAATAATAATAATAATAAAATTTGGTATAAAATAATTTTAATGTTGATAATATCTAATGTTATGAGTTTAAGAGTTGATTACTTGGCTCTCATTTTCTATAGAGAACTCTAAGCTTAGTTCAGATAGAGAAGCAAAAACTATATAAAAAATTATATTCTGCTAGTAAAAGTAAAAGCAGAATATAAAAATGATTTATTTTCTTGTAATAAATTTGATTCTCACTGCTGGTTTTCAAAACAAGAACATTGAAATGAAACTCATGCTGTATATGACAACAAGATGACAGATGATAACAGCAAAGTTTTTTAATGCTTGCTTACTATATTTATTTATTAAAAAGAAAATATAAAAATTAATTATAATAATTATAAGAATTAGAAAATGTTTTCTTCATACTTGTCATGTTTAAATATCTCTGAAAATTTAATGTTCTGTTTATCAATGAATGCTTTTTGCTAGAAGAAAAGTTCATGTTAAAATGTGATTACTTTTCACAAAACAGAACAATTCACCAGAAAGGATGTCAAAATTATGCTGACATAATATTTTTCCGTTTTGCTTTTAGTTACCTGTATGAACTAAGCTTAAAATTCAAGTATTATTTTTTTCATTTAATTATTATTATTGTTATGTTATACTGTAAATTAATATATTATATATTTATTATTTGACAGAAATGAAACTATATTATAAAAACAATTTTTTATCCTATGACAACCAACTTTTTCAAATGAAAGATGTACTTCCTTATGGTAAAAACTTGACAGATTGTCAATTGTCAGATCACTCAATAGAATGAGTGATCTGACTGTTGCCAAAATTTTGTTTTGTTTACCCAATTGCTGTTTAGAAAACATTACACAAAGATTTATTTTACCATTATCTTCTAACTCAAAACTTATTAAGTAATAATTTATATGAATGTCATTTGAATTAATATAAAACAAATCTTTACACTGTATCTTTAATGTAGAAATTATAGTATAACTGCTTAGTATAGTATAATAATTATAGTATATTACTGTGACTCAATTTTTCAACAACTTTACAATTAAATGTCAAACCAAGAAGAATTTCAATAATTCAGTGTTCCATGTATAAAACTAAAAAGTAGAAAATAAAAAATATTAACCAATAATTTTAAAGAAATGCTTTTTATTTACATAAATGCATTAAAAAGTAAAAAATAATTTTTTTCACCTTTCTCAATATTCTTGCTATTATGTGACCAAAGATAAAAAGTGTGGGGCATTCATGTTTAGAAATATTTTTAGTTATTGAGACAATGCCCATACAAATAATTCTGGGTCATTTCAAATCTTTTTTTAAAATTCCAACTAGAGACAGATGGTTAACAACATGAAGATCAAAAAGCAATGAATGCAGATGAAATTGTGAAAAAATTCTCGACCAGTGGTCTGCAGATGTGTATAAATGTAACAGATATTGACCTGAATGATTTTTTGGAAAATTTTTGATGCTGTGTTGTTGACGTCAGATCCTCAAAGAAAAGGTCGACATCAAATGTATATTGTATGTATTTTTTAATATCATGTCATTGATCTTTTTTAATGAAGAACTTTTTGTATCTTTGTGTTGTTAACTATCTGTCTCTAGTTGGAATTTTAAAAAGATTTGAATTGACCCAGAATTATTTGTATGGTTGTTGTCTCAATAAGTGAATTAATCCTTGGGCCTTTACTATTTTTAGTTATGCTTTCTGTCAATTTTTATGGGCTTCTCACAAGTGCCCTTCATTTATTTTTGGTTGCATAATACTGTGAATACTGTGAAAGCTGAAAAAAAGTATTTTTTACCTTTTAGTGCATTTATGTGAATAAAAAGTGTTTTTTAAACTTTTTTATATTTTTTATTTTAAGTAACTATTCATTAATGCACAGACATAGCTACAGGGGATTTTGAGGAGGCTAAGCCCCCTCAGCTTATTCAGCAGTGCCCATATGCAGTATATGTAACATACTCATCACATAAATTTAGGTGACTGTTTCTTTTCTTCATATATATATATATATTGTAAACATATATATATATATAAATCAACTGGTAGATAAGAAAATTTTATTAAAATTTATCATGTATTCTTTGTGAAATTCTTAATTTTTCATTTTTCAGTTTAATTTTGGATACCATTATAAATTTAAAAATTTTAAGTATTGGTTGAAAAACTCATTTTTAACATACAATATTAAACCACATGTTAATTATAGAAAGTTAAATTCTTTTTCTTTACAGAATATTTCATTTAGATTGATTGGATTGTTCTCATTGTATACTAAATGAGATTAAAATCATGAATATTTTTTAATGTTGAATACTTATAATGCTGCGACTGATTTGATTAAAAAGAACTCTTTAATGATTTTTTTTTTTATTATAGGTAGATGGAAGTTCTATATATGGTATATGTTTTGTTGGGTATATTAATCAGTCAGCTCGTGGAGGATTTCTTCTTGTTCCTGTTGCTTTAGCTACTGTAATTGGAATATTTTTTCTTTTGAGAGGTATATATTTTCAAATCTTGAGTAATATTATATTTTTAAATTAGACAATAAATAGTCTTCTGGGGGAAAAAAAAGCAAAGTTTTTTTGCTGGTTAAGTATTTTTAAGATTTTTTCAAAATTTTCAAAATGTTACAAATATAAAATATGATTATAAATTTTATGTAAAAAGAATAATACCATGTTTTCATGGAATGACTGGCATGCCAGTCTATCCGGGCTGACCATGAAATCAGCTATTTCCTTATGGTAAAAACCAGCATTCTGATTTATCCCTGGAGAATGCTGGTATGCCAGTTTAAGTGAGGTTATGCATCCTTCTCTAGAGGGCACATTAAAAAAACTGAACAAGTTTTTATTCTAAAACTGTGGAATTGTCAGTGTTGCATCAAAAACTATGATTACATTTTTAATTTCTTCATTTTGTCTTCTTTCTAATGATGTAAAATACTCATGGAATTCTGAAAGTGCTTTTTTAATGTGTATTTTATTGTTATTTGATTCAAAAATGCAAAAATAAACATATTAAATTTAAGGAATTCACTGTAAATTATCTCAGCTTACATGATTAACATACATCCACTTTGTGTAAAATTTGAGAGGAAGGTGTTATTTTTAAGGTCAGGGTAGTTGGTCAATATTGCCCACACTGACTAACCACCACCACCACCACCACCAACAACAACAACAACAACAATAATAATAAGTCATTAATTGTTTTATTGCCTTGTAAACAAAAACACTCTTCCTGATTTTAATTAACAACTAGTTTTGTTAGATCTGATCAATTTTATATTTTAGTCAGTTTAAGGGTCCGTTTACACACAACAGTGACATGCCGGCACAGTGACCGTTTGGTGACAGTGATGTCGAGCATGGCACAGTGACCATTTGGTGACAGTGACGTCGAGCACAGCACAGTGATGAGTATTTACACATAACAGTGACGTGACCGTGCTGTCAGTGAGTTGTCATGGACTTTTCTGAGAATGAATTGGCTATGATAGCTATATGTTTAGATAAAGAAGAAAAAGAAATGCAATCAAGAAAGTGCCGCAAGTGGGTACATCAAGCATGGACAAAAAATATCAACAGAATGGGAGTTTCATACTCTTTATAAAAAATTGAGATGACAAATCTATATTTTTTGAATATTTTCGAATGTCCCAACATGCATTTCGTATTTTATTAAACAAAACAGAAAAAATATTCATTTTGTACCCAATGTCCATGTATTTTGAATGAGATAAATCAAATAGAATAGGGTGTTGATGCACAATTTCAATTAAATGTTCGTCATCCATTGGAAAATAAATTTACTGTCAGTGAAAATATTATTCCATCAAATGTACTTTCATGGTATGGTCATGCCACTGCTACCGCACAACACTGTGACAGATGAGTCTGGACAGGGTGGTTTAAAACTAGGTCAATGATTTCCCACAGGCAAAAATTCACTGCACTGTGCCGACATGTCACTGTTGTGTGTAAATGGACCTTAACTGGCATGCCAGTAATTCAGAGGTTTCCAGCATGATGGTCTCCCTCATTTTTATGCGGCATGCTGGCCATTTTGTGAAAATATGGTATAGAATTTGATATATTTGGGACATGGCATGTAAGTGATATACTCAACACCAATAAAATCCATTAAGAAGTTTAATAAATAACTAATGTTTTCAACTACATTTACCAGTCGTCATCAAGTTCTTAAGATCAGTCACCATCAGTTTCAAATATAGTTGAAAATGTAGTTATTTATTAAAATTCTTACTGAGTTTTTATTGGTATTGTCTGTTGCTTACTATTGCATCAAATTTTCAAGTTCACAAGGTAATTGTTATGTGATATGAAAATATCATGTTTTTTAAATTAATTACATGAGTTTTTCTAGTATTGAGTGGAATAGAAATAAGTTCTGGTCCTACTTCCCATACTTCATCTAATTCTACTTGTTCTTGGCTTTGGTAGTTAAATGACATTGATTGTCAAACAAGCCAACTTTAAAAAATGTTAAACTGGATAAATTTTTCTCACTCATGTTAGATTCTCCTAAGCAATTTATATTTTGAAGAAAAATTTAATAAGATAATGTCTACTTTAAATAAAGTTGTCATGAGGATTGGCTGGTTGACTAATCTAGATAATTTAATATGACAAGTGTTTTACTCTTGTGGAAGCAAAACTCAATAAATTATCATAACTTGAGGAATATCTGAGTAAGATCAGTTTATATTTGTATCATCTTGACACTTTTACTAATGAATTAAAAAATAATAATAATAATATACAGTAAGACAGTGTTGTAGCTAGGATCATTGGTGTCCAGGGCAAGATTCTGATTTTGGCCCTCAAAAATTCTCTACTAGATATATTGAAATACTAAGAATCACTTCACTGATTGTGCCCTCCAGGGTTTGTGCCCCTTTTGCCAGCTATGGTGCTGCAATAAGATCTTGTTTTATATTTCCTCCTCTTTGTGAAGATTCACATTAATGAATATTTCAAAATAAATAGCAAAAAGTAAAAATAAAAAATGTGTAAACTTAATATTTTGGCAGCATAATGTTGCAATTGTTTGCAAATTTGGCAGTATTTTGGTTAAAAAAAAACTAGCTATTTTTTGATGACCTAGTAACCTTTTATACTTTGGCATTGGGGTTAATGTGGATAAGACAGCCTTTAGAAAGAGTTGCCTAGTAGGGCATACGTAGCTGGTGATGAGAAATTTAGTATTTTTAAGGCTGAAAAAGATTGACTTGCATTGCTACTGAGTGGTAATGCATAAGGCACATTCAAACTAAAACTGTTGATATACCAAGCAGAGATACCCTATGTATCTCTGCTTGTATCTATAGGCAATGATAAGACTCATTTGCCTATTATCTGGAGTATTAATAAAAAGCATGGGTAATTCAGACAATCTTTACTGAATAATAGTTTTCATACTTTTGTCTAGAGATGGTGAAATTTTATGCTGCAAATGACTTACCTAATAAAGTTGTTTTAGTTCTTGATTATGCCTCTGGGCATCCAACAAACCTTTAAGATTTACATACTTATGCCTTTAGTGATTTATTTCCACCCAACACTCTATATCCCTTTTTTTTCAGCCAATGGACCAGGGTATCATTGCCCTTTTACAGCTAGTGGAGTCGCGGCCTAAGAGCTTTTCAAGATATTTTTAGTTTGTAATTAACCAAATTTCTGTAGAGATTTGAACAAAATATAGTTTGAAAAATAATGTTTGAATTGGTGTTCAAAAGGCATACACATTAATAAAATAAGTGAAAAACATTGTAATCAGTTTTTACTTTATAAGTGTGATCATGGAAATATTTAAAAATATTTATTCCTTGCTGGTCAATTAGCAAATCAAATTATAAGTCTATTTCTCTTTTTATGAATTTTATATTTTTGTTTTTCAATATTTAGAATTATCCTGTAATCTATGAGGAAATGAATGTTTCTTTTTGTTTTGTGGTATTCCATTTGGAAGTATTAAAATATATATTAATTTGGAACGTATTTGCTATAAATACAGTGATGCCTCATACTTCAAACTTAATTCATCCCAGGAGGTCATTCGAACTCTGAAGCAATTTTTCTCATAAGAAATAATGGAAAGTGAATTAATTCATTCCCTGACCCCAAGCAATGAGATTATTGATAAAATGCTAATGAGAGATTGTATTCTTTGTTCAGAAGCTTATTTTAAACTTTTTACTTCATATTTTTTTTAAATAAAATCATGTTGAAATTTCTTCAGATAAAAAGCATATCGTTTGAAATCTCATGAAAATTTTGTCGAATTTAACATTCAAGCTCTGATGAGTTTGAAGTATGAGGTACCACTGTATTGTTCTTAAATATTCTATATCCTTGATTGTTTTCATTTTTATGCTAAGACTTCAATTACTATTATTAAAGTACCGTATATCTCGGCGGATAAGACGATAGTTGAACCATAAAAAATGGCCCCAAAAATCCGGGGTTGTCTTATAGGACAGATACAAAAAAAATTAGATTGAAATTTATATAAATTAAAACCATTATAAAAAGACAGACAAACCATAATTATTTAGTAGAAGAGAGTAGAGTATGTGCACAAAATAGAATAGCCCATAGGATGTTTTTGTAAATAGTCAAGGTCATTACCCGAATGCCCAAATTAATGCAAATGTTTGCAAAAATCGCCAGATGAAAGAAAATAAAATTTGTCCATTTGAAAAGTTACAAATAGGACATAATTCCATATACGCATATAATTTCATAGGCCATTGATAGTTTGAGGGTCGTCTTATAGGACAGATATATGCTAAAACAATAAAACTTCGACGAAAATTTATACATCGTCTTATCCGCCAAGATATACTGTATTTATATTTAATGCTGTTCTCATAATCAACAACTACTACTTCACATATATTTAGCAACTATATATTTGGGTTTTGTTTTTTAAGATGTTTAAATTTAACTTGTTTATCTAAAAAAATTCTGTTTTATTCATAATTGATAAAAATAATTGTATTTAATTTCTATAAATAAGTTTTCTTATTTTTTTGTTTACTAAATTAATAACTTTTTTCATTTAATTTCTTTCTCAGGATTAAAAAAGTAAGTACATAATTTAATAAAATACATACAAATAATTAAATTCTGATACTGTTAAAAAATGAAAAGATTATTATTAAAATGAATTTTAAAAGAAAAGTTACTTAACAATAATATAAATTTCCTAAGTAATTATAATATTACTGATAATTAAAAAAAATTAATTCAGCTAGATTTATTATTATTTATATTATTCATATATTTTGTATTTTAAGTTAACTATATATAGCAAATATTAGTAACTATTAAGTTATAAATATACAAATACTAATAACTTGATAGTATTTAATATTTGTGAATGTCATTTCATATTACTAATTATTTTTGATTTAATAGTAATGAATCATAATAGTTGAATAGAACAAACAATAATTTAGTAATTTTGGACATTTAACACAAGTTTTAAATTTTCTGAAATTCTTTAGCAGTCAGTAAGGAAAAAGATATTGTAACTGAAATCAAATTTAAATTTAATTGAAACAAATTTAACATATATTTTATTACTGCAATGTTATAATATTAAGAATTGTAGAAAAATTAATAAGTTTTACTTTAAACTTAACCATTATCAATTGTATTTAATAATCATTTTTGTTTGTATTTATTATTACATTTTTAAACAACTGACTATTTAGGTACTGTGGATCCTTGCTTAACAAGCACCTCGCATAATCAGTATTTCACATAACGAGCAAAACAAATTGTTAAAAAATGACTCGCTTAATGAGCGATTTTTCACATAATGAGTGATGAGGAGAGGGGAAGTTCCGGATTGTGCGTATGCTCCATCAGTCTGTATTTAGAACTTGTTCCGCTAGCATCTTAGTGTCGCTTGTGATTACACATTTTTCCAAACTTGTGTTCACACACATGACATATAAACATCAACAACCATCACCCATTATATAATAAACATGCCAAATGATTTGCCAAATTCTTGGGCTATGTAAAGGCTATAATTAAATATTAGAAATTGATTAATTTGACTAGAGATAGGCAGTTACACTGTCATCTCATATTAAATTTAATGACCAATTCCAAATTAAATTTTAGAAATGTCTAAATTAAAAATTAATTATTTATTTAATTTAATACAAGATGGCAGAATAACTGCCTACCTCTAGGCAAATTAATTAATTTCTAATATTTATTTATAGCCTTTACATAGCCTAAGAATTTGGCATATCGTTTGGTGTGTTTATCGGACATATTATATGTGGTTTTCTTTTCTTTTGTTTCTGCAAATTGCATTCGCATTCCAGGTTGGCTCATTCCATGCTAGAAGAAAAGATTATGATGATTCATGCTCCTTAACAATGTATATTGTATAATTTTCTTCAAATAAATGTTATGCATAAAATATTTGAGTATTTTTTTCGGCATGGAACGCATTATCGTATTTTATTTTAATTTATATGGGAAAAAATGTTTTTCTTTACGAGTGTTTTGCATTACAAGTAATATTCTGGAACTAATTATGCTCGTTAAGTGAGGTTTCACTGTATATACCAGACATGGGCAAATGTGGCTCTTTTTGAGTGACATGCGGCTCTTGCTGAAAGTGTTAATTTCTGTTTTTTATTATTATTTTTACAATTTTATTTTTATACTTTTGTGAAAATATGTTTATTAAAAAAATTCAATATTTGTTTTATATTATATTTATATTATATAATAAAATTGCACACCTTACCATGTTATCCACTACGACAGTACAGAACTGCAGCTCCCATGCATTTTGCAAAACTTACATTTCGGCTCCCATTGAACTCTTGCTTGCCCACCCCTGGTATATACTTACATATACCTTTTTTTACATCATATAGAATACATTTAATCAATCAACTGAAAGCAATACAATTAAAAAATATTCATTTATTACTACTATTAAATGATGAAATAACCATTTGTGTTGTACATAGCACATAATAATTTTTTTTTCATTTATATCAGGAAAATATATTTATTAATAAAACAAATAGAAGAATTTACTCTAAATGATATTACTGTATATTGATATTTATAAAAGTAAACGCCTTAAAGAGAACTCTACATGTTAGCATTACACAGAAAGATTATGCATGCAGATATTTATAGATTGCTCCTTCTATTGCATGTTGCCCTTATTAATTCCAAATTGTAGGCAATTACTAAATGTTAGTTCAAATGTTTTATACCTTTTTGATATCTTTGAAAAATAATTTCATTTATTCTATTATTCTAGTTTTAATATTTTCTTTTTGCCTCCAGAAATTGTCATTATAAAAATTTAATTTATATATTTTTAATTTTTCTTTCAGCTTTAGCTTTGTAAAAATTTACTTCACATTTTTCTTCTGATCTGATCCAGTTGACTAATTTTCTATACGAGATTTCATAACATCACTATTTTTAATGACTTGAAACCGTGTCGTGCTTGATTCTTGTTAACTATGAAACACAATATAGTGCTTTGACGATCACTTGGCTTTCTTCTCCCTTTTATTTAGTTGATAGGTGCGTACATAGCTTGTTTCGGACCTAATATGCCCCTCTTCAGTCAACTAAAATATTAAGACAATAACACTTTACAACCAATGTTTAAGAAAATTTTTACATTAAAAGGTGCAGATCGGTTAACCAACATACCTACACACCTTGATATCCCTTGTTCAAGTTGCAGAACCCGAGTTCATATTACTAACAGCTGGTAGCTGGTTAATTGAAGAAGTAAACATTGCCATACTTTCCTTGCTTTTTTTTTAATAGTATTTTATTTCAAATATAAATCCGTCACTGAGGATGGCCTATGCATTAGGCTGAAAACATTAGTGTATAAGTAAATGAATGTCTCAGCAGCAAAAGGTATTTACTGATAATTTTAATAATTATTCTTTCTGCTAAGTATGGGTTTGGTTTGTTATAAATGATGTCTAGATATTTAGAAATATGTAAAGGAAAGATTTGCAGGAAATAGGATTTGGTTCTTTAGCCAATTTTGCCATTGGTTCAAATGCAAGGTTTCCTTCAACATGTATAAATAATTTAGAAATATTGTAGAATACAATTTTAATTTACTACATTACATTTTGTCTGATTTTATCATAACAATCATAATATAGTTAAACCTGTGTAAATCAGAATTGTATGGTATGAATATTTTTCAAGTTTGGCAGGTTTTACTGTATTTTTATTATAAAATCTGACAAAAAAATAAAATGAAAAAACAACATTAGTGTGTGATTTTTAAAAGATCAAATAATTTATTTAATGTATCATCATATTTTTTATTTAAAATGCTATTATTTCAATCATACCAGTTTAAAAACACATATAAGGGGTTTTTTATAGTTAAATTGTATTTTGTTTGAACAGAATAGAATAGAATTTATGTATAATAAACATTTATTAGGTTTCTATACTATTTGGTATTTTCAGTCCTGTTTACTTTACTGTATTAATTATTTAAATATTGAAATATATATGAAATGGCAAAACATCTTACAGTAGAACTTTGATTGTCCAAATTGATTCATTCTTCAATTGTTTCAAATAATCAAAAATTTGGATAAGTGGATTAACATGTAAAGAATGAAATCATAGGATAACCGCACAGTATTGTATACATATTATTTATTTATTTATTCATCAATGTGCAAATAGCATCCTATTGAACATTTGGATCTGTCACAGCAAATAGAAGTACAGTAGAACTCAGATTATCTGAACCATCACTTCTCCTTTCTCCTCTCACACTGTAATTCTCTTATGTCATACAAGTGCATGATCAGTGACATCTAAGTCAAATTCAATAGTTTAACAGCATAAAAATGAGTGAGAAAAAACATGGCAATGTTTGTTAATTTTGAAATTTTATAATTGAGAGTTTTAATATATTTGTTAAGAGTGTCAGTTGTGGCAATATATTGTAATCCTTATTAAATTATGAACAATTTGACATTATTTTCATGATTTTACACTTTGTGCTTCTGATGCAATGACATCAGCAATGAGGGCCTATGATATTTGATGTATCCTCCCAAGGCCCATCACTTCATTTGGAACAAAAGTGTTATGCAAAAATTGTTGCTAAGCACAGAGTAACAGCACATCAGTAGTATAAAGAACTGGTTAAAGCCAAAGGAACAAATGCTCTTTCTTATTGTTCAATGGCAAGATAGTTTAAATTGTCTACAGAGAAATTGATGATAACATTAACATTTTTTCATTATCCTTGCAGGCCTCATTCTAGCAGGAGGCTTCTTTATGAAATCCCTACCACTATGCTAAGAAGCCTATAAGTTTCAGATGCATGTCAAATTGTTCAGAATGTAATGAGGACTAATATAAGTGTTTCATCATTCACAGTTTCAAACATTATCTAAGAAATAAGTTGCCACTATTTATCAATTGACCCTGATATGTTTTGAAGCTTTCAGTGTGTAAAACTGATGCATCTTCTACTGATGCATCTACTTGGTTCTAACAGATTCATATTCAGATTGAGTCATTCATCTGAATATGAATCTGTTGTTTATCTTTATATAAAGCAGTGGTTCTTAACCTTTTAGTGATGAGGGACCATTTATCAAAATTTTTCTCTTGCCATGGACCACGAGCTGTTTGGCAGTAATATAAGTTCTTATAAGGTTGTTCTATAAATTAAACATGTATAAAATTATTCGAAACCAAGAGTATTATATTATTTGCGAAAACATTACATTAATTATATTATTTTAGTGCAATTTTTGTAACTGCATAGTGTTTACCAACTGCTGGATTCTTTGTTCAGTGCTACTCAAAGCCAAACGCATGTCGGCACTGGCATCCAACCGATTTCGATGTTTATTTTTAATTATCAAAAGCACTGAGAATCCTTGCTTGCATAAATATGTGGTTGAAAATAAAGTTAATACCGTAAAGCAATTTCTCGAATTTTAGAGAAAGCAATAGCTTTATGCCTCCAAAAATCTTCAAGATTAATTCCTGTCTCGAAAGTACCCTTGCCTCGTGTTACATTTCAATTAACTCTTGTATTTTATCCGGCACCTCAAAAATGTTGACTATGAAAGGATTATGAATCAGTTTCCGAATAATGCCTTCCAGGAGGTCTTTTAAAGGAAACTGGCCCCTATTCAGGTGTTACAAACGTGGAGAAAACCCGGAGAACTCCACGTGGCCAGCCCGTCCGAACGCAGTGGGAACCCGCGACCAAACTCTCAGTGTTTAGTGACAGAACCACTCGGCCACTGGTGGGCATCTCAGCACACTGTCAATAATTGGGTTTAATGTATCAAACACAGAAAAATTCCCTCTTTCAACTTTGCTGATCAATAGGTCGATTTTAGCAATAAACATATTGATTTTATCTTCAAATGCAAATATATTGCTAGTGCCTTCCAATTTCATATTTCCTGACAGTTGCAGTTGAAGGTTCAATTTATTTAGTTTTTGCAAAAAAAATCCACTAAATAAGCAAAATGTATTTGAAATTTGAACTGACAAAACTCGTCGTCATTTATTTAATAATTTTAGGATGACTTCACGGACCACTTCGGGTGCTTTCAGGGACCACCGGTTAAGAACCACTGATATAAAGAGAAGGTTATTCCTGACAAGCAAAGCAAACTGAATAAATGAACATGTTTGTGTAATTTTAATAAACTGAGATGTTTAAATAATAATTGCCTTAATGTCATTGTGCAGAGTAAATACAGTAAATATCATATTAGAAGATTATCTACTTTTGAAACAAGTAATTGGTTAATTGTCAAGAAACATTTGATGAAGTTTTGATTTATAATTTTATTTTTTAGGCCTTCTTATATTAATTAAAGTAAAAATAAAAAGTGGAGAAATTATTAAAGACAATATGAATATGAAAATTCAGTACATGATTATCAGAATTGGTAAGTATAATGATACTTTATATCAACATACTTATTTTATGTACATTTTTTACTTTATCATTAGTTTGTTAATAAGATTTGTTTTGAAAAAAGATAAAAGCTTAAATTATTTCCTTAAATCTGTAATTATTAAGGCTATGTAATTGACATACACTGGTTACTATAATATAGAGCACTATAATGCTACCATGTATACCATATATAGTAAATGCAATGCAGCATTGAACAAATACAGCTTATAGTGTGCTATAAACTAAATGTAATGTATAGTGCATCATTTGTTCAATGTATATATTGTATAGCATTATAACATTCAATATTTTAAAGGCTTGTGCACATTGACTTGCTATAGAGTGAAATTGAGACAATGAACTACAGTATGATCTGGGTAGTAGGCTTCCTTGCATATTGCATATATATTTCAGAAAGAGTAGTTACAAGTGAACATGAAACTTTCATTTTTGTTTCAACAGTCATTAATTTTCTTTTTATAACTGTTTAAAGCATATTGAATAAATAAATTTATAACTGGAAATTAACACTTTACAACATAATAAATTTCATATAAAATTCTGTGCACATGTATACCACCTAAAATATATATCAGTGAAATTAAAAAATCCAGCAACAAGAGTTGCATAACTTTCCCAGTTGTTATGAAGCTTTATAAAAACTCATATTATTAAGCAAAAAATAAAATTGTGTGTGGCACCATCTGTTATCAGGTTTTGTTATAAAAACTTTTTATATTTTTAGTAACTATAAAATGGTAAAAAGCTTAATTTTGAGGGTAGGGGTGAGTTTTATAAAAAAAAAAAAAAATTCATTATTAACATTTACACTTTAAAATCTTCATAAACTCTTTAAACACAGAATCGACCTTATTCATTAAAAACGAAATTGGCCAGTTGAAAAGTTGTTAGACTGGTATTGCTATACAAGTTCCCCTTATAGCCTGAGAGGTAAAAATGATTTAGCCATTAGCAACAAAGATGGAGTGAGTTTTCAGAACTTAAGAGTTAAGTCCCTTCCCTCTATCTTCCCACTTGATTGACTTTTCACCACCAATGCCCCTTAAACACAAGTTACCATGCCAAATTTTGTTTTTTAATCTTTACCCCATCTTGAGATATTAAGTGAAATAGATACCAAAACACATGCACATCCACAGAATTTTTTTGCTGTTTTTTGACTTTTTTGGATTCAGGAGGTCTCAAAGCATGGAGATTTGAAAAAAACTTGGAGGGTTAAACTTGACATGATTCCAATACTATCCTTTGTAATGTATACATAACAGCTGGAAAAGTAAAATTTGTAGCTCAGCATTGTGACAATGTCACAATAAATAATTGCTTATTTTTTTTATACATCAATAATTCAACAATTTGAAGTCATTTTTTATTTTTACCAATTCTGTTAATTAATAGATTGTAAGATTATTATTAGATGATCTTAATAGATTGTAAGATTATTATTAGATGATCTTAATAGATACACAGCATTTGTTTTCAAAGGCTTTGCATGACTTAATTATTGTTGAGTATTCAAAAGTATTTAAGTATAATTATTAGTGATGTAATGAATAGTATATTCGGCCTCAACCGAATACCGAATATTCGGCCAAACTATTCGGCTTGATTAACGCACGTACAAAAATTGGCGCGCAAACCGTATTATGGCAAGGATCGCACACCGTGCTCTCTATTGGCCCGCTGTCACTACGATTTTTTCTTCCATTAGGTCTAAATTATTTAAATTAATTAATTAAATTATAATTATTAAAGCTAATATGAGATGGAGCCTAACGTCTACCTCTAGTACCAAATTGGTTTATAATTTATGTAATAGCCGTAAATAGCCCGATATGATTCGGCAGTTGTTGGTATTTAGATGTAAGTTATAACTTATAAGTTATTTTATTTGAAATCGATCATTTTAACTCTTTAATTAAACACTAAAATTTTATTTTTACTATGTATTTGTAGACTGAATAGTACCCTAAGGACAAGGGCGTCACCAGGGAGAGGGGCAGAGGGGCAGCTGCCCTCCCCTAGAAATTCGAAAAGTTATTTAAATGTTAAGTTTTAATTAAAATAATCTTCTTAGGCTTCTTGTAAGTTAAAGAAAATGTTTTATTTGAGATATTTCTTTTTCCGGTACATAGTAAATGATTAAAACTTTATGAATCGTTTTTATTTTACTTACATACAATTCATATCCTCTATCAATTTACATCATCTTGTCCCCCCTTACCCATTGGCTGGCGTCGTCCTTGCCTAAGGATATACTTTAGTGGTGACATAATATGGTCTAGTTTCTCCCCATTTGTGGAACAGTTCAAATATATTATTGGGGAGTTTCTATTTGTGAAGTTTTGTTGCTATTGTTTTTGTCAATATTTTTAAAATTAACATAACATTTGAAATTATCTTTTGTATATAATGAAAAATGCTCATTCTTTGCTTTATATATAAAATAAATTATATATTAGTTACTCATCTTCTAGAAATAGATAAATAATTCTTTCATTAAATATGATAAGTTTCAATAAAACGTTTCGTAACTCATTTTAAAATATTGTATAAATATTAAAATATACGCGAATACGAATATAACATAATTAACTAAACAATAACATTAATGCCCGATACATTCTAACCTATACGCCATCAATGCCATAAGATAAAGAGGCTAGATAAAGGCTATAATATTATTTAATTACGAAATAATTTAATACTAGAGTTAGATGCCATTTCTTATTAACTTTAATAATTATAATTTAATGTTCAGCATTAATAAAAGTTACCAAAATGATTAATTTACTGTGTTTTTGTTATTTCTTACTCCTGTTTTCAGATATTCGGTATTCGGCCGAATAGTGATTTAAATATTCGGTATTCGGCCGAATAGCGAAAAATAGGCCGAATAGGCCAAATACCGGGTAGTAACCGAATATTCGTTACATCACTAATAATTATGTAAAACATCATTTTTTTCTCTTTCAATAATTTAAATTACTGGCACAAAGACCAAAAGGAGTATTTTTGGAGTACCTGTTTCAAAGGAGTACAGTTGATCACATTATTAAAACAGAATGAAGCTAGGATCATTAGACCCTCCAGAAGCCCTAATCAATCAAGTTCTTGGAATTATTAGAAATTTTTAAAGCTAATAGTGAACACTTCTTTCTCAACCATAGGGATGCTGACATGTTATCAACAGTGAGCTCTAACTTTGGCTTGGTCCTCTGTTAATTCTTTATTGTTTATTGTTTATTTTCATTTTGTGTACAATTCAATTTTATATTTGCTTGTGTATATTTTTATTATACAATGAATTTGTTTGTTTTATTTTTTCATCTATTCATTGTATTGAATGGAGTGTTGTATTGGATTAAAATGTTCTTTGTATTCTTTTTTTTCATTTAAGTTTGATATTTCAACTGAAGAAGGCCTAGAGTAATAGGTCAAAAATGTTTTTAGTCAAATAAATATTTTGTTGGAGTTATACAAGGTTTGTTTCTTTTATCTGCTTGCTTCTTCAGTTTTGTCATAATTATTTTGAAATAATTAGATGCTCATGTTTTTGAATTAATATTTGATAAATGCTGAAATTAAACACTTTATATGAAGAAATGCTGCATGTACAGTAAATATTTTCTAGTAGTTTACATTGATACAGTAGAGAGTCGAAAATCGGAATCAATTGGGGACTGGGGTTGTTCAGATTAGTGATTTGTTCCGATTACCGATTATGTACGAAAAAATACATTAACTTGTCCGATGTTCAAATTTTTCTCTGTTGCGTGTTGCTTCGTGTTGAATTTTCGTCGATTTTAAGCCTAACAAAAATTTTTATAATAATAATCGAGGCTATTGTATCGTTAAAAATTATTTCTGCATTTTGTACAAACAAAATAAATATATTGAAAAATATAAAAACATGAAAATTATACTTTAGAAGTAAATTTAGTATCAAAAACGTTCGATTCAGCACGACACAGTCCGACTGAAAATCGTTCCGATTACCGGGGTTCCGATTAACGAGTCTCTACTGTACTTACATGAGATCAAGATTAAATTTTATTTTAAAAAAACAGTAATTAAATTGTTGTTTTATTATGTTAGGTTTCATATGTTTCTTCTCATTCTTTGTAAGGAATAAAAGCTTTCTATGTTTTGAGTACTGTAAAGTTGATGAAAAAGAACTAAGTTAATTATTTGCTTTTTGTTAGCTTACTGTCTGTAGTTAAAATCTTGTATCTCAATTTTTGCCCAAATTCTGATCTAGTTAAAACTTTGTATTGTCATTGGGAATACATATATATCAGTGGCGTGGCATGCCGTCATTGGACGCGGTGGAAGCGCCACATCCACCTTCTAATGACCTTCCCTTGTATTTTCTAAAATATAAATTTTTATATTTTAACATACTTTGAATTAATTAAAATTAATATTTTATTATAACTGCATTCTGTATCTTGTTAAAAAATTCTATACTATATGTGAAAAAAACAATAAGATTGCTATTGTATATTTGAATGTCAGTGGCGGAATGGAAACGCTTCCGAGACAGCTTCCATGGCGAGAATAACTGAATGGTGTAAAGCAGCTAGAGGACATTGGCACATGCTTTACAGAGCACCAACCTCAGCCAGTTTAGCTGATGGAAACTACACACGTGTAACGTATCCAACAATTGTATCCCTTAGCCACTAGCAGGGAGCTATCTGACTAAGTGAATTGTTTAAGATTTAAAAAGTAAAGAGTATTCAATGTTATTTTTATGTATGTTTTTTTGCAAAGTTACATTTAATTACAGTATAATTAAAAGAAAATTATAATTATATTGACAGATTTTCAGACATAAAATCTTTAGAATTTTTATCACTTTTAGATGTTTTTCATAATATTAAAATTATTAACAATTTTTCCAAGCGTGTTTTAATTCTTTAAATTAAATCAAAAAATTTCCCATAAAATTTACTTATCTAAATTACGTAGTGAATCGCAATATTTATATTCGTGTCCGGACTATATTGACAAGTAACTCTTAGACATAAAACATATTATAATTAATGTCGATCCAAACAAAGACGTACTAAAAGAATTATATGATTTAATATCATTAATTTCTATGGTACCATCTACCGGTGGGTCTGTTGAGCGCAGTTTTTCGACCACGGAGCAAATTCATACATTGGCCAGGAACAGTCGGTCGAAGGAAAAATTGTCGTCGCTAGCATTGCTTTCAATAGAAAAAGAACTTTTAAATACATTGATGGAGTCAACGACCAGCGACTTTTATGATAAAGTAATTAACGACTTTGCAGAAAAAATCGCCGAATAGAATTAGTTTATAAAAAATTAAAAACACAAGTTTTTCTATCATTGTTTGTATCATATCAATTTGTATTATGTATGTATTATTTGTATTTTAGAACTAAAATACATAAATTGTTTATTTTTGTCATTTCCAGTATTTGTTTAAAACTTTTATGGAAATGTCATGTACCGGACAGGTCTGACATGAAAAAACGGTTAATTTAGAGAAAAATTTATTAGTTCAAAAAAACATAGGTAAAAGTCGTTTGTAGTCGGACACCCATTGTTTATATCAAACTGCCAGGCAGAAACCATAAATCGCAGAAGGAAGTCATCCTATGATTGGTGGAAGATCGAATTCGTCTTCGATTTTGACTTTTCTCACTCTCCAGGTAAGAGTCTCGTTACGTTTAGTAACGAGGGACCAACCACTTGGGAAGTGTGATTGAGGGAGAACGACCAATCAAAATGGATGAAAGAAAGGATGGAGATTGATATAGTCCCTCCCCATGCCTTACAGACTTGTCAACGCCACTGTCCCGCGGCCACCTTCAATCGACCATCGAAGAACCACATCGACGCCCAGGACGTCTGAACGGCTGATTGTCCTAAAGCAAACTATTTTGTACCTAGTATATGTTTATTTTATGTTAAAATAAACGGTTTTTGTCAGATACTTGTCGTCTTTGTCTCTACAGCCACCACCCACGTACGAATGGACCCTAGACCATTACTAACGTGCAATTAACTGATTGCCCCTGGAAGTTGGCTTCTTACAGAAACACGGCTTCCTTATCATCAAATGTCACGGCACACCACTGATATGTATACATTTTTTAAAAGTTTTCAAGCAATTTTAGCAATTAGCAAAAATATAGTAGAAAAATAAAATTTGTAAATCTGATAAAAGATAGCACTATAGTAGCTATGCTCCTTTTTAGTCTTACTGTCTTAATAAAGCATTGTAACTCAATTTTCATTCACATCCTTATGAAATAATAAACCAAGAAGAATTTTGATGATTCAGTATTCCATGCATAAAACTAAAAGTAGAAAAAATATATATATAAGTTTTAAAAGAAATGCTTTTTATTCACATAAGTGCACTAAGAAGTAAAAAAAAAAAATTTTTTTCCCCAGCTTTCAGAGTATTCTTTGTATTGTGTGTTCAAAAATAAAAGCATTGGGTGCCTGTGGGAAGCCCATAAAAATTAATAGAAAGTGTAAATAAGAATACTGTATTTCTAAACATGAGTGCCCACACAATACCATGATGAATTATGAAAGCTGGGGAAAAAATTTCTGTTTTACTTTTTAGTGTATTTAAGTGAATAAAAAGCATTTAAAAGTTTTTTTTATTTTTAGTAATATATATTACATTAAAATTTAAAAATGTAAGTAATTTGATTTATTTATTAATTTCTGTTATAAATGTAATGATATGAATTTTCTTGTAATTTTATAGCTGTTTTTACCTTTCTTTGTTTACTGTTTGTATCATTTTCTTTTGGATGTCATATATATGAATATAATTACCAACAAGAATGGAAGAACAGTTTGTGGAAATATATTGTGTAAGAATTATGTTTATTGAAATTTACATTAATTTATGACATGTTCACATTACATTTTAGATATTTTTATACAGTTGCTCGGCCAAGAAGGCAGCAGAGATGCACGAAAACGAAAGCACCTGCTCGTTTAAGAATCGCATGAGTCCAATGGTCATTTATCTTCATTTGATATCCGTGTTTGGCAGTGGTATACTGATGTCATCTTGGGTGTGGACTGCGTCGTGTGTTAATGCTTGGAAACGTTTCTTTTATCGGTAAGATAGTTATCAATAAAAATTTTACAAATTAATTTCTTTCAACCTCTTTTGTATTCAGAGTTTATTTAGGAATTTGCTTATTGTTAATCATTTCTTTATTCTTTCATAAAAAAAGATGAAAGATTTGATGAATTGGTGTTCACATTTAATTTGATTTAAAATAGCTTCTTTTTTTAAAAAATATGATCAGAATCTTGAAAAGTTATATGAAATAAAATTTTAATCCATATTTGTTTGAATTCATTTTTATATAAAGTGTCATTTAGCTTTTAAGGATTTGAAAAAAAATTGCTAATAGTCTACAATATAATAGCATTATACGAGAATAATATATTTTCAATTCCACATCTTAAATCTTTAAAACACAGAATAAACAGATACTAGGAAAGAATTCTGTGAGGAAATTCAGTTTTAAATATGCATTTTACTAAATTAAAAATATTTACTGCATGCAGTATTAATATGTGGAACTTGAAAGACTTTTTGTAGGCTTGTACATCATTTTACTAAATCAAACACTAATCTATTAAAAAAATTAAAACATAAGCTTTATTATTCCATATTCCTCATAAAATAAAAAGGTACATAACCTGTGAGCAGTTCTCTCAAATAGAACTATTAAAAGAAATAGGGAAAAAAATATTTTGTAGACAAGATGGGGATCTCCTAAACTGCATAGGTATAGAAAATACAAATTGGCTGCTGAACAACAAAGGTGAATTGATTAATAAACAGAATAATAAATAATAGTAATTTCAATTGAAAATACAGTCAAACCTGTTTTTATGCGGTCTTTTATGTGCGATTTTTATTTATGCGTTTTTTTTTGTGCGATTTTTTATTTGTGCGGTATAGTTGGCGACTAGTCTCGTGCGATTCGTCATGTCTCACGTTGACTTATTATAGCTAAATGAACTTATTATAGCATAAATGCACTTCTTATAGTAATATTATTGCATGAATATGCGAAAAATGAAATAATTTACTTTTTAAGTCAACAAAACACCACCTGGACAAAAATATGTAAAACAGACGATAGACCAGACGATGCAGTCAAGTGCTGACATCTGTTGTCAATAAATTCTATTTCGTACGGTTTTGAGTTATTTGCTATGTAAGACTTTTTTATGCGGTCCCTGTTGACCGCATTAAAAAAAATATTTTTTTAATTGTGTTGCGAAAACTATTATTTACAGTCATTCGTGAAGTTTCGTGAGATTTTTTTTTTATGCGTTTTTTTTAATGCGGTCCCTATCCACCACATAAAAACAGGTTTGACTGTAATTTAAAATCTTTTCTAAGTTGGTGACATCAAACATTAAGTACACTGAAGATCCACTAGGGCTGTTAAAGAATTGACCCACCATTCTAGGAGACTGGGGATACTGAATCTCAGGATGGGTATGATTAAAAGGCACTCTTAATGCCCAAAGATAGTACACCAACTACAGTTTAGTAAAGTAATTGCAGGTAGCATCATTGTTGGTATTAAGAAAATTGTAGAAATCAAGTAAAAAATGTACATTTTTTTCCAGGATCATCAGATACAAATAAAATATTAACTGGTTTTAAATAACATAATTACATTAATATTTTATAGTTTTTTTGATCATCCAATAAATGAACCTGTAAGATTGAAAAGGAGTAAAATGATTGCTAAAGTATTTGCTCAAAAACACATCAATCAAGGACCTTTTTCAATTAGTTTTCATAGTACTCATGACGATCCTGTTGGTGAGTACAGACTTATACTTTCATTTTGCATTTTAATTATTGTAATTACTAAATTGTAATTAATTGTTTTTTCTTTCATTTAATTTTCCAATCTTTTTAAAGCTGAATTTTGAGTTACATTAAAAAATCAGAAATATTTTTATTTATTGTTTATGCAATCAATAATGAACTACTAAAACATGGCTTGGCAGTGCAACTCATGCAATGACATACCTGACCATTTTAGAGATTCTGAATTCAAAAATATTTTTTAAGCTTCAAAGATACAGTGATTGATATAATGCAATTTATTCCTTCTAAAATAACATTCGATGAAGTTAATATAAAACATATTAACAAACTTGACCATCTTTATTACATGGAATGATGCAAGATAACTTAAAATAAGTTCAATTTTCTCTGTTTAAATAATGTTATATCTAAATGAAATGATTATAAAAGTTTTTAAATGTGCACATTGTACTAAATAATTATAGGCTTGTTCCAAAATGATAAATTAGTGTTATCATCATCAGTACAACCCAGTGGTTCCCAAAGTGTGAATTGCGGTGCCCTCACAGGGGCATCACAAAATATTATAAAATTTTCATAAATTTACTTCTGTTTTCGATTCAATATGATAAGATGCAACATCTAGCAGACCTGGTACAAATCATTAACTCAGTAATAACTGTTTCCAGAAGTCTCTACAAATGTTTACCGGATGGCACTCTGCAATAATTTTCTTAATTGTTTTAGTAGTTTGTCGAACTTTCTCAGTACTTTGTTTTTGTATATAAATAACTGTTGGTTTCATGCGATTTTAGTGTTCAACTAATTTTCGGAGATTGTGTCAACTGAATATTGTAATTAAGTCAAGTGAAGTTTTTGAAGTATTTCTTCTCATATGTATTTTTAAAAATGGATCAGTTTTTACTAAACAGTAATAAGCATTGTGTGAAGGAAAGTAGAGAGCACATTGTGAAGAAGTGTAAATGTCAAAAATATGATGATAGTTATTTGGACTTTGGTTTTATATTGACAGAAGTCAATGGTGAAGAAAGGCTGCAATGTACTGTGTATGAAAGTTTTGGTCCCAGAGTGCATGCTACCAAGTAAGTTGAAACACCATTTAAAAACCAATCAACCTAGCATGGTTATTTAATCTTGTGAGTACTTTACTAGGAAGTTAAAAGAGTTAAATCAAGAAAAAGTAGTTTTTATAAGCAAGCATCAATACCAAGCAATGCTTTGCCAGCATCTTGTAGCAATTCAACTTGCAATTCTATGTACAGTACCATCTTATAAGATGTCATGTAGAAATGCAAACTGTAAGAAGCCTCATACCGTTGCAGAACTCATTCTACTGGCTGCTGTAGATATGGTAAACATTATGATTGGTGAGTCTGCTGAGAAGCAGCTTTCTAAAGTGTTTTTGTCCAATAACACCATTAGTTGTGGAGGACTTCAATGATCAGTTAATTGAATAAATAAAAGGAAAGGAATTTGGATTGTAGTTGGATGAAGATACAGATAATAATAATGGTGCTCACGGTTTATAGATAGTAATAACATTGTAGAAGACCTTCTCTTTTGTAAAAGTATCACTGCTGGTGCTAAAGCTGAAGACTTGTTCCAGATTCTTGATATTTTTATATCCGAAAATAATTTAGAGTGGACCAAATGTGTTGGTATCTGGTACTGATGGTGCTCATTCTATGCCTGGATGTTATGGAGGATTGCAAGCACTTATTCGAAGCAAAGCCCCTAATGCACTGTGGACCCATTGCATTATTCACAGGGAAGCACTTGCATCAAAATATTTGAGTCCTACATTGAACCAGGCCTTAGAATATTTAGTGAATGTAGTAAACTTTATAAAAACTCGGTCATTGAAGGCAAGATTTTTCAAAAAACTATGTGAGTATATAGGATCTGAGCACAGGTCTTTGTTGTACTACAGCACTTTGAGAGAGTACAAAATATTACCACAAGAAACATGGCTCTCTCGTGGTAATGTTTGAACTGTGACAGAAAGTTTATATTTTTCTTAGAGAGAAAGACCACAAATATGCCAAAAATTTTGTGAATGAAAATTTTTTGATAAAACTAGCATACTTACGTGATATTTTTGAAAAGATGATGCTCTGAATCTCTCCCAGCAGAGAAGCAACATGCACCTTTTTAAAGTTGATTTATAAAAGCTAAAATTTTCTCAAACAATTAAAACTATGAAAAGAAGAATAAATGAAGGAGGAGGAAGAGAATGTTTTCCCCTTGTTGCAATAGTTTTTGACCTCCAATGGAGTTGATTTCTCTTAAGGTATGAAATCTATTTTTGAAGAACATTTATCACAGTCTATCCACTTGGTTTGAGAAATATTTTCAAAATGATAATATCGATAAATGGATCTTGAATCTATGGAAATTTAATGTCATTGCTCCATCTAAATTTACTGCTGCAGAAGAAGAGAATCTTATTGAGTTGTCTTGTGACAATACATTGAAAACAAAATTTAACAGCATAAAATTACCTGAATTTTGGATATCAGTAAAAGATGAATATCCCTTCTGAGTGGTAAAGCTTGGAGAATTTTAATTCCATTTGAGACTTCTTATTTGTGCAAAGCTGGGTTTTCAGCTGTCACTGTGATAAAAACTAAATATATCACAAAAATCAATGTGGAGAAGGAAATGAGGGTGGCTGTGTCCAATTTGATTTCAAGATTTGAGAAAATGTACAGTCAACAGGCACATCCATCCCACTGAACAAATTCAATTAACAAAAAAAAAAAAAATGTAATTAAGTAAAAAATAAATAAAACACATATTTAAGATAATGTCCTAACTCTTTAATTAAAAAAAATGATTGGCTATTTTGCAAATTGTACTTGTTAGAATTTGACAGAGGGCACCTTTGGAAAACCTGGATTTAGCAAGGGTGCCTAGAATTGAAAAAGTTTGGGAACCACTGGTATAATCTTACTTATCCATCACTTTGTCAGCAGAAAAAGTTGAGAGCTGCTTTTCTCTCAATCAAGGCTGTGATTTGAGTGTGGAATGAGAGCACTCACACTCTTGTCTTGGCTCTGTTGAAGTCATTATTTGAAAAAGATGCTGGATGGCAGAACCAACTGACTTTTGAAAGCAGCTTCTCCAAGATGTTCTTGATCTCCAAGCAATTTAATTGCAGGCTTATAAATTTCCAGTGTCATCCATCTGTTTGTCTGCCCTTCCTTAATCTCAAGAACAGTATTAGATAGATAAAATTCAGAATCAGATATGGAAAGAGTAGCGGTATGAGGCCCCAATTAACTGTATAAAAATTTCCAGTATAGAATGAAAGTCATGTGATTTCAGTTCAAACATTTTCCCCTGAATAAAGTTAACAACAGAGTCATGCCAGTCATCTATTTATCAGGAAAAGTATGATGTACAGGGGCAAGACATGTTCTCCATCTCAAATTAGTAATATGTTTAAAATTGCAGCCCAGCATTGTGATGATGTCACAGTAAATAATTGAAGCTCTTTTATTCATACTATTTACCTGAGGCTAACTACAATAGATTGTGTGTTAAAAGTAAAGATCAAAAATGCATATCTGTTATCTTCAAAAAAATTAATTTTCTTTAAATGTTAATTTATTTTGATAATATGTTAATTATTTGTTAAATTTGTTTTAGGAATGAACTTTGAATTAAACAGTATAGCATCACAAGAACTTTCATCTACTTGGGCTGCAGCTTTTCCAAAATTCATTTCAAGGCGAGGTGCTATAGTTGGAGGCAGCATAAGGCATCATTCCTCACTTTCAGGTTATTGATTATTAACATTTTCTAGGATAAATTTTTACCCTATATCAGGGTTGCAAACTGGCAGCCTGTAGGCCAGATCCTGCCCACAGCCTTGATAATTTCTTTTCTAAAAAAAATCAATATTTCTAAAATCTTGCAGGGATTAAAACAAAAAATCCAAACATCTATTGGGTTGTCTAGAAAGTTCATGCTAATTTTGAAGGAAAATTGAAATGCAGGAGATTTAAATTTTAGTATACATTTATTAAATTATATAGGTGCCATTCTGTTCTATAACCTTTCCCCATCTTTCAGGCAACTTGAAAATTCTATCCTTTCAGAATCTCTCAGGTTTTTCAGCAAAAAACGTTTCTATGTGATTTTTTATTTCAACCAAAGAGTTGAAGATTTTTCCATTAAGGGAATTTTGTAATGATCGAAATAGGTGGATGGGGTAGACATCCCAACCAAGCTCCAACAACTTTTGTTGAGTTATCAAAGACACGAGGTTGCACATTGTCCTGATGAAACATGACGCCCTTCTGATTTGCTATTTCTGGATGTTTTTGTTCAATTGCTGTCTTTAATTTGTCTAATTGGGAACAATACTTCTCTGAATTTATTGTCTCATTGTTTGATAAAAGCTCATAATACAGGATCCCTTTCCAATCTCACCAGACACAGAGCATGACCTTCTTTGGATGAAGACCGGCTTTTGGGATGGCTAAAGGTGGTTCATTCTGCTTCCCCCAAAATCTTTTTCATTCAACATTATTATAAATGATCCATTTTTCATCCCCTGTCACTACTTTCTTCAAAAATGATGTCTCCTCATTGCGTTTATAGAGCAAGTTGCAAATGGAAATGCGATTTATCAGATTTTTCTCCGTTAAATTGTGGGGAACCTATACATCAAAGCAGTTTATGTAGCCAAGCTTCACAAAATACTTGTGGATGGTGGATTCTGACATATTTAACATTTCTGCTAATTTGTGTGTCATATAGTGTGGGTTATTCTCAATCAGTGTTTTAATCTGGTCTTCATCTGTGGTAGAGGGCCTACCCAGGTGTTCTTGATCTTTAAGGTTGAAATCACCAGCTTTAAACCTAGCAAACCACTTCCACAGTTCTTTCAGCTACAGCACCTTCACCATAAACAGTGCATATGTTGTTTGCCACTTGTGTGGCATTTTTGCCTTTCTGGTAAAAGAAAAGCATTAAATGCCTAAAATGCACTTTGTTTTCTTCCATATTCAAAGGTGTATAAAACTGACAAAAATTAACATATCGTAACCAAATTTTTTTCCAAATATGGCTGAAGTACCTGATATTTGGTACTTCAGGCATATTTTCCAAATATGCCTGAAGTCTTTTACGATATGTATGCATGTCACTTGTTTTCAATCATTCTGACATGTTCAGACATGTCCTTACGCCACCTACAAAAAATCGGCACAGACTTTCCGGACAACCAATATTTACATAAGTGATAAGGGCCTTTTTTTTTAAATCACAGTATGCTTTGGTTTACCAAATATTGAATACAGCCTGTGTCTGATATACATCTATTTGACTGGCCCTTTGTTGCATTTGAGTTTGGGACCCTTGCTCTATATATAAACATATAGTCTTTAAATGGTGTTTACTTAAAATATGCCCCTCCTCTCATCACATACTCTGCCAACATGACTACAGCAATTGGAATGCACCCTGTAGGCCTTCTTTTGCAACATCCCAGCTTCTTTCACTTTGTTGGCAAACTGGAATTGTTATCCTCTGTACATTTTAATCTTGATGAAGACAAGATCACAACTTTATGGAGGATTCGTGATTTGGCATCTTTTTAATCATTTTAGTTAGCACTTCCAGATACAGCTTTTTGTTGATTTTATGGAAATTGGGAATAAATTTTGTAGAGGACAATGCCTTTCACATAAATTTCAGTCAGCTTGGAATTTCTTTGGTTGATGTAATGACAAAGGAGCACATTTTGTCTGAGATTGTGCAGGAAGTACTAGATTTTGTCTCTGGTGATGATCCTGTCCAGGGGCATTTGGTAATTATCCTTGGAAATTGTCATGCACTTGTCCATCTGTGTCGCTATCAAGTTCTTTGTAATTACATGCTTTCTCACATGATGCATGTTCAGGATGTCATGCAAAATGATGTGACAGCTGCTGGAGGAAAGTCCAGCTAAGTTGCTGAATTTGATGATAGTAAAATGATTTCCTCATTTATGGATGTTAAGGGTTATCCAGTGTACTCATCTTCCTGTACTGATGTCTATCAAACGTAGCTGAGACATCTTGCTTCCTTAGAAATCAAAACTTCAAATGATTTGAGAAATGTGATGATCCATCACCACCACACATATTTTGACAGGTTGAAGAATACTTGGGAGGTGTTATGCTACATCATCACATTTCCAACATACAGTAGAAGTGTAGTGAACCCAGTCTGGGAACTTTTTGACTGTGCCTTCTACCTTGAGACATAAAATATATCTTATGTATAAAAATATCTTTTTATATAGGATATCTTGTTTTATTTTACTCAAGCTTTAATGAAATAATACAGTATATATATAAATTGTAATTAATATTTAGATATTTTGTCAATAACTGATGAATGTGGCTATTGTAATATTAATTCTTAGGAATCTATAGTGCTGCATACTTTTAATGTAGTATATTTATAGTTTTCCTAAAATATAACATCTAGAAATGAACTCCAGGTCTGTTTAAACTTAATTTTTAATCCCTATTTTGCAATATCTGTTTTACAGATGTGTCAAAATGTTGCATAACTGTAATATAAAACTTTTACATTTGAAGGAGAGGATGTACCAAAATGCATTCCTTGTAGATTCTTGTCAGGAATGCTATTTGTGCCTCAACAAGCCAAGCTGCACACAATACTATAGTCTTCCTTTTGTGAGTTACATTATCAGCAATAACCTTGTGTCCTTGAAGTATCAGCTTACCATCAAACAGGAAGCCCCAGATTCCTTTGTAGGACCCAAACCAGTTCTTAGTATTTCTCATAACACTTTTTTAAGAGCTATCAAAGAATGGACTACTACCAATTATTTTAAGTAGTGGGGTTAACTTCTGGTTTAAAGCAGAACAAGACATTTTTGCCTATCAAAGTAAAGATTTCTTGGCTATCAAAGAATGGACTAGTTTGCATTGTGACTGGCTTTGGTCACTGACTGAAACTTTCTTCCTTGGCTTCTTGCCACTTTTACAGATCTGCCAAGGAGACTCCTCTGCATGTCATTTGTGCATGTGTAGATCTCTGCTTGGGTTCACTCATTCTTCTAGATTCTATTCTGTTGTGCCCCGTGGCATCTCTTGGAGGTTGTTCTCTTTTTTTTAGAGAGATCATACTTCCAAAGTAATTTCTCAATAGGTACACAATGGATATTTTAGGTCTAAAGGTATTTAGCTTAAAATACCCCATCTGCATAACAACAAGAGCATGGAGCATCTTGACTGAATTGTGGGTGATAATTTTCATTTTTCCCCTTCCCAAATTGCATATCTATTTATATAATATATTTGGTAAAAATATCCTACTTCTCAGAGATATTTCAAAGAAAATGTATTTTTTTTTTTTTATCAGTTAATGGATTAATTGAAATACACACATTTTTCATTTACAACATAAATATAAAAATTTTTCCATTATGTACAGTATCAAAAGAAACGTCATTCTTCTCTTTTTCTGTAAAACTATGAAATTTACAGTGTGATAGATATATCTAAGCATTTTCTGGAATTCTCAGATTAAAAAATCCAGCAACAAGTTGCTCAACTTTCTCGGCAACATTTAAAATTACACGTGACACCCTCTGTTATGATATTTTATTTTTAATTATTATAAAATGACAAAAAGCTTAATTTTGAGGGTAGAGATGAGTTTTATTTTTTTTTAAATTGTAAATGCTAATAACGAGTAAAATTGTCATTAAGTCCAACCTACTCAAGATATGGCACAGGACCTCTTCTATCTTTAACCACCAAAATTTAATAGCATCAATCCCCTAATACAGAAACAAACCTCCCTGCAAAATTTCAGAAATTTTCAACAAAAAGCACAGGAATTAGTATGCTTCAGAGAGGGTGAATAAAACTGTGCCCCCCATACAGGAAAAAATTTCCAAATTTTTGCATTTCTCGACATTTCAAGGTCTCCTGAGTCCAAAAATGTAAAAATCTCATGTGGGGATCAACCATACTTTTCCTCTGTTATGTATAACAAAGCTGAGAAAGTAAAAATGAATCTAAGAATTCCCGAGAATCTGTTAATACATTCTTACTATATATGTATATGAGTATCATATAACTTAACACAACTAATTGCATTTTAATAAAATTTTATAGATATAAGTCAACAACAATTTTCGGTTGATTCATATGGAGGCAGACGTCAGTCATTAGATTCGCAACTCAGTGTCCAGATCAGCGAACAAGAGTGGATCGCACATGCATTGGCTCGTCATCAACGAAGGAAAACGCGGAGAGAAAGAGAACGTTTAATTCGCACTCGCAATCGTATTTTCCCATGGATTCCTAATAGAAGGGGAAGCGATACTTCTCAGCAGAGTGTCGTCACTCGGGGTATGACTTCCGAAAAAGTAATGATTACCAAAGCGACTAGTACAGGTGACTTGACACAAGGAGTTCTTTTTCATCGTCCCACAACTTCCTTATTTATTACTCGTCCGCTTGTTCAGAAACAGACAATTAATCCCCCATTCACGCATGGCATGACAGATAATTCACATAAAGGAAATATAAATTCACAGACAAAAACACCGGTTGACCCTCGACATAATGATGTTCCTAATTCTATTTTTCAACCAATCGGAATGCCACTTTATCATTCGACTTATGACGTAGCATCATCTCATGTAAATGTTTATGGAGATGTATTTATACCCCAAAAACTCAGTACTTGCACCTATCTTCCTGGCAGCATGGGTTATCCGGAATATACTTATTTACCTATGAGCTATTTTTCCGACACCAATATTAATTTAAATCATGAACCTCTGATCCCTCTTAATCCCATGGTAGACACGTCGAGTGAAGTCGAGTATCTACCAATAAGAATCTCAGACACATCTGATTTTTACACGGATGGAGATTATCTTTCGCCAGACGAAACTCAAATTTTATCTGCTCAAAGACTAGTACAGAAACATCAATTGACTGAATACATTGCACCATTTCCTCGGGAATTTCAACATTCAAATGGTGACAACTTTCGGAATGGTCAGTTAACAAAGAGATCATCAATGAATGTGGAAAAAAAGCCAAGCTTGCAAGACATAGCAGAACTTTCCGAAAGGGGGTCTTCTGCTCCGAGGTCCGCTTCCATCCACCCCGTATCTCAAACTCCCCACCAATTAAAATAAAATTAGATGCTTCATAAAAGTTTATTTATAATTTTTTATTAAATATTAATTTATAATTGACAGTTAATTTACATAATCAAAAAATTAGATCAAAAGTCATACAAGTGAACTTTAGAATTACTACTGGATCTTTGATTCCTTAATTCTTTTTAACATTTAACATATTACTATTATATTCAGTGCTAAATTTATGTCATTGAATAATTTCACAACAATCATATGAATCACAACTAATGTGTAAGAAAATAATTTTTTTTCACAATTACCAAAGGCAATACTTTGTTTGCATGTACACTTGATACAATATTTTTAGACTAGAAATTCTTATTTTTCAATTGTGACCAAAATAAATTTCGTTTGACAATCAACAAACAATAAATGTAATTATAAATACATTAACTATAGAATAATCCAGATCAACCTGTAGTGGGACTCGTTCCCAAAACTTATGCTTATCATGCAGATGCATTACCACTTATTTTTGCTAGTTTTTAGCTTGAAACAAGTAAAAGCTAATTTCTTCAAGCTATATTTGGTTAAAAAGTTTGGACTTTGAAATATGGAACCCAATACATATAATGGCAATCAGTTTCGACCTTCTGCAAGCCAAGGTTGACTTATATTGCAAGCATAACCTAAAAATCTCGAGATTACCATAAATTGCGGCATTAAGACAATTTAAAAATCAATCGGAATCAAAATATTTTTAATTGTAATATGAAAAATTACTTGATAACTTTTTGAATAATTCAGAAATTTTTCATAAAATTATTTTTAAGCAGATATTTTGGATGCAGTTTTAACAAGCCATTTAACTAACACATCACACAGTTAATTGAAAAAAATAATAAAAATCTTATTTATTAATAAACAGATTTTTGTCAACAGATCATTTTGAGTTGCACTTTTGCTCATTTAAATTACAAGTGGAAACCATTTGTTCTATTCAATAACAAACTTACATTTTAAAATATCCTAAAACATTCAAGTTTAGATTGTTACTAACACACTGAAATTTTTTAAGTTTTCATATTTGATAAAAAAATTATCATCCTGCTTATTATTAGGCCAAAATTATAGGATTCAGACTAAATACAATCTCTCTCACACATTGGCATTAAAATTATCAAGTATCAGATCATTTTAAGATATACCTGAAAATGCTGTCACTGTACAAGCAGTATGATGATGATGATTTTGTCATCATCCATAATGGAATATAATAATGATAATCATATTAAAAACTTATTATTATATAGATAGAGATCATCAACACATTAACATTATTTATAAAATGGAGAGAGAAAAAGCATGGAAAATTTATTTACTTAACAAATTCTAGTGTATAGTTTACAAATCTGTTAGGTAGAATGGTTGCAAATAATCTAATGTCTATTTATACATTCAATTTTTTAAAAGTTAAAATTAGTTTATGCAAACTTAAACTGGGACAGCAATTCCAGCTTTTGCAGAAAATTTATTGCACATTTTACTTATTTGAAATTAAATTTTCTATCAAGCAAGGGAAAAGTCTTACTTTATAATTTGTCTGCTAGCTTGCACCAGAATTACTGAC
This sequence comes from Centruroides vittatus, assembly GCF_030686945.1. Lineage (NCBI taxonomy): Eukaryota > Metazoa > Arthropoda > Arachnida > Scorpiones > Buthidae > Centruroides > Centruroides vittatus. Next base: position 42,633 of record NW_027122009.1, read on the forward strand.
ACGAAATTTTCCAACCTGTTTTCAACTTCTACAAAAATTGAAATCATCATTTTCATACCCAAAACTTTGTATTATTAGCTGTTTCATTTGTAATTTGATCAGACGCTCTCATTGCATGCATTTGCCGCTAAATGTCAAGAGAAAAACTCCAACCCTTCATGATTAGACAGATTTTGTAATGTATCAATCATAACTTCATTCCAATTTTTTAAAAAAACATTTACTTAAACAGTATTACAAAATTCAAATTGTCTAATTTGGTTTTCTTATCAAATGTATGTAAAAATTTTGCATAGACTTCATAATTTTTTTATGTACTTTATGCAATTTGTTATGATAAAAAGAATGTTACAATACTTTACATATATAACGAAGTAAAAATATGTTTTGTGTTATTGCTTATTAATGTGTAGTAATGGCCAGATAAATTTTTATATTAATTGTATTTTGCAAAACAATTGAAAGTAATAAATTGAAAATAACATTTCTACAAGAATTAGTTGAAAGCTTTTATTTTTAACAGAAATTTTGCAACTATTCTAAAATGAATAATTAAAATTTGAATCTAATAACAGACTGCTTAATAAGTTGTTAGTACCCTGATCAGTAATGATGAGTACATCAAAATCAATTTCTTCTAACTTTTTAATGTAATTGCCAACTGAAAAAAATCAAAGTACAGTAGAGCATCGATTATCCGACCACGTTCTAGTCGGCAAATTCAAATGTCCGCTAGTGATGTGGCGCTACAATATTTGGTTATGTCTTGGCTACTTTAATATTATTTTTGTTAAATTTTTGCGTGTTTTAGCTGGCAGCACTGGCTCGACCATGAAAGGGAGGCTAGTATTTAAACCAGGCCTAATACACTATACTAATAATGTATTTTTTCATACTTTTCAGTTATCCGACCAACCCCAGTCCCCAATTAAGTCGGATAATCGATGCTCTACTGTACTACTTTACATAGATGAATGAATTAAAGCATAACCAACAGCTTGCTTAAAATTGCTATTTATTTCCCTGATGACAAATACTAGTGCAGAGTTTGAAACTACAGTAGAGCGTCGAAAAGTGGAACCAATTGGGGTCTGGGGTCCTTCCAGTTAATGATTTGTTCCAGTTTCCGACTTTGTACGAAAAAATACATTAACCTGTCCGATGTTCAAATTTTTCTCCGTTGCGTATCGCTTCCTGTTGAATTTTTCTCCGTTGCGTGTCGCTTCGTGTTGAATTTTCGTCGATTTTAAGCCTAACGAAAATTTTTATAATAATCATCGAGGCTATCGTATCGTTAAAAATTATTTCTGCATTTTGTACAAACAAAATAAATATATTAAAGAATATAAAAAACATGAAAATTATACTTTAGAAGTAAATTTAGTATCAAAAACATTCGATTCAGCACGACACAGTCCGACTGAAAATCGTTCCACTTTCCGGCTATTCCACTTATCACGCTCTACTGTATGTTTATTCCCATATCACCATCATTTTCAAAGTATTTAGCATTTTTGATATGCTTTAAATTTTTTTTTAGTGCAATTTTGATTTAGGTGCCTTGGTTGAATTTTGTGTTTTAACATATCAAACAGCTCATTGTTAAAACCTGGCTGAATAGAAATATTTTGTTTTTTGCTGCAAGGTACTTTTGGTAGGAAGTGAAAATATCTCTCACTTAAAGCAATAACTTTCTGGAATTTGAAAGTATAAAGCTAAAGCAAAATTAAGCATTTCTTTTGTCCATTTATACTGTTAATGTGTTTATTGTGATCTCCTAGCTCCATTTGTATTGATAAAAAATATTTTTAGATTCCCAGCATGAGAAGTTTTGTGATATGTATTTTGTTACTTGCTCCTTATCAATTAATTGTTTTTAGGTGCAGATGCTTTAGCTTTGCTAATTGTTTCTGCAGCTGGGAAATTTTCTTTGGTTTTCAATTTTAGTTAACAATTCTTCTGCACTAATGTTACTTGTTCCTGGGAACATTGTGGAACTTGGGATTGCAGGGTTCATATGTTTAGTCATGATTGTTTCAGGATCAGCAGGAGTTGCTGATATTGTGCTGAAACTGGAAACTGTTGCACCTACTGTGAATTCTGTATAAGTTTCCAGCCCAACAAACTGAATTGCAACTGAAAAGCTTTGGTTACTGCAGGGAGCTATTTTAGGCTTTGTGATGTTTGTTGGAGCATCAACTGAGCTAGAAGGTCTAATAACTGTTAAAGAAGGTAGAACTAGAATACAATCATTATATTTCTGAGTAAGAGATTTACTATTACACTTTTAAAATTAAATCCTTTGCATTTTAAGTACACATAGCAAATGATTTATATTGTCATAATTGTGTGTTGTGGAATATAATACAAAAATTGCCAAAAAATAGTACTTACTTCTCTTCCTCGGAGACAGTGACAGATCATCAGATCACTGCAGGAGCTAAAAGTTTTTGAGAGTTTGGAATATCAAAATTTGTTTGAACAGCTTTCCAGATTAACTGATTCTTCTTTTCACTGTTCATAAACATTTGATCATCAAAGTGATCCACACATAAGCAGCAATTTTTTGTTAAGTACTCTGGTAGTTTTACTAAGATAATGTTTCCTTCAGTAGTTTATCACCCATCTTTTGGACCTTCATGATGATCAAACATAGGAATGTATCAAGATAGACTATATATATATATATATATAACTTGGTTATAACGTCATCGGATGTAACGACAACCCTAATGTAATGTCAAATTTTTATCGGTCCCCCCACTTTACTATACTAGATAATGTTAAAAAACCCGCTTGTAACAACATAAAACCCTGTTTTAATGTCAAATTTGAAGCACTCCCAAATTTACAAAATTAGATTACAAATTTTATTTCACAAAGAAAATACGTCTTTAGTCCTAGGGTCTAAAACGACTGTGGGTGGTACTCTCACCACCTGACTTCGGTGGGGTGAGGTTTGCTACACTTTTAACGACGTGACAATCGGTTATCATGTACTCGTTTTCAAATTATTTTATGCTAAATTGTTAAATATTCTATTATTTTTAATATAACATATTACATCAAATAGTTTATAAAGTAGTAATTGAATTATTTTTAATTGGCATACATTAGTTTAAGCTTTTGTTGCTTTTTGATTCAACATTATTCTCAAAACTGGAAGTTCTGCCATTATTGAAATTTATGACAAATAGAAATTTCTTATAAAAGGGAATTTTTGAAATTTTTAATTACATAGATGTAAACTTAGACATAATAATGTAAATAAAGTTGATTTAAACATGTAGTTTGCATTTTTATACATATGATAATAATAGACTTCGCAGATAACAACACTCGGTTATAATGTCAAAAAATTGCCGGTCTCATGGATGACATTATAAACAAGTTGGACTGTATATATATAAATGAACTTGATGTAATTAAAAACACTGTAAATAAGTTTTTATCGTTTGGATCCTTAGGAAATCTAAAGAAAGACAATTCATACCAAACTCCCTTATTTTTGAATATTTTATGGCAGCACAGTGCTGTGAAGAATGTTTCTTTTTCTCCTTGGCTGTTCTGCAGCTATACTGTTCTGTTGCTTCTTTTCAAGAGTACTTGTACACTAGTAAATACAGTATGCAGCTAAATATACAATACTGAAATGAAAAGACAAACAATATTACCTTGTTGTCACCAGGCCCATCTTTGGTATGAGTGAGGCCCTGGGCCAAGAAAAGCTTGGAAGCCCCCTTAAGGAATTCGTAATGGAGGGTTAATGTTCATAAATTTTTTTCAATTAGCTTTCTTTGCTAAATATATTGTTATATTTGATAAATTTTATTAAACATAATTATATCTTTTGATTGTTTACTGTTTATAATAATTTTATTACTTGTTGCTCTATTCAATTTTGCATATTTTCGATGTGTCGAATGTTAGGAGGCCCTGGGCCCAAGACCCACACCTAAAGACTGGCCTGGTTATTTCTCCTGAAAGAAAGTAACACACACACACACACACACTATTAGTGTGTTGATTTACCACTGTATGGGTAATGTAAGTCCTTTTCACTACTGGGAACACAGGTGTCTGGAGTTATGCACCATTGACAAACACATATGTGCATTCAAGATGTGAGAGTTTCAGTACTGTATATTTTGGTGCATATATGTATATGTATACAGTAATTTCTCACTTTTTAATCTCCCTGTTCTACAGTTTAACACTCAATTTCAAGCTCAAATCTCGTTATGACATGCAATGTAAGATTTTGCAAATCTAGCAGGACAAAAGTTATAAAAATAACATACAATATATTCACTTATAACCTTTTAAAAATAAAGCTGATACATTAAACAAGCCGTCCACAAAAAATTGCAATGCAGTACGGCCTGCTTGTATTATTAATCACTGTTCAAAAATCACTTTCAACTTGATTAGATATTGAAGAGAGTGCTGGAATAGTGATGGTTGCTTTCTGAAGTTCAAAATTAAATCTTTTCTAGGTAATTCACCAAATCACCACAGAACGTTTACATCAGGGTATGTAGTTTAAATTTAAATTTGTAAATGGTTTCTCGAACGTTTAGATTTGTAACAAAATACCACCTCTCTATATTAACAGGTTAATCGGAAGTTAATTGCAATTAACAATTGTAACAGACTGCCAAAAGTTTTGTATACTTTGTACGTTGGGGTCTTGTATTTTTTTTATAATCTTGAAGATCTATGGACCTCGTACAATGAAATTTTGAATTCAGTAAAATGCTTTATTACAAAATAATGACTTTTTACAGGTACTGTCACAAAAGCATCGAGACAAGAATTATATGAAATGTTGAAAAACGATATATGATGATGAAATGGGACAACCCAAAAATACTAAATTTTCCAAGCAATGTCAAAAGATATGAATAATTTTAAAATGGTTCGACAACGTAATAGTGATGTTCAGACATTTTCTTAGGGTTTATCTACTCTATATGTGCAAATAAAATTGATGAATATGTTTAATATATTGGATGTACAGAAATGGCAGTGTCCTATGCCTGAAGAAAAACAAAATGTTAAAGCTAGAAAGAAATCATAAACAGATTTGTCAGAAATAAGACTATTATCGGACACTCCAAATCAAGGAGGAGGAAATACTAACAATGATAACAGTGCTAGATTTCTTTAAAATGCTGATGTGGCTTCTAATATAATGGATTAATCAGTTGTAAATTGAATAATTTCTTTAAAGTGTATTGTGACGAGACTGCAAATTTGTATGTTTATAATTGGTATCCAATGCCAGTTACTCTCCACAAGATACTTATGTATGGTCCAGAAGTAATATAAAACTTTTTCTGGAGTTCCTTATGGCAAGACTCCTGTGCTTCTTCAAACATCAGTCCAATTGGAAGCAAACTGTCTAGAACATGCAAGTGTTAAGAATCCAACAAATAAAGATTTACTACATAATTTTATGATGACGTCAGACCCAATAATTACATCTACAAGAAGAAAACAAGAAAGGCATACAAGAGTAGTTATTAATCCAGAGGTAATGAAGCTGATACAGGCTCCAAATATCCAAATAGCAGCAGCAACAAACACACAAGTAAATGATAGCAATTCTCTTTCTAGTGAGACTATTGATTCTGATGATAGAAATAGTTGTGATAGTATGTAATGTATAAAATTACATTTCTTTTATGTTTTAAGATTTATTTTAATTATTGCAAATATATTTTGATTACAATTAAATTGTTCCATTCTTAATGTAATTTTGTCCCGCTAGTTTCGCAAAATCTTATGCTGTGCATGTTGTTCATTATGTTATAGACAAAAACCTTATACACTGAAGCTGTGAGCCTGAAGAGGGATTGGAAAATTGCCAATCCAAAATGCATTGTTAAATAGGTGAAATAAAGTGAACTGTTTTGATTTTGGTCTCTGTTAATTGTGGATAATTAAAAAAGACATATAAGTGAGACTAGTGATATCTATCATAACTTTTTATATTTTTTATTATCATCAAATGACAAAGCTTAATTTTAAGGGTAATGATGAGTTTTATTTTTTAAAAATTATAAATATTAATAACAAATAACACCTTCATTAAGTCTGACATCTCTCAAGATATGACATATGACAACTATCTATCTCCCCACCCCTTTAATATTAAACTATGTTTAGTTTAAATTAATTGTGGTACATACTATTACATGATCAATAATTTAATAATATTTAGTTAATGTATTAAAATATTTTTTACCTTAATATAACTTAAATGATGAAAAATAATCTCTATTATAATTATTAAAATAATCGTTACAATTAAATAACTCATAAATTTCTTTATTCAAATAATTATTATTCACTTATATAAATTATATTTTCAATTGAATTTAACAAAACATTTTGAATTTTATTACCACTTTTATTTCATGCTTTTCAATATTGGTTGAATTTTGAACTGTCTGTCAGAATCTTTAGAAAGCCCAGATTTTTTATTATTATTTTACTGTTGCAATTTTAGTTTAATCATCATTTCTCTACATAAAGTTGATTTGCAATTGCATTCATTTTGTTACAAGATCCTACTGAGATGGAATATTTAGAACTTACAAGTCTTCCTCTAGTTGTGGGATGACAGGACGATGACACTGAAAAAGAAAAAGTCCCACTTTTTCTTCAGTGTCATCGTCCTGGTTGATACACACATTGTGCAGAATGCAGGTTGCAGTTCTGATTTTCAAGATGGATTTAGTTCCAAAAATAATAAGGTTCAACCTACAAAATCTTCCAAACATTTTCTCATAAGTTTGATCAATCACTATGTGCAGAACTTAATTTCATATCAAAATAATTTTGCTTTGCTGTCCATTATCCTTATATGGCACCATAAGGCATGAATTTAAAAGACAGACACTATCACCTAGAAGATGAGTGTCCTCAGGAATAACAATTCTTTTTTAATTGAATATCCTGATATAGAAAACTTATTCCAGACCCTGGCATCATGACTACCATATCATTTTACCTAATTATGTAGGAGTCTTTCTCATCTCTTGGAGCAGAAAGATTTTTGCATCCTATTACAGCTGGGAAGCTATTTGCACACCTCAACAATGAGAAATATTTAATGATTATTATTATTTTTTTTTTTTGCTTCATTACATATTTGACCAAATAATCATCTGATCTTACAGACTGCACATCTCATAGCAAAATGTAACAAATTCTCTGTGTGCTCTCTCTATTGTATCTGCATCCTCTGTATTGTAAAAGGAAATTTACATTAAATCAAGAAGCTGAAATACATTTTCCACCTTTAATGACAACTGCATACATTGGATATTGCAAAGTTTTAAGGTCTCTGTTACAATCTGAAATTGAGACTCCTGCTTTGTTAGAACAATTATATCTGCTAGTACCTGTGTCTACAAGGAACTATTTGATTTAAAATTCCTTTGTGCAAATCTAATATTGCTCAGAACATATATATATATTCATAAATCAGTAGCACTATAATTGCTTTACAAGCCAACTAATGCCACATGTCCATCAGGCTAGATAATGGCTATAATACTAATAAATTATGAAACAATTTGGTACTAAAGTTGGCTTGGTTGGCTTATAGTTTTATAATGTATCAGGTTGTAGTGATGATGTTTGTTTATGATTGCTTTGGCTATCAATTAGATTTGTTTAGTTCTAAGTGACAGTTTTGGCAGTTACTATGCAAGATGTTTAATATTGAACATTTATTTTAATGTGGAAATTGTGTCTTACATTTTTCAATTTTTGTTTACTGCGACATTGTTAAAAAAACAAGTATATATATATTTTTTTTAAACAGATCTCTCCAGTGTTATGTGGAGGAGTAATCTTTAATGTTCTAATTTTTATTGTTATATTCCTTTGTAAAAGACCTGTAATTGGGGTTTCCTATATGTTGATTTAGTAAATAAATAAATGTAAGAAAATGCTAAAAAGTTTGTTCTCTTGTGTCTGGGTAATGTTACAAAATCATGCTACAAGAATAATAGAGATGTTATTACTAAAATGCATGCTCCATAACACTATTATGACCATTAGTTTGCTTACTTTGACAATTTGAATTCACGATGGCTGCATCAACACCAGAATTCAGCAACAATGAGGAGTGTGTGATTGTGAAGGTTTTGTTTCTGCAGAGGAAAAAGAGTTCAGAAGATTCATTCTGAGATTCTGGCTACTCTTAGGGGGTGGGACTGCCCTTCCCTCACAATGGCAAAATAATGATTGGCATGTTTAAGAAATGGCCATGTCAAGGTAACAAATGAGCCATGCTATGGACAACCCATTTCAGCAATGACAGATGAAAATGTGAATGAAATCCTCATGAAAGGGTTTCTCATATAATTGACATTCTAGACATGTGAAAGATCTCTGTGAAATGGATTCAATGCAGACCAGAGGCAAAAATCACACAGTTGCCTCCAAAGGTTGCCATCAGAATATTAGATTGTCATTTTGTGCCAGCTCTTACAAAATGTGGCACTCATTGACCATTTAAAACAGTTCTTATTGGAATGTGGCTATCAGGTGGTCATGACTATGTGTATGTGTGTTACCTAGATGTCACATCTAAACCAGAAGTCACCAAACAAGGTCAGTTCATTCGGCCTGTTGCCACACTGTGCCACAAATGAGCTAAAATATAATTATTTATATGAAAATACCATAAATTGTAGATGCACTTATTTTAATTGTTTTATGTAGTAAATTTGGACCAATTTTGGCATTTTTACTTAATCTGATTTTTGCATTTGACAGTAATATAACTTTTTAGGAAAATCAGTGAAATAAAAAATTTGGCAACTTTTTATGACTTTGGATATCAGAGCATTTTTTGTATAAGTCCCTGCAATGAAGTTTCTAAGGAAAGTGATTATGAGCTTGCTGTAGTGATCATGTTTGTGTATTGGCAAATAAATATTTTGGTTGTCTTTATTTTTTGTATATTCAGTGTGCTGTACTGAACAAAATTGTTATATGGCCTGTGCTCGTCATTCTCTCAGTTATCTGGCTATGAAAAAAGTTTGGTGACTCCTGATCTAAACAATTGTAACTGGACACTTGGTGACCTTACTTGCCTGGTTGCTTCCATAGAAAGAGGAAATGTCTATACAGTTGTAATATCTATTCTTTGTCTTGTTCAGATGTTGCTGGTTAAATTTTAGACTTATCATGACCTATCAATTATAAGAAAAACAACAGTTCTAGAGTTGCTTCATAGTTTAAAATCTGAGTTCTCTCTTTTTTGTTGAGGGAAGCACTATGATGGTTATGATCACAAGTTCTTTGGCAGTCTGAATGTTTGTACTCTATTGATATCAAGAGCATGAGAATCCATAGTCCTAGCAGAATTAATCTGTAACAGGAGCACATACCTGTTTTGTAAGACACTCAGATTATTGTATCCATCATTAAATATCAACCCAAAATAAATATAAGAAAAATAATATATATATATATATATATATATATATTATTGTTTTCTTTCTATATTTGGTGATGTTGATATGTGTATACTATTTGTTTATCATCTGATGTTTTAACATTGGATGGATGTTCTATATGATGCATGTTCCTTATGTTTTTACAATTTCTTAACTGTTTAATATACACACCTCTGAAATGTATTTTATATCTGTTTAAAAAAATGTTGATGTGTTGTAATCTTAAAAAATGGTTAATATGTCATAGTTCTTAATCGTTCTATTAGAATGTCCTTTTGTATTCAAATTCTTTTGTTCGTTGCCCGAAGAAGACAATTTTGTATTTGTCAAAAGTGCTTGTTATACTTAATTTTATATTAAAAACCTATTTAATGCTGACAAACAGTAAGAATTTCAGTATTATTATAATATCAACCCATCTGGACTGGCAAAGAACTTACAAAATAAGAAAATCATGTCACTGTGTAGTGGTTAGTGATCTTAAAAGAAATTAACAAACCCTGCCTATCATAGAAAGAAGACCATTGCATAACTAGAAAATTTATAAAAACCCTTATTTACTGTACACAGTAAGCATCTTTTTTCTTTCACCAAGAAAAGTGCCTGAAATTTCTGAGAAATTCCACTTATTACTTAGGACTGTTTTTTTTTTTTTTTATTAGGAAAGTCTCCCACAGTGTGAGGTTTATAGAAACATCCTTCTTGTTTTTCTCAGAATCTCAAAACAAGGGAACTAGAAAGACACTCATTAAATCAGAATCTATGATATAGCAGATGGCATTATAACTGGCAAGTGGCATATCAGTTTTATCTGAACTTTCAATTCAAATCTTACTCTTAAATGTAACTTGACATGGTGAATATGACCACAAGAAACTAGAGTTTAAGTCATTTCAGTTCTTCAGAAATGGAACCCATCGCTTCTGATCTAAAAATGCTGAATCCCATTTCTCATACATCATGCAAAATGGGCATGAAGAATGAGATATAAGGTTTTGGCTATCAAATGAAGGAAAGACAAGGATACATTATCAATTAATTACAAATATTTATTTATTTATACACATCTGTACATTCTTATTTATTGAAAATGATTTGTAATAATTTTTAAATTTTTTTCCCTCCATTTCTTTAATTATGTTTAAATGAAAATAAATTAATTTCATAAAATTGGAAAAGTGACATTTTCATAAGTGAAGAATATTTTGCATAAATAAAAACTAGCATTTGCAATGAATTCACATTTTAAATTATTTACTGATATAAGAAAATGAACTGTAGATATTATTTTATGACTTAACTGAATGTTCCTAATAAGACTACTTCTTCATAAGTTATTATTTCCAAAAACAAATTCTAAAATATTTAAAGATAACAGCATAGTTGTAAGAACAATAAAATTTACTACTAAGATATTTAATATTTGAGTGCATATATATTTTATGTATTTACATTTATTTCTCCACATACACTCTTAAATATCAATATTAGAAGTGGTAACTTTTTGATATTTCCTTAATTATTTTTGGAGCAAAGTTAAATATACAATAGTATTTGAAAATAACTGAAATCATCACAAAGTGAATTCTTCTACAATGTATACTTAAAGGCAAACTACCTTTGAAACACAAGCTTTACTATTCCAGCATCATGCAAAAGTCTATCAATATATACGTCTTTATCAGGATGAGAAGTATCTATTAAGCACAAACTTAACTTTTCTCCCACAAAACCAGTACTGTTGTCTGGCATCTTCTTCTTTATCACGGAAACAAATTCTTTACCTTCCACCATCTTTTTAAATTGCATACAATGCATCGGATTCCAATCTTTCTCACGAGGTTCAACACCTTAAAAAATATATAATTATAGTGATAATAAGTAGGGTATTTCTTACTACAGTGGAACCTCGCTTAACGAGCATAATTCATTCCAGAGTCTTACTCGTAATGCAAAACACTCATTAAGCGAAACAATTTTTTCCATAGAAATTAATGTAAAATACGATAATGCATTCCACGCTGAAAAAATGCTGAAATGTTTTATGTATAATGTTTATTCAAAAAACATTGTACAATATACACTGTTAAGGAGTGTGAATCATCATCTTTTCTTCTAGTGCAGAATGAACCATCCTGGAATGAGAATTCGATTTGCAGAAACAAAAAAAAAAAAAAAAAAAAAAAAAATCACAGCTAATATGTTTGATAAACACTCCAAACAATATGCCAAATTCTTGGGTTATGTAAATGCTATAATTAAATATTAGAAATTAATTAATTTGACTAGAGGTAGGCAGTTATGTTTCCATCTTGTATTAAATTTAATAATTATAAATAGTTAATTTTTAATTAAGACATTTCTAAAATTTAATCTGGAACCGGTTATTGAATTTAACGACCCAAGAATTTGGCACATTGTTTGGCATGTTTATTATATAACGGGTGATGGTTGTTGATGTTTATAAGTAATGTGTGATCACAAGTGACACTAAGATGCTAGCGGAAGGAGTGGTAAACACAGACTGATGGAGCATGTCGCATGCACACAATTTGGGACTTCCCCTCTCCCTGTCACTCGTTATGCAAAATATCGCTCATTAAGCGAGGCAAATTTTTACAATTTGTTTTGCTCATTATGCGAAATACTCATTAAGCAAGGTTTCACTGTATTTGTATCAAGCAAAAAAATTTCTTTACTAATTCAAAATCAAGATTATATGTATGAAATGGATGTTGAAATTAAACTTTCATTTTTATCAAAATTTTAAAAATGAAACATTAAAGAATAAAAAATAAGTTTGTTTCTTCTTCTGTCAGTTTATTTGCATTTTGGAAGTGGAAGGACTTTCTGAAAGGCATGACCTTTCTCTTTCAAAGGTACTTAATTGGATAAATTACAATATTTCTTGAAGGAACAATATTAATTTCTAATGCTTTTTCAAATTTATACAAATAACAAAACTAAAATCTAATACTGTAAACCAGTGATTCTTAACAGGGGGCCGTGGCCTCCTGGGGGTCCATAAGAAGTTTGCTGGGAGTCACCAAATTATGCAGAATTTCCTTCAGAATATAATAAAAAGAAAATTGATGTATAACCGAATATCGTATTGAAAAGTGAAATAAAAAAAGATAAAGTTTTCCTATTCAGTTTTTTTTATTTATTTTTTATTTCTTCCTACATACAACTTTGTTAGTACAGAAAGAAATAAATGCAAATATTCTACTTACACCGCAGTATTTACTTCTTTTATTCCAAAGCAATTCTATCAATGCTCAGAATTTTAAAAATAATTAGGAAAAATAGTAGGCTTAGTAGTAGGCTTTGAAAATTTAAATATTTTTGCAAAAGATATGCAAAATCTTTACAACAAGTTGTGGGTGTTTTAGTTTTAGCATGGACTTTGGATCGATTTATCGACATGTTTCTTATTTTATTTTTTGTTAAGAATTAATGAGTTTTCGTGTTTAATTGTGAACTTTGATTTTTTTATATAATAATGAAATAATAAAGTTCTGATTTACATTTATCTATTTAAATAACATTCAATTTATTATAGATAATTTAAGAAATATAAATTATTATTAAAAAAAATGGAGGTCACAAAAAAATTATGAAATATTTGGTGGACTGCGAATATAAGAAGGTTAAGAACCATGGCTGTAAACAGGTAAGCTTAACTGCATAAACTATTATAATTAATCAAAACAATATGAACAAATTGTTAAAACCTAATACATGTAAACTGTCCATTGCATTAAACACTAACAATGATACTAGGGGACACTACAGTCACTCCTCACTTAACAACCCAATTGTAGGAATGGAACTTAGTTTATTAAGTGAAGTGATCAATAAACAGGAAAGCTTTGATTGCTTTTATTTATTCTGGATAAAAAAAAGATCTAATAGAAACTCCAACTTGATAATTTTGTTTTAATTTGCATCATTTAGATATTACAGTATATAAAAATACAATCAGCAAAAATTATAAAACTGAAGTACCAAAAAAATTAAAGTTCATTGATAAAAAAGACTTTCAAATCATTCAAATAGAGTGAACATTAAAGTACAAATTTATAAACAAATATGTACAGTGTTCCTACTCACATTTTTATTTTAAATTCCATGAATTTTCCTGATTTTCCCTGACCACCTTTGTACAAATTCCCTAACCTGTGCATCCCTTATGGTATGGTAGATTAACAAAATGAAACAACAGTTTTTGATCAATTGAGCTACAATTTTTAATCATATTTTTAATAATTTTTTAATTTAAAATATATGCTCTCCACCTCAAATTACTGTAGTAGTCTCTTACCCCTGTACATCATACTTTTCTGTTAGCAACAGAGTCATGTAGGTCATCTGTCTAACTCCATTCTCGAGATTAAGGAAAGACAGACAGATCGATGATAATGGGAATTTATAGATCTATAATTTTTTCAAATTGCAGCCCAAAAATTACTTGAGCTGCAATTCGAAAAGCCAAAAAAAAAGTTATTCAGACTATATACAGGGTGAACCAAAAATCATGAATGATGAAATATTATGGAATTAATGCTATTAATAATACCAACTTATAAAAAAAAGGGTTGAAAGAACACTTGACACATTACATACATTAAAGTAAAAAAAAAAAAACACTTGTCTTATGGTGTTAAAAAATTTATTTAATAAAAAAAAACATGCAAATACTCTTGATAGTGCATTGTCGTCATCTTCAGGCAAATGCACTGTCAATATTTTTTTGATTTGCCTGAAGAAGGTGGTAATGCACCATCAAAAATACTTGCATGTTTTTTAATAATGATCAAATATCAGCATATATAAAATAAATTAAATAATAAAATACATTTGGGGTATAAAATATAATTTGCCTTTCAAATTCCAAAGTTGTTAAATTTGAAATATAAATGCACATATTAATTTTTTAATCAATTATTTTTATTATATTAACACTATAAAACTGAAATAATTACTTCAAAAATAGAGTTAATATAACAAAAGTTCTTGATAAAAATTTTGGATGTAGGTATTTTTGTTAGGGAATACTAAACTAAAGCAAGTGTGAATATCACAAACTGTGTATGAACTGGCAACACTGTGCAAGACCACTCAAAACAAGAAGAAACCTTTAAAAAACAATAATCTTTAAAAAATTGTAAAATTTCTTAAAAATAAACGTGCATGTATAGTCTTAGATTAGAATAAAGTTTAATTCTAAGCTAAAGGACTGCCTCATCATTGTTCTAACAATTTTACATACACCAAAATTCAAAATAATAGCAAATACCAGACCAAATATCTGGCATAAAACCACCATTCACAACTGAGTAAATTTGATAAAAGCAGCAACCAAAACCAAGAACCAGCAGAAAAAGTAACAGAGCTAAAGTTTTTGACAGTGTTAAATGGGCATCTTCAGGCTAAATAACCTCACAGCTGTTAAAATGGTGGGATTGTCATTCAAATGTCAAGAGGGAAGGTGATGTTAAAAAGAAAGAGAGGGAGAAGAGGATAGAAACTTTACAGTTCATAGAAGAGGATAGAAACTTTACAGTACATCTTCCATGCAAGAGGGAGGAATCTACATCATAAAAGTTAATAGCAGTATTTTTTTGGGTGACCTTGTAAAGTTCTACCTGCTCTAAATATCTTTGGGTGGAGTTATATATGAAATGTGCACGATTGAAATGTATTTCCATGTCAGGGTTGGAGGCAAAGATGGCTAAAGCAGTGTTAGCTGATGGAATTCAAGTTGGAATTCCAATGCTCTTTGAGGTAGGTGTTTACAGGGCACGTAGCATCTACATATTCCAAGTAGTGATTGGTTCTGTGATCTATAATGGGGATAGTATATATGCCTGGTTGGATGTGCATGTCTGGATCTGTTACTTTTTTCTACTGGTTTTGGTTTTAGTTGCTGCTTTTATCAAATATCTGGCTTTCAGAAATATGGAATTACCAGAAAACTGGCTATTTTTAACTTTTGCATGCAGAAGTGCAGCTATAGTTCATTGTGCAGCTTCTTTATTCTTTAAAGGTCATATAGAAAAAAATCGCAAAATGTATTGAAGTTTGTTGGGGAATTTTATGGCAGTTTTGTAAACCTATATCCTTAAAAACTGTACTATTTTCAATTTTCTTTGCAAATTTTCAGTCCTTAATAGATTACTGCTTATCAATCTGGGCAACGTCAGCCCCTTCTTTATTAAACAAAGTTATTAAGGAAATACACAAAATATATTTCCTTTAAAACAAATTTTGCCATCTTCTATACACTAATAATGCCGATGTCGCAAGAGTCAGACTGGGAATACCTAATTTCAAAGAAAGAGTTAAATATCTCAACCAAACTTTAATAGCATAATATACAATTACTGGCTCAGGTTGGACGTTCCCTCCAGAATAACTAGATTACAATCATGTCTACAAACCCCCTTTTATTGATTAGCATTAAGTCATAGATCCTTTTTTTTATTGCTCCATTATATGTTCCCCATTAAACATCTTCTTCATCAAGATTTTACAAAATATAATCATTTATGCCAATGCTTTCTCTTTATTTCTTTTTATTATTTTGTATATTTCTTTTTAAAAAATTTTTACTTTGTTAATTTTATTTGTTATTTTTAATTGTATTTTATTGTGTTGTATTTTATTCTATTTTTGGGTAAATTGTGTTATTCAGGGGGTGGAAATCTATTGTCCATTGTCAGTTCCAATTAAATATAAAATAAATAAATTTCCATGGAGTACCTGTTGCCCAATACCAGTTTCAGTGTGACTGTTGGTATATCATTTGTTAAAAACAATTTATTTCTTTACTTTTCAATGTTTATTTTATATTTTAAATATATATTTAGCCTATGTTCAGAAAATTCAAAACTATGGATAACTTCCAGTCCCAAGTTTGTTGGGTATTTAGTCTGTTACTGCACCAGCAGACTATATTTTACAACTGTGTTACATTCATTCAATAATATATATATATATATATATATATATATATGTTCAGTATATTTTTGTATTTATTATTAAATGAATGTATGTAAAATTTTAACTGAATTCCATGAAACAGTCTGAAATAGTACAAATCAATTCAATAAAGTTAATTTAAATATTACCATATAATTCTGCAGGGATAGCTTGATAAGGAAAACAACGGAAATATTTCCATAATGGTTGCAAATCCGTTAACCCAATTAATTGAAATCCACCATAATCGACAAAGTAAACAGAAACCTGCAATAAATATCATATTAATGAAATTATAATATTTTACAATATGTTTAAGATATATGTTAATATCATAACATCAGAAGTGATAGAAAACTATAATTATAACATCTTAAAAATTTTTCCAATAAATGTGAATAATAGAGCTATCATCATTGTTCCACCTAAGTTGTATGAGTGCATGGCCATATGAGTAATAAGAACAAGCATGAGTAACTTTTGCATATGTTTACATAATGTGCATGAGCTTTAACTTATATATATATATATATATATATATATATATATTTGTGTGTTAATGTTATTTTTTTTCACTCATTTTTCTTAACATATAAGTCATAATTTCATATTGTATATTTTACAATAATTACTACTAATAGGTAAAATTTTCTTTGTTATTTTAATCTCCTTCTAAGTATTAATTATTGTATAGCTGTTTAATCTTAATTTAACAAATTCTCTATGTTTTATGGCTTACCATATCTTCACTAATTATATCGCTGACCCATACTCTCTTCCATTCGTCATTATATTTTCCAGCATAAAACTGACCTCTCTTTAATAAGCAATCATCCATATCAATAGTATTTTCCTACAATAAATCAATAAATGTTTAGATTTCTTAAATGTTTTATTCAATCAAGAGAACATTTATTCAAAATACATACATTCCTTCAAAGACAAAAGCAAATACAGTAGAGAGTCATTTATCCAAACGCTTTCTAGTCAGACTGTGTCGTGCTGAATCAAACTTTTTTGATACTAGATTTACTTCTAAAGTATAATTTTTATGTTTTTATATTTTTCAATATATTTATTTTGTTTGTACAAAATAAAGAAATAATTTTTAACGGTACAATAGCCTCTATTATTATTATAAAAATTTTCATTAGGCTTAAAATCGACGAAAATTCAACACGAAGCGATGCACAATGGAGAAAAATTTCAACATCGGACAGGTTAATATATTTTTTCATACATAATCAGTTATCCAAACAACCCCAATTTCCAATTGATTTGGATAAACGACTCTCTACTGTAATTGAAAAAATTTCAAGCAAAATTTTTAAAAAATATGTTGTAAATATTTTACATTTCATTATAATGTAGGTTTTATTTGAGACTTTTAATAAATAAGCAAAAGAAAAGACAAGCTCAAGTGAGAAAAACAAACTCAAAGAGTATTGTAAAGAAAATATATAAAATAAAAATAAAAAACAATATTTATATTACAGTAATCCCTCCATTTATACAGAACAAGTAATATGGTCCATGAAACAGCATGTAAATGAAAACTGTGTAAATGGAATCATGGAAAGCTGCATAAAGTAATGATCTATTACATATTTTACTATTAATGGGATAGAAAAGTCATTTTTGCTAGATGATTCTTCAATAAAAACATCAAAAACTTCAAACACATATGGTATAGAAAAGATCAATAACGATTAAAAAGACTTGTTCTATAAAATGGTAACTACGTACACTGTTACAACACCATAAACTAAAATCTCCCAAATAGCAACCATTGCCAAAACACCATCAAAAGTAGCACAACCGACAATAACCACCCAATCTGACAACTCTGCTACATAACTGTAAATAAGATTATGGAATAAATTAAATTGGGAAACTCCTAAATTTGTATAATTACAATATGTGCATACTATTAACAGTGCACATACAATGTACATAAAGTTAATTTACTTTAATTCATTTAATCCTTAAAAATTTTTAATTTATGCATTGTGATGACATCTGGTGTCCAGTTGATTATTAAAATTTAAAACTTCCCAACTGTGTTAAAATGAATTTGTGTAAATGGAGGGATTACTGTGTATTAAATATACCATTAATTAATAAAGCAAAAAACAATTTAGTCTTCATCAATGATTAAAAATACAAAATTCATAACATAATCATCATATTAAAAGACAATTGAAATAACACAAATGACAAAATTCCTTCACATAAATGAAATAGTAATTTCATATGACAACCTTACTGTTTTCAGAATCTAATGCCATGGTAGCCAAGCTTGTAAGTCACAAGTGGCTCTTCTAGTGGAGTGTGATCTACTTTCATGAATTAAAAGCATCAATCATCTACTTCACATCTCTATTCTTCTAATAATCTACCTTGTAAGGAACTGAGTCCAAGCATTATTTTTATTTTATTATTATTTTTTTGTTTTATTATATTTTGTTTGGGGTTTATGTTTATTTAGGACAAAGGTTCCCCACCACTCTTTTATTAGTAACGAAAAAAGAAGATAAACCAACTCACGAAAAAAAACAAGCGCCGTAGGAAAAATCTCATGCACTTGCGCTGCCCAGCGGAAGTAAACGGCCCACAGAAAAAAAAATGGATGGGGGAATCCCCACACTCACTAGCAAAGAACTTACTAAACTGTCATAACATCCCAGAAAATTGTACTAAATACTTCGTAAACGGTTTATAAGCTTTTGTCGAAAATTAAAGCTGCCAGAAAGAAACTTAATGTTAGAAAACTAAGTATGTAAATAAGGGGATTAACCCAGCTGAGTTGTGACGTCACCTCACAGCATAAAACCAGCACGTCAACCGAAGAAAGCGAGGTGAATTCCAGAGTGAGGTGATTCCTGGTCGAAGTCCAGATTGAGAATTAGGCTATCCAAGGTGTTAAAGAGGAATTCGATTGACGATTTGAAAAGATTGAGGAAACAGGTTCCTAGTATAGTGAGGTGACGGATAGACGTTTAGTTCGTAAGAGATTCTGTTCATAGTTCCTAAGTATTTGATTTGTCGAATTTTCAAAGGGGAATTAATATTAAGTTAAGCTAAGTAGCTGAGTTTATTGTTGGGTTGACTTGTTCATTTTCGTTAATAAATTTTGTTTTGGATTATAGACAATTGTACATAGTTAATTTCGATTTACTAATTAAATATATTTGAAACTTTTTCTTTGACTTGATATTTGTCGTTATTCTTACTAATTCTTTTCAGTGCACGCGTAAAAGCCCAGGCCTGGCAAACTAATCTCGAATCTGCGTAAAGTACCCGTTAGGTTAACGGAAGTTTTACCGGCCGCAGTTAGTGTCAGTTTCCTAAGATACTAAAAATAGTACAGTAGAGCATCGATTATCCGACCCCCGATTTACCGACTTATCGGTTAACCGACCGCGTTCTAGTCGGCAAATTCAAATGTCCGCTAGTGATGTGGCGCTACAATATTTGGTTATGTCTTGGCTACTTTAATATTATTTTTGTTAAATTTTTGCATGTTTTAGCTGGCAACACTGGCTCGACCATGAAAGAGAGGCTAGTATTTAAACCAGGCCTAATACATTATACTAATAATGTATTTTTTCATACTTTTCGGTTATCCGACTTTTCAGTTATCCGACCAACCCCAGTCCCCAATTGAGTCGGATAATCGATGCTCTACTGTACTTTACAACCTTAACACAATTTATAAATTTTTCTTTTTATTTTTTTACTACAGTAAGTAAATAACTGAATTTTTCATTAATTTTGAGTAGACTGGGATTGAGAATAATTAATGATGAGATTCCAAGTTTAGCAAAGAGGTGTGAAACAGGTACAGTACATGTGAACTGTTTGAGTGCAATATTTCAGGAACAAATAGGTCAATATTTATTACATCAAAATGTAGATAAGAATATTCTCCTTCGTGCCAAGAATAAAATATGTAATTGAAAAATTTTATTTGTTTATCAAAAATGATGTAATTTTTTCATTATAAATTTAAGCAATTAACTAAAATAAACCATACTTTCAAAAACTACATAATGTAATGAATATAAGTGATTGTTCTCTTATCTGTACAATTAAAATTGAATTTTTAGCAAATTTTTATAATGATAAAAGTATAGTGACCTTAAGTGACTAATGTTTGCCATGTATGTTTTAAGAACTACCACTGATGGCAGTATATAAGATTTATATAAAGCATATTATCTGAAATAGTACAAATCAATTCAATAAAGTTAATTTAAATATTACCATATAATTCTGCAGGGATAGCTTGATAAGAAAAACAACGGAAATATTTCCATAATGGTTGCAAATCTGTTAACCCAATTAATCGAAATCCGCCAGATTAGTCTAATTCTCACCATCCTAGCTGGCCCACACGATTACACATCGAGTAAAATCCAAGGTAACCTGACCAAATTTCCACACCTGATGGGAGATAAAACAACCATGCACCCGATCTTCAGCGCAATTGTCCACCCAGAAGTCTTCTCCACCTTGTAATCTATTGTTCAGATTGTCTCCTTGTTTCCTAGATATTTGACATCCCTGACTACTAGACCAACTGTAAAGAGGTATGATTGTTAACTGCTCTCTGTAAACTCTCTCTCGGTATGTTAGTTTGTAAGTAGTTAGAAATGCGAACTATATCCCTAGAACCTCGCAGTCAGGAAAAAGTTAATTGTCTGTATATTGATTGTACCTAGTCATATGTAATCATTTCTTTTTATATTAAATTTGTTGAGTTATAACAATGGTTAATCTAACTCGTGTATTGCCAACACCTTATCAACAACCTCACTGACTCTCTCACTCATACTAACTAGAAGATAATTGAAACTGTGGCTAATGTGTAACATAAGAATGCCATCCACTGACACCAGTCTTCACTGGAATGACGTCAGAGAAAAGGGGTAAGCCTCATACCTCAACCCCCAGCTTCTCACACAGACAAAATTTTAAAAAATATTTAATCAATATTTTTTTGAGAATACACTACAGTTTAACCCAATTATAATGTCATTGGATGTAACAACAACCCTAATACGTCAAATTTTTGTCGGTCCCACGATTTTACTATACTAGATAATGTTAAAAAACCCACTTGTAACGACATAAAACCCCGTTTTAACGTCATATTTGAAGCACTCCCAAATTTACAAAATTAGATTACAAATTTTATTTAACAAAAAAAAATACTAAGTGTTCAGTCCTAGGGTCAGAGTTCAATTTCCTAGAAAAACTGTGGGTGGTGCTCTTTCCACCTGACTTCGGTGGGGTGAAATTTGCAACTTTTAAACGATATGACAATCAGTTATTACGTACTCATTTTTAAATTACTTCATGCTAAATCTATATATATAACCCATTCAACAGGTGTCCGTCCTTCCTTCCGTCTGTCCGTCCCGTAACCGTTTGATAACCGACACTAGAGGCGCCCCTATCGTGTGTCATATTTCAAACATTCAAATTAAATTAACAATTTTAATTATTATTTAAATTAGCAATATAAATTATTATTCTTCATTTGGCCAATACATTATTATTTGGTCAATATAACAATATAAATAATTCAGTATATTTGTAATAGGAATTTATTACTGTCACGGAATGCCTGTAATGTTCACTAGGGGGCGAATAACGAAAAACCGGATAGATTTGAACCGCTACGATAAAACGATAAGTGAAATAGTTAAGCTAATATTTTAATATAATAATAGAAACCTTTCATGGCACGAATGGACGGACAGACGGAAGGAAGGACGGACACCTGTTGAATGGGTTATATATATAGAAGATTAAGTGCATCAAACTTTTAAAAATTAAGCGCGCACAACTTTCATATATTAAGTGCATTAAACATGCCTCATAGAAATTTGTAATACTGCTAAAACGCCCACTAGGGGGCGTCCCGGGCTACTAGTTGTTAAATATTCTATTATTTTTAATATAACATATTAAATCAAATAGTTTACAAAGAAATAATTGAATTATTTTTAATTGGCATACATTAATTCAACCTTTTGTTGCCTTTTGATTCAACATTATTCTCAAAACTGGAAGTACCACCATTATTGAAATTTAAGACAAATAGAAATTTCTTATAAAATGTAATTTTTGAAATTTTTAATTACATCAATGTAAATAAAGCTTATTTAAACATGTAGTTTGCATTTTTATACATAGGATAATAAATTATTACTATCATAATAAATACAGTATACTGTATTAACATTAGGAAATAATTTTATGGTGATACATACGATGTAAAATTAGAATGGAGTTTATAATAGATTCTTAAACACACTTGGTATGTTTTATTAGACTGAAATTATGACCCTGCAGATAACGACACTCAATTATAACATCAAAAAATTGATGATCCCACGAATGACATTATAAATGGGTTAAACTGTATTTAACTGAATTGTTCCACAATATAAAAAAGTTTAAGTGAATGTGTGTTAACAAAAAGAATTTTAAATACAGTATTTCCTTTTTCTGTCCTTATGTTGCATTATATAACAAATTCACTTGCTCATATGGGGTTTTATGTTCGGTCATATAAAAGAATTAATATTATTTTCTACAATGAACACTTTGAATTATGAGTACAAACAGTATTATGACGTTTTTTCCTCTTAAGATGGCTCTTAATGCTTTGATATATTCAAGTGGTTCAGTTATGTTGTGTAATTATCTAAAATCAAATAATTAAACTTACTCTAAATAAAATTCAAACTATGACAGTCAAATATATTTTGAACACATATCACCTAAACCAGCAATTCTCAACCTTCTTAGCTCCACAACCCCCCAAATAGTAAATATAAATAAAATTAATATTTTGTGACACCCCACCCAAAGGAATAATAACAGTAAGCCTCACTATTACTAATTGAATTTTGACTGTAATTATAAATGTTAATTTTTTTACATATTATATAACAGACATGGGCAAATGTGGCTCTTTTTGAGTTACATGCAGCTCTTGATGAAAGTGTTAATTTCTGCCTTTTATCATTATTTTTACAATTTTATTTCCACAATTTTGTGAAAATATGTAATTATATATATGTAATATTTAGTAATTTATTTCCAAGTTGGTGCAATAAATTAAATTGACATTTCAAATCTATTCTTTGAAAACAAGTTCTCGACCCGGATGGGGAACACCCTATCCTTCCCTGCCTTACCATACTATCCGCCATGACAGTACAGAACTGCAGCTCCCATGCATTTTGCAAAACCTACATTTCGGCTCCCATTGAACTCTTGCTTGCCCATCTCTGTTATATAATCACACTGCACTAATTTTATACATTAAGAAAATACTGACAGTATAAAAAATGTAATACTACTATTCCTATTATTTTATGTCGCTGCATTTATAGCGATGGGTATGAACATGCATGTATGACGTGTACATACATGAATAATTTACAAGTTCCAACTTGATGTGTACGTGCTCTTTGTAATTTGATCCACATATGGAAAAAATTTTAAATGAAAAACTAATGCAACCATCACATTAATTTCTTTTCCTTACATGTGTACTTTTTGTAAGTACAACATTTATAAGTTTATAATAAATGATTTTTTCTCTAAAATGATTTCATTATTGTCTCACGACCCCCCTTTAATATCACTGCAACCTCCTTGGGGGTTGCAAACCCCAGGTTGAGAAATGCTGACCTAAACATAAAACAAAAGTATACAAATAACTGCAAAATTTATAAAAATTTTATTATAAATTATATCATCATTATTTAAATAGTCACACATTGAATGAATTACATAACTAAGCAAAATCTAACAAAGAAACCTGCTATTTCTAAACATAACTCAAAAGGGTAATAAAAAAGTTTAACCTAGCCATATCAACATTCCTGTTCAAAAATGCAAGCATAACTATTAATTTAACCTGTATTTTGGAAACTATGTATCAGAACACTGAAACTTAACATACAAACAGTAAATTATATTCTTTAGGCAACAAAACAATTTATAAACAAAAACTTAAACTAAATTACATCAAATCAAAAGAAATAAGTACTAAGCATTGTTATAAATCAGAAAATTATTAATATAACATGTGGTTGTCTCCTGCATCCATGTACTGTACACTGCACAGTAATTGCTCATACTGGTTATAATGTTTATTAGCTCTATCAGGAAGTCCATTTTTGTACAAGAATATCTTGAAACTCCTTTAGTGTTCTTAGTGGAGTCTGATGGATGAAGCTGCATCCATCAGACTTGGCTCCCTGGAGCATTCCACATGTTTTATGGAAGTTAGGTCCAGAGATCAGGCTGGTCATTTCTTGACTGCAAATATCTTCACAGTCAAGAAAGTCATGTGTGGATGTTCCCACACACAGAGCTGCACTTGTCAATGACTTCTTATCCATGAATATGAAATCTGCACTCAATACTTTGGAAAAGTTTTACATGGAGTTCCCAAACCTTGTCTGTACCTTCTTACTGTAATGACACTCCTCACAATAAAGGTAGAATCAGTGTGGCCATTAAGTGTAATGCCACCCTAGACCAAGATGCCACCACCTCCAAACTGGTATCTTTCCATGATGTTCATAAGATGGTATTGGATTCCCTACTCTCTCCAGATTCTAATCTAACAAGAATCATTCTGTGGACTGTATCTGGACTTGTGAGTGAACAGAACATTCATTCATTCACTGTCCAATGTCTAATGTTTTTGATACAATCTTAAGTGGGCTTTTCTATGCTCAGGAGTCAACAGAACACAAATGTACAGGGTGTTTGGGAAAAAGACATTTGCCCAAAGGTCCCTACAGACAGCTTGTTGTGAAACTAACAGAGACAACTCTGCAAAGAGATGACTACTAGACATTCTTCTGTTACACATGCCATTAATGTCAAATAGTTGTTCTATAGAGTAGTGGTAACTCTTGGACATCCACCTTTAGGTTCATATTCATCATCTTGTTCTTTGAAATCTGGATATAATGCTTTGTAGCACATTCAGAGTCCTGAACACATCTGTCTGAAATTGGTCTGCTTCTAGCCTAGTAATTCTTTCTTTCATAAAATTCTGTACAGTGTCTTTGTAGCTTTATCACTGTCAGTAAAACAATAAACTGTCCTTAATAATTAAACGGAAAGAGTACCATGCTATTGCTGTATTTACAAAACCTGCATATCTTGCATAAACTGATGTTTTTAAATAGAACATTCAACTACATACTTTCATTTTATTGTCTGAAAATGTTTGCATATATTTTCTACTGTTTATTTGTTTGTTCTATCTATGAATTGGACAATTATCCTTATTTTTTGGAATTTTGTGCATGTATTACAATACGTTTTTTTTTTGGTGTGTGTGTGTATCCACACACAATAAATTCTTGTTAACTCAAATTCTAAGGATTCAAAACTTTAAAGATTATCAAAAATATCTAAAAACGCAATAAAAATCTAGGAAACATCACAACAAGCAGAAAAAAGGAAAATACACTTTATCTATTAAATCAAAACTAATTTCCAGAAAAATTTTATGTTTTAACTCTGGAATGACTTAAAATTCTACAAAGATTCCAGTACAGATTAAAAAGAGAAAACAATGTATAACTAGAATGATCAAATATAAAATTTGGTTAAGGCATCTTTCCCTTATTTAAATAATAATAATAATCATTTGTGATGTATAGTGCAATTACAGTAATTTTTATTTGAATTATCTAAAAGCATCTTAAAATTTTGAATTAATGCATAATATAATATCTTAACAAAAATGGGAAATGATAATACAGTCTATTAACTACAAATTAATGTGACATTCAGAGGGGAATAATTAAATAATTAAAGTAATATTTTAATATGATGCCGAAAAAGGCAAGCAAAAGGTCAAATGAGGAAAAGATGTCAAAGTGGGAAAAACTCACACACGTCCTATTTCTCGTGATTTCTTAACAGATAAAACTGGTCAGATATCCCTCTAAATCGACAAGTATTACTCAGGTTGTAACCTAAGTCCTGACCCTAGTCAATACAGGCAATTAGTCATGATAAAAAACTGTCAAACAAATGAATTTATGAGGTAAAATGAGTAATAATAGTGGATAAAAAATACCCATAAATCGTTCATACATCCGATTCTTGACAGCACACATCTGCAACACCCAGACTTAAATCGAACTTCAAACACATTACATCATGAGTTGCATCAGTCAGTTCTCACGCGAATCATGTATAAAAAGGGGTTGTATCAGATCACCTGGGCAGACAACAGTGGACATAATGAGACACCATATGCAAAGCGACAAAGAAGAATGCCACCTGCCAATATCTCCATCACCCCTCCTGGCTCCCTCTGTGATCAGCCTTCGTCCAAAGTAAGCCTCCTACCCACTAGATGTTTCGGACCTCTACTCTACTCCACTGACTAGGACCCATTCCGAAATAGGTTGCCACATCAACGTAACATAAGAGGTATTTACCTACAAGTAGATGTAAACTCTCTCTTGGGTAAAGGTAGTTTGTAAATTAGACTAGCATCAGGGAAACTAAATAGACACACAAATTAGTTTAATCCGTGTATTTCACTTCTGTTAATAACGGACTATTTACAAACGGTAGCCCATAACCAAATAGAATTGTTAATGTCTGTGGAATGTATTGTTCAAGCCTTTACTTTTTATATGCTCTTCGCATATTAAATGTATTACATTTATGTCAAAACAGAGTGTTATCCTTCATGTATTTCCAACCTTGCTAACCTCCCACTCACCTACAATCACACCATCCATTGACACAACACTGGTAAGAAGGGCTTGAGCTCACTGCTCTGCCCCCACAGTTCACATTAATAAGCATTTACTGCAAACAATAATGTATAAAATATTACCTCTGATGAATAAAATGATTGCATTTCTTCATACAATAAATCTAATTCTGCTCCATGTTTCCAAGACTGACACTATCATACAAAAAAAAAAACAAAATTAATACATCATGAAATAAACATTTATGATTGTAAATTAATTACAAATATCAAATTAAAGTATACAATTTTTTGGTGCCAATCATAATCCCAAAAAATCATAATCTGACAGATTAAAATCTCTAAAATATAATCCTGGGAAAAATAATAATAAATCTTTAAAACACATTTATTTACATTTTTAAATATAATTGATTTGAGAAACATATAAACACTTGACAGAATACTTTATAGCCCCTTTTACACAATAAAATATTTAATAACAGTAACAATCAATACATATGCACTATACATAATACACATATATTCACTGTTATTACATTAATACATAGTAACTAAAATCAAATACACCCATACCTCGCTATACGGCCGCTCTTTATACGGCATTTCGCTATAACGACCCTCTTCAATTAAGGCACGTTTTCGATTTACGGCCTAAAATGTTTCGCTATAACGGCAAAAAAAACTTTTTTTCGATGTCGATATATCTACATGTTGCCAATCTTGCGCGAGCGCAATCTCAATGCACACTATTTTCTATTTCCTCTTGTTTACGAGCGTTATTCAGTGTGGGCTCATAAAGAGGCTGGTTTAGACTTGTCTGTGAGTGTTTTATGTACATATTTATTACTGATTGTTATACATTAACTGGAAAAATTGGAAACAATTAGGGACATTTTTGGTACGTAAGTACAGTACATATGTATGTATGTAAAAATTAAAAATTTTTAATATGTATTTTTTTATTAAACTTATTTTATAATTTCATTATTTTTTAGACAAAATGCCACTGAAACGATTATCGACTTCGGAGACTGATAAAAAGAGATGCCGAAAATCAGTTACACTAGGAACTAAACTAGAAGTATTACGTCGTATAGAAGCTGGAGAGAAAATTGTTGAAATTTGCAAGGCAATGGGACTTGCGAAATCTACCATTCAAACTATTCGCGATAAAAAAGAAGACATTAAAACATATTTGCAATCTGCTGCACCTTTAAATGTCTCGAGATTAACATGCCGAAGAAACTGGATTATGGAAAAAATGGAAAAACTATTGATTATATGGATTGAGGACAATAACAAACGGAGAATGCCAATGAGTCAAATTACTATCCAGGAAAAAGCTTTAAGTATTTTCGAAAATTTGAAGAATGGAGATACCGATGAATCTGCTGAAGATGTCACATTCCAAGCAAGCCGAGGATGGTTTGAAAAATTTAAAAATGGGTTTAATTTGCATAATTTGAAAATAAAAGGTAAAGCAGCTAGCGCCGATGAGGCCGCATCTAAGGAATATCTCTACATTTTAAAGGGAATTATTGAAAGAGGTGGTTATAAACCTGAACAAGTGTTTAACGTAGACGAAACAGGGCTTTATTGGAAGCGAATGCCTGATCGCATGTACAATTCAAAAACCGAAAAATCTGCGCCTGGGTATAAGGTGTCTAAAGAACGATTAACTTTGCTACTTGGTGCAAATGCCGTGGGTGATTTTAAGCTAAAACCACTTTTAATATATTTGTCCGAAAATCCAAGTCCTCTTAAAGGACTAAATAAAAATCAATTACCCGTGATATGGAGATCCAACAAGAAAGCTTGGATGACTAAAGCTATTTTTGAGAATTGGTTCAAAAATCACTTTTGTACAGAAGTGAAAAAATATTTGCCAGACAAAAACTTAAGCAACAAGGCTTTGCTAATTTTGGATAATGCACCAGGGCATCCTACTAATTTATCCGAACTATCTGAAGATGTCATGATTGAGTACCTTCCGAAAAATACAACAGCTCTGATCCAACCAATGGATCAGGGTGCAAAAGCCACTTTTAAGGCATATTACCTACGCCGAACTTTCCGACAACTTATAAGGGAAACCGATGGTAAATCTTCAATTAAAACATTTTGGAAAAACTATAACATCAAAGATGCTGTTGACAGCATCAGTGAATCATGGAAGGAATTAAAATTAACAACAATGAACCATGTTTGGAAAAAAATATGGCCAGAATGTGTAAAAAGTACTGATGCAGAAGTTAATTTCCTTCCTGAAATTAGGCAAAATATTTTGGATCTAGCACATGATCTCGGTTTTGAAGGTTTGAACGAACGTGATGTGCTTGATCTACTTGAAGCTGATAGGGAACCCCTTTCATATGAGGAACTCATTCAGTTGCAAGCAGAACCGGCATTTGATGAAGAGACAGAGCCTGTTGTATCCAAACAGCTAACATCAAAAAATTTGTCGAAAGCTTTTCCTATTTCGAACAAGGAATAAACATCTTCCTTGAAAACGATCCTGACGTCGAACGTAGCGCTAAAGTTTCTCGAGGAATTAACTCAGCCATTAGCTGTTATAAATCACTGAAGAACGAAATAGACAAGAAGGCAAGACAAACAACGTTAAACGATTATTTTAATCCTGGCCCATCCTTACCAGCGAAAAATGATGACGACAGTGATCTGCAGGTTACCATTTCTTCATCGTCTTCAGATTAAAGCCATTTTAAAAAAAAATTATGTATTTATACATACACATATTTTATGTAACATAAAGTTTGTTTCATTTTTGTTTATAGATTATTGTTGGTTTTTGGAGTCTGTTATTATTTTATATACAAAAGTATGTACTTGTTATGTATGTATTTTTTATTTAAATGAAATAAAAAGATAAAATGCATTTTGAATGATAAACCATGTTACATATTTAACAAATTTGGAACCGATCCCATTGAATTTGTATGAATTTGTATTACAATAATTGATTCCTTATACGGCTTTTCGCTTTGCGGCCAAGTTTCGTGGAACGTATCTAGGCCGTAGAGCGAGGTATGGGTGTATATATAATTATGAATTATAAAAATCAATGCTGAAAATTTTAAATAGTGGGGAAGAAAACAGAAATCTCAACATAAGAAAAAGCACATTACATTGAAAGATTATGGGCAATTGCATAGAGGTAGTCCATATGAGCTGAATGACTTTCACAATCATTAACTATACTTTGAAGTCTTGTTTTGTGATGAGTATCTACTTTTTCTTTTGGCATGGTTCTCCTCAGACAATATACTCATATTAATTTTATACATAACATTGCACTTTTTGAAATTCTTCAATAATTCAATATACACCAAAATGAGCATTCTCCACTAAATTTTCTCAACTTCTGTGCCATGCTTCTATATTGTTTTGGGTTTGCAGAAATCCATTCTACATGCACTCATATACAGACCAAACTTTTCATTGAGAGTTGAGGTTTCAGCCACTTCAGGATTTTAATCTTTCAGGATTGTGATTTTTGACATTTTAACCTTTTGGAATTTTGATCTTTTGGGATTTCAACATTTGGGATTATGATCCAAACCCACAATTTTTGTGTGTTTTTATATATTTTCAGATGAATCGAATTTAGTCTGCACAAATATAACAGAAAAACCTATGTAGAAATAGAAAAGACAAGACCAATAACAGGGATTGCTTAATTTATTGCAGATAGTAAACTTTCTGGTGAGTCAAATGATATTGGGCTGCATATCTAGTAAAGGTGTAAGCAGACTACATTATATAAATGGATCTTTGAATGCAGTGAGTTAAGAAAGCATTTCATCTGCCAAGCTAATTCTAACAAACACAGAACATTTTCATGACACAAAAACCTATGTCATTCAGGACAATTTCATATCATGTCACCGTGTTTTCCCATCACCTTGTGGTGATGGAATGTGGTGATCTGTACTTTGGTACATCAATGTACTCTACCCACTTGAGAACTAGTTAGTCTAACTAATAAGACCTTACAATGTGGTCTCCAGGGATTTCAATAATATTGTTTGTGTGGAAAAACCTTGATATGAATCTATTAAGCAAAGGGAAGCAGTACACTTCTCAAACATTTTCAAAAACTCAAAGCTAAAAAAAAAATTGCAAATGACTCATGAGTACAATTTTTGAACAATTTTCCCAAATGTCACATGGCTTTATAGCAGAGTGCTCGACTCGTGTATGAGATTGTTGTTTCAAGTCTCAAGAGAGACCCTTTTTTTCCTTTCCAAATCAGAATTCAATTTTTGCATAAAATAATTGTAAATTACACAGGTTTATACATTTTGTCTACTTATTTTCTAGTAAAAAATATGCAGTTTTCCTTTTTTAACCTCTGCCTTTGAAATTCATTTTTGAATTTTTTTGTTAAAAATACATCTAATTAAAAACTTTTTTAAATTAGTAAATTCAGATAATAAATCATCAGTGACATAAAAACTACATTTTATTAATTGATTGAAGCAAATGTACTAGTACATGAGATAGGATGTACAGTACTTATTCTAAAAACAAGGAAAATAATAAGTTACACAATATCTCATGCATTGTAGAACAACTGCTGTTTTTTACACTCACAGGGTTTTTTTAGATCATCAATAACAAAATATATTTTATTAACATTTATAAAAAGTTCCCTTCATCCATAAGCTTTGAAGCAAACCATGCACAGCATAATATTTTTGTGAAAATTAGATCTGACAATAAATGATGACCAATTGAATGAACTTTTCGTCTTCTTGGGATGATATTTTGCATTGCTGTCCAATCAACTATAAACAATTTTGAAGGCAGTAGATAAAGTTTTTTACTTGCCTATAAAAACAGATATTGCACAGTTGGCATAAATATGTACAGTACACTTGGAAAAAATGAGCTACTGTATAGTTTATAAATAATAAATTTTTTAAAATGTTTCATGGACTTATGAATAACCCTGTATTTTGGATGCAAGGAAAGAAATCCCAAAGTTTATCTACTAGACTTTTGGTGAGTATTTCAACATAGAGATTTAAATCAAAGCAATATACCCACTTATGTCACTTCCCGACACAGAAATTCTAAATCTTACTCTAGTTTAGTTACTCTTATCTTCCTCTGATTTAGGCAACAGAGTGATGGATTAGTGTATGTCTGATAAACCTTCTCTGTCTGATCAACAGACATTACCTTAGTTTGGCTTCTAGTTTAATGAATATATATTAAGTTTTAAAGAAATGCTTTTTATTCATATAAATATAAATGCACTAAAAAATAAAATTTCTTTGGCTTTTACAGTATTCTTGGTATTATGTAACCAAAAATAAAAGCATGGAAAGCCCATAAAAATTAATAGGTGTAACTATGACCACAACTAAACATGAGTGACCCATGCTTTTATTTTTGGTACATAATACCAAGAATACTGCGAAAGCTAAGTTTTTTTTTTTTTTCTTCTTTCTTTCTTTACTTTTCCGTGCATTTATATGAAAATAAAAGCATTTCTTTAAAAATTTATATTTTTCACTTTCTGCCTTTTAGTTTCACATGTAACAGTAAATTAACAAAATTCTTGTTTTAGCATTTAACTGGGATGGGGGTAAAAAATTGAGTTATAGGATTTTTTGTAGACAGTAAAACTAAAAAAAGCAAAGATTTGCCCTACACATAATGCCATCTGTTATGAGATTTTTATAAATTTTAATTTTTTGCTAACTGTTAAAACTGTTTGCAAACTAAAATCTGTATTGTAGTCAGCAACACACATTGGTCAGACAAACATAGTAAGTTAATAAAAAGCATATAAAAAGAGTGGCATTTGTCAAACCAAAGAAAATTGATTGGACATTTTTCAAAAAGTACCTGTCTTCCAGACTGCAGATCAACAGCCAATGAAATTGTAACTTAAATTATCATAATTGTAGCTTAAATATTCTAGTTTCACACAGTAACACAATTTTTATGGCCACTATTGTAAAAAATACTCATAAAAATTGTGTTTGTATATGTTGTAAATGTCAGGCCACAAAAATTAAAATGAGCTCTATCTTTATAGCAAACTCAGAGAATGGTCATTTTATTGATTGTGTATGTCACATACTTCTCGAATAATAATTAACACAATTATAGTAATTTGAAATGATAGCATTCATTTTGGATAACCACATATTCCTGAAATTTCAAAATCATGATAACCCTAACTAATCACAAGTTTATTTACTGTGTAACAAAATTTATAAACTTATTATTTAGAGTCATTAAAAAATACTTAACAATAAAATTATGAGGATGTGCAGTATGTACAATGTGGACATCAAAAAATTCTCCTACAGAAGGAAGAACAGGTGGTTTTATATCTTCAAGGTCTAATACATCATCAACTTGTTCCCCAATACCATCAGGAGTAATCACACTATAATGTCTGAAAGAAATTAATAAAACTGGTTTTTTATAAGATAATCATAATGTAAGAAAAACTTTGTAAACTATAATTAAAACTTTCTAACAGTGTGTCTACTCAATCTTGAAAAGACTTCTCCAGGTTTTTCAGATAAATTTTAGATTTTTTTTTCATTCTTAAAATAGCTTATTTCCAATATTCTTATTAATTGCAGATTTGCAAGGATTGAGTTGAAGAAATAGAAGAAGCAGATCTGCAAAAATTGAAATTTCATTGATCTATTTAGTGTTCAAATAGTTCAATCACCATTGATCTACTTGTGTTCATTTACTGACTGTACTTTACTTTGTTTTTCATATGACTGTTGCCTTCTACTGCTTCAAAAATAAAACAAAAATAATAATAATAACTACAATGAGCTAAATCAGGTCTTCCATGAACTGTTTAAATTAGTCTGTCAGATTCTGTTTCTAAAAGATGGTCTGAAGGCAAACACTGCATTTTCCTTCAAAGATCATTGTACTGTACAGGAGGGTCTAATGATGTGTTCACTTGTTTATAATCGATCAGCACCGCCGTAACTTATCCGTTACAATTCCCAGACACGCACCTGTTATCAAAGAGTTGACCGTTACAATTTGACCGTTACAAGATTGACGGTTGCGATTTGCGCTGATCGATTATAAACAAGTGAACACATCATTAGACCCTCCTGTACATGTGAAAATTAAAGATAAACACAATAAAAAGTTTCAATGATCTTTAAGAAAAGATTAAGATGAAATGAAAATATTTCAAAAGTTTAAAATTTTTTGGATGTATGCTTATGCTTTCACTTGAGGGATAGAATTTAGGCAGCAACAGTTTTTAAAAAATTGATAAAATATTTGATATACAGTAGACCCCCTATAACACAGGTTCATATAACATGGATTTGTATAACACAGCAAAAAAATTGCGATTGTATTTGTATAACAAGCTAAAAGAGACTCGTATAACATGGTAAAATGTCATCACCGACTCGTGTCGTGACAGGATTGGTCAAATCTGACCAATAGCAGACATTGCACAAACTGTTGAGTTTAAACGAGCAGCAGACCTACTAAAAACCATTTATTATTTAATGGCCATAAAAATTATATTTATATTAATGATGTCTCCAAAGGTCAGTGAATTTTTCGCAGAAAAATAACTTATCAGAAAACATGCACCCGCTGTTCGATGAGCCGCTCTGCAACGACAACAAGCTTAAGCAATGGCGTCGTTGAACAGTGCACACTTGGTAAGTAATCCTACAATTTTTTGTTTATAGCATACTTTATATGGATCATTCCCAAAAAATTATACGTGATTTGGAAATGTTGAGTCAAATTAGTCTAGAATCAGTTATTTTATGGAAGAAAACCTTTCAAATAGCCATAGCCAAGAACGGCACATGTGCCGGGCTGTGATTGGCTCATGTATTTAAGTGACTCATACAACACAGAATTCATATAACACAAAACGTATCTACCGTGTTATGGGGGGGTCTACTGTATTATTAAAATTAAAATTAAAATAATATCATTTTAAAAATCATTGTTTTTATCATTTCTCATTAAATTTTCAGTTAAAAAATTGTTCCTAAGGATAATATAATCATTAATTTGATGTGGCAGTTCAGATTTTTAACATGAATCAAAAGTATGATTAATAGAACTTATAATAGAAGTAATAGAAATTCTGTTCAGGCATCAGTGAACTGATTTTTACATAATAAAATGTTTCAAACACTTTAATGTAACCTCATTAACATTCAAATAATGGTTATTTATTTTCACATAAAACACATTTTATATGAAAACATCAGTAAAATATTATCAATTCACTTGAACAAATTTCTCTCTACCTATTCCAAATGCAATACATTTTCAATTGCATATGCATTAATTTTCTGTGTTATGAATGTTTGCAAAATAATTGTTTTTTAATTTCATCACTATGATGTCAGTTTAAATAAGCTATTTTATTAGAATTTCAATAAAAAAAAAAAATCCCAAGTAATTTGAAATTCTAATAAATCCCATTTTCCTTGCAAGGAGAAATTTTCTGAAAATTTATTTTTCCATGATTTGCAATGAGTCGACACACTGTTCATTCAATTTTTATGTTAAATATAAATTTAGACTTACTGTTTAATACAAAACTGAAAAATTATTAATTACTACAATGATTATATTTAATATTGTATTTAGTATTTGATTACTCAATTGGTACTGTTTAAGAAAAAAATTCAGACGTCTTAAACATACATTTCTTTCATTATCAATACATTTTTTTATTTATGAATACACCATCATAAGACAATCAAATTTAAAATTTCATAGAAATATAGATTTTTCACCCAATTTAAGTTTTCCAAATAATCTCATTTTTAAAAATTCCAAGTTTTTTTTTAAAATAATATCCTAAAGTCATAAGCATAATCTACATATCTGATTAAAGTGTTTAAAATAATTCCTTAATTTCATAAATTACTTAAAATTAACAACACATTACACAGAAATTATTTAATTTTACAGTCATACAATATTTAAACTGTTAATTTTGTTAAATTTAAACTTGAAATTTTAAGTCACATTTTAAAGATCTTAATATGGATGGTCTAAAGAGAAATTCAAATCTAGAGGTAAAATTAAACATTCCAATAGGATAGTGAACAAATATAGTCAGTGTTGTCTGAACACCATGACAAAAGCATGTGTTTAAGTGATGTCACTAAACAGAATGCTATTAATATGCATGCAATAAAATAGCATTTCTGTTAAACATTTAAAGTTTTTTTTACCATTCATAGTGTTATATTAAATCAAAAAAACATTGTTTAACATGGCCAGTTAATTAAAAGTTATATCTACTGTAGTGAGTCACCAATGAACTTAGACCAGGCCGCAGTTAATGTCATCCAATAAATAGGTTTAAAAAGTAGCAGCTTTGATTCGTTGCATGAATGTTTTACATAATTTAGAACAAATATGCAGTAATTAATCTTTATTTTTGCTAAATATCAACTTGATATCTTGCAGGTTTAACAAAATTGAGCCAGTCAAACTTGAGTCACAGGCATCAAAAAACATAGACCACTGCATCACCCATGTCAATAAATATAGACCAGCTGATAATTTGCATTTAAATAACGTTACAATTGCAGTATTTCTGAAACAACTGATTATTTTAGCCTCACTTTAGCCTGCAGTAACCCTGTGAATGATATATGGTGCTTTTTTAGTTTTATTTACGAACCTTTGCATTCTGTCTACAATAACCAGCAGTAAAGCTGTTTCAGAAGATTTAAGGAATGCTATCATCGCTAAACAAAGTTGTGGCATGTCTGAGAGAGCTATTAGAAAAGAGCTAATACTAAGCAAGACAACAGTGCACCAGATTATTGTTTATTACACTAACCACGGCAATGTTGTACCTAACAAAGCTGCTGGACATCAGTGAAAAATTTCAAAAGTTGATGATAGGAGTTTTAAAAGAATCATAAAAAACAACTGCCATGCCACAGATATTGAATGTAACTATAATATGGAATGGTACAACTAGAAAAAATTTATCTGTTTCCATAACATGCAGGAGACTGCAAGAAATACATTTCCAGTTCTATGCAGCATGTGAAAAACCTTTGCTAACAGCACATCAAAAGAAGAAATGGGTACAGTGAACCAAAGAACATCTTTCCTGGTCTCAACAAAAGTGGTATGAAATTCTGTGGTCTGATAAGTCAAACTTTAAATTATCAGCAACAGACAAAAGCAAATGTATCATTCGGTCTGCCAGTCAAGCTAATGAGCCATTGTTGTTATAGTGCTCAGTGAAGTTTCCTGCCAGCTTCATGGTTTGGAGATGTATGAGCACCAGTGGTATGGGTCAGTTGACATTTGTTTGACAAAAACAAATGCAAAAAAGTTTTTACATTTATTCGTCCTCAGCTGCCAATATATTGAGACACTCCCATTCTGGCATGAAATTAACAGTAGCGATGCTTATATTTGAAAAAAAAACCCTGTTAATTTAATCACATATTAAAAGCATTTTAAAATTAACAGGGTGTTAATTTTCACATATAAACTATGACCCAAAAATTTTTTCTGTTAAATCAAGGGTTTACTGTATTTACAGAAATGCTGTTAGATAATCACATTCTAAGGCACTGAAAATCATATTAATGCAGTATTGCAATCTTTGTGTAGAATTAATCTTATTTTTGTTGTTAATTTTCTATATTTACTTAATTTATTAATGATCACTTTAACCTTGTCATCTTAGTGCTCACAAAGTGGGATAAAGTCAAAATCTAAAACAAAAACATATTATAAAATTGAAATTTATTATGATGTACTATAAATTTGTTATTATAAAAATGGCATTGTGATTACTGTATAGAAATGATTATCCAAACTAAAAGACTCAGTAAAAAGTTAATTTATTGTAGAGATGGGCAAATGTCATTTTTCTCAAATTTGAATATTTAACCAATCTCAAATATTTAAATATTTTGAATACTAAATACCTGAATACTTATTAAATATCTTACATAACTTTAATTAATAATTTCATTTAATATTCATTACATAAACTTATTTTTATTTATTTGTATATATTAATTAAGTAAAATAAAAAGTAAAAAAAAAAAAAAACAATTTACTAAATTATAAAAAATAAAACTAACACACTGTACGTTTTAATTTTGACTTTTAAAGTAGCTTGGTTTTAGATACTTTCTATATCAACTACAATAGATTAATTGATGATTGTTCTCATTCTCACCTACTGCAGACTTTTTTTTATTCATGAAAAAAAGCATTGAACACAATCAGGATCTAGTCTGTTTCTTTTCTTGTCACAAATTAAACCAGAAATGCTGGAGAGACATAGTCAGTACATTGAATAATACAAATATCTCCAATAATTTTATTGAAGATATTTGTATTATTCAAATTTATTTTTATTAACTTTACATTTGTGTTTGAGGACAGCAGAAATACAGAATACGTTCAACTGTACAAACAAGATTTGAGAAAAATTTGCAATAAAAAAATTTCTGACAATGACATTAGCAAGGTTGAGGCTTAAGTTTTAAATGTGAGAACGTGTATGACAAATGTTCAGTGCTGCTTTCCTGTAAGCCTAGAAGTTTGACAATGGTGTTTGGAAAGTCAGTGGAATCATGCTGACATTCCAAACACCATTGTCAAACTTCTAGGCTTACAGGAAAGCAGCACTGAATGTCCAACGTACATGTTTTTGTGTTTAAAACTTCAGCCTCAACCTTGCTAATAACTGCAAAAACATTAGAATAACATGGAGTAGAATCTCAACTAAGCCTGCAGACATTAATTGGAAAAATTTTCCAATTACACGGAATTTGTTGTAAATACAGGGAAATTGTGTTTTAAAAGTGAAATTAAAACATTGTTTACTTTGTTTCTGATCAGTTCAGTCACTCATTACATTACCACCTACTTACAGTTGTGCATTTACTGTAAGGACAAGTCCTCCTTACTGAACCATAAAAAACTAAAATTGAAACAGAACTTTACAAAAATTTTTGTTTTTATGTCAAAACTTTTAGACATTATTAAATGATATTACCACTTGTTTTACCTAAACATTAGCCAGCAGTCATTTTCTTTCTAAAAACAGATGTTATGTCCAGTATGATGATCCTATCTGTTTTCTTATTTTCCAGGCACATTTGATTTACAGTAAAATGACTCCATTCAGTTCTTGTGATTGACAATCACAACAGTAAAATAAGGGAAAAATACATTAGTCTGAACTATTTTTAGGGGTGTAGAACTGAGTTGTTCAAATGAAAGATTTTAAACATTATCTCCCCTAGACTTCAGCCAGGACCAGTGAAAAATGTCTCTTAAATGAGAGATGTATAAGTGAAAGGTCACTGTAATCTGTAAAATGTTGTTGTGTGTGCTAGTGTGCAATAATTTTTGGGAAAATTCTGGATGCTTGGAGGAAATTTTTGGATGTTGAAAATATTATGCAACTCAAGCAGATAGTATGCACCCATCTCTAATTTTTATTAATACACATTAATTAACATGAACCCAATCTATAGAGAAACATGCCAATTATTGTTATATATGGTGTGATTTAAAAGTGTCTAAATTGGATTTACTTTGAAAACAATTACAATAATTACAAATAACTTAACCACCTTTGAATTAGCCCCAGCACTTTTTCCACCACTTGAAACATTTTAAAATCATCTTCTGAATTAACATAGCTACCTTGTAATATTCCATTCTATTTCCTCAACATCCTGAAATCCTTTTTTTCTTTTCAAATAGCTTTTGATTTTTGGAAAGAAGAAAAAGTCACAGGGAACAAATAGTGAATATTGGACACATGGAAACTGATGCTTTATGAGGAACTGCTGCAAAAGGTGTGATGCTTCTGCATCATCATGGTGGAGCTGCCATTTGCACACACTGATACAATGTTGGCCTTTTGTGACAGACTGCATCCCTTAAATGCCACAAAACTTAAATATAATATTCCTTGTTCATTTTCTGGTTGGTTGAATCATATTTATGATGGATAATTCCCTTATGATGATAAAAATCTATCAATTTTTTCTAGCATTGCAAATGTAACAGGTTAGAATATGTAAGAATAAAACATTATAAACAAACAATATGAGCATGGGACAAGTGACTCATGATAGCTGCATAATAGGTTCCAAGGTTAGCACTGTGCCTAGCTGCTTCCAACTGTATTGCTTAGTTCTGGACTTATGCCACCAGTCTGGAGGTTTTCCCACACCATATATATAATGTATTTATTGCCCATTACAGTTTTACATTCAACATTTAATTATTGTACAGTGTTATTAGCAAGTTATTACCTCTTACATGTGGATATAAAGTTCAAGGGCAAGCAAGCATCATAGTGCAATGCAAAATTTGAAATTTTTGCATAATTTTTAAAACGGCAATATCTTGTTTTAAAATTGATCTGTTGTTGCTTTTTTATTTTAAACAGCATGCAGTTTACATGATTCAATTTATAACTGGAAAGACTGGAAGAAGATTCTAATTATCAGTTAACATATGCTGCATCAATAGTAACAATACTGACAAGAGGAGGAAAACAAAGAAAAGCTGAAAGTGTGCATTGAGTACAATCATCATATGGATGGAGTCGATCTCATGGATCAGTTTTTAACAACAACAAACACAGCAAAGACACATCTAAAGAAACACAATAAAAAAGTATATTTGAGGTTTCTGGATGTGTGTGTACTCAATGCACATATTATGAATAAAAGATTAGGAGAAAGAATGATGTTACTCAATTTTAAATTGAAATTAATCAAAGAATTATTTAATAAATACAATGATAATACAAATCAAGGTAAAAGAAGATCATGTTTGCCTTCTTCAAGCTGCCTTATAGGTTGGCACTTTTTAGACAAATCTGAGATACAAAGAAGCACAAACCTAAGGAACATTTGTGTGGTGTGAGTAGCAAAAAAAAAATTTTAATAAAGTATTTCTGCAAATAGTGTAGTGAGTTTCTTTGTCTGACCCATTGGTTCAATTATCACAAAAAAGTGATCTTTGCATAAAATTGTACCGTACTATTTTTTTGTGTTATTTTTATATCATTATTATTATTTTGTATTATATTTATACTATTTTCTGGATTTTTTGTATTTTCTATGACATTTGTATTATTATTATATGCATTTTTGCATTTTTTCATATTAGCTTTGCATCATCTTTGTCCTTTTAGTAGTATATTTATGTTTTTATTATTTTTTAATTTTTATATTATTTTCTATCTGTAAATAAAATAATTGATTTATGGGATATATGTATCTTCTTTAGAAATAAAAACAGAACATAAATTACCAACTAATCTTTCTGCCATCATTGTGAGCTATATAATATTTCTGTAAGCAGCTATAAAATGAAACAACCAACGCTATAAACATATAGTTTGTCTACTATGAAAAAATATATATATAGAAAAGTCATTCAAAATAAAAATTAGCAAGGACAGCTTTAGAATGCAAATAAAACAAGCTATACTACAACCTATTATTTACATAGCTTTCACCATTTACCTGGTAGTGAAGGTTGCATTCACACAAATCAAGGTCAACACATTTTCTGCTATCAATAATGAACAGTAAACACTACTTACATATTATTTCAACTATGATTATAACAATCGACTATAACAAACAATTTTATTAGTGATTATTTACATATTTTCTCTTGTTACATAACAGCAAAGTTGTGTTTACTTTGGCAGCAAATTTATTGCTGGACAATTTCAACAAATAAATTTCTCAATAAAATGGTGTCAGACAACTAATAATTATATAATTAGAACTTAAAAATAATTAAAACAAGCAATATAACAACATTTGTTTATGTTTTGTCTCTAATCACATAGCAAACAGAGATGATGTACTGTACTATAGCTAGATAGCTCTGACAAGATGCTTATTTGTTTAAATAGTGTCATTCAACATAGAAGCAGTCAACCACAGCATAGAGGACGTTTTTACAAGAGATTTAGCAACCTATTATCTACAAAAACTTCCCACTACCTTACAATGGGGAGGGAAATATTTCACTTCCTACTGTAAAATAGCCATATGATCATAAATGAGATAGCTGCAAGTTGGGGTCTGATAGTATGCACTGATACCTTTTGCAAATCTTTCCAAAAGTTATATATTAGTAGGTATCAAAAAGCATTCTAATGTAGCAGTGTAGTTACATTTCCTTGGATGCAATCAACATTTCATTTTGTTGCACCTACAGGGTTGATC
Source organism: Centruroides vittatus (assembly GCF_030686945.1). Lineage (NCBI taxonomy): Eukaryota > Metazoa > Arthropoda > Arachnida > Scorpiones > Buthidae > Centruroides > Centruroides vittatus. The sequence continues at coordinate 85,151 of NW_027122009.1, forward strand.
TATGTTATTCCATTAGCTATCAATGTTTACTATTGCAAATGAAAATGGAAAGATAAAATATTTTTTTTTTAGATTTAATTTTCTGGAATTTTTCTATAATATAAAAATAGAAACTATTTCAGATCTTTATGTCCACATTACTCTTTCAAAATGACAACACAGCTTTACAATTTATAATCATTATTTTGACATGTTAAATCATCAGATTAATTAGCCAGATGGTCTACAAAATCTGAGCAGAGCACCTGCATCTAAAAGTATCTGGGGAGAACACTAATTTAAAATTTTTTTTTATCCTTATGAATCATCAAAGTCATCTAAACAAAAACTCTAGAGGCAAAATATCAAAAAGAACAAAGGTTGCCCCCTTGCTACATTGTGTATAGGAAGGAAATTTAATAGCATAGTTGCATCCATTTTTGTTGTAAATAAATCTACTATAACATGCTATGTTCTGTTGACACCAAATTACAAACTGTGAGAGAGTGTGTGTGTTTAGAGCTAAGTATTCTGTATCAATTAATGAGATAGGAAGTAAAGTTGTATAGAGTTATAGGACTAAATGTGTCTTTATTTATGTAAAATAAGAGAAAACATCAACAATTACACAACACCAACATTCCAAATTAAAGATGACACATGCAATATTGTGAAAAGTCAGTTGAAAAAACTGAATAATAATTAAAAATTTCAAGAATCTATATCGGGACTTAAACTCTTTCCATTTGCAACCCCCTTTTACCCAACAAAATTTTACGCAATCCTGGTATATAGATATATAAAATAAGTAAACAAATAAATTCACTTACTGATAATAAATCAAAAAACAATCTATTCCAAAACTAAGGTATTATTTTACCATTTATTTGTGAGAGCCAAATTTGGTACAAAAACCCTTTTGTTTTATTTTTGTTTTTTTTCAAAAAATTTAGACACACACAAAATGGAAAAATTTAGTCAAAGACAATTAAAACTGTTTCCCACGGACTTGTTTCCTTGTTGAAGGTGACACATTCAATGTGTCACCCGGAACCTACGAGTGAAATTTTAACTATTGGCCCCGATGTACTAAAATTCTAGAGATGTCATGGGAAAAACCCAAGAGAAGCCCCTAATAAAAAGGAATAGGTGATGACAAGAGAGGGGTCATCGTCATCAACATCAACTAGTTGCCTAAAGTGTGTGTTCTTGACCAGCAAAAAAAAAAAAAAAAGTCATCGCCAGTTCCTCGATTGAGTCCCTCAATCAATACCTGCGGATTTATCCTCCGACTTATTATTACCTGTGCATCTGCCCTCATCGAGTTCCTCTATATGGATTACCTTTCGGAAACGCCTGTAGTACATCTGAACCAAGAACTGATATTGAAGAGTTTCCTCCTGTTCGACCCATTGAGCATCGTGCCAAGAACCTCGACAAGATATTTATCGCCATGCGAACTTCATGTGAACTCTCTCTCTCACGACTGCTAGATTGATATTGTATCATGTACTCCTTTCTGTTAAAATTAAATTGTTATTGTTTGTTAACCTAGTATCTGAGTGATTCACTTCCAGTGCGCTCTCTCTCATCTCATCTCCATCCCAAATCAGATCACTTGTGTACGTGGCCGCTCGTGTGATCAAATTAACATGCTGTCTCGGCTTCCATGTCACCCGGGACACGGTGGTGTCAGTCCTAAAGGGTACCAAGAAGGTACCGACCCTCCGGTCACACATTAAAGACAAAAACAAATTTGTATACTAATGAGATTCATGTGCTTATTTATTTTTACATAAAGAATTAAATTTTGAAGGAATATTTGATACTTAAACACCTAGAAACAAAAATTCTCCAACACTTTGGCACTAATCAGTATTACGGGCATTACTTAACACTGATCTCATCAACCAGCCATTTATTCATGTGTAAATAATTCACTGAATAAATTTCAAGAAATCTGGCATAAACAATCCGAAAAAATTTATTCTCATTTGATGAATACCTAACAAGCTTCAACAATATTTGAAATACAAACTTGGAAAAAACTCAAGCAATTTAAAAATTTATGACTATCTGAAAATATCAGTGGTTTTGAGCTTTAATAGATGTGTAAACAATTTTCATCACACATGTGAAAAATTTTTTACAGTTTTATTACAATTTACAAAAAACTTATTAAATGTGGTTAATTTTTCTGAAATTGATACTATATCATTGTTTCTAGTTAATTCTGTAAAGCAACATTAATGTAACAAAATACATAAAACAAAAAGAATTATTTTTATGATGACATTAAAAATTGCAGCTTGGCATTGTGACAATCATATTTTTAACTTATTTAATTTAAAATATATGCTCTTCACTATTATACCAAATTAGTAGTGTCTTCCCCTGTACATCATACTTTTCCTGTTAGCAATACAACTAACTCCTTTCAGGAAAAAATGTTTTACTTGAAATAATGTGATTTCTGGTCTAGACTGGAAGTTTGTGTATAGTTAATCAAGGTCTCCCCCCCTCCCCCTAAGCTTTCCATTTCTGGTCTTGACTATAATCTATCTAACTCCATTCTTGATATTAAGGAAGAACAGACAGACAGTGGAAATTTATAGGTCTACAATTTTACAAATTGCAGTGCAAAAATATTATCATCTTACTTTGATATTCTATTTTCTTCTTGTAACGAAAAACACTGAACAGGAATGCCATTGGTGAGAGACTTCAAATATGGTGATACTGTTGATAAATCCGTTTGAAGATTTAATGGTTTTAAAGTTTTTTCATTTGTTACATTATTTACTTGATCAAAACTATTCACTGATTCTTCTTTTGAACTGTAAATAAAAAGATTACTTAATTCCAAAATACTCGTGTAAATCATAAAAGAACTTAAGATAACTCATTTAAACCTGTTAGAAAAAATACATTAGACCTTATTGTAACAAGATTTTTAAAACTTGAGAAAATAAGCAATTAAAATTACATGCAAACATAAATCTTATGTTTACTTAATTTTTCATTATTTTAAGATATGTCAATTATATTAAAACCCACAGCTAAAAAATTCATCATCATAAGTTAAATTAAAATATAAAATGTATAAAATTTTAATTTAAAATTTTCTTTACTGCTTTATCTTAAAATTTCAACAGCAAAGGATAAATTCTAATCCTCACTAAATCATAAACAATAGTAGTGCCCATAATATTAATTTCATAAAGGCTTTTTGTTGATCATCAAGAATATATTAATATTTATATATTCTTCTTTATACAACAATCATCAGGAACTTATCAGGTATCAAAATTTAATATTTAAAATATAAAATGTAAACAAACTGACAAAATGTAGACATTAGGAAATATTTTTGAAAAAGCACTGTCATCACTGAAGTTATTAAAGAAGTCTGATCTATTCTAAATGCCTGAATATTAGTGATGTAACGAATAGTATATTTGGCCTCAGCCGAATACCAAATATTCGGCCAGGAGCGTGGCCGAATGGCCGAATATTTGGCCAAACTATTCGGCTTGATTAACGCAAGTACGAAAATTGGCGTGCAAACCGCATTATGGCAAGAATCGCGCACTTTGCTCTCTATTGGCCCGCTGTCACTACGATTTTTTCTTCCAGTAGATCTAAATTATTTAAATTAATTAATTAAATTATAATTATTAAAGTTAATATGAGGTGGAGCCTAACGTCTACCTCTACTTCCAAATTGGTTTATAATTTATGTAATAGCCGTAAATAGCCCGATATGATTCGGCAGTTGTTGGTATTTAGATGTAAGTTATAACTTATAAGTTTTTTTAATTGCAATCGATCTATTTAACTCTAAAATTATGTTTTTAATACGTATTTGTAGACTGAATAGTGCCCTAAGGATATACTTTAGTGGAGACATATGGTCTAGTTTCTGCCCAGTTCTGGAACAGTTCAAATATATTATTGGGGGTTTTCTATTTGTGAAGTTTTGTGATATTTTGTTGCCATTGTTTTTGTCAATATTTTTAAAATTTAACATGATTTCAAATGTTATCTTTTGTATATGATGAGAAATGCTCATTCTTTGCTTTATATATAAAATAAATTATATATTAGCTACTCATCTTCTAGAAATAGATAAATAATTCTTTCTTTAAATACGATAAGTTTCAATAAAACGTTTCGTAAATCATTTTAAAATATCGTAAAAAAATATTAAAATATACACAAATACGAATATAACATAGTTAACTAATCAATAATATTAATGCCCGATACATTCTAACCTACACGCCATCAATGCCATAAGATATCGGGCTAGATAAAGGCTATAATATTATTTAATTACGAAATAATTTAATACTAGAGTTAGGTGCTACTTCTTATTAACTTTAATAATTATAGTTTAATTTTCAGCATTAATAAAAGTTACCAAAATGATTAATTTACTGTGTTTTTGTTATTTCTTACTCCTGTTTTTAATTATTCGGTATTTGACCGAATAGTGACTAAATATTCGGTATTCGGCCGAATAGTGATTTAAATATTCAGTATTTGGCCGAATAGTGAAAAATAGGCCGAATAGGCCGAATACCGGGTAGTAACCGAATATTCGTTACATCACTACTGAATATAGTAAAATAAAACATTATCTGACATCTTAAACTTCTTAACAGTGGTTCTTCTTTATGATGATGTATGAGTAAACAATTAAAAATTTCAAAATAAATAAATAAACCAATAAAAAATTTTTAAGAAAATAAAGTTAAATTTTAAGTTTAAATAGACTTACAAGTAAATTGCAGATTGATATTTATTAGAAAAGACCTTGTAAAAAAGTACTAGACACCACTGTTATACAGTATTTAATTTGGAAAATAAAATAAGCATACAGTATACTGTTATGTCAAATTTTATATTTCAATACTGATATAATCATGTAGCAATTCTAAATTACTTTACATGTACATAAAAGCTAATTAAATACATTAAATACTTATAATTAAACAATGTTCATTTTAAACATCCTTCTTAAATGAAACTATAGCCAGTTAATTTTTAAAGTGATGTTTGCAGAATTTTCTACTACTTGATTTATGTATGCAGAAAAGAAATAAATGAGAAAAAATTTACTAGCTTATTTATCATTTCACTTTGACTTTTGGAGTTGAAGTTAAATAAATGGAATAGATTTTTTTTGATAGAGTTTTAATTTTCTTTGTAAAAATTAAAACTCTCACTAAATGTTTTGTTAAAAGTACCATACAAAACATATTATATTAGATTCAGTTTATAGTGACTCACCACAATATAATAAACAATAGACGAAGGTCCTGATGAATTTGCCATAAGTGTAATGCTACAGGGTGTCCGAAAAGTCTTTTTGCAGTGAGAAATTAGTAATGATATTAAAGTTGTACATACAGCATTACATACAAGACCTGTATATTTCTGCATTACCACTTTGTGATAGATGGTATTACTACTTACTCGCAGATGTTCTGGTGTTTGGAATCTAACCTGCTAGGTCTCCAGACCTGTCCCCAAATTTTGAAGGACAATTCCTACATTTGTTGTAAGAGAAACTGCAATATCAAATGTATAACTATTTAAATCATTTCCACTGCACAGTAACTTTTTGGACATCCTGCATTTTACTATTAATATAACAATCCTGTAAATGGTTGAAATCTAGTTAGCATGACTTTCTGAAATCTAAAGTGAGAAAAGTGAGTTGAAATACAGAAAAAGTGAATAAAAAGTGAGTGCAATAGTGACAAAACAAAGTGAAAACACAGAAGGAAAACTCAGCAAAACAGCAGTAAAAATTGTTATTTCTTTTTATTCTGTTATGGTTAAACACATTTTAAAAATTTCTGTATATACTGTAATATAGTAGCCACTCGTTATATCGCGTTTTTTTGGTCCCCTAAATTTTAAAAGCATTTGAGTCAATTAATTTTAAATTACCAATTACCACTGAATTTCTATTTGCAACGAAATACGAGAAAGAGCTAAATATGCAGAACAGGTGGATAGATCGATTGTCATTTGTTTCCTTTTGATATAAAAGTTGTTTATTTATTAGTTTTAAGTACAGTCTCCTCATTTACAAGTTTCTGTGAATTCGAAATTTCATACATTTATGTGAATTAACGGTATTGCGTCAATTCACATAAAGGTGTGAAATTTCGAATTCACCGCATAACGTGTAAGGAAAAGATCTCTCTGATTCTGAACGAAAACTTCTAAAATTTTTATACAGTAGTAACTTCATTTTGCTTTTTAGAGAATTTTTACTCTGTAATTTTATAAGTTTTGGTGTTCTATTATATATTCAATATTCATTTTTTTTTAAATTTTCAATTACAGCATTTATAATTTTTATTGAAAAATATAAACTACACGAATTTCTAATAAGCGATTTATATAGTACTGTATAATAAAATCGCAATTGATGTTTTTTATATCGACAGTATTTGTCTTTCAATGTCATTGTTAAAGAAACAATGCTAAATGGGCGTTCATGGTTTCGATGTTTACGTAAACGTCAATTACCGGTAATTCGATATAACCTACGAATAAAATTCAGGATTGAAAAACTAAGCTTATTTTATATCAGAAACACTTGCTGATGAAAGAACAGAGATTCCATAGCATGTATAATCTGTTTAGTAAAAGCCCAGAATTTTTATTACTCGGTTATATCGCGTTTTTTTTTTTCTGTTTCCCGATAATCAGTGGCTTTTGTATTTTCAGTAAACCATGAATACTTGAAAAGTCTTTGGCTTCTGTAAATAATCAGTCATGAAAGATGATGTTCTTTTATTAAGATTATTCTGCATGTTATCAACTTCCTTCTATTTCGCTTCCTCTTGCTTTTGAACACTTAACACTAATAAGCATCACACGTGCTGCTTGTACTTCATTCATGTTCTTGCTGTTAATAGCCTTCTCCAGTTTTTTTGTTTGCTGCTTCTAACAAAACTTAGACTTTACAAAAAATAATATAATTATAATTAAAATTACAATTAAAACATGCCAGGACAGAATTCATACTTTAAATATTGAAATTCACAGAAGCAATCACAAAACCTTGTGTCTTCTTTTTAACGTCCTTTTCGCACTCGGGAAATAACTGTCTTTACGGCGGAGTCGACCTTCTTTTGTAGGCTACTCTTCCGCCTCAATATGTAAAACACGGTTAAAAATATCCCCAAGGCTTTCGGCACAATCATTAAATTTAATTTACAAAAATATATAATTATAATTAAAATTACAATTAAAACATGCCAGGACAGAATTCATACTTTAAATATTGAAATTCACAGAAGCAATCACAAAACCTTGTGTCTTCTTTTTAACGTCCTTTTCGCACTCGGGAAATAACTGTCTTTACGGCGGAGTCGACCTTCTTTTGTAGGCTACTACTTCCGCCAATAGTAAAGACAGTTAAAAATATCCCCGAAGCTTTCGCCGATCAAAAGGACGTTAAAAAGAAGACACAAGGTTTTGTGATTGCTTCTGTGAATTTCAATATTTAAAGTATGAATTCTGTCCTGGCATGTTTTAATTGTAATTTTAATTATAATTATATTATTTTTTGTAAATTAAATTTAATGATTGTGCCGAAAGCCTTGGGGATATTTTTAACCGTGTTTTACATATTGAGGCGGAAGAGTAGCCTACAAAAGAAGGTCGACTCCGCCGTAAAGACAGTTATTTCCCGAGTGCGAAAAGGACGTTAAAAAGAAGACACAAGGTTTTGTGATTGCTTCTGTGAATTTCAATATTTAAAGTATGAATTCTGTCCTGGCATGTTTTAATTGTAATTTTAATTATAATTATATTATTTTTTGTAAATTAAATTTAATGATTGTGCCGAAAGCCTTGGGGATATTTTTAACCGTGTTTTACATATTGAGGCGGAAGAGTAGCCTACAAAAGAAGGTCGACTCCGCCGTAAAGACAGTTATTTCCCGAGTGCGAAAAGGACGTTAAAAAGAAGACACAAGGTTTTGTGATTGCTTCTGTGAATTTCAATATTTAAAGTATGAATTCTGTCCTGGCATGTTTTAATTGTAATTTTAATTATAATTATATTATTTTTTGTAAATTAAATTTAATGATTGTGCCGAAAGCCTTGGGGATATTTTTAACCGTGTTTTACATATTGAGGCGGAAGAGTAGCCTACAAAAGAAGGTCGACTCCGCCGTAAAGACAGTTATTTCCCGAGTGCGAAAAGGACGTTAAAAAGAAGACACAAGGTTTTGTGATTGCTTCTGTGAATTTCAATATTTAAAACTATAGACTGTCGCATGTATTTCATTTTCTTCTACATTTTTCTGGTTTAAACTCAGTTGCCGTTCCATAATCTTCATGTTACGAACAGCTTTCTTTTGTTGTTCTTCAAAACATTTCTGTGCTCTTTTTTCCATTTCTCTTATTCTTTTAACTTCTTTTCATTTTCCAATCGTTCTTGATAATTTCCATGCACCGAGGAAGCTAATTTCAGTCGTCCTTTGCAATAGGTACAAGGTGTGGGCTTTGGTCATACATGTTTAGTCCCTCCTTAACAATCAAAAGTGAATTAAGCATTCTTTCCAACACTGATGCTCTATCAGGAGAAAGTGCCCGGCATAAAATTGATCCTCTCATTCATGGGAACGGGATTTTCGATGCTGATTTCACTAATTTGGCTATTCTCGGATATTTATCATTATCAGAAACTGTTTATTTTTTAATGCTTCGAGATGTGTAAATATTGATTTCCAAATAAAATAATAAATCTGAAATAAATATACTCCAAATAATATAAGTAAAATAATATTTTATTAATGATTTCATAAATAACAAAAAACTTTTTCCTGCAGATGAATAAAAACCAACATCGTTGCAAAGTTGTTAACCTTTGGGAAGCGTGTGAAAATCTTTCTCACAAGCAATTACGTGTTGTACTTTTTACAACACTTCGAATATTTTAATTTATTTGGTAAATTTTATATGTAAATATGAATTTACATTTTCGTTTACTTTTTTAGTCTCTCAATTAATGCACAATTATAATCGGCATAAGAGAAGATTAAAAAATGGATATTTCACAAGCAAAGTAATCACACATTTTATGAAAATAACACTTACTATATGGAATAATTATACTTGTAGTCAATTTAAACATACATTTATGGGAAGATGTAGATGTGATTTAACGTTAACAATATGCTATGAAATCATTAAAGTAATTTTATTAAACTCAAGTTTATGAAATTATTTAAAGATAAATCAAGTAAAAAAATATTTTTGTAAACGACAACTCCATAACCCGATTGTTAATTAAAACCAAATAATCTGCCAAATTATTGGGCTATAACCAGGATAACTAAATGGTCAGAAACGAAATCTTTTTTAGTGGTAGGAGGTTACGCTACTATCTCGTGTTAATTTTAATAATTATATATTTTGAATTTAAAAGCGGCAGCAGTGTTGTCAGCTTGAGAGATTAATCCCTCTGCGTAATGTGCTTTCCCCTGCAAAAGGACTTTAGTGATTTTCTTAGAAAACAGCCAAAACTGCAGGGATGCTTAGAATACTTATTTTTAAACTCTGTAGAAGGAAATGCAATTCGGATAAGGTAGATTTTGGCGAATAATGAAAATATGGCATGAGTACATAACTTTACTCAACACTGGCTTCTGAATTTGTAATGAGAGGGATTTTTTAAGTGCATAAAAGATTTTTTTAAATACGTTAAATAAATTTTTGTTTTCTATAACCTAACGACACTGAGCAGGCAGTTGCAATTTTGAGTCTGCTCAGGGCCGCGTATTTTCTTCTAAAAAATTCTATTCTGATAGTCCGATAATTCGGCAATTCGTTTGGCTTTAAAATTATTTTTGGTTTGCCCCACATCTTAATTAAGCACGTGAAAATGACCAAAAAAGTGAGAAAAGTGAGAAAATGACCTGAAAAGTGAGAAAAGTGAGGATACTTCAGAAAAGTGAGTACAAGTGAGAAAAGTGAGCGACTCCTGCATGTTACTATTATATAACAATCCTGTAAATGGTTGAAATCTAGTTAGCATGACTTTCTGAAATCTAAATCAACAAAGGTGAAATAGCTTTTTAAATGAAAATATGCCTTAACATTTTAAAAAATTTTTATTCAAAATTAAATTTATTATGCATAAAAATAAAAGTGCTGTATAATTCATTATTGAATTTATATTAATTTAAATAGAAAAAATTACAATTCATAAATACAAATATCTGTTACAATTTCTTCCAGGACATGACCATAACTTCAACAATAACAAAAACAAAGTGCATATACATTCACATAACTTACTAACTCATTTCATTGATTGCTTTTTCACTTTAATTCAACTATCATTTAATCATTGAAAACAAATTTATGTAGTGATATTTTGCTTTACTTTTTGTTGAGGTGAATACACCTCGGTCTCTTCCCATAGCACGTCACTGTGTATGTTTGGCACTAGGGTTTCTCATTTCCCAGTCTTTTGCTTGTCCCAAGATTCTGGGAAAAAAGTGAACTGTTTCCTGGGATCCCAGGATATAATTAATTATTTTTAAGATATAGAATAAATCTCAAAATCGTATGATATGATTAATTTTCATTTTTAAGTAACTTAGTATGTCTTGCAATCTCCAAAATAATATTAACAATGCTGTGTAAAATATATATAAAAAATTATTTTTTGAGTTACGTAGAAATTTTCACAAATAGAAAAAGTTTATTAAAGTTTGTTGGAAACTGCATACAACAAAAATGCCTTTGAATTGAGTTGAAAATTTAAAGAAAAAAATGAACTTAGATCAAACTTCGAAGATAGAAGGTAATTTCCGTTATTTAAATAAAACATAATACAAAATATTATTGTAAATTTGTCCTGCTACAGAGAATGCCTTTTCAATTCAATTGATGTGGGTGGAATCATCATTAATGCACTTAAGACAATACAGATGTTATGTGTTTTTCACCTATAGCCTGGAAAATTTCTAGTTCATTTTCAAGATGTGTTACAATATTTCTTTCGCTATCTAGTATTCTTAATTTGTCTACCTCGTCTGCTTTAATAGCAGCATCAAGCTTACAGCCCGATAATTCGACAGTTCGTTTGGCTTTAATAATCAAGGTTTATGAAGAAAAATTTCATACTTGCATACTTCATACTCATTTGTATCCCTACCCAATTTGCATAATCTGGCATAATGCAGTTATCAAAGCTACTGGGCATGGTTAAAGCATAAGCACAATTATTCCAGATATTACAGGTTCTGACAAGTAAAGAATTTTCAGAGTCCCGTCACAAATAGGCTACATATTGATTATTAACAATCTGTAACATGCCATAATAAGCAAAACATTAAAAAAACTAATAAGCAAGCTTAAAATAATAAATACAAATGTATTCTGACAGTTTATAGGTTAATAATTATACTTTGTATTTGCAAAATTTTCTCAATTTTAACACAAAATAAGAAAAAAGTGAATTTTTAAGAAATTTGCGGAATTTCCCGGGATAAAAAACAACCGGGATTCCAGAGATCCTGTTTGAGAAACCCTATTTGGCACATTTTTATAATGGTCATCAAAAGGGTTGCACACAGTTTTGACCATGCCTTTTCTTGTTCCATTGTGGACTTTGAACTTTTGTAGAGAGAAAGACATTTTTCTTTTTGGACATTAAATCAGTTTGTTAACATTAAATGTAGCACCTTTTTTCTTCCAATACAGCTCAATATTTTTTTATTTTTAAAATTACTTTAAATAATTTTAAGGAATAGGTTTTTAAATTCTGAAATATTTTTCTTATTTGAACATAAAATTGTATTATCTAATTGGCTTCTTCCCACCAAATTTGGAAAAATTTATATAATGATCATTTGATGCAAGTCCACTTAGGACAGAACACCTAAATGCTGCTATAATATGAGTCTACTACTTTATAGAACAGTAAGCTGCTATCTATTGTCTATCAGAAATTTTTTTTTATCAGGGAAAACTCCATAAACATCCTGGGAGTTCCACAAAATTCTGATTTTCCAGAAAAACAAACTTCCTACATAAAAATTGTTCTCCAGATATTCTTGTCATGTTGATATATATATAGTATTAAAGTTGCTGCAAATAATAAAATATTTTTTTTTATTTTTGTAGTTAAAAATGAATTTTAACTTCAAATTTACAAAAGAGAAAGTTTTGCTAAATGTTAAAATATTTAAGCAAAAAGTTAACTGTTATAATAAAACTTATTATTACATAAATAAAGTGATGCCTTGAATGCCTATTAGTGTTTTTGGTCATGTAATCTTAAATTGTCTAAGTTGATTGTTAATTTTTTACTTTTAGATATCATTTGATTCTGCTGAAAATTTACAATAAATAAAATGAAATTGGGCATACCAATAATTAATGACATTGATTTCAGCATAGTTTAGACTTAACAAAAAGATTCCACAGTACACTCTTGCTTATCTGGCATACTCACCCCAGTACGATCTACTAGGCACGTGCTTCTATTTCCATGAAAATGTTAGTCATATCACACATTGTTTTCCTTCTTTATTCAGTTTCTATGTATGGTATTGCATTTCAACATAACATATTATTTACTCATAGCATCCAAAAATAATTAGTACTGAAGAATGTCAGGCTGTCATTCATTGCCTTTAGGCCTATCAACTCTCAGTAAACTGGAACTCTCACTAATCTGGCATACCTGCATGTAAAGAATGACCAGACTACAAAGATTCTAGTGCACTTTGTTTACATTTATTTAAACTAGCACATTTAAAATAGCAATGAACAACAACAACAATATTCAAATTTATTTCTTCAATTTACTACCTAATAAAAAAAATTATAAAAATATTTTCAAAATACTTCTTTATTGTCTAATAAATGATTCCTAAGTCATGTTTTGGAACATTATATTCAAAGTTTCAAATGAATTTTTTTAAGAAAATAATTGCTATTATGTACTAACAAACTAATTTTAATATAAACAGACAATTTAACCAACTTCTTATTTGTTACATTTATATATACAATTATATGTATAAACTTACATATTTATAAAATTAATATAAACCAAATATTGTAAATAGAAATGTCATATTACTTACAAAATTAATAAAATTGACATTTTGAAGTCAAATTAAGAACAGAAAAATTAGATTTGAATTCTCTACCTGAAAATATCAGTGCAAAGAGCTAGTGTTTGATTAATTGATACTAATTCATCAGAAGGCGCTATCCTTTTAAACAGTTCTACTTTAGCAGGATTCATTGTTGTTGCTTCAGTTACTACCTACAAAATGAAATCAGTTAAGAAAAATTTTTAGTAAAACATCTGTTATGATTCATTCATCAGTTATCAATATAAATACAAAAATAAATTTTAAATAAATAAACAGAAACATTTATTTTGCATTAGAAACATTTATTTTGCAACAACAAAATTAGAAACATTTATTTTGCACTATATGATATGATATAAAACATCTATTATTTTAACTTACTTTAAAATTTGCTTCAATTATATATATTTATTATTATTATGTTGGGTTTAGTGAATTATACTCGGCTGACACCGGTGGCTATGTACTGTACTATGCTGGACCAGAGTCAAGACATAGCAACCAAAACAAAACTAAAATTAAATAAGTGTGTCAGTGTCAGTGTCAGTGTCAGTATTCAGGAATTTCCTAACAATATGGCATGTATTCAATATTGTGGCCTTCTGTAGTGTGATGTATGTATTTCTAATCAATTGTGATGTTCCCAGCTTTTGTGTAGTGTGTGGGGTATCACACCTGTAGGAGAGAGAACAACAAGTACAATAAGCACACTATCCATCCTCCACAGATGCCTTATTTCCTGGGTGAGTTCTGTGTACTTGCTGATTTTTTCAGTGCATGTGTTTTGTATATTGTGAGTGTTTGGAATGGATATGTTGTTGTTGTTGTTATTATTAAGAAAGTCAAGTATTACACAATTACAAGTAAAATTATACAAAAACCTTTAATAGAAATATCTGATGATCTGGTGTCAATTTTAAAAGATGTTTTGCAGTTTTTTTCGACCAAAGCAAGTCTTCGCTTGGAGGTATACCATGCAGAGCACATTTAATAGCCTAGATATTTTATAATTATTTTATATTTTAATAAACATATATATATATATATATATATCAATCAGAAAATTTCAAAATTTGTCAATCAAAACATAATTTAAACCTGATATGGAAGTCCAGATAAAACATCATTTAACTGTCCCAATTCATAAATATTTGTTACTGGCAGAAAAGCACTATTTCCATAATCAACACAAAGCATTTCTATTTCCTGTTAAAAAAAGTTTCATTAATCACATATTGGTATAATGTTTACATTAAAATACATTTGCAATGCAAACTACATAAATTCTATAAATCACCTGAAAATTCAAAGAAAGTCTTCAATTTTAGATCAGATCATTCAAACTTATTATTTAGCAATAGTTAAAGATGGAATAAAAATTTAAAAAGTGTTTTTAATTAAAATATGATGGATTATATTGTATGACAACTTTTGGGTTTTTAAAAAAAATTTATTAAGTTTATTTGATTTCATTAAAAAATTGTTTAATATTAATTATTGTGAAAGGTGAAAAGCCTTGTTTTTGAGATAGGAGTAACTTCATAGAAATATGGTAAATGATAATAAAGAGTAAAAATTTCATTAAATCTGACCCCATACAAGATATGACCCCTACTTCATCTATTTCCTCCACCTCAACTTATAATCTCAAAAATGTAATATAGTGGACTAGGTTAACTAGAACTGGAATAACTCAGTCATTTTCTTTCCTCAATCCTCTAGCATAGGGATTTACATGTTAAATCAAACTAGTTAACTTGAATGGGGGTTTGATACAGTGTTTTCATGAGTATCTATTAATGCTTGAAAACAAGATTGAATGTTTCTGCAAAGATCTGTTCCTTGCTCTCTTGAGGATCCTTTGCTAACCAAGTGACTTACACCAAAAGCCAGGAAGTCTTTGGGTCACCTGTTACATTTTGATCTCTCTCCAAACTCACATGAAGCTGTCATCTTTATTCTTCAAGGTTCAACATTTACAACATTACCTTCATCACTCAAGATGTCCAATTAATGGTAGAGTTGACCCACTGCATCTTGCATCTTGGTATTGGAAGATTCACTTGGAAAAAAAGTGCTTCAAAAGCATCCACTGAAACTTCCTACAGCCAGCTGAAGACCACCACCTTCGTTCACAACAAGATCACAGTCTAATGATTCATAATTGTAGAATATTCAATATTTAGCAGGACTCAAATTATGCCCAGATCATCTTAAGTAGTGTTAACATGGGTAAGTAGAGAAAGTTTTTCTTACATCAATCTAATAAAATAAATGGTTTTTCATAGAAATGAAGCCTTGGCTCAGAGTTCATTCCACCCAGATATGATCTCACCCCTCTCACAATCTTGAGCAACAGCATTATTCCTCTAACAATGTGTTGACAATATTGCCATGTTCAATATCAGTATGCAATCTCATGGAGGTCAACACAATAAATTCGAACATTTTTTAATCACCATATGAAAAATTAAATTTTAAAATAATAAGGACATAATAAAGTTAGTGAGGAGCAAAGCTCCTCACTAACTTTAATTGCTTCCCTCTTATTCAAAAATTTTGTGACAATTCATCTAATCCCAGAACCACCATTTGTTTTCTCCAGACTGCCATAGTCAGCCCAATCTCCTGTTTACTTCATTTATTCACCCCATAAACTTTGCCCCTTTATTCCCAATATAAACTATTCATAACAATAATTTCATGTTTATTCATCAACTCCTGGTGCTGTCATTAAATATAAGAAATTAATTTTACAAATTTAACAAGCAATTATTTATTGTGACATTATCACAATGCTGAGTTGCAATTTTTAACCATCTTTTAATTTTCAAAAAAATCATGTGACTTCTGGTCTAGACCTGAAGTTCATATATACACTTGTAGTTAATTGTGGTCTCCAGCCCTCTAAGCTTTCCACATTTGATCTGGAGTTTAGTGGTATCTTGCCTCTGTACAACATATTTCTGCTGATAACAATCAAGTCATGTCATCGTCTATATAAATTCCATTCTCCAGAAAATTCTGAATTGAAATTACATGACATTCAGTCCAGACAGAAGTTGTTATGTAGTTAATCAGGGTCTCCACCCCCCCTAAGATTTCCATATCTAATCTCAATTTTCATCTATCTAACTCTATTCTCAAGATTAATGAAAAAGAAGCATATAGTGAAACAGACAAAGGACAGAGCAAATGCATAGGTCTGCAATTAGAAAATTCCAGCCCAATTATATTAGCATAATTAAATATATAAATAGAAAAAAAATACACTATCATAAAGTTCTTAAAATTTTGAATATTTTTAAGTAAATTATTCTATAATAGATTTTAAAAAATAAATATATATTTTTTTTAATAGAATAAAATTTGTGTAATTGATGAAATACACTGTTTTGTTTATATCATACATACACTACATTGCTTTCTCACTTTGGCTTTTCCAGCATGCCCAATTAAGATATCAGAAGATCATGTCATTTTTAGATGTAAGCATGAGTCATTTTTTGGGACAGGTTTTAGCACATCCATGCAACTTGATCATGCACAGAAGCACTTTTAAACAGCCCCTTAATTCTAAAATAGTATAAGGCTCTGGCTAGTCACATACAAACTAAAAGCACTCACTGTCTGTATACTCTGCATTATTAGTATTAATGCATGAATTGGTGTAATACTTGACATACTGGATATTATGTGAGGACAAAGTGCCAACTAACATCTATATTCATTGTTGTATTAGCACACTTAGTAAACCAAACAAAGTACCAATTATCAGGCCATTATATGGCTAAGTTAATGATTACAAACCAATTAATTTGCCGAAAGATAAATGATTATCCACAATCTTTTGCTAATTTTAATAATTATAAAAAATTAATTTTTAATTTTGTGCACTTATTTGGAAGTATAAAAGATTGTTCTGTAGTTTTTAGAGGGCTAAAATTTACATGAACTTCTGTAGAAAATACAGAAAATCCACTAACATCTCCACTTATATATGAATAGTAGTTGAAATTCCAATGTGTTCAGTATAGATCTTGTAAATTTACTTTCTGACTTCTCTGAGTATTATTTATTTAAATTTTTCATTTATTTGTTATTTGTAAATTATGAAAACAGAAATGTAATATCGAATACTTGATAAATTTTTTATTTAACAAGTAATATAAAAAAAATTTTTTTAAAGTCAATTCCTACAAGGGGAACTTTTTCCCTTGGACGGTGATGGGTTAATTTATTAATTTGCATAATGCGACAGATAGTACGGGTACGCCCCCTAACATTTAGATTACTCAGTATTCTACTTTGAGATTATCCATTGTTAATGTGTTTCCAGATTATCACTCAATAATCTGATTTGAGATTATCACT
The DNA here is from genome assembly GCF_030686945.1 of Centruroides vittatus. Classification (NCBI taxonomy): domain Eukaryota; kingdom Metazoa; phylum Arthropoda; class Arachnida; order Scorpiones; family Buthidae; genus Centruroides; species Centruroides vittatus. The sequence goes on from NW_027122009.1 coordinate 102,659, forward strand.
CGATAATCTGATTTGAAATTATGACTCAATAATCTGATTCAAGATTATCACTCGAGAATCTGATTCAAGATTACCGGAAATGCGGCCATCTCAAACATAGGGGGAAAAATTTCCCCGTCACCGGCTAGTATCTAAGGAAAAAATTCCCCGTCGCCATCTTCGATACCACAGGTAATATTAACCAATAATTAAATTTAATTAATGAATTAATATTTGAAAAAACTGTATTAACATCAAGTGTCATCCACTACAAGTTTAAAAAAATGTATTTGAACTTGAGTGGATGAACAAAAAGTATTTTATTAACGAGTGAAAATTTGAACAAGATATAAATAGGGAGAGTGTGAACTAATAGTAGGAATTTAAAAAACTATAATAAAACATATATATTAGAAAATGTGTCTATTTATAATATTTGTAACAAACAGTTTAGTTTTATTTTAAGTTATTTTTCAATGTACAAAAAAATTTTTTTTAAATACAAACAAAAATAGATTCAGTAAGTTCTAGTTTAATTCTATAAAATACTAGCAGGTAAGCTTGGTATTGCCCAGACGAAAAATAAAAACAAACATTATTAGATTATTTCATACTTCTAACCCTTCTATTATACTATAGTATTTGATTTATATAACTACAAAGGTTACCTTATGTAAGAGTTTATTGCACTAAGTGACCAATCTAACACACTTTAAAATTCTTTATTCCTCTACTGAACACAATTTAAAGAATTTTTAAAATGTGTTAAATTGAGCACTGTGTGATAAACTCTTACGTAAAATAACATTTGTACTTATATATATCAAATACTATAAAATATACAACAACTTCTAGACAAAAAATTAGAATATTCACCTAACTGAAAGTTTAGTGTACATTTTCTTATGAACAACACAGAGTACCAAACTTTTTTTGACACTACATAAACAATGTATATGTATATTTATTATACCCATTAATCAGACAAATTAACTCAAAAGTTTTTTTTATGAATGGAAATGAAATGACAAAAAAAATAGAACAACACTTTTACCATGACAAAAAATTAGAATATTAGCAAAAACAGCCAGACAAACAGCCATAAAAAACTAAATTGTAATGCAAATTTGCATATCGCTGAGCAGAGTAGTATAACAGTACAACATGGGGCGTAAATGCGACATTAGTGACACAACTAAAGATACTATCATAGCCTTGCACAAAGCAAGAAAAAAACAAAAAGAAATTGTGAACTATGTAAAATGCTCTCAGCCAACAGTCTCTAGAATACTGAAACAACAAAACCATGTTCAAGTTTTAACTAACGAATGCTAGAAATGTGGACGAGCAACAACTGCGAGGGATGAGAGAAACTTGAGAAGGATTGTCGTGCGAAACTGCTTTAAGAGCATTAAACATTTGCATGCACAATGGAGAGCAACTGGAGTGAACATTAGTAGCCAAACCACATGCTGAAGGTTGCACAACTTGCACTTCAACTGCCGTGTTCCCAAGACAAAGCCATCTCTAATGAAAACACGACGACAAGTGTGTGTCAGATGGTGCAGAGAGAGGTTCATGTAGGGACAACACAACTGGAATAATGTTTTCTTCAGTGACAAATTCCTGTTTTGTCTCTCCTGTGGTGATCAAAGCTCACGTGTATGAAGAACAACCAAAGAGGCCTTCGAAAAGGACTGTATGAAGAGATCTGTAAAGTCGGCATCATCTATCATGATCTGCGGGTGCATGAGTGCAAACGGCATAGGACAACTGTGCATTCTTCAGGAACATGTCAATGCACAGACATATCAAAATATCTTAGAGACATTTATGATACCATTAGCAGAGGATTTAGTTGAGGAAACATTTCTATTTCAATAAGACAGGGCATCCTCTCATACTGCAAAGTCAATAATATATTGGTTACAAGAACAACAGATTGCAATCCTGCCTTGGCCAAGCAATTCCCCAGACTTAAACCCCATTGAAAATTTGTGGGATCATGAAACAATGACTTAATGAACGGTGCCCAACTTCTACAGAGGAACTAGTGACGTGCATTCGACACATTTGGAATTGCATCACCAGAAACAAATGTGAAGCATTAATCCACACTATGCCTAACAGATTGCGAGCAGTAATTATGGCAAACGGCGATGCCACAAAATATTAAGTTTATTTTATTATACTTCCTATATTTACACCACATTTAGCTAATATTCTAATTTTTTGTCACAGTCAAAGTGTTATTCTATTTTTTTGTCATTTCATTTCCATTCATAAAAAAAACTTTTGAGTTAATTTGTCTGATTAATGGGGAAAATAAATATACATATACATTGTTTATGTCGTGTCAAAAAAGTTTTGTACTCTGTGTTGTTCATGAGAAAATGTACACTAAACTTTCAATTAGGTGAATATTCTAATTTTTTGACTAGGAGTTGTATAGTATATAACAAACATTAAAAAAATATATATAAAGGGTTTGGTTATTTTAGCCTACTATTGTCATGTTTATTGTGATACTCGGTACGAAATGACACAAATTCATTGGTCAAGTGGACAGCAATTGAAAATATGATATCTTAAATTTCTTAAGATATCATATTTTCTCTTCTAATGTAAGCTCTAGCAATCTGTTCCATTCACAGCTGGATATCAAACAGTAATGTGGCAACAAATCAAATTTTGTGAAAAATAGATCAAATATTTAAACTCGACACCCTTGAAAACCACTGAAAACATATTTTGTGCTCACTGGTAGCCTTGTATTATGTAATTTTCCTATTCAAATACCACCATACTGTTGGGTCAGAAAGGTAGAGGGGACTGTTGAAAAAGGGAGTTAAAGTTAATTTGATAAAAAGTAGTAGTTGACCTCCTCCCAGAAGAGAGGATGGCCAACAACTACTAATTAATACTGGTCAACTATTAATGTTTGAAAAGTGATCTGCATTGAATACGTTGTGATGGGCCTACGTGTGATCCAAGTTGCTTAACGTCCGAAAGACTTAATATAAGACTTGGTAAAATAAAACAATATTTTAAAAATGAGAGAATAATTACTTTTATGTGATCCCATAAAAAAAATAACAACTGGTGAAACCAGATTGAAAAAGTTAAGCTCAGCAAAAACACCTAAGTAAAGAAAACTTTTGAAAGTTATCCTTCCTCAACCTTGAGAATGGAGTTAGATAAATGAACGTTGTTTAGACCAGATATGAAATGCTAAAGAGCAACAGGACCAGATTAACTATATAAGAACTTCTAATTTTCACTGCAAGTCATGTTATTTCAATACAAAAATTTCCCTGAACAGAGTTAGATACATAACCAACATGCTTTATTGCTAACAGGAAAAGTAGGATGTACAGGAGCAAAACACTACTCCAATCCATGCAGGAAAGTGCTATATCCATTGTTGTAGTAATTAAGTGAATATAATATAAATTTTTTAAAATTATATTCTTTTTTGTAAGTATTATATTTATTATTTTCTTAAATTTTTGCCAATAGATGGCACTACATATAAAGCCAGAATATCAAAAGTAGATAGAAATTAATTGATATATAAAAATCCTATCAATATTTTTGGATAATATGTACTGTACAATGTTATCTAAGTTAGAGAGACTTGAATGTAACTGCAGAGTTTCATAGCAATTGGTCAAATAGCCTAGGCATGCATTGAGAACAAATAAACAAACATCCTCATTTATATATAGATTTCATTATTAAATCAAATTGTAACTAATTTGTTACTAAACAACATATTCATTTAAACTTACCTTATTTTCATGCTCAGGCGGCATTACTTTTACAACTGCTCGGTACCAATTATTAGAGTAATTGATACAATACATTTTCCCCATTTTCAACGACTTCACATTCTCTAAAATTTTCTAAAATAATTTTAAAATAATGTTAATTATTCTTAAATATATATACTGTAGTAGAACCTCATTAATTTACACTTTATATAATGGGAATTTCCAATAATTTTAGACTCAGGTTCTTAATCACAAGTGAAAAAAATTCAATTTGAGAGAAATATGCATACACACTCCTGTTCAAACAATATAACTGTGAATTATTTGAAGACAAAGTCCTTCCCAAAATAAGGAACCACCATTTATTGTGTTCTGGACATTACATTTTTGGCGACTGACCTTTCCTTTGAGGCTACTGGCCGCCAAACATTCCTTTGAGGCCAGTAGCCTCAAAGGAAAGGTCAGTCGCCAAAAATGTAATGTCCAGAACACAATAAGTGGTGGTTCCTTATTTTGGGAAGGACTTTGTCTTCAAATAATTAATCATAATTATCGCCATCGGACGAAGATTTACATAACTGTAAACATAATCAATGTATATACTAAGTTTATCATTTCTAATTAATCAACAAGGTATAGGCTAAATGACATATCAGTACAACCTACACCAAGAATCCCTGTATTTGTTACAGCTAAAAATAATATGAGTTTGCAGACGAGGTCCGTAAATCACAAAATTCTTGCATTTAAATCATAACAATAGACTATATAGAAGAGAGAGAGAGAGAGAGAGAGAGAGAGAGAGAGAGAGAGGAAAAAAAAACTCTTGATCTAGACATCGTGACACAAAATGTAAACGAGTGTCGGAACACGTGCCAAAACACGTGTTAAAAACGACCCATCTATATCAAACGGAGGGGTAGAATTCTGACACGAAAGCCCATAAATAGGTGAAATTCTGACTCGAGTGCTCATAAATAGTCAATCTAAGAAGACAACTTCAGAAAAGGGGACAGTTTTGATAGACAGAAAAACATCGCACTTGATCGTAAAAGTTCCTAGATGACAGAAATCACAATTAACGAACTAAATTATGAATTCGAGTCTTTTAAATTAATCAACAATTTCCGAGCACAATGGTCGAAAAGGCGCCAGATGGACACCCCGAATCAGACCTTTTCCGTGACCCGAGCCGTCCCGAGTTTCGCCTAGAAACAAAGGAGGGCCCAATCGGAAAACGGGAAGGGGGATGAGGGGCCAATCGGAAATTGGAATAGCGAGCGAAAAACTATAAAAATCAGAATCCCCAAGGTCGGAGGGGAGTCTCCTCTGCATCCCGCAAAAAGCCGTGATCTGTGTTGTGTTGTGTCGCCACCAACGTAGGACGGCTCAGCATCTCTGCGAGCATCTGCCCAGTGATCTCATCTCGTCCGCCCCGAGGCTTCGACGGAAGGGAAATCCTCGCCACTCTGAAGGACTGTAGAGAAGTGGGGACTGTCAATTGTCGATGTAAGCATAAATGTTATCCAACGAACGGGTTTTCTTATGTAAAACGCTTGTCATCATTTGCCTCCTCTGCCACACCCACATGCAAACTTCCCTTAGGTTCATCCCGACACAAAATTAACTGATCCCCACCAGTCGGCAACCTTACAATAACTACTGTATCCATGAATAGTTAATTATTATTGATTTTATAATCTTCACATTAACCCTGATATTTTTTCATTTTTATGTTTTTGAAAAACTGATATTCTCTCAGTGTAAAAATTAACACATATTACAAAACTAGAAAAATATAATTTTTTTCCTAAATATATGATACTCCTGAATGATATACTTCAAGCTACAACCTTATATATAATTTTAAGTTAGTTTTATTAAATGATCTTTTTAATAATAAAATTATTTATAGAAAAAAGTGCTCTCAATATAATAAAATTAATATTTATACTGTATAATCCACTTACTTCACATTGAGTATTAAATTCATTCATTATATTCTGTAATAGTTCTAATGCAGGTCCAACTACTTGCACATATATATCACCATTGTTATCAACATGACTAAGATAAACTTTAGTTATACCACCTATCTGCAAAATTAAAATTTAGTTTAAAACTGTAACAACAAAAATTATAAAGTTTATAATGCATAAATTAAAAAAATTTACATTAATCAAAATAAACAAGGAGACATATAGAATTTAGTCATTACTTTTAATTTTTATTAATTTACTAGTTAGTAATCAAAGTTTTCAATTACAAAATTTGGCATTATCATAAATGATAATCACATTTCAAGATACAACAAGTATCAACTTTTTTTTTTAGCTAACATTCATATATGTAGGCTGTTTCTTTTTCAATCTCTGATGGTCCATAAAACAAAGACAAGGTAAACAACAAAATCAATTTATTACCAAAAGTTAGGTACAAACATGGTTACTTTACTAAAGTATGTAGTTGCAATTAATGCTGTTTTTCTCTAATTAGACACAAGTTTTGTTTGGTTTGTTTAATTTGTTTATGGCAATGTGACACATGGGTGATCTACCAAGGGGGATGCTTCCCGGAAGACATTCTATGGGAAACTGGCACCTGTTTAAATGTTACATATGTGAAGAAAACCCAGAAAACTTCATGCGGAGAGTCTGTTGGCAAAATGCAAACTCATAACTAACTACTAGTGTTCAGTGGTTTTACCCACTGACAAACTATTACTGTTAAGATAAGTCAAAAATGTTGTATTTATACCTACCTAATGCAGGTATGTACTTGCTTTTATATTAATAAAATACCATACCTTCAATCAAACCTATTACTGTTTACCGTGTAGGAATATCTACCTCAAAACTGTATCTCAAATTTTTTTCTTGTGCCCATGAGATTCAAAATAGACAGGTTCAACTATATATATTTACTAGATTGTTATGTCAAACATTTTTTATATAAGACCATTTTTCTTTTCTTTACAGCACCAACAAACATTAATATTTCCTGTAATACAATGTAATATTAAAACATTTACATTATACTTACTTTTGGTAATTTTGGTGTTATTGTTTCTTTTTCAGTTATTTCTATAAGATACTGATTCAAATTGATATCTTCGTCAGTTGATGTATCATATAATATTAAAGAAATTGGTTCTTCTCTGTAATGTAATTAAATAAATTATTAATATTTTGAAATCAAATACAATAAACTCCCACTTTTACAATTAATTGGTTCTTGGACAAACAGCACTACATAATTTTCTATAGCTCAGTATCATAAATTTGAACTGAAATTCTATTTCTGGAAATAATTTTAAACTACATGATAAAAATTTACTTAAATATAATTTCATATAATCAAAAAAATAGAAGGCAATCAATAGTAGATCCTTATTTTGCAGTCACAAAATAAGGATCTATCATATAAAACAAAAATGTAAGTAAGGCTTGGAAGTTCATGCAAATGCATATTTTTCCAAACATCTTTATATCTTAAGAAAATGCATAAAAGTAAATTTTTTCATGGCTTTGTAAAGTTTTTGAGCCATGCCATGAAAGTATATTTTGACATATTTTTGATATTACAATATAGTGCATGCAAATAGTTCAAGGATTTCATATCTTCCACAAAATAAGCATTTTTGTGAATGAAATGATTATATTTACTTTAGCAAATAATGACATGAAATATTTTAGAAATGACAAATATATTACTTTTTTTCATTTTTGTTGTTCAACATCAAAATGTTTTAATTTGTATCTTTTTTTTTTATTTGTATACTTGGCTTTTTACCCACATACAAAAGAAAAAAAAACCTGTTGAACAGTAAGAAAATGAAACTTTACTGATCCAAAACATAAATAGATTACATAGGAATGACAGCACAACCAATAAATTTTCTAGACTTTAACCCATTTACAAGTATAGGAAAGAGTAGGTATACATAGGTGTACAGAGTAACTACAGATGTGTACAAAGGACCTGAAAAAGGGGTGATCACTATACTTGCTATTAAGACACAGTAGTAAGACTAAATATTAAAAACAAATTAATGACATGCACTGCATCAAAATAACAGAAATAGAAAATGAGACTTTCTACAAATCTTAAAAAATGTGATGTAGAATACAAATGTGGAGAGTTCCCATGATCTGGCAACAATGAAATATCTAAAATTCGTGCAATACATAAAGGAACAGAAATAAATACTTCAGTCTTTTATAATTCCAGTATTAATTAAGTAGCCAGTGTACTAAGTTGAAAAGATGATGCCAACAAAAGCTAATAAATTAAATTTGTAGGTAAATTCAATCTTAGATTTGAAAAATCTAATTTCAATTGATGGAAAAATACATTTTTGTAAATATATGAAAAATAAAATTAGAACAGGTAAGCTGTTTCAAGTCAAACAACATTTAAAAACAAATTTTCATTAAAAAAATGAGCAAAAAAAACACGGGAGACTATCCAATTTTCTTTTGAACAAGTGGTTTAAACTGTTGTTTTTCCTTTTTACTAGAAGAGATATTTGAATACGTGGTGCGACTGACTCGCCATTGGATGCATTTCATATTATTGCTGTTTGTACTTTTTTGTCAAAATTACGTGAGGAGACTTTTGGGGTTCCCTGTTTTTCATTTAATCAGTTTAAAAAAGTTATTTCTGATTTTGATTTATTTTACAAGGCTTAAAGCAAAAGTAGTAGTTATTTTATGTAAGTTATGTTTTAGGGTGTGGTTTGCCTACTATTTAATCTGTGGTTGCTTGGACTGCTTGGGAGACTATCCGATTTTCTTTTGAACAAGTGGTTTCAACTGTTGTTTTTCCTTTTTTCTAGGTAAGTTTTAGCCTAGTTGGTTGTTAATTTGTTTTAAATAGTTCTCCCATGTAGTTCTTTAAGTTTTGTATTCTGATTGTATTTAGTTTAGAATGATATTAATAGTTTATGAATTTTGTAATTATGTTATTACAATTGTTGAATATATTTGTGGAACATGTTTATATTATCTTGTAAGATTATGTTTACTTATGTTTTGTACTATCCCCACATCAGGGTCTCTGTACCAGAATGCTTAAATAAATAAATAAAAAGACCAAAGCTCGTTTCGGTTTCCTTGAAAAATACAAGTTCTCGGAAAATTGAGGGTGACAACCAACAAACAATGGCCTGGAATGTTGGGATAATATTCTGCAATGTTGTCATTATCTTTTATAGTCATAGATTATTTGAGATGATTTAGCATAACATATAAATTGCTACTGTAAAAAAACCAAAAGGGAGATTTGTTGACAAGTAGCAGTGGGGATAATTTGAGTATCACTACAGATAAAGATGTCTCAATTTAACATAGATCTATGTTCAGCATTCCTGTCAGCAGATATCCTTCTTATCAAATTGAATAATTATGTTTTCAGAAATTTTTAAAAAAATATACAAGAAAGCACATCCCAGATGAATTTACCTTAATAAAATCATATCTACCAAAAAGCTATTGTGAAATAATCAATAGAATTCATTGACAGAATTCAATAATCATTGAGAGGTAAAAAACAAAATAATTTTGTTTAGTATTGATGAAACAAGGAACAGTGTAAGTCATGCAACAGCAAACATGATAATGAAAACTCTGAATATGAATGGATGTGGAGAAACATATTTCCTTCTGATGGAAGTTGTCAATAAAACAACAATTACAAAACTGTTTAATCATTACACAAGTGTGATGTGACCAAATGACACTTTATGATTCATTTTTACTGTTTGTTATTAGTGCTGCAATTACATGAAAAGGCCAGTCAAAAACTGTGTCTGTGGTATTCTAAAATAATACATGTTACATGACTTACATGTGATGTTAAGTTCAATTTATTATTTGATTTCATGTGAATTTAATTTGTGATATAAATTCATTTCAATGTTTGAGTTATGAAGCTAAACTAAAATTGACACAGGAATGTCTTTTGTAATCCCTTAAGAATATGGATGAGGTTTTCCCGGCTTAAAACAAGGAAACAAAAAAATTTGTAGATTCTTTTTGTGTGTGTGTCAGTACTGACGTGTGAGTCAATACTGACTCACACGTCAGTACTGACATACTTTTCATCAGAGTCAGTTTCATGCTTTGTTGAGTGTCAGGTGCCAGTGTTGCCCACATTGTGAAGAAAATAAAGTTCTGTTTTTTGTTACAACTGTTATAAAGAAGTTGTGTACTTTTATTGAAAAGTGTAAATGAGAACATTTAAAACATTTTTCACATCCAATGGAGAGTAGCTGAGAATACAAGAAGAAAATACTGCAATGTGAATAAACTAATTGTGCATGTAAAAAAAGTGGAATTATTCAAGAATTTATCAATCTTCCACTCCCACCACAACCAGTTATCATTTCAAATATGCCAACCTCAGAAGAGGGCCATCAGTAGCACATGAGCATATGTAGCAATTGGAAAGCAGAGAAGCAATTTTTCATCCACTTCTGATATGTTATTAATCCAATTTTAAGATATTCTATAAACTATTGATTAACGATTTTTATTTTATTTTAAAATTTAATCTAATGTTTTCAAATTATAATTTTATAATTTGCTTCAGATAATATTATTATTAAGGAGCTTCAATTGCTTGCCCAAATTAAAAAGTTTTGTGATAATTCATCTATTTCTTGTGCTGCTGCTTTATTTTTTCTTTTGTAATAAAATCATCATGACAAAGTGTTTCAAGTAAAGTATTTTGTACATAGAGAAAAATATAATTAAATTTATAAAATTAATCTAAAGTAATTAAATACAGTAAAACATCAATTATCCGACTCAATTGGGGACTGGGATTGGTCGGATAACCGAAAAGTATGAAAAAATACATTATTAGTAGAGTATATTAGTATATCCCATGTAATTAGTATATCACTATTAACCTACTTCGCACTGAATTTTCATTGATGTTAAGCCTAACAAATTTTTTAAAAAAATAATAATTGTCACTATTGTATTGTTAAAAATTATTTCTTTATTTTGAACTAAATAAATACAAAAATAAAGGAAAAATTGAAAATTAAGCCTGGTTTAAATACTGGTCTCCCTTTCATGGTCGAGCTAGTGTTGAGAGCTAAAACACACAAAAATTTAACAAAAATAATATTGAAGTAGCCAAGACAGCCAAATATTGTAGCGCCACATCACTAGCGGACATTTGAATTTGCCAACTTGAACACGGTTGGTTAACCGATGTGATGGTTGATCGGGGGTTAGATAATCGATGATCTACTGTATATACGTAGTACGATCCAAAAGTTCAAGGACTGCAGTAATCTATAACAACAAAAGCATGTATTTGAAGTTGCAGCGTATGAAATGGATTCTACCAAACCACCTCTACGTGTTCAGGTTAATTTCACCCATGTCATGTGATTAAACCTCAAGCGCTGCTGTTTTTTTCCGGAGATAGTTACCTTTGTTCTGCGATGTAATAAAAGTGGAGTTTCAAGAACAACCTCCAACATTTCGACTTCGCCATGGTAGAATCACCGTACACCTTTCTTAGCAATTTTAAAGTCTCCAAAGGTGTTTTACCTAAACGCTGACAAAATTTAATGTTGGAGGTTGTTCTTGAAACTCCACTTTTATTATGTCACAGAACAAAGGTAACTATCTCTGGAAAAAAACAGCAGCGCTCACGGTTTAATCACATGACATGGGTGAAATTAACCTGAACACAGAGGTGGTTTGGTAGAATCCATTTCATACGCTGCAACTTTAAATACATGCTTTTGTTGTCATAGATTACTGCAGTCCCTGAACTTTTGGATCATACCACGTAAATAGAAAAAACCCCATTTAATTGTAGCATTTGTAAATTTTGATTATTCATTTATAAATTATTCTGTAATGGATCTTAAAAATAAATTTTATATTTATCATTTAATAGCATAAAATTTGTATAATTGATGTAATCCACCATTTCATCTACATCATAAACACATTACACAGTCCTTTTGCTTGGGTTTTTCCAGTATGCTTGATTGTGATGTCAGAAGATCACATGTCACTTTTAGAAGCAAACATGAGTAATTTTTGTCAATTAGTATAACCATGAAATTCAGAAGTGCATAGGAACAATTTTTAAACAGGCCCTTAGTCACTTGCAAACTGGACATATTCACCTGTTCAGCTTAAATTCCACAGTATTGGTATGAACTGACTGATTTGAGATTCAGCATACTAGCAATTCTATATGAATAAAATACCTAAATGTGTTGTTGAATTAGCACACTTGTTTGAGAATGTAAATGATCGTTCTGCTGTTTTTTAGAGGAATATTCTGTAAGTCCATAATTTATATGTGACTTCTGTAGAAACTATGGAAAATTCATAGTCATTGGTATCTCCATTACTCAATGGAGCTCTTGACTAAATGTTGTTAAATATTATGCCATAGTTTTGAAACAGTAAAAAATGTAGTTATGGAGTTTCATGGAGAAGAGGCCAATATTATACAAAAAGAAAAAAGAACTGAAATTTGTTTATAAAAAGTTATGTATTTATTTTTACATTTTCAAACTTGAGTCATCTTCAAAGTACTCTCTGTTTGATGAAATGCACTTATCAATTTTTTCCCCCCACTGCTTAAAACACTTTTTGAATTCATCAATTTTTATGTCTTTTAGTGCTTCTGCCATTTTTAGGTTCCCCTCTGCCACATCAGAAGATCTTTATCTTTTGAGAACTTTTTCATCTGAGGAAACAAAAAGTTGCAATGGAGAAAGATCAGGTAAATAAGGAGAGTGAAGTACAGGGTCATATTGTTTTGGGCCAAAAACTGCTGAATGCTCAGTAAGAGCGCTGCCATGGTGGGAAACCCTGTTTGCCATAACTCGAGATGCATTACTTCTGGAGTTTTGGTTTTGTTTTCCAAGACAAATCATTTTGAATTTTAGAATTTATTTTCTATGTGAAAGAAAATAAGCATCATAATAGACATTTAAATTATGTGGAGAAGATGCACTAGAAACATGGACAGATAATTGTTAATTAAAAACTAAAGCTTGAATATAGCCAAACGTTAAAAGAGTAAAGTAAAAACAAAAAAATTTCAAGTCACCAAAATGCTTAAAATGTTTCTGCCAAAATGATTATCAAGTTTCAAAATCACATAAAAAGTAAATGAATGAAAAATTTTACAATAGCTTTTTGGTATATATGATTTTCTTAAGGTTAGTGAAGATTGCATCAAGATTTGTGGAAAATGTTTCTTCCACAAATTTTGGTGCAACTTTCTCAAAACTTCCAGACAAAAATTATAGTTAATCTTTTAACCTGGAGGAACAATGCACAGTCCCTCTCACATCAAAAAATAGATAGAAAAACAGAAATATTTTGAAAAAAGTTTACTATTGCCAAATATAGCTTTTCACAACAATGCCATCTGGAAAATAGATGCAGATGGGTTCATTGAACATTCACCTAAGCAGAAAGATTGAATTAGAAGGAGCCCACCATCCCTTCGAGAAGAGAATTTTTTTAGGGGGAGTTCTCCCCTCATACATGCAGCATGATTGTTGTTTCAGAAAAATCAGATACGAGATAAATTGGTACATTCAAACTAATTTCCATTTTCATTCTGATGCAATTTTGCATCTTTCAGGGTTCTTGTGTTTGGAAATAGCCATAAAGGTGAAAAAGTTTAGTGACTAGCAAAGATGCTTTTGTAGATGTAATACACTGCTTTGAAGCTTATTGCAGGTTTAGTAAAAGGTAAAGAAAATGTTTCTATAGTAACCCTAGAAGAACTAACAGTCTAGGAAACTGTGTTTTAAGTATGCTCCCATTATCTCCTGTAATGTTGAATGTTCTTTCACCAGATACAAATCAGTATTTTTAACCAACAGACAATGTTCTACTGTTAAAAACATTCAGTAATATTTAGTTTTGTATTGTGACATGTATGCCAAAAAATCCAAAACTTAATTTATTTAGCTATCATTTGTATATTTATTATTTCATTCATTTCAATAACACAATTGAATATCACTTATTATTTAGAAAAAATACAGGACTATCATTAACATATTTTAAAAATTTTTTTTATAAATTTGCATGCATATATCTTACATTTTCTTTTTCAGAATAAACTTCCAAGGTTTAGTTAAAGTAATGAAAATATATTCCAGTCAAATTAAATATATATTATCAAAAATTTTAAATAAATTTACCTATTAACAACCTCAGCAACTAGCGTTTTTCCTAATATTAAATCTTTATCAGTTAAATGATGCAGCATGATTTTGTTGTCAGCATAATCTATGAGCCCATATAACTGGCATTTTATTGCCTAAAATAAATTAACAACAGATGCTCTTCAACAGATATAAATTCCAAATAAATTATGTTAAAAGAAACAAATAGTAAAAACACAGATAAATTAATTATAGGTATCCCTTGATTAATGCAGCTAATCCTACTGCATCCTCCCTTGATCCTACATCAAAAAATGGTATTTATGTTAAGTAAAGACAGCGGGTAAAGTCACGTAAATTAAAACTTCTGCCATGTATATAAAGGGACTGCATCAATTGATTTCACATGTTAATCAAATCCTGCATTAAGCAAGGGATAACAGATTATTAACGTAATTTATGCCAATTAAAACTTACTAGTAAAAATGTTAGGTCCTTCAAAATAAATAATTGAAATTTTAAATAATTCACAATTTTATTAATTTAAATTTGAATTTTTTTCATACATAATCAAATAATTAATTTATCAATTCAAATTTGTTAAAAAAATCATTGAAGGTATTATAAGGCATGCTTTTATTAACTGAATCAGCATTAAACATTTCTTATGATTCTGTCATATTGTGACAGAATATGAAAAGAATCAGGCTTTTGTCAGATTTAAATCTGGCAGGTTTGAACCTAACAGAGAGAGAGCAAGAGAGATTTTTATATGAAATTATTAGCACTAAAAATATTATGATATAAATAAAAAATGCAATTGAATACAAATCACCATACACACTTTTCCAGCAAAGTAATTTATTAGCACATACAAATGTCTTTGGCTTATTTCAGAAGCCTGCTTCAAATTCAAGCATTACATTTGAAAGTTTATAAAGAATTCTATTTTAGAATGCACTGAAAATTCAGCAAAATGATATTTTTTGATAAGCTTAGTGCATACCATAAATTTACAAAATTAAATATACATATAATATATCCACAAACTATATAAAACTTATATAAACATGAGACTATAAAATATTACATATAACTTATAATTAGATTTTTGTATTGGCCTTTTACTGTTCATCGTGTTCCTCTATACCTTACTGAAAGAGTATGTATACTGTACAGTGATTCTGTATCAGTTCCAGCTTGGACCAGTGGCAACAGAGATGCTGTTGTTTATATTATTGAAAAGACAATATTCAAGTTCAAAAACATATAAAACATAATTTGATGAACAAATCTTATCTTTTTGCATTTATGAAGTTGAACCTTGTTAACACAAACATACTTAACAGGAATTATTTTTATCATAAACTGTTTACCAATAACCCATCAAATTCCATGTGAATTTTGTTTTTTTGTTATTAATGATACCATTATTTTTTTATCATTATCATATTTAACATGCAATTATGTTTTAAATAAATTAACAATCATCACCAAAACAAAAATTTCTTCTCTTAATGAGGTTAAACTTTTTTCTTTCATATTTTCTCAATTATGCATTAGAATCTAAAATTTCAGTAGAGAAAATTGTTCAGATATGTTTGCATTCTTTAAAAGATTACCAGTATGGATTGTATAAAACTACTTGTCCTGACTGACTGACTGATTCATCATTGCCTAGAGCAAACCACTGAACCTAGAGGTGAAATTTGGTACACAGTTAGAATACGTCATAGAAACGCACACTAAGAAGCAATTTTTTGAAATTCCCTGTGGGGGGAGAGAGACAGCATTAAGGCTTAACCGGAAGAATGGCTTCTACTCTACTATTTTAGATGTAATTTTTTGTTTTTAACTGCGTTTTAGTAGGGTATACCATGGGAAGGCACACTAAGAAGGGATTTTTCGAAATTCCCCCATGGGGGAGAGAGAGAGAGCATTAAGGTTTAACCGGAAGAACAGCTTCTACTGTACTATTTCAGATATGATTTTTTGTTTCTGATGGTAATAACTTAATTTCCAAACGCTCAATATTTGCATATTACGATTTTTTAACCAAATGTTCCAACTGTTTAAATTCGAATTTGTTATTACATATTTGTTCGATTATAGTGTAGCCGTCTAACCCTTTTGCCCTTGGGTAGGATTATCTTTTCCACGAAAATAAGTAGAACAAAAGACGGTGTGGGGCCCTGGGGTCAAACAGACAGAGAAAGAGTCACTTTTGGTGAGAATCTCGAAGAAGTAGGGAGGGGGAAAAAAAACTGCAAAATATTGTTGTTATGCAATATTTAACAATGATTGCATAACAACAATATCAAATTTTAATATTTCAATTCTATTATTTCTTTTTTCATTGATATACTTATGATACTGATTTCACAATCTAATATATTTATTCCGAAATATTATAATTTTTTTTTTATTCAAACACTTGCTGCATTTTCATCATTACAATTACTATAATAAATATTATGTCACAAAACAGAATTCTAAAAAGCATGTAAAATTATTAACTAAGCATTAACATAATTTCTAATTAACACGTAAACAGATAATGAAAATCTTCTTTACTCGCCATGTCCAATCACCAGGAACAAACTATTCTCCACAGCAGAGACGACCTTTCTTTAGAGGCTACGCCTCTGCCAAATTATGTAAAACAGTCTAAAATGTCCACAGGTGACAATTCCTTCACAATTAAAAATAAAAGATTTCTTTGTAAAATAGGGCTGGCGGAAAGGTCGTCTATGCTGTGGAGAATAGTTTGTTCCCGCTGATTGGACATGGCGAGTAAAGAAGATTTTCATCATCTGTTTACGTGTTTTTACGTGTTAATACTGTATTTCTGCCAGCCCTATTTTACACACAAAAAAATAATTTCTAATGATTATAAAGCTTACAGAAAAAAATTATTATTAAATATATTCATTATTGCTAGCATTAACCACAGTTAACAGGCTAATTATTATATACTTTTCAGAAAAATGCTCTCTCTCTCTCTCTGTTTATAACTATTTTCTCTACTAAAAATGTAATTATATGCATGTATTTAAAAGCATAAATTTATCCATAAGACTTTTACCTGAAATGGTAATATTGCAAATCTGGATTCTAATTCATAAAGGCATTTAACACTTAAAATTTCGGAATCTCCATGATCAACAAAATAACATTCTGCCTGCAATTAAAATAATTTAATTATAAAATTTAAAGGTAAATCAATAAAATTAAAATTTCAAAAACCTGTCAACAATGGCAACTAATTAAAAAACTATAATTGAATAAGATTTATAACTAGTATTCTACAAATTACTACAAATCACGTTTCATAATTTCTAACTATCAATCTATTATTTAACTATTTTAATATAAAATAAAAAGTATTTTGATCAAGATAAATTTTATAAAATAACCATTGTAAAAATTAAAATTTTAATTTAAGTAATGTTAAAATTAATTAAACAGTAAATTTAAAGAAATTATAATTAAATTAAAGTTATCTAAAAGGTATTACAGTCTAACTCGTTTATAACATCATCCATGGTACCGGAAATTTTTTGATGTTATAACAGAGTGTTGTTATCTGTGAGGTCTATTATTATCATAATAAATTTATCATCATATGTATAAAAATGCAAACTACATGTTTAAATCAACTTTATTTACATTATTATGTCTAAGTTTACATCTATGTAATTAAAAATTTCAAAAATTATCTTTTATAAGAAATTTCTATTTGTCTTAAGTTTCAATAATGACGGAACTTCCGGTTTTTGAGAATAATGTTGAATCAAAAGACAACAAAAGCTTAAACTAATGTATGCCAATTAAAAATAATTCAATTACTACTTTATAAACTATTTGTGTAATATATTATATTAAAAATAATAAAATATTTAACAATTTAGCATAAAGCAATTTAAAAATGAGTACATAATAACCACGTTGTTAAAAGTGTAGTGAACTTCACCCCACCGAAGTCAGGTGGTGAAAGTACAACCCACAGTCATTCTAGGAAGTACACTCTGACCCTAAATCTAAACACGTAGTATTTTCTTTGTGAAATAAAATTTGTAATCTAATTTTGTAAATTTGGGAGTGCTTCAAATATGACGTAAAAACAGGGTTTTATGTCGTTACAAGTGGGTCTTTTAACATTATCTAATATAGTAAACTCATCGGACCAATAAAAATTTGACGTTACATTAGGGTTGTCGTTACATCCAATGATGTTATAACTGAGTTAGACTGTATTATTATTATTATTATTTAAAGTTAAATTTAAAATTAAAGAAATTATAATTAACATTAATCAATTTCACAGAACATATTATGCTACACTTTGATATAAATGGAAATTTTAAATGAAAACAGAAGTTGTCTTGAAAGATATGAAATAAATCATATATGACTAACCATGGCATAAAAGATAACTTTCAAGATTTCTGGTAATACAAGGTATGTAATGAAAAAAATCATTTATAAAACTATAAAACTAAAACTTACATTTATAAAACTTTTATAAATGATTACAAATGACCTGAGTATCCATTTAAAAATTTTTTGCTAATCATTATTTCTCTAAAACGATTATATAATATAATATCAATTAATTATTAATTACATTTGAAGTTAGTTTTGTGTGTAAACTTATCACTTCTAAAATATATCCTATTGTTGCCATTATCAATCTTTTCACTTTCCCAGTTGTTATGTATAGAACACAGGAAAATATTGTAATTGTGTCAAATATGATCCTCTTGATTTTTTGCAATCTCAGACCCTAAATACAAATCCAGAAAATGGGAAAATACATAAAGCAATAATTAAAATTGGTTTTAAAATAAATGTCTGTATTAAATGTTGCTAATTATATACTTCATCAAAAGATTAAAAAACCATCTAATATATTTTATTTATGATTAATGAAAAAGTTAGAAAATTCAACAAAACAAAACAAAAATTTATCTTTCAATCAAATTCAATGAGAGCATTGCAGAGTCAAAATATGAATGGTTAAATACAGTTAATTTTTAGTTAAATATACAATGTACTGTACAGTACATATTATATGAAAGAATTATTTGAATCAGTAATTCTCAACCTGTTTTTGCTAATGTTTCCCTTCTGGCCATAATTTATTTTTGTGGTTTCCTCATATCCATTAAGTGAAAAACATATGTTACTATTTTGTAACATATTTCAATAGAAAATAGAAAAGAAAAACACAAGGATTAATGTGTAAATGAATTTATGATGTCCAGTGACATCAGAGTTATATTCAGCATTGCCAGTGCTTTATGATTAAATATGATCAAAAAGTCACCAAAATATTGCTAAAGTTTACTCTTGCATTTCAATATGCTTGGCTATTAATTTGATACTACTACTCAAATTCTTCCTTGGCCCTCTAATGTCTCATTTTCCAACATGGCAGCCTAGAAACATGGTTCTAGGTTGAGAATAATTAATTTAACATGAAAAAGTTATTAAATATGCATAAAAATATATGAATTTGGAAAATATTTAAATTATGAAAAACACATAGTTGCTGGATTAAATTCGGCTATATTAATGCTATATTGCTACATTAATTTAATTAGTGGTTAGTAGCATTAATACAGCCTGATGTAATCTGGCAATTGTTTGGCTTTAATCTAAAAATCAGATTTATTGATCTTTATATTTGTATAAAAAAGCAAATATATTAAAACACTTACCAATTCTTCCATTACATTAACTGCACGAATCCTATTCCAACAGTTATCCCAATATGCAGCATATAATTGTCCTTCAATTATTTTCTGAATAGGCTTTTCATCTTTGTAATATTCATGCATTTCACTAATAAGTTTTTCATATATTTCCTATTAAAATAAAAAATTTCAAACTGATCGATGAAATATAAATTAACAGTATCTATTGCTTTAAATAATACAAAATAAATGCACAATTTTTTACCAAATTACAACTATTAAAAATTTTTCAGTCTCTATACTTTAGCTTTAGAAGAATAATTAAATAAACAACTTAAATTCAAACACACATTTCTTATCCATTAAGTGTTCATTGAATTGCAACAATCCTTCTAATATTTGGTTGATTCACTTCTTACTTTTTAGCAGCTTGAACCTGCTGCCTTGGCATCAATTCAATAATCTGAATCCATATATGTTGTAAAGCAGTCCATAACATGCTAATAGAGGTTAGTGCTGAATCCAGTACTTCCATAATGTCCCATAAAACCTTCTCCAATAGAAATTAAAAAACAAAATACTAAAATAAACTTTAGTAATTGCAGTATCCCCTCTCTGCTTGCTATGAAAAAAGAAAAAGAGCTAACATTTTATTAATATTCTTGATGATGCTATAGGAAACTTAGATTTAGCAAATTTTCCACTAAATTGGCAACTTGTCATTGGCTTGCTTACCCAGCTGTTTTAAAAACTACTTCATAAAATTTTGCTGAAAAATTGCTGAAAGGGTTAGCAGAACTTAGTAAACTTAAATTGGTTAGAAGTTGGATTGGAGTTTGACTAATTCAGCTTATTGAAAATACATTCTACACAGTGTTTGCCAAAACTGACAATTCACTTTGATTTAAGCAGAGATTCATGATTAGAAGTTTCATTTTGTGTGGGGTGTGTGTGTACACAATATATATAGCAAAAATTGAACTAGAGAAAGTTTCATTCTATTGATGTGTTATACAATACTAACATATTCCCCAAACACATCCACACTAAATATATATAAATTTTGGGTTAATGTGAGCTTAGGTATATAAAATGGCGGCGCTTCCGGTAGCCTCAATGGCAAGTGTTTTTAGAAAAGAAATGTAGATGGCGCTGATAGTAATGATGCATCCGTATACAAATATCCATCAAAAAAATTTTGCTCTGGATACATGAGGAATAACGTGAATTTAGAATTTTGATTGCGATGTAGTCTGATTATGTACGGGGTTTTATTTTTTTTTTAGTGTCTGTGTATTTTTCAAAGTGTGTACAATTCACTCGAAGACAAAAGTTATTGAGAAGGAAAGTTTGTGAATGGTAATTAACATGATAAACATGTCATTAATGTCTTTAATGCGTGTTAAATGTCATAAAAGTGTGTAAAAGGTGTGTTAACATTGTGTAAGTGAGGTAGAAGTTTTTTAAAGGGTGTATATGCGGTTGTAATTTGTGTTTAAAGTGTGTTAATGTGTTAAATATGTGTTACACTTGTTTAAAATTGTGCAAATGTGAGCTTAATGTGTTTAAACGTGATTTAAATATGCATTTATAGTGTGCAAATGTGTGTTAAACGTGGTAAATTTGTCATAACAAAGGACATCTAACAGTGATTTCCGACACAAAAGACAACGTGAACGACACAGGGAAGGCTATGTGGCTGTAGATCGCAGGTGCCAACCTCTATGGCGACGCTGCCTATTGTCGATGAAAGGTCGAGTGATGTGAATCGTCAGATTGCAGTTCTTAAGAGGAGTAAATTTTATGTACAATACAGGCAAATTTGGTTGGAACCACTGATGTATAGAAACCCGTAATTCACATCGTCCATGAAAGAATTTATAGGTCGTATGATGACTTTTTTGTTTTTCGTTTCTGGTCCAAGAGTAGGAAAAGTAACCGAAAGGAGGGGAAAAAGTAAGTAGCAAATTTACATTTTAACAATTTATTAGTTTTAAAAACGATTAAATTTAGGCGTGTTTAGGTTATTTTCAACAATCGCCATCTTGTTTGCACATTTGCATGTGCAAACAAGATGGTGGCACTTCCGGCCACCATTTTGTATGCCTAAGCTCACATTAACCAAATTTTGAATGACATACCAATGCTTCTAAGCTTTGATGTCAAAAATTAAACATAATAATTTGACATTTATTTAATATTAATATTAAACTCAACATCTAGAAATTCAATTATCATTTAATTCTCTTCTAAAGACTAAACTAAATTCAGTCTTAAATAACTGATCAGATTTCATATTAATAATATAAACTTTACTAAGAGTAAATAATTTATAAATTTTTATGATATATCAACTATTTAACTCATTTCAAATTCACAAATTATATCTAAATTATACTATCATTTGCACTAATTTTGATAAAATATTATTATATAATGTAATACAATATGGTAAAGCAGTTAGATATTTTTTAATATAGTCTAGTATGCTATTCATGCCAAGTAATATTAATAAGTAGAACTCACTGTGTACGATGTTATCAAATATTTTTCTTCCGAGTGCTTTCGATGAATGTATTTCCGTCATCTTCAGGCGAATAAGAGATTTTTATATCGAACATGAACGTTCGAAACAGAAAAGGACACATACAAATTTAAATAAAACAATTTTTTGGATGACATTCGATTTTCAAATACGTACAATGTTACGAATGTGACGTAATATGGCGCATGCGTGATACTGTTTCCCGTCAATGATGTGACAGATGATGTAAATCGCCATTTAATCGTTTGCATAAGGCGATCCAAATATTGAGCAGTTCCAGAGTAGGTGCATTGCACATTTCCAAGGTTGTTATGTATAGTCAGTCAGTCAAAATAATCTTTATTTTTTGGCACCGCTGAGCACAGCCAGGCAGAAGTACAGAGAAATACATAGTAGATACATGCTGTAAGTCATACAAGGGATACAATAGTAAAATGGCAGAGAAAAAGGAAAGTAAAATAAAATAAAATAATGAATAAAATAAATAGAATAAATGAATTAAAATAAACAGAAATAAGAATATAAATTAAATAAATGATTAAAAAAAATAAAAGAATAAAAATAGAAGTACACTATAACTAAAATAACATAATTGTACAGTACATCAAAGTCAAAATGCTGTAATAGCAGAGCAAGGCATGTATATACATTGGCATCAAAGGCTAGAGTGAATCAGATCACTAGAGAGCAGGTCAACGGATCCCACGTCTAATAGAGTAGAGTAAAACAAAATTCTTTAGCAAGTTAAAGTTGCTGTTGCTTTGTAAGAAAAAAATCAGGCTTTACTGGCCACTCTATATTGTTCATATTGGCATGCTGCATGCACTTCTGCCTGTTGTCATCCAGCATAGGACAGTTGTATAAATAGTGCATGACACCATCCCGCACCCCACAGAGCTGACAGCAGTCAGAATTAGAGTGGTGAAACCTTTTCAGGTAAATACGAAAGTGCCCATGTTCTGTCAAAAATTGGGCTAAATCATGTGTGGGTTGAATCCATTTGCTGTGAACACGTTCCTTGAGCTTTAGGATAAAATGTCTTGTTATGTGTTATTCTGGGATCTTGTCCCAATCCAGTTGCCAGTTCTCCAAGGCATTGTCCCAGATAAGTATTTAAGTCTTGACTTAGGAATGAGATTGTAGGCAGGAGGAGTATCAGGATTAGGTGTAACGTTTCATGCCAGAAAGTCAGCCCGTTCATTACCCGGAATGTCGCTGTGTCCTTTGATCCAATTGATGGCATACTTGTTAGAAGACGTAGAAATTGCAGCAAAGATGTCGTTCGCAATAGGGTGAGTATTATCTTTATTCCCCAAAACAGCAACAGTCGCGGCACTGTCTGTGAAGATGTTTATCAGTTTGTTCACAAAGTTAGTGTTGCACCAGTTCATTGCCATCAATACAGCAAAGATCTCAGCTTGGAAGACAGAGCATTCCGGGTGTAGAGCAAAGGAATCATTGTAGACCTCTTCACTGGCCTTAAAGATCACAAAGACACTTGCTGTGCCATCCGTTGATTTGGATTCATCTGTAAAAGCTTCAATCTCTGTAGAGGTAACTCGAGGAGACAGTCCCTTCCTTAAAGCAGGATGTGGGAGTGTAGATACAGGCTTGTTTAATTCAAACATGGTGGCTTTAAAGATGGTTCCATTAATATCAACATTCCTGCCCCTAGAAATACAATAACATTTGCTATTAAATTGGAGAAATTGTAGGATGGGGAGCTTCCCAGCTGTTATGTATAGTGACTTTCGTATGAAGAGGAGCTTTCGATCACTGTAGGTCCTGAGTATAGTAGAGTAGATCCATAATGGGTTGTAATTCATGTCACACAACCCTTCTTGCGAGTTTAGTGCTGCATCTTCCTTTCGCCACATCATCCTGATGTTCGGTCAAGCGGGTAGCCAACATTCTTGCTGTGGCCCCAATGTATCTCATATTATTCTCCGTTACAGGATTTTCCAACGAACCGCATAAATTCCTGACTTCTCAAAGATGGAGAACTTGTCTCGGTCATTGCAGAGGAGTCTGTGCAAGCTAGGTAACAGAGAAAGGAGCAGGAGCAGACCACGTTGTCTAAAGCTTTCTTAGATCTGTGCATACATAGATCCTCGGAAACACTACTATTCTCGGTTCAACGCAAGTTTAATATGCTACCGTACATCATCCCAGCAAATGCATTCCAGACTGCACTTCATGAAAATGCTGCCATTGCTGCCCTACTGAGAGAGAGCATTCTTGCTGCCATCAACCGAAGAGCTTATAAACAATGAATTAAACAACATTAGCTTAGCGGTACATGAAGTGAGTTTCTTGCGTGCTAAGTACACACATGTACTCAACAAAGTCAAGACGATGTTTCCAAATACCACGTTAACTAACAGGAGGGAAGTTACGTTTGTACAACCAGTATCACCATACCTCGGTCCGCTTTCTCTACACATTTGCTTTATTAGACAATATGGTCTGCTCCTGCCCCTTTCTCCGTTACCTAGCTTGCACAGACTCCTCTGCAATGACCGAGACAAGTTCCCAGTCTTTGAGAAGTCAGGAATTTATGTGGTTCCATTGGAAAATCCCATAACGAGGAATAATACGAGACACATTGGGGCCACAGCAAGAATGTTGGCTACCCGCTTAACCAAACACCAGGATGATGTGGCGAAAGGAAGATGCAGCACTGAACTCGCAAGAAGGGTACGCAACACGAATTACAACCCGTTATGGACCTACTCTACTATACTCAGGACCTGCAGTGACCAAAAGCTCCTCTTTATATAGAAGTCACTATACATAACAACCTTGGAAACGTGCAATGCACCTACTCTGGAACTGCCCAATATTTGGATCGCCTTATGCAAACGATTAAATGGCGATTTACATCATCTGTCACATCATTGACGGGAAACAGTACCACGCATGTGCCATATTACGTCACATTCGTAACATTGTACATATTTGAAAATCGAATGTCATCCAAAAAATTGTTTTGTTTAAATTTGTATGTGTCCTTTTCTGTTTCGAACGTTCATGTTCGATATAAAAATCTCTTATTCGCCTGAAGACGATGGAAATACATTCATCGAAAGCACTCGGAAGAAAAATATTTGGTAATGCCACACACAGTGAGTTCTACTTCTTATTAGTTACATATTTAGCCAAGAAACACTTCTTTATCTGTAAGATTTAAAAAAAAACCTATGTTTCTGTATACTAAACTGAATTTTCTAAAGATCTAAACAAACATCATAAAAAAACTACTAGATTTAAAAGTTTCTTCCACTAATAGATCAAATCTACAAGCAGATCTAATTCCATTAAAGCACTTTTAAATTAAACTATATCTTTATTCAATAAATGAATACTTCTATAAACTTCTAAATAATTCTATAATCATTTATGAATGTATAATAGTATACAGACATATTTCATATTCTGTATTCAGACATTTAGGACATAATCTTACAGAAATTTGTAAAATTAAATAATTAGGCACTGTTCAGAAGTAAAATATTTCTAAACAGTTAAATTATTCTGAATATAACAATATAACAAACATTATAACAAATATAACAATATAACAAACATTGTAAAGCCTGATGAGTATATATAGATATCCAACGATTGCCTAAATGATCGGGCTACAATTAGGCTACTTTTAAATAATTAATAAATTAATTAAAATAATTAATTTGCTTAGTAGCAAATTAATTTGTATTAATTATTTAAAAATAGTCAAATTGTAGCCCGATCATTTAGGCAATTGTTGAATGTTTATTTATTCTGAATATTTTTCTAATAATGTTCAACAATGCATTCCTGAAAAATTTTTTATCATTTTTCTCAGCAAATAAAATCTACTTGCCAATGAAAAAAAAAAAACAAACTTTTTATAGCTACATATGAATTAAAACAATTTAAAGCTCTAATACTTTTTCAGCAAATTTGCTTACACATGCATACAGATTTACATATTATAAACCTTGTGCCTATTTCTAAATTTGTTATTTTTAAATACTTACTGAGTAATCAATAAGTTGAACAGCTATATCATTGGTGCTGGTTAAATATGATACAAAAACATCCCAATATTCAGTATCAGGCAAAATTAATGGCTCTGGAGTTTTTACTCTTTCTCGTTTTTCATTTTGTACCTAAAACAACATATTTAAAGTATAATTCATTTGTTTTTCAAACATTTAATTTACTTTTGTTTAACTGAAAAATCAACAGAAATCAAAACAGCAATAATTAAAAACAGTTGTAATATTAAAATAAACAGTTTTTAATATTAAAACTGACACTTTATACAGACAGTTAAAATTTAGGACTCAGAAGTCCACTAGAAGAAAGAAAACTTCAGTTTTCAGGGCTGTGTTCAGTAACACAGAATTCTTGCTAAGTCTAGTTATGCTGTAATGTTGAACTCGTTTCTTACTACTGCTTGACTCCTCCCACCACTAGCTTCCTTTATCTATTCTTAGCTTTGCCCACTAAGCCACTCAGAATTCTAACTTAGGTGTTCTATGTTACTGAACACGGCCCAGGCTATTCTAATTAACTTTGTTATTTTTTAATCCAAAATTTTATCAGATATTTCTTATTTACATTTGGCAGACTAAACTTATGAAATACATTATTTCTTTATTTGATCAAATTGTTAAAGATATAAAATTGTAAGACTATTAACTTTTTATTGCTAAATAATAAAATCAAAAAGCTAATTAAAAATTGAATGTAACGATAAAATATCTACTTCACTGGATTAATAAAACACTTATCACCTGAGTTCAAGATAATGAAAACTTTAATAACATACAATTATGCTAATTTTAATAATCATGAAAATCATGAGTACTAAATTTATAATAATTCTAAGTCCAAAAATACACAATCTTAATTAAACTGATTAGGAAAAAAAACAGAAAACAAGAAAAAACAAATCCTTAAGTAGTAATAACTTAAGATGGAACTTTCTAACATATTTAAATCATCACATCTGACCAGAACAATTAAAGCATATCTTATCAGCTTTACAATCATCTTTTATAAATACTAGTATCAGAGTAAATAACACAAAATTTTAAAATTTAAACTGTTTACAATATCTGCTATTAAACTCTCAAGTAATTTTTTTTATCCATCTATTTATTAAATAAATTATTCCCATATTCAACTAGATAAAAAATTTTGGTATTTTGTGAAATGCAATTCCCATATATACAGACAGTTAGAATTTAGGGCTGTGTTCAGTAACACAGAATTCTTGCTAAGTCTAGTTATGCTGAACATAACTAGACTTAATAGAAAAGGACACATACAAATCCTTATTATGAAAAATCAGTAACTAAGCTGGAAAGTATTATGATAGCTGTCAAGTTTAACAAAATTGATTCCTGAATTTAGAATAATGGAAAATAAAAAGAAAGAAATGTAAATAAAATAACATAACAATAAACATACTCATATTACTTGATTTATGAATACATAAAACATTGTTTAGATACTAAATTATTTACATTATTAATTTATTAAATTCAGACTTGTAGATTTTTGAGTTAACATTGAAATTTTGAAAATTATGTCTGTATTATTATTATGTTGGGTTTAGTGAGTTATACTTGGTTGACACTGGTTGCTGTGTACTATGCTGGACCAAGTCAAGGCATAGCAACCAAAACAAGACAAAAATTAAATAAGCTGTTGGTGTGTGTATGTCTGTATTCAGGAATTTCCTAAAAATATGACATGTATTCAATATACTGGCCTTCTGTAGTGTGATATATGTGTTTCTATTCAATTGTAATGTGCCCAGGCTTTTGTGTCGTGTGTGGTATCACACCTGTAGAGGAAAAAAATGACAGGTACTATAAGCACCCTATCCATCCTCCACAGATGCCTTATTTCCTGGGCAAGTTCTGTGTACTTGCTGACTTTTTCAGTGCACATGTTTTGTACATTGTGGGTGTTTGGAATGGATATGTCTATAATGTATGTGATTTTATTGTGTTTGTCAATGAGTGTGATGTCTGGTCTGTTCTGGTAAATTGTTTTATCTGTGATTATGACTCTGTCATAGTATATTTTGTGTGTTGTTTTCCAATACTGTCTGTTGAATGTATTTGTTAAATGTATTTGTTGTATGATTTGTGGATGTCTAACAATTTGTGTTTCTTTGCAAGTTCTTGATGTATTATATTTGCTACTTGATTTTTTTTCGGTAGTTGTGCATGTGCTATTATCAGTGCTTGTTGCTGGATTATCCTGGCAGGTTACGTGATCTTCATTAATGTTAAATGTTTCTCTCTGTTGATGTATTTGATCAGCAACCTGTTGTTTGATAAGTTCAAGTGTTGTTTGTGGAATAAGGTTGTTGTGTATAATTGTTCTTTTTTGATCAACAACCCTTTGTTTGGTGACAGTGAGTTGAGGATATTGTTGTGTGAATCTATGTGTAGTTGTATCTGTATGCTGTCATGTTTGTTTCCAGTTTTGTGATGGTGTAGTAAGTACGAATGGTGTAGTAAATACGTAAATTCATTCATTTCTATTGTCCATTTCATCCATTGGCATGGTTTTCCAGCCTTTGTGGTCTGTGGATGCATTGTCACAGAAACACCAATGCTAGGTTGGTTCCTCACATATGTTGAAGGCATTGCAGTAGCCATGCTTAAACTGGCACTGCTTTCACCACTGGTAACCAAGGGAGATTGTGGCTTATTTTTTGAGCGTGAGCATCTGCCTAACCCACAAATGTGGACCTTGTTAACCCGGGCGACATCCAAGCCGGTATCACACTTCTTAGACCTGGTTACTACTATGATAAATATCTCCACAGAATGTAGGTGTGGTCACTCTTAGCTTCATTTCTCCCCATAGACCTTACTGGCATAGATGCCCCTGCCAGGAGCATCAATGCAGGTCGGAGCACCCACTTGTGCTCCAGCCTGTATTGCCCTATGGATTAGTGAAATTACTGGGCTCTCCCACTGCAACCAGGTGGTGACCACGAGAGAGTTATTATTATAATAATAATAATAATAAACATTGGAAAAATTCTATTTATATGAAATTAAATATATCCTAATAATAAATAAATATTAGTGGTTTTACTTTTTTCATTTTAAAATTACAGGTTAGCTAAAATAATAAAAAATTCAAATTACCAATGAATTCTTCTGTATAGGATATAAAATACTTCTATTTTCTCCAACACTGAAAACAAATTTTAAACAACAATGAAATAAATTTTATATCTGATAAACTAGCATAAGTTAACATTTGTCTATAACATTTTTTATCTAAATCAGGACTTCTTAAACTGTGGGTTGTAAAAAATTTGACATCATCAAAATTTTGTACTAGATATTTACTCAAAGTGGCATTTTCATCATGATTATAAAACAGAAACATCAATCAACTCCAAACAATGTTGAAGATTCTCTGCATTATGCAGTATCGAACATTTGTCTAAGATTTAATTCTTTATGTAAAAAAACAAACAAACAAATCCTTCTCATCAGTATGTAAATTTGCTTGCAATAAATGGTAAAAGTAAGTATATCAAAAAACTTTTGGAAAAATTGTTTTATAATTTATCATCAGAAAGTGATTTACTGATAATAAATTATAAAAACAATTTTTTCAAAACAGTTCTTCGATATACATGTATTATTGACAAAACTCTGTCTCGTCTCTAAAATCGTGCTGCTGTCAATGGCTGCACACCTTAGAGGTATGAAGGAGTACATGTCACGAGTTGCAATTGGCACAGAGTATTTGGTGCCCAAATCATGCACACAGGTGAGAGTGGAGATTTGTGCATGCGTTGCTTGCTCTCTCTGAGACATAGTCTCATCCCAAAAACGGCTTCACCATTTTACTTGTTTTACCATTTATTGCAAGCAAATTTACATATTAATGAGAAGGATTCATATAACTATTTTATATATCTATAAAACAAAGGTCATGTGTAAAACTTTCTCAGGTATAAGGTTGCAAATGGAAAAACTTTAAGAAGCCATGATCTATAGTACATAAAAAAGGATTGACTGTTTATCTTAAAACACTTGTTTATAACAAATCAATCAATCAATGGTCATATAATGTAATACAGTCAAGTGTGATATCATATCCTGTTTATAACATAAAATTTTATATTCCCCATTTCTCCCATAGGGTACTATAAATTTTATATTGGATAAAGCATACTTTTTGCTTATAACATACTAAAATTTTTCCCGTACATCAGAGAATGTTTGGATGTAACATACTTATATAAAAGAAATGTGATAAATTGCAATTATCAGGCCATCCAATATAAAATAAAAATTCAGTTTCATTCATCCAATAAACACTTACTGGTAAATTAATCTTTGAGTAATTTTTATATTATCAACATCTAACTTGAAACTAATTTAATATTTTAAACTCTGAAACAATGTTATTTTAATTTATACAAAACAGATTTCTACAATATAAACTTTTAAAAATGAATCAAATAGATTGACATAATGATCATCATACTTAGTTTTTATTTCATTAGCACTTGTGATTTGTCTTTATCCTCTAAATCAGTGGTTCTTAACCAGTGTTCCACAAACCTACCTCAAGTGTTCCACAAAAGAAAAGATTTTAAAATTTTTATTCAAATTTATTCCCATTGCTATATTTGTGGATAATTCTATGTTTCTATTTTATTCAATATATTAAAGTTTATTAGTTTAATGCTTGTTTGTTTCTTGAGAATAGTAAACATAAATTGGAATTGCTTGTCAATTTTTGAATGTATTCATGCTAATGCTCAGTGTAATAAAAAGTGTATGAATGGTGTTCTTCAGCCTCAGAAAGGTTGAGAACCACTGCACTAAATAGACAGTACTGCAACAGTAAAGCTAGTTCTACTTCTATTCATTTGGAAATTTTGCATTTCATATAAACTTTATACATTTTGCATCTTAAACTACTAATTTTGGAGAACACTACATTATACTGTTGTTGTCATAAGTCCAAGTAACATAACTGTACATTCATAACTTACCATATAAATCAACTGTATACATTTTATTTTATTACTTTTTTAAGTGTATTTCAAAAATACTGAATGTGCCTGAATGATCAGTACTTTTTCCAAAGTGTTGATCATTCAAAATGTCAAAAAACATAATAAAAAATCATATAATGCTGTTGCAAAAGAACAAAAATTGGCTAAAGCAACAATGTTGAAAATCATGAGGAAAAAAATCAAGGACATTTTAATTTTAAGGTCAACAGAAAAATCACAAAATCCTCTTGATCATGGACAGTTGCTGTACTCATACACTCAGGGTTCCTACTCAAATTTTTGATTTAAATTCCATGACTTCCCCTGACCAACTTTGTACAAGTTTCCTGATCCTCACGTCCCTGACAATACGGCACATTGACCAAGTAAAACAGCATTTGCTTTACTATGCACATATGCTATTGCTTCTTCAACTTTTTAATTAGTTTTCTAATTTTTTCTAATTAACAGTTACATAATTTTTACAATTGCCAAATTATTAAAATTAAAATGTTTTATTAAATTAAAGCAGTTTATTCTGTTATTAATCCACAATCATAAATCTACATAGCTTTGAAAAAAAGCCATTATTATTATTCATTAACAAATCCTGTAGGATCCATGTACATATTTATTAAATTTATCCCTTAATAAATTTTCTGAACTTTATAAAATATTAATAAACTGGAAAAAATCAAAACTTGTTTTATGCAATCAAAAATTATTAAAATGAAAAATGGTAAATACCACCATTTAAATTAAAATTATTTATTATTTTCTGTACTTAATCAGTTTTTTTAATCAGTTCATTAACACTTGCCCTCAAATTGTGTGTAAATGACAATTGTGAGAGATTCAGTGTGTTAAAATATTTCAAAAAATTTTAATGTTAGGTTATTTATGAGTATTACAGACTTTCTCAAATTCTTAACACTGCATAATTACAGCTGTTTTAAAACTTA
Source organism: Centruroides vittatus (assembly GCF_030686945.1). Classification (NCBI taxonomy): domain Eukaryota; kingdom Metazoa; phylum Arthropoda; class Arachnida; order Scorpiones; family Buthidae; genus Centruroides; species Centruroides vittatus. The sequence goes on from NW_027122009.1 coordinate 134,831, forward strand.
AAAAAATGACAATTAATACTGCCATATGTTATATTTGGGACTTACTTTGATCCCTGGGCATTTTGCAATGCTCCCTCACCTTGTTGAATTTAAAACTCTTCACACAAGCAACCAATATTAGTTTTTAAAATTAATCTGCACTATCAGTAAAAGAAGTAAATGTCTGCAATAATTGTCTGAACATTAAACAAAATAAAAAAACACAAAGTAATCACAATTTATAAAATCTAATTTTGAGTGATTTTAAAATACAATCTTACAATGAAATAGATTAATAAGTCTTATTTATAACAAGACTTATTAATTAAAGATTAAACTAATAAAAACCAAAACCGAAGTGGCGGAAAGATACATTGTGCTTCTATATCAATGATGTAACACACATAACTAAGGAGCAAACAAACAGAACCAAATTGAATTAATTTAGTCAGAAAAAATAAAGTGTGCATTATAATCGAGAAAATCCAAATACTGTATTAATCATTAAAATATTGGTATTAAATCTGTCTTATAAAATCATGACAACTCCTGTTAATTGAGTTATCGATAAGAATAAAATACAATACCAATATAGCTCTATCATTAAAAAAATTTGCTTATTTTTGCTTACCTCAAGTTTTGCATAGTAGAAATGGCTAAAAAGTGCACAAAATATGAACAAAAATATGATTATATAGCACCACCTGTATTGGACAACCTGTCTAAAAGACCTCTTTTTGAAAAGAACCGTGTGTGGTTGCAATAGACAAATTTTACTGTATATAACTGATTAATATATTATGCAGTTATGTATTACATTAATTTATAAGCAAATTTAAATATATACATTAAAATATATAGACAATCAAATAAATTTAATATACATACTGGTTAACATGAATATTATAATCATGTTCAGGAATTAACTGTATCCAATTTGGAGGTAAAACTTCTTTATATGTTTCTTTATAAACTGATTCAACTTTCATATTCCATAAACCATTTTGCTTTCCATCAATAATCTGTAAGTATAATTTAAGGCATAAATAAATGACATATTTAAAATTTTTTCTTTTATTCACTTATTTAAATATCTAAAAAGTTTAATACTATCTGACTGATAAACATTTTAAGCAACATAATAAAACTGAGTTACTTGTCAGCAACAGAAAATAATCAAGAAAATTCAGTAATTTTAATTAAAAACTTAGAATAAAAGCATTTAATTCAGTAACATTTTCAATTTAGACCAATTTCATTCTGTATAAGAACTATTCTGAATATGAGAGAATTTACAAAGAACTTGTTGTTCAAAAAGTGCAAGCTAAAACAGATAGTAAAGGAATAAAAAAAATAATTACACCAAATAATTTGCTATTTTGCAGAAATCTCTAGATAATTCCAAGTCTTGTTATATTCAAACACTAACTGTACAATAATATTTAAAAATTCATAAATTTCTTTTGTTTAAAAACCTTCAACTATATATTATTCAAATGTAATTTAAAAGCCTTTAATAACAATACTTATTCTAATTTCTTTACTTTCATTAAAGATTTACTTTTCATTGAAATTCATAATACTGAACCAAATATTGAGTCATTGCAAATGAAATGGCCATTTTTTAAAATTTAAACTTTCTGGCCTTGTAGTTCAACTTTTATCCATGTGAACAGTGCTGTATGTTTGCAAATGTAAGAAATTACCTTTATAATTCACATATAACATGTTTGCACACATTATATGTGAGTTTAAAATGTAATCTCATTTATATTGTGAGTTCCACATTTTTAAAGAATACTTTTTCTGACAGCATGGAAAAAAAGGAAATTGAATAATTTTGTTTTTCAAGTATAAGCAGGAACATAATGCAGCAAAAGTAACCCAAAATTCCAATAAAACTTTTGGTGAAAGTTCTGTGAGCGAGCAGGACACCAGGAATTGGTTCAATAAATATCATTCCAAAAATACAAATCTCAAACAGGAGAATCAAAAGTAGTCATAAAATTCAGACCACCACCCGACTGACTGAGAGATCACAAAAAGGTTGAACATACCAAAGATTATTCAATCATTTCTCAACATCTAAACATGTTATGGAAAGTCAAGAAGCTTGATAAATGGGTACCACAAAAACTCAGTGAGAGAGATGAAGAGCATCATTTGGAGGTCTGCAGTTCTTTAATTATTTGTCACAAAAATAGAAGTATTCAAATAAAATTCTTCCCCATCCACCTTATTCTGTAGAATTTTTGCCAACAGACTCATTTTTTTATACATTTGGACAGTTTTTTGGCAAAGAAAGTCTTCTCAGAAAAGGATGCAATAAAAAGTACCTATAACAACTTTTTGGCATCTCATTCTTATGATTTCTACCAAATTGTCATTAATGCATTTCTATTGCATTGGGAAAAGTGTATTACTGTCAGTGGAGATAATTTTGATTGAATATGTAAGTTTTAAATTAAATTAATAAATGTTCAAAGTCAAAAAGAAAAATTGGCTATTTCATTTGCAACCACCTAATAAATGGTTCAAAATCATATATTTTCCACTCTTCCAAAAGCACTTTGAATCATTGCAATTCACAAAGAGGGTGTTCATGCAAATTTGATACAATTTGCTGCTTAATTTTTGTCCCTCAAAACTCAACAAAAAATAACCTTGGTCTGCTTGATTTACTGCTCACAAAGTCTATTACACCTCTACATCTCTATTTTCAAGCACTGAAGACTTCCATGCACTTCTATATGATTTTGGACAACTTATCTTTGAAAACTTTACAGAGGCCTTCTACAATATTGACTATTCTGAGAAAGACATTATTTTAAAACCCAAAACCAGAAATCCATTAGTGATTAATTGAAACTTGATAGGTATGTCCCTTTTCATAATATAGTTGATGCCAGTGGATTTCAGATTTTCAAGATACATAGTTGTAAAATAGGCTGTATGGCTGGATGTCATGTCATGGTAAAATATGACTTTGTGGAGCTCACCAGAATATAGCAATAAAACTCTTAGCAAGTCTCACTTTAATACCTTCTTCACATAATATTCTGTGTTAACTTTAACCTTTTTGGTACTATGATCAACAGCCCATCATTCCTGTGATAACCATGAAGCCATCTGGCCATCTTTCACTAGAGTGGACTAGTTACTTATTAGTAACATTTTTTTCTTGTTTATCATATGGTATTCCCCATTCCTTGTTGCAGTAGCTTAAGTAGATGTAAGCGTCATCTATAGTCATTATGTACTCTACCTCACTAGCCTCCCTATGACTCACTAGCCAAACAATTTGCATACAACTTTAAAGCTTGCATTTCTCTCTCAATTTTCATAGTGTTTAAGGATCAGCCAATGTCCTTTTGTCTCTTTCCTGGTAATTAAGTCCAAATCTTTGTGATTATTATTATTCCCATTCTCTACTAACATTTCAAATGCTTTCACAGTAGCCTTTTGACTTGTGGAGAGAAACTAGTTATGGGACTTTGTTCTTTCTGTATATTTTGTTTAGTTCTTGTATTGATAATTTCAGGCCTTGGAACAAAAAATGACTTCAAAATAAGCAAAAATAGTAACTCTCAGCAAGGAAAAAGTGAACAACAGTGACCGAAAAGAAAATTAGTTGACCATGATGATATACATTATTTGTAAGGAGTTGAGTCTGAATGTTATTTTATATTTATGACTTTTGTTTCATTTGACATTATAATTCAGTTTGAGAACATTTTCTTTTGTTTAAAGGGTACTTACTATTAGTTAATAATAAACATAAGTTATTACGAATAAAACAATCATAATCTGTAATTATGACCAGAAAATACCACAAATCAAGCTTCTGACTATTGGCACTGTTTTCCACAGTGGCATAATTTAAAACTAATGCTCACACAGGGTCTAGGCCAGTGGTTCTCAAACTTTTTGAAATTGGGGCGCATTTAAAATCCTACAAATAATTGTAGGCACACTGTATACAAATTTCTGAGAAATATGTTATAATAATTAAGTCAAATATTAAAGAAAACAAATATATAAAGTTTAAGTGTGATTTTATGGTAATTAAATGAAATAAATACAACAAAATTAAATTTATTCTGACATTAAAAAACATTTTTATATTACATTTTTTGAGTTATGCTTTTTAGAATTTGTAAAAAAGAGGGGTTAAAAAATAAAACAATGACAAAAAAGTTATCTTTATATATATATATATATATATATAGATACATTCGTAATAAGATTTAGTAAATTCAGCAAGTCCTGGCATGAATGTGTTAAGTTTTTTCATTCTTGTGTTTATGAAAAACATGAGCTTGATGTGTCCTAGCAAGTTTCTCAATGTTTGAAAATATATTTCAAAGGCAAACTCTCATTTCCTCATCAATACATTGAAGAGTTTCTCTCTTTCTACTCTTAATTCTGTTGAGAATAGAAAATCCTAATTCACATAAATAGGATGTTGAAAATTGTAGTAAAATGCTCAAAGCTTTTTTAGATATTGCCACATATTTTTCTTTTATAGAAACCCAAAAGGCTTCAAGAGACAATTCCTTATGTTCAATCATCATTCCACAATCAGTGGATATAGCTGCCAGTTCTTCTTCTGTTAATGTTCAGCCAAAATCACTTGAAGCTACCATGAATGAGTTTCTAATCCAATCGTATTGTTCAGTGTTAAGTGATGGAAAATAAGAACCCAATTTTTCTTCTAAACTTATTAAATGTTCAACTATTATTGGAAGTGTTTTATTTATGCAAGTGTTATTTACCAATGAAAACATTTCTTCTAATTTCTTCCAAACTACCTTCAACAGCTTTTCTTTTCCAAATCTGTAATTTTCTCTGAAACACTTTCATTTTGTCAGTGGATGTGAGAATACTTTCTTCTTTCTTCTTGCATACTAGTATTCAAGATATTGAGCTGTTGAAATATATCAGCCAAATACTGTAACCTGGTAATCCAAAATTTGCACTGAGGGAGGTTAGAAAAATTTAACTGTTTCATCTCTTCAAAAAACGCAAGAAGTTCTTGTCATAGCTTGTGTACACAGGTAAGTACTTTTCCCCTTGACAACCACCTCACCTCAGTGTGTAAAAACAGCCATCTGTGTTGTGAATCCATATTGATACAAAGCTTTTCAAATAAACTCGATTTGACTGGTCTTGTTTTAATAAAGTTTACCATCTGAACAACTTGATCTAAAACTTCTACTAATTTTTCTCCCAATGTTTTTGCCATCAAGGCCTCCCTATGAAGAAAGCAGTGAGTTACAATAACATTCTCATTTTGTTTTTTTACAAAAGATGTAAGAGCCTTAACACAGTTTACCATGAAAGGGAAGGAATGCCATCTGTACAAATGCCTACACACGACTTCATTGCCATTTATCAAGATAGTTATTCGAAATGTTAAAAATGTAATTTACGTTTTGTAGACAAACTTAATTCTTTGCAAAAAAGAAACTGATTTACTATTTGATCTTCATTAACAAAATGGACGAATGCAAAGAGTTGCACTGTGTTGGTAATGTCTGTTGACTCATCAACTTACAATGCAAAATTTGAATACTGAAGCTTATTACTGCATACATTTTCTCAATATCAGAAGACATTTCTATAATATGCCTGTAAACTGTATCATTGGACAAAGGAATCTTGCTTATTTTCATTGCTGCTTCATTTCTGAGCATTGTCATGACTATTTTTTTGCCTGTAGGCAAAATAAGTGGCTCACCTAAAGTATGAGCTTTCATATTTTTTGCTATCAGTTCTGATAATTGATAAGAAAGCAAATTGAGCTTTATCAGAAACAGTCATTATACTTTTAATAATAAATATAATAATGATGTGTTAACAAAAAGAACATATTTCCATAATGAAATGGTATAATAGAGTAACTATATTTATTTTTATATCTGGGCACATATTTCTCTGGAATACCATAAGGCGCACCCAGAAATCTTCTAGGGTGCAGCAGTGCGCCCTTGCGCACACTTTGAGAACAACTGGTCTAGACATTTGTGCGCATTTTTCATGTGTTTGTATAAGAAATTTCTCTCTCACTTCTGCCTAAACAGTGTCAAGATTGTAAATTCTGGTCTGAAAAGTTCGTTTTTGCATGTTTTTCCCTCTTCTTGCATTTGCATAAATGCAGCCTTACTGCAAAAACTTGAATAGATGCCAATTTCTGGTAAAACCAAAGCTTGGCAATTTCCAGTTTTGTTTTCGAGTGCGTCGTATCTGAGCCAATTGACCAAAATTAGCAAAAGGGTCATTAACTATCTTTTATTATATCTGTATATTTTGATCTGTTCTTTAATTTTTTCTTTATTTTTTGTAGAACATAACCATAGTCTAATAAGAATCAGGTCGGTCAGCCAGTTCAGTAATTAAATGCTGGAGGCATCTATTAGAATCATATGGCATGTCTCGCTTTAAAAAAAATTGAGAGAAAAATTACCTGTATATTTATTGTTCTTTCTAATGAGTTATCTTAAATTTTGCAAATTAAAATTTTTAATTGGTTAAAATTATTAATTAGAAGAAGTTTTCAGAGTCACAGAATTATTAAAACTTAAAATAAGACATTTCATTAAATAAAAAAATCCAGAAACAAAATGCATAACTTTCCTGGTGAATTTTATATAAAATTAAATATAATGCATGCATTATATTTAATTTTAAATAATATTTTTATTTTACATAATTTTAAAAAACTTGTTACCAATATTTCTTTATTTTTATTTTATTTCTAAATACATTATGTATTTGTTTATTGGTTTGTTCCAATTTTTAACTAATATGTTATATTTTTTGCATTCTAATTTGGTTTGTATATTCACATCTGAAGATGATCTGTTTAAGATCAAAAATGTTAGTCACTAATAAAAAATTTACAACTGGAGATACAAAGGTTTTGGGAATGTTTTTAGTATAATTTGTTAATGTTTGGTATCTTGAAGTTGCATAAAAAATGTAAATTTTAGCTTATGCCCATTCAAAGATTTGTTTTGCATCACATATTATAAGGGAGATTTGTAAAAAATTCATTGTAAAATAGGGTATAAAAATTTTTTTGTTGTAGGAAGGGATTGCAGATAAAAAGTTTATGAGATTCTGACATAGGGCAAACTTTGTTAATATTTCTACAGATAAAGGGCATAAATATAAAGGATTGAGTTGGATGTACAATAATTTTAAGTGAAACATTATAATTTCAAGGGGCAGATACAATGATTTTCTTCCATAAGGTTGGCAACACTACATTGTCTTCAAATAGGGGAGATCATGTCTGGACAAGTGAGAAAAGTCAGAACCCTTTTCCATAAGAGAATCAACACATCGTAAGTGACAAAAATTAATAATTTCACTAACATTTTTGATATTTCTATGGTATCATCTTCAAGTGAAAGAAAAGGAGTCAATACATTAAGTATTCTTACCAAAAGAAAATAGGAAAAATTTCAGTATTCTTAACAATTTTTTGATTTGTATGCTCCATTATCACTTAGTATTACAGAAGCCCATCATATAAGCCTATCACTGAAAAATACACATTTCATACAAGATAAACAATAAAAGCATCGACATCTTAAATTTCCTGTGTCAATTGTTTTCCTGCATCAGTCATTTTTCCTCCGAAGTCCCACCAAAAATGATAGATTGAGAAACCACTTTATTAGTTTTCAAAATTATTTCAACAATATATTTTCTAATTTTGCTTCAAACTCCTGTCTGATCTGGAGTTTCATCCCAAATCCCTGAACAAATTCCCAGTGAACTTAATTCCATACATAATATGATATATGATGTTTATAGAAATTTCAAAAATAGATTCTCTGGAATTTTGCCTGTCTGATTTTAAGCCATTTCATCATCATCCTTTACTTATTGTCATTTTTTACTTTTTCTGAAATTAAGAACACAATTGACAATCTCAGAATTACCAATCAGGCTGCGACTCCACTAGCCGTAAAAGGGCCGTAAAACCCCTCACCGTAAAAGCTTTTAATCACGTGACCATGATATTTTACGCCTAAAAGCGAGTTGAGCAGTGTTCAACTCGCTTTTACGTTGGTTTTACGACCTGCTCAGGCGTAAAATATCATGGTCACGTGATTAAAAGCTTTTACGGTGAGGGGTTTTACGGCCCTTTTACGGCTAGTGGAGTCGCGGCCTCACAGTCCAGATCATACTATGGCTATACTATATAAAAACTTAAAACTTATAGTAGTAGTAGTTTTAGCAAGACTATTTTCTAAATTTATTCAGCCTGGTTTTGTCTTAAAGCATATACATTCTTCTATAGTCACCACCATTCTAAAAAAGAATAAAAACTCCTTTAGACCTATATCCCTTTCCTCTGCAATGTTGAAAATTTTTGAAATTTGTCTCTTCTGTAATATCTATTCCCAATTTCTTCAAAGGTTTACTGTATATTACCTATACCAGTACAACATTGTGAGTTATTTAACCATTCAACAACAACTAACTTAATTGATTTTATATCTGTTATTCTTGATAATGGAAAAAAATGCTCTGTATATGTAATTTACAATGATATTAGCCAGACATTCAAGTTCAGATTCCTAGTATCCTACTGTTACTCCATGATGATTTCAATAATCCTGCTCCATCATTCATGATTAAAAAATTATTACCTTGCACAGTCTTACAAAACCATACTTGGAGATTTTGAGTTTTTAGATATTTTACCTAATGTATTTGACAACATTCAATTTTAAGTAACTTATTTTTTTCCATCTGTATTAACAACTTGCTTGCTCAAATTGAATCTACAGTTATCAGATATGCAGATGATATCAAACTTATCAATCAGGATCCTGTTGTTCTTCAATCTGATTTAGATCATTTGTCAGTTTTATTTGGATAATACAATCTTAAAATTAACATTCATAAAACCATTGTTGTGTTTTTCTTTACATCAGGATGTTTATTTGCTGTCTTTCATTGTCAACAATAATTCTTTACACTGTGTGCAACCTGTTAATGATCTTGGAATTATATTCAACAACAGATTATCATTTAAATGTCATATACATAAGATAGTTAAAGCTTTGGCAATTCACATTTCTCATGAACTATAGAGAATGCTGCATTTTCACAAAATGACTACTTTATTCGGGTCGCTTGTAACTGGTAATGTAAAATTAATCACATATTACTGTCTGATATAATGATATATGCTGCTTGTAGCTGATTATCAAGAAATTTTATAAAAGAACAATTATTGCTAGCGGGACATGTCATTATGTGGTATTGAAACAAGTGAGCGAGATCATTCTGTACATATTTGTGCCCTTTGTGTTAAAAAATATCAGCTTCGACATTGTCCTATCAGGGCCGGATTTACAAGTATAGAGCTATGTAAATTGTTGCTTAGGGCTTCAACTTTCAAAGGGTCACAAACATTTCTACCAGAAAAAAAAAAAAGTCGAGTCAAATTTTGTAATAAACATTTTTTTACAAACCAACAAAATACGGGTAGGCCTCCTACAACACGGTACCTTTACAATGCATTTTCGCTCCAGCGCGGTTGGAAAAACACGAAAATTTTCTTACAATGCAGTACTTTTACAACACAGTTTAGGGTATTTAGAAATGAATTATCTTTCACATAACAGAAAAATCGCAACGGATCACATAAGTGCAGTGGAACTTGATGAAACAAGCTCAGATCTTAAAATAAGGTCAGTCAAACATTCTCAAACAACTATAATAAGTGACAATGAGGACTGAATTTGGGAGCATAACATTATGTTTCTTTTTGATTTTGACTTGAAATCATAATCTTTTTAGTTTTTATATGATGTTGAATTTTATTTAAGCTTTTTATGTACATAAATTTAAAAAATGATGAAAATGTTACATCATAAAAGGCAGTTTTTCTCTTTTTAGAACTGAATCCCAGTTTTTGTATTAAGTTGGTGTTTCCTATAACATGATTTCCCACAACACGGTATTTTGAGAGAACGTATCTACCACGTTGTAGGAGGTCTACCTGTGTACTACTTTTTATTTTGTGTAGTATTTCATTAATTTTTTTTTCTGAGAATTAATATAAGGTCTTTTTTTAAAAAAAAATTGATAAAACCAGTTTTAAAAAAGATTTTTAATGGAATGGGTATAAAAATTTAATTAAATTCAGTTATAAAACAGTAGACTAGTGAAACCTCGCATCTTTTTCTTCCAATAACCATATTGAATCAGAGAGATAGTCTGATTTAATCCTTTTCTTTTTATGATTGACTTCTAAAATTGTGAAGGAGTTGGTAAGGGGACTTACAGAGTTCAGCTTAGGGCTTCGAAATGCTTAAATCCGACCCTGTGTCCCACACAAAATTACTGGCATTTTAAACTTTAAAAAAATATCTTTTAAAATTGACAGCATAACTTGTTCATGTAAAGCTGGACAATCGGGAAACCACCAATTCTTAACAGTCTAATCCACTCTTTCAGAATTCAGAGAAGCTCATACATATAATCGACCGATTTCCGAATAATCATCTGTTTTTCATGTGGGAATAGATGAAAACTTATATCAGGTTCAGGCTTTGAAATTGCAATTTGGAAAACAACAGAAAGCTTTGCTTCTTCTATTGCTATTCATCTTTACTGCTGATAATACACAAGAATGAATCAAACAACCCAGATAGAATAGTTTTGTTTTTAAACACCAGAGGGCGAACATCTGGTGAAAAAATGCAAATACATCTGGAATCCTGTAATAATTTTCTTACAATATTTCTTCCAAAAGCATTTTATGATCTACTTTTTTCTTTTGCTAATTTTCAACTGCTTAATAACAAGGTTAAGGCCAAAGTTTTCAACGCAAAAATGTATATGTCAGACATTCAGCGCCGCTTTCCTGTAAGCCTAGAAGTTTGGCAATGGCCTTTGGAAAGTCAGTGGAATCATGCTCAACATTCCAAAGGCCATTGCGAAACTTCTAGGCTTGCAGGAAAGCAGTGCTGAATGTCTGATGTACACGTTTTTGCATTGAAAACTTCGACCTCAACCTCGCTATTGATTAACTATTTTGTCTATGGCTGCTCTATCATTCACTAACAGAATTTCACAGGAACTGAATAAAACTTATTTTTTATTAAACAAATTTTGCCATCTACCATGCACTAGTTCACCAAATATTGCCAGGGTTAGATTAAGCTTCCCTGTTCTTAATTAAAAAATTAAATATTTTGATGGCTAACTTTTTAAAAATATTTTAATGGTTGGTTTATTATACCTCAGAGTACCTCTTAGAAGCCCCCGTAACTTATCATGTACAGTCGACCCCCCTATAACACGGGTTCACATAACACGGATTCATATAACAAGGCAAAAAAATTGCGATTGTGTTCGTATAACACGCTAAAAGAGACTCGTATAACATGGTAAAACGTCATCGGCAACTCGTGTCGCGACAGGATTGGTCGAATCTGGACTAATAGCGGATATTGTACAAACCATTGAGTTTAAACGAGCACTGGACCTACTAAAAAACATTTATTATTCAACGGCCATAAAAATTACATTTTTATTAATGATGTCTCCAAAGTTTTTCTGCGAAAAATTCGCTGATCAGGAAACATGCATCTGCCGTTCAATGAGCTGCTCTGCGATGAAAACAAGCTTAAGCAATGGCGTCGTCGAACAGTGCACACTCAGTAAGTAATCCTACAATTTTTTGTTTATAGCATAGTTTATATGGATTATTCCCAAAAAATTATACGTGATTTGGAAATGTTGAGTCAAATTAGTCTAGAATCAGTCAATTTTATGGAAGAAAACCTTTCAAACAGCCGTAGCCAAGAACTGCACACGTGCTGGGCTGTGATTGGCTCATGTATTTAAGTGACTCGTACAACACGGATTCATATAACATGGAACGTATCTACCGTGTTATGGAGGGGTCTACTGTATTTACATTTCCATTTACCATTTAAATATAACTCACAGATCATACTTTTATTGCAAAGCTAATACAGTCAAACCTGTTTTTATGCGGTCTTTTTTGTGCAATTTTTTATTTGTGCGGTATAGTCGGCGACTAGTCTCATGCATTTTGTCATGTCTCACATTGACTTATTATAGCTAAATAAACTTATTATAGCATAAATGAACTTATTATAGCAATATTATTTCATGAATATGCAAAAACTGAAATAATTTATTTTTTAAGTCAACAAAACACCACCTGGACAAAAATATGTAAAACAGACGATAGACAAGACGATGCAGTCAAGTGCTGACATCTGTTGTCAATAAATTCTACGTCTGTTTTAATTACGTTGATTAAACCTTCAAAGTGCTTTCACATTCCTGGACCATTAAGATAAGATTCATTTCAAAGCGTAAATTGAAGGTAAATGTACTGTATTATTTACGTATTTTCTAAATCAGATTCCAAAAGGTTTGGCGAGATTCCAAGTAGCTGCCAAGCCTCGTCATGATTTCGTTTAAAAAAGCAATTCCTAGTTATTTCGTACGGTTTTGAGTTATTTTCTATGGGAGACTTTTTTTATGCGGTCCCTATTGATCGCATAAAAGAAATATTTTTTTAATTGTGTTGCAAAAACTAATTTTTATAGCCACTCATGAAGTTTCGTGCAATTTTTTTAATGCCTTTTTTTTATGCGGTCCCTATCCACCACATAAAAACAGGTTTGACTGTAGTTTAATTACTATAGAGCATATGCTTCATCTTGATTATTTGCATTATAAAAAAATTTTGTGAAATTATGCTTTATAATTCATAAATATTGTATTAAATTATATTTATTGTAATTTTTTTTCTTTTAACTTTTCTTGCAGATATTATGTTGTTTGGGAAATGAAAATAATTTGTCTTTGATATTTCCAATTTGTCATTAAAATAAATAAATAAAATTTTTCTAGTAATCTATGAATGGTAGTGTGTGTGTGTGTTTTGAGAAATTACTATAAATAGTATTACACATTCTTTTTCATCCTGACATTTGATTTCTTTTAATGTACTGAACTTAACTGCTAAACTGTAATTAGTATATTGATTTAACTGAAATAATAATAGCATACTTTAAATATCCTGTCTAGTATTAGTTTCTTTTCATCAGAGTTATCCACAGAGGAAGTTTTTAAATTTTCAGATTTCTGGCCTGTAAAATAAATATTTTAGTTCAGCCCAACTGAGTTAATTTTAGTTATATTTTATTAAATTTAAAATACTTCTTAAAATATATTTACAAATTTATTAATTTTAGAAATTGTCTTTTTATTAAAAATTATTTGTAAAAGTTATATACAATTCCTGGGAAAAAAATTTTGAAATAGCAGCAGCTATATGAAAATTATTGAGTGCAGGAGTTTAGTTTATTTGTTAACAAATAATTCTACAGTAATAAAAATTCTGGGGTTTATTTCTAACGATACCTATAAGAGCTTTTATTAGACAAATTACATCACAGTGGAAAAATAATTTGGAATATTAAAAAAAATGAATCATGTCCAAGCCTACTCTCGAAAAAAGTTTTTGAATATAGTAGAAAAAATGAAATGAAAATTTTTTAATATTTTGTTGGACCTTCTTTGGCCTTATTAACAGCTTTAATGTGGTGTGGCACTGATTTCACAAGTTCTAAGCAATACTCATCATTAATTTCCTTCCAACTGTACAATAAGGCAGCTTTCAATTCTTCCTTTATGGTAGGTTGTTTTCATCCACTAACATTTTCGGTTTAGCGCACATATTTTCAATAAAATTTAAATTGGGGCTGTTTGGTGACCAACATAAAGATTTAATGTGTCTCTTTTCAAAAATTCTTTTTCATTTTTTTTTTGTACCATGACAATCTACATTATCATCCTGGAAAACTTCCTCATCCCCAAATTGATTTTCCACCAAAAGTATCCAAAATTTCTTCATACACTTTGCCATTTACACTTTCTTTTAGAATACACAATTCTCCCTTGCCTTTTGCTGACATGCAGCTCCAAGACAAACCAGGAATTTCTTCTTATGCAAAAGACATTCTTGTCATAACTTTTCATCTGCTCTGTGCTATACAAATTGTCCAGGATTGTCTCCACATCTAAAACAAAGTCTGTTCTTATCTGAAAAAATAACTTTCTCCCAATTATCAATAGTCCAATTTTGGTAATGCCTTGTCCATTCCATAAGTTTTTTCGTGTGTTCTTTTCTCATGAATGATTTTGTTTTGGCTTTACAAAAGTTGTAGTCCATTTCATCCAATTGATTTTGAACCATATGATGGGAAACATTGGCATGATAAACTTTCCACTAAACATTTAACTCTTTGATATGCCTTTTCGATTTTGTAGGCCGATGTGTCTTAAGACATAATCTTGATTCTTGCTTGTTGCTCTCCAAATGAGGTCTCAAATCAACCTCATGACCACTAGTTTTCTTTAATGTTTTTACACTTTCAGATTTCTCTTCTTTTGTCCATGTGAAATACTGTTGAAACAATACAACCAAGTTGTTGAGGAACTTTTCTCTGAGTTTTCTGTTCTAGAAGCAAAGTCACAATTTAGTCTCAAAAATCCTCACTGTATTCTTTAACATAACCCATTTTAAAGCAATGTAAAGGCAACAATAATGGAAATAGATGTACAGTACAGTGTACATAATACTTCCAGGCGACTAATTTTGGTAAACTAATGCAATTATTGTTACAGAGTGCGCTTAAACACATTTCTTTCTACTATGTTCAAAAACTTTTTTCCTGAGATGGGAATGTTTGAAAACTTTTTCCAGACTAGGATTAGACAAAATTCTCTTTTTTTATATTTCAAATTATTTTCCAGTGTGATATTTTGCATGATAAAAGTTCTTACTGGTACCATTAGAAATAAAATCTAGAATTTTTATTACTGTAGAATATTTGTTAACAAATAAAAAAAATTTCTTGCAATTAATCAATCATTTTTGCATAGCTACTGCTGTTTGAAAACTTTTTCTAGGGGTTGAACTACTCTTCAGAGCACAACCCTATTTTTTATAATAATAAATTACAACTAAAAACTTCATCATGTTACCTTTTTTTCTCAAAAACATTTATCAAAATATTTAAACTGACCTAAAGAAAAAAAAATGTATAACAAAGTTTTTAGTTGTAAAATTTTTCATTTTTAACACAATGAAATCAAGAAATATCTGAAATTTTTTAATATATACTAAAACAAAGTCATCAAATAATCTATATAATTAATGGCAAACAAAGTCACTTAGTTCACATATTTCCAATTTATAAAATTCAGCAAATGAGATCTCAAATTAAGCATCATGACCACTAGATGTAAAGAAAACTAAAAATTTCAATATATTTTCATTTGATCAAATTATTAAGAGTTTTAGCAATAACTTAAAATTGTTGAAACACACTTTTATTTATATCAGCTGCATGCTCCTGTAGTCTTGTCAAGAGAGAGCAAGAGGTTGTTCCAATGTATTCTCTACTCACACTGAATCTCTCATCAACTACTATGTATGCTATGTATAGCTGATATAATAAAGGCATATTGTGGATCCTTTTCATTGTGTAACAATTAGATTGGATGATGTGACCAATGAGAATTATTCTCAATTGGTCACATGATCAGTAGTACTATCATTTGGTCTATTATTAGAATATTCTGTGTTGAACAATAATATTTATCTCAAATTAATCATCTTAATTTTTATATTTGATTTTAAAAAAACATGAAGTTTCAAATGCATTTCTAACATTCATTTATAAAAACTTTTACATTTTGTTACACAACTATTTGTGTTGTTACTGTATGTACAGTACTTCACTTTGATGATACTATTTGATAGATATTCAAAATGTTCAATTTCTTACATATTTTACTTTAATGAATATAAAATAATTTTAATTTAAGAAGTTTGGGTAACTATTGAATAAAACATTGAAAGTTGCAAGTATCTGCTTGTGTACATAGTCAATTGTTGCAGAATTGTTGTGTTATAGGGGGTCTACTGTACTCTATTGAACTTATATAAAATTATTATTATTAAATTAATTCAGAAAACTAAATGTTTTGAATAAATATTAAATGAAAAGTCATCTGTAAAAACATTATTGCAAAATTGATGTTACAAAGTTAATAAAACAACAAACTATGAATTAATTTACATCAAAATAGTGATTTGTGAATTAATATGACATAATGATTAAATACTTAATGAAAGAAATATGAATTTATTACATTAATAAGTTAAATTACTTATGAACCATTTCATGAAATAGCAAGAATGTTATTGCTTTAAGAAGCCAATGAAGGGGATCATTTACTTACCACAGTTGACTGCACCAGTTAATTTAAAAGTTTCTTCTCAAACAATATTTGGTCTCCTTATTGAAACAGACTAACTGAAAACACTAAATGTCTCCTACAAATAAAAGTGAACTCAAATATGCATTGCATGGTATTCTATGAACTGATAAAAATAACACAATTTTTTTTAAAGTTCATCCTTCAGAAAAATGTGAATGGTATTAATGTATGTAAATAAGTATGCTTTAAGTTAAGCAAATAAAAAATGTTTGATCTTTCACCCTAATTCAATAAAGACCTCGTAACACTAATTTGTCTTTGGTTAACCTGCAACTACTATAACGACCGTAATACTGCTAATAACTTTTGGATATTTTGTAACTGTTCACTAACAAACACATACAAATGACCAATGAACAATTAGAAAATAACAGTACTGAATTTTAAGTACTGTTATTTTCTATAATATGGCTAATTGGACTGCAATTTGAAAAAATTGTACACCTATAAATTTCCACTGTCACCCACTGTCTGTCCTTCCTTCCTTAATCTCAATTACAATGTTGGATAAATGAAAGAAACCAGATATGGAAAGATTATTGGCAGGAGACCCCAATTAACTATATACTAACTTCCAGTCTAGACCAAAAGTCATATTACTTCAATTCAAAAATTTTCCCCAGAATAGATGACTAGCAGGATTCTGTTGTTATCAGGAAAAGTATGTACAGTACAGAGGCAAGACACTATTAATTAATAAAATATATTTTAAATTAAATAAATTAAAAATATGATTAAAAATTGAAGCCTGGACCTGTGACAATGTCACAATAATTTTTACTCATCAAATATTATGTACTTTAAACTAAGATAGGTAGTTAAGCTGCTATCTTGTATTAAATTTAATAATTAGAAGTATAGTCAAACCTCAGTTTTCAAACTTATTTGTTCCAAAAACTGATTTGTTCTAAAAACAAAACAAATTTTCCCATAACAAACAATATAAAATGGATTAATCAGTTCCCGACCCCCAAAACAAAGCTGCCTTGTTTTTTACATTTTCAGCAGTATTTCATGCATAAAAATGCCTACAAATGCATCTATATCTATTCTATACATATATTAAAAGCAAAATGTTCCATCATGGCCAACTGAAACTGAAACCAATACTAATAAACTCCTGAAACTATTTAGGCTTGAGAATGGACCCAGAGTGGAGTCCAAAAACGTTTGCCGTAGAAAATTAATTAGACTGGTGCTGGTTATTAGGTTTGTGTTGAAGATTTGAAACCAATACTTTATAAAGAAGTGCTACAAATGACTGCCTGGATGAAATATAACAAAATCAATCAAGACAGTCAACAAATACTTTATCCACACTTTCTGAAATATTACATTTCAATTGATTTGATTTCAATTTTTTTTAAATTAATTAACTACTATTGATTTTATTTTTAATTTTAGTTTTGGTGTAAAGGCCAGTTTAAATTATTATTTTTAGTCTTAATTAACTGACTACCTAGTATTAATAAATATTAAATACTAATATAATAATATATTAATACATTTTTGTTATTTAACTTAAGCATATTTAAACAAATTCTTGGATGCCATTTATATTACATGAATATCAATTAATGCAGTTTTATTAATTCATTTGATTTAGATTCAACTGCTGCACAAACCAAAAAATGGAAATAATATCTTTCCCACGTGTGCATTGAAATATATTTTAAATAGCAATGTCATTGATGATTTATGCCATGACATCTAATGATGTAAGATGATCTCAGCGCCACTAACTCTTGAATCAGTAGTCCTGTTGTTGATTGATTGTCATCTTTCTTTAACAGGGAAAATATAGGGAATTAACCATCTGTATCTCTCTAATCTATAGTAAACTCTTGCCAAGTAGCTTGTTTAACAACCAAGGTAAATACAAGTTCAAAATTTTGCTCATAAACCAAATAGTTTGAAAACTGAGGTTTGACTGTAATTAATTTAGAATATTCTAGAACAGCGATTCTCAACCTTCTTAGCTCCACAACCCCCCCAAATAGTAAATATAAATAAAATTAATATTTCGCAAACCCCCCACCCAAAGGAATAATAACAGTAAGCCTTATTATTACTAATTGAATTTTGACTGTAATTATAAATGTAAATTTTTTAAAATATTATATAACCACATTGCACTAATTTTATACATTAAGAAAATAGATCCACATATGGAGAAACTTTTAAATGAAAAACAAATGCAACCATCACATTAATTTCTTTTTTTTACATATAAACATTTTACTTACAATAAGTACACAAGTTTATAATAAATGATTTTTTTCTCATAAAATTGATTTCATTATTGTTTTCTGACCCCCAGGTTGAGAAACACTGTTCTAGAAGAAAAGGTCATCCTGACTCAAAACTTGCAACTTCTGCTTACTGCACAGATGCATCAGCAATTAGATTACCCAGCCACCATCCAATATTTACTTTCAAACCATTCAGAAGATATAACCATACAGTTCACTTGCCTGTATCTTCTATATCATATCTATATCACTATATCTTTAAATTAATTAGTCTAGAAACAAAGATTGGATGGAAGCCCAAGTAATGTAGTTGGTAACACATCTGCATGGTAAGAATTAGTTGCAGTTAGAATCACACTTTGGATTAATCTATTCTTCCAGAAAATTCTAAATTTATATATATTTGATTTTTCTGAATAGGATCTCTTCTATTTGCTAAATGGAAACTACACAAGTGTAATAAGTCCTATTAATAGACAAAGTCCAATGTAGACACAAAGATATAAAAAAGAAATCAATAAAGTAAGGACTTACAGGCAAAAAGAATTAATCAGATATTTATTTTTAATTATTAAATTTCATACAAAATGGCAACTTAACAGCTTACCTTTAATCCACAAATGCATCCTCTGTACAGTCAATATCTCGAGTAATGCACCGATTTTACAATATACATGATGTTATTATGACTTTAGACATTAATGAAATGTTTTCCATATCCAGGTATTCAGTTGACAGAATTACCCTTTTAATAGACCTATGGTTTGTTCTACCATAACTCTAATAGAACTGTGTTTTCTGTTAAAATTTTTTTGTTTAACAGTAAGATTACCATAATCTTTATAAGGTATAATTAAAAATGTATCCAATGGATATGCTGAATCTCCAAGTAAATAATAATTGTCTCCTAAATACTTTGAAAATTCATCTTGTAACATGTTGTAAATAAAACTTTGCTGCCAAACCTGAGGATCATTGACACTATGAGGCCAACCAACAAATGCACATTTGACAATTGCAGATTATTTGCAACAGGATAGAGTGCATTATTTTCCTGTTGTAACAGCTCTGGCTATCTTCCTTCAGTTTATATGTTGTGTGTGTGTTTTCCACTAACACATCCAATTATTCCAGACAATGAAACAGTATATAATTGTTAATATTTATTGACTATTCTTTCCAAGTCATCAATTGGCCTTCTAACAAGCTTGCCATACAACACATTTTTTCACAGAAGTCTTATGTGCATGACTTTTACTTACACCAAACCTATCTCCAATACTTCTAAATGACTCTTGATTAGCAAGAGTCCAAATACTTAATAAGATTTGTTTTGTAGGTGAAACAAGAGGTAAAACCTTTTTATACTTTGATTTTTCTTTGAGTTTATTAATTTTATAATTTCCAAGAAAAAATAAATGCATCATCAGTTAAAATAAGCTAAATTTTCTATTAATTTTTAAGCTAAAAAAATTACTTCTGTTGAACTTTTTGTGAGTCTAAAATGAGACTTCACGTCACCAATTGAATATAAAGGTACTACCTAGTGTTGCCACCAGTCCATTTTTTAATTCATTGTCCGGGTTAACAATTAATTTTGTCCAAGGTTTCGTAGCAACCTGTCAACCTCTTTTTTTTTTGCTGTTTGCTTCTCAGTTCTTTAAAGCTAAGTTATTTCATTTCTTAATTTAAGTTGCTCCTAAACAAGTCCCTAACTGTAGAACTGGCAGGCATGTTATTCTTTGCATGGTAAAATAACATTGCGCATGCATTAGGGACTTCTGTTCGAACAAACCTGACTTGCCGTCCAAGTCAGCAATTTTGAAAAAGTGGCAACACTAGTACTACCTCTTCTTCATAATTTTTTTTAATCTTTTAAATTTTTTGCATTTATTTGAAACAGTAATACCGATCATTAAATTTTTTATACTTCTTTTTTATTGTGTTGTAATTCTTTAAACAAGATGTTGCTTTCTAAAACAGAAATTAGCAAACAAGTGACAGTGTCCACCTTGCTTCAGCAACAAGATTTGTAAAATACCATGTGATGATATGCAGTGGTTGCTGCTCATGATGTCATTTATGCTACACTTTTGTGGGCAAAAAAAACACACCGTATGTCTCTCAATCATCTATACATAACCTCATACAGCAGTGTTTTCTCCAAATTTATTAAACTGGAAAAAAATTTAATGTTTTCAGTCATATTTAAAAATATTCATCAGGTTGATATCCAAAAAAAAAAAAACCAAACATTTGCAAAACTAATAGAAATAGAATAAAAATAAGTGAATGCTAAGTGTGTTTATACATTAAAAAAAATTCTATTCCCTGCTACACCACAAAAACTAAAAGACAAAAACAACAATAAAAATTAGTAACAAAATTCATATTGTGTCATGTGTAGATCTCAAATCAGCATTTCCAAGCACTTGATATCGTGTTTAGATTCTTATAATTGACAAAGTTCCCATTATGCATTGACTTATAGGTTTCAAGGGTCTTGACGTTTCTAAGATAGTACTTGTTTCTGATATGTTTGATGACCTTAGCTTCATCCCAATGAACCTTCACCAAATTGTCCAAGTCATAAGCAGCCAGAGTTGTAAAGAGAAATTATTTCTTAATAGCATACTTATATTCCTTTAACCATTAAGTTAATAATGATGCAGTGGCTTCTATATATACCAAGTTATCTCTGTCATCTGTGATAGAAACCTTCTTATTGTGAATTATGAGAATTTAACCAAATGGTGCTTTTTTGATGATGTTTGATTTAAAAAAAAGAAGAATTTAAAATGCTGGAATTTTGGAATGTTTGAAGTTAGGCATTTTTCTGTTTCATAAATGTTTTGTTGAAAATAAACATTCAATGGGTTTTTCCAACACATTTTTTGGTTGCAGAACCTGAGATAAGCCAGATCTTGCATAAGAAGTGAGAATCAATTTTAGAAATTACTACTACTAGAAAAAGTAAGTAAATTGAACAACAGTAACCCCTAATATGGATTTTGAATGACTAGAGAGGAAAAGAACTATTATGAAGCCTGGCTACTAAATTGATAAATAAATTAGAAGCAGAATTTTCCAGAAATCAATCAAATACTAAAGTGATATAGGATTCCCTTGCTTAATTTATAGACAAGGAAAGCTCGCTAACTGAGATTGATGGAAGAGTTGAATTGTTAAAGAATCTTGATGATTTTGAAGATGAGCTTAGAATCATAGAAGAATATAAGGACAAAATTATTATATATAAGAGTCACACAAGTAGATATCTAAGGAGACTTTCACAGGTCATTCATTTCCTACAATTCAGCAAATGACAGAATAAGTAATGAGATTCAACAAACTATCAACATGTCTTGTAAAACCAAATTGCCCAAACTCAATATTGATATCTTTAAGAGAGACATGTGTGGCTGGCCCACCCTTTGGACACAATTCAGAACAGCCATACATGAAATGAAATTGAGAAATTTAATTATTTGAAATCAGTTCTCAGTGAAGAAGCAGCAACTTCAATACATGATATGACACTGACAAGCAAAAATTATGCTACCACTATAAAGATTTTAGAAGAAAGGTTTGAGCATAAGAAACTTCTCATTGACATGTATATAAATAACCTTTTCAATTTGACATCTGTGAGAAGGTCCAACAACTTAACATGATTAAGAAATCTTTGTGATCAACGTGAAATTCATATTCAAGGTTTGAGATGCTGGGAATTCGAATGAACTCCTTTGTACATTTGTTGTATCCAATTCTTATGAAAGATATTCCTAAAGATTTAGCTTTAAAGTTCAATCGTCTGTATGACAGCAATGGAAATAGTAAATTTGACGAACTTCTTGAAAAGAGAGTTACATAGTACAGAGTGAACAGAGAACTTGCCAGCATAAAATAAAAACAAAAGTAATGCTAGAAAATTTACAAAACACAGAAATTCTGATATATCCATATAGAAGCAAAAAATTTATGAAAGTTTCAAAAGCAGACTTCAAGTCTGCTTCATCAGCTGCACTGAATACAGTAATTGAGAAAGATCGTATATTTTTCAAAAAGGACCATAAGATCAAAAATTGCATTGCCTTTTGCCTTTAGTATAACTTTAAAAAAAAACAAAGAAAGAGAGAGAGATTTTAAAAAAGAAAGAAATTTGTTTCTTGTGTTTGAGAAGAAACCACTGTCAAGAAGGCCTATCAAATAGGAACAAGATAATTCAAATTCCACTCATAAGAACACGTTTTATGGAAAAGGTCTGTTAGCGAGTCATCCTGGACAAGTTGGGACAGGTATGCCAACCAAGACAGACCTGCAGGAGAGCTACTGACTCAGCTCCAGATTGGTCGGCCAACAGATCTAGAACTTAGATATAAGGCAATGCAACCATTGGAACGAGAAGAAAAAAGCCTGGCCTAAGACTGTGTTGTAAGAAGCAAGCAAGAAACATTGCTATATATGTATTGTGAATAGTCGTCAAATATATGGACTTAGTCTGAGTTCAAGGAATCATAAAGTATTCTCTTTTGATGGACTGGAAGCCGGATGACATTATCTGAAATTTACTGACACAGTCAGTATGATTTGAGGGACATTTCCACACAGTATTGGAGGGAGACTCCAAAAGCAAAGAACACCCTCATCAGAAAGACTGAACTGCAACTCAAGAACCGGGACAACACTAATGACCACAAAAGTGAGTCTAGGATCCAGGATACAAATAGACAGAGATTCGGAAGCCCAAAGAGATGCAGTCCTACGTAGGTTGCCTTTCCTTTTCACACAGAGATGGCAGAACATGAGAAATCTCGGGAGTTAAGGGAAAGGGAAAGAGACGGGAACAAGTCAGGGGCATAGGGCGATCATAATCAAGTCGGGTATGGGGATCAGTATTGTAGTGAAGGTGACCAGACTTCCAGGGACAAGACAAACTTGACACAGAACAAATCACTAGATGAACTCAAGAAGTTAAAGCTGCACGTTGAACCACGAGGATTGAAGTTAGAATGAGAAAAACTACATAATGAGGCCCGAAACTCTGCAGACTGAATCGCCAAGGAAAATTTTGACAATTATGCACATAGGGTAAGATGGCACTGCCTAGGTGGCCAGAAGGAGAGGAGGAAGTGCCTTCTTGGTTCTGTGTGGTTGAGTTAGGTCTGGAGACCTATGAGGTTCCAGAGGAACTACAATAGCAAATTGTGCTGAGCATGGTATCAGAGAAATGTAAGGTGGCATTAATGAAGTTAATGGTAGATAAGGTTAGACACTACTCTTCCTTAAAACAGTTCATTCTTGAAGAGTTCAAACTTTCCCCTACTGAATACCTGAAAGGATTTAAATGGGTGAAACAATATGCGAGAGAGACATAGTCCCAGTTTGCATCCCGATTAGAAGACCTCTACAGATACTATGTAGATAGTAGGGAGGTTAAGACAGTAGACAAACTTATAAAACTAACGGTCACTGACCAGTTAAAATCCATCTTAGTCCCAGACGCAAGAAAATATGTGATCTTACAAGAGGAAAAAGAGTTTTAATTTGCATAAATTTTTGTTATTCTGAGTAATATTTTTAATAAAATTCATTTGTTTTGATGTAATTTTATCCTTATAAACATAAAATTAAGCTATAAAACTGCAATAGCTCTCTGAACCTTGACCTATTGACTCAGAAGTTTCTCAAGCACCGCACTAATAACAAGAAAAACTTAAGTATAAAATATGAGCTTTCTATAGCCAGTAGTTTTTTCTATGAGCATCTGCAGTGCTGGATGAAAAAGAAAATATGGCTTTTTTGGTGATTTTTTCACTTTCAGACCTTAAAGCAGTTATGATAATGAATATAAAAGAGAAAATCAAGTCCAAATTAAAAAAACAAAAAAAGCAAATACTGTTAAAAGTATTGTGGGAGACTCATTATTACAAAATTAATGAAAGCATATACCAAAAATGTGTATGTGCCAGTATATGTTCGTGTCATCACACTTCATACTTTACAATATTTAATTCAGCTTGGATATAAAATCAAAATGTTGATTCAAGATACCTGCATATTAAAGAAAGACATTTTAATAAGTTGTGTGTTACCTTTCCTTTATTACTGTAACCATTTTTACATGTTTCAGATAAAAACAAATATTCAATTAGTTGGAAAATTACTGGAACTGACAGATCCTGATTAGATTTTCTGTCCTAAGTCACTTTTTTGGTTTCTTACCAAGGAAATTTGTTATTAAATATGATTTTCTTTTGTTTAACTTTTCCTGAAGTTCCTCTACTACTATTGTTTTCTCCTCTTCTTCAGTTTGAACTTTTTTCACATCTTCAAATATACCCCGAGCAAGATAGATTTCTACAATATCGTTTTGTTTAATTGTCTTTGTAGCATATAAAAATCTTGACAGGGTCATTTTTTGACAGATTGCCATACTTTCCCTCTGTTATATAAAAAAGAGCCAGGAAAGTAAAAACAAAATGCTCATACTCATAAAAAAGCAACATATGTATGTAACACTATCCAAACAATGGTAGTGTGATCTCTCTTTATCTAGATAAAACATGAATTTTAAGTTTTATTCTTTCTTCATCCATCCATTTTTTAGATAATGTCAGCATATCTCAAAAATTGGACTTGAATAAAGCACACTTTACATAAATAAAGCTCAAAATTAACAGAATTTTTTTCACTTTAACCAAAATATGGATAAAGTTAGCACTAGTCAGTTAATCCAAGCAAATGATTTCATTAAATTAATGAAGGTTTTCTGCCTCTTTAATAAGCCAGCTTCAGGTCACATATCATAAACCTATAGAATTTAATGTTTGATTAATAAAATGTGTAGTTTTCAATAATTTTACACTTGGATTAATCACGGTTTATTGATGTGACCTGTTGCCCTATTAAGGAAGCCAAAAACATTCATCAATTTAATTAAATTATTTGCTGGAATTTAGGAAAATTGTCTGCTGGTCTTCTTGTGTTATATCTCAGTTTATGAAAAGTTTTTAAGTAATAAGTCCTATAAACATTTCAATCAAATGTATATTAAATACAATAGATAGATCTATAATGGCAGCAGAGAATGTAAATGTCAAAACTTGTAACACAAATGCAGAAATCCAAAAATTTTGAATGCAATCAATGTGGAATCACATTAACACATCTGGTTCAGTCTATTTGTAAAAAAAAAAATAAAAAAATTCTTCCTTTAAAATAAGTTCAGAAGTAAAGCAAATAATCCAAATTTTATGATATAATTATTTATTCATTTTTAAAAAATACAATGAATATATTAATCCTTGAGTGTGTTAATATGGAAAAAGCTGAAACAAAATGGACAGTAGGAAAATCTACTGTATGGAAATGCTCTGTTTAACTGTTAAATATCAGGTTTCAAAAGGATTGCTTTAAATCAAAAAAAAATATATATATATATGTATGTATGTATGTATGTACATACATTTTTTTACATATTTTTTCATTTATGGATCATTTTTCTAACAAAACTGAAATAGTTTTTGAGTTACAAAAAAAAATATTAACTTGGATAATTTTTACATCATAATGTCATTATTATATTAAAGCTTACTGAACTTTTTATTTTCCTATTTAAATATTACATTTTAAATTTAATTGTTTTTGGTATTGAATTTGTTCTGTATAAAAAAAAAATCTTATTGAGTAAAAAAGATTTTTCTGGACTGCTTGTTTGTTTGCTAACATTTCTTTATTTATTCTGTATATTTTTTTGTAATACTGTATGCTATTCATTTTAATAAACTCATTTTTAATACAGATTAAAACGTTTTTTGAAACAGATGATGTCATCATCTTTGAATCCAACACTTATAAAAACTGTTTTATATTTATCTAGACACTCATCAACAGCAACTTGGCAATGAAAGCAATGCATTGGTTAAGTCCAATATATACAAAAACAACATTTACTTACTAAGGTTTGACATAATACAATAAATAATTTTTAAAAAAACATATCATAATTGCTTAGCTGATCAAAAACAGAAATGTACCAAAATAAACTGTTTCAAATTTTTGTGTTCAGAGCTTCTTGTCCTTTTTTTCAATTGTTGTACTTCTTAAATTTGTCAAGTTAACAAATATTGAACATATTATACAGGAAAAGGTCTTATAAGTAATTAATTTGAATTGTATGTTTTTGGATGCATTTCAGGTCTGAACTCTTCTTCACCAGTTCACAATGCTTTAAAACAGGTCCTAAGTAACAAGTATAGCTCACTTTTAGTGTAATATAAGCACAAAAGGTATATATATATACTATCATATGCTGAGTATTAAATTATAATATGAAAAAAGTTTTTTTAACAAGCAATTATTTTATTGTGACATCATCACATTACATTGCCTGGCTGCAATTTTTAATCATATTTTTAAATTTATTTAATTTAAAATATATGTTCTCCACCTTCAAATTTGTAGTGTCTTGCTCCTGTACATCATACTTTTCCTTTAGCAATTGGGTCTTGGCAGTCATCTAACTAATTCCTTTCAGGGAAAATTTTTGAATTGAAAAAAATGTAACTTATGGTTTGCATTGGAAGTTCATATATAGTTAATTGGGGCTTCCTGCCCTTAAGATTTTCATATTTGGTCTTGACTTTTATCTATCTAATATCGTTCTCAAGATTAAGGAAGGGCAGACAGACAGAGACACAACAGTGGAAATTTATGTTTACAGTTTTTTCAATTGCAACCCAATGATTAAAAATCTAAAATTAAAAGCAAAGAATTTATCTGGGAGGGAGTCAAAGTTTTTATATAACAATATTTTGATCTAGAAACTGAAGGTGTGAATTGAAATAGAAGAATGGGATTAAAACTTAATTATTAAGTGACTAAAATAATTTTTTTTTAAATTATTTTAGTTTATTATATATGGCTTCAAGACAAGTCTAATTCCTTCTTCAATTTTCTATTGACATAACTTTTTTTGGCCTAACTCAACACTATTTGCTTACATGCCTGGGATGTCAGTTTAGGTTTGGGTCCTATCTTCCTTTTTAAGATGTCCTTTCTCTATCATCTTGATAAGTAATCACCTTTTCAGTTGATGGTCTGTTAATGATTTGGTCCACAATTTGGTCTGTTAATGAGTGCAATAATTTCCTTTACTAATTTTCCTCCTGACTTATATAAATTAATTTGTCCCTGTTCATAGAGATAAAATTTTTGTTATTCCCATATTTAAAACTACAGTTCATACACACATACTTAGGTCATAGGTAGTTCACTTAATTTGCACATTACTTACATATCATCGTGTTTTATTTTATATCATGGAAAAGTAATGACTGTCTGAATAAATTTGAAACAGTTTATTTTGATACATTTCTGTTTTTGATATCTGTAAGGCTGATTTCACACTATGACCGACTGGACCAACTCCATATCATGTTGCCATGATAACACCAGTTGGTCAGCCAACTAGTAGTACCAGTCGGACAGATTTAAAAAGTTAAATATTTTTAGTTGGGACAGAACAGTCTGTGAACTACAGCCAATAAAAGCTTTGAAACTACCACCAATCAGACTTTGGATATATGAAAACTATCGAATTAATCAAATAAAACCTTGTAAAATAAGAAGAATAAGATGCTTTAAAAATTTCATTTCAACTGAAAAGAATTTCAAATCATTTTTTGAACAAAGAATAAGGCATTTAATTAAATTAAAAATGTGTTCAGGGTTCCTACTCAAATTTTTATTTTAAATTCCATGACTTTCCCTGACCAACTTTGTACAAATTCTCTGACCCTCACGTCACTGACAGTATGGAACACTGACAAAAGTAGAACAGCATTTGATTTACTATGCACATATGCTATTGCTTCTTCAACTTTTTAATTACCGTATATCTCAGCGGATAAGACGACCTTCAGATAAGACGATGTATAAATTTTCGTCAAAGTTTTATAGTTTTAGCATATATCTGTCCTATAAGATGACCCCCAAACTATCAACGGCCTATGAATTTAGTTTAGATCAGCAATCATTGTCTGAATAATAATACTGTATAGCGTATATGGAATTATGTCCTATTTGTAATTTTTCGAACGAACAAATTTTATTTTCTTGCATCTGGCGATTTTTGCAAACATTCACACTAATTTGGGCATTCGGGTAATGACCATGACTATTCACAAAAACATTGTATGGGCTATTCTATTTTGTGCACATACCCTACTCTCTTCTACTAAATAATTACAGTTTGTCTGTCTTTTTATAATGGTTTTAATTTATATAAATTTCAATCTAATTTTTTTGTATTGTCCTATAAGACAACCCCAGATTTTTGGGGCCATTTTTTATGGTTCAACTATTGTCTTATCTGCCGAGATATACGGTAGTTATTTTTTCTAATTAACAGTTACATAATTTTTACAATTGCCAAATTATTAAAATTAAAAATAAAATGTTTAATTAAAATAGTTTATCCTGTTATTAATACACAACCATAAATCTATATCACTTTGAAAAAAAGAAAAAAAACCATTATTTATTATTCACTACAAATCTTGTAGAATCCATGTACAAAAGTACATATTTATTAAATTTATCCCTTAATAAATTTCCTGAAATTTATAAAATATTAATAATTAATAAACTTGAAAAAATCAAAATTTATTCTATGCAATCAAAATTATTAAAATGAAACATGGTAAATAATACCATTTAAATTAAAATTATTTATTATTTTCTGTACTTAATCATTTTTTTTTTTTAATCAGTTCATGAACACTTGCCCTCAAATTGTGTGTAAATGACAATTGTGAGAGATTCAGTGTGTTAAAATATTTCAAAAAATTTTAATGTTAGGTTATTTATGAGTATTACAGACTTTCTCAAATTCTTAACACTGCATAATTACAGCTGTTTTAAAACTTAAAAAAATGACAATTAATACTGCCATATGTTATATTTGGGACTTTGATCCCTGTGCATTTTGCAATGCTCCCTCACCTTGTTGCATTTTAAAACTCTTCACACAAACAACCAATATTAGTTTCTAAAATTAATTTGCACTATCAGTAAAAGAAGTAAATGTCTGCAATAACAGTCTGAACATTAAACAAAATAAAAATACACAAAGTAATCACAATTTATAAAATCTGATGTTGAGTGATTTTTAAAATACAATCTTACAACGAAATAGATTAAAAAGTCTTATTTATAAGATTTGCTTAAATATAAAATTGTAAAAAAATATAGAAAAATTGATGAATAGAACTTGTGTATTCTTTAACATTTCTATTTTACACATCCCACACATTATCAACATTTCACTGTAAAGCTTCATTCATATCTACAGATACCGTATGTGGCAGATATGTAACAGCACAGACATAAAAATATTATTACATACATTTTCTGTGGGCATATTTACATATACTGTGCATGAGCAGATTGTGTCCACACAGACACAGGCTGGCACTGGCCAGCATTGTCTGCGAAAATGTTTTGTCTGTGCCGGCATGTGTCTGTACATGTCTGTGGGAGTCGGTGTGGTTAGTATGAATGTCATCGTCGACACGTACAGACAGTGCTTGGTTAAAATGATGAATCAAGAGAAATTAATTGAACTAGTTCGGGAATATGCGTTTCTTTATGATTTAAGTGATCGCAGGTACAGTGACAATCAACAAAAAGATGATGCGTGGAAAGAAATAGCAAAAAAACTTCAAGTAAAAGGTAAGTAGAAATGTATTTAAGAAAAAACATTATTATTGTTTACATTGCTCCTGCAGGTGAACCAAAAACAGAGTTAAGTTTGTTTCTGACATCAAAAGCGGTAGATTGACTACTTCCGCGTTGCCTTGGTAAGCCTCTCAAATTACTAACTCCTGTACTTTCTTTTGCATGGGCATTGTTATATTTTATAAAGTTGTGCAGAATACATGTAGTCATAACTACTTTGTCTGTATTTTCAGGTTTGAGCTGGATTCTTCTATTGTATAAACGAAACTTTTGTGCCAATTATCCAAAAGTATTTTCTGCTACCTTTCTTGCACGTGACAATCTGTCATTGAAATTTCTTTTGCACTACATGTGTTTGCGGCTGTGGATAAGGCCGCATTAAATATGTTTTTAGAGGAAATGCTTCATCTCCTATAATGACATGCAGCATTAGTATTTCAGTGCCAGGTAGATATTTTTCTTCTGGTACATTTAAAGTATCTGCCGATAAAGTTTTTCCAATGGTTGAATTAGAGAATATTCCCCCATCACTATTTTTGCCATATGCACCTATATCCACATATATAAATTTATAATTGGCATCAACTATCGCCATCAGTACAATTGAAAAAGTTTTTTATAGTTAAAATAAAGAGATCCACTGTTAGCTGGAGCTATTATGACGACGTATTTGCCATCTATGGCACCAAGGCAATTGGGAAAGTTCCATACGTGCCAAAATTCTTCTGATATAAAGATATCACAAAATTTTTTTTTTTTTTTGGTAGGTGTTAGCATGCATTCTTCTGTCATTTTTTGTATGATAGTAGTACATATTTCTACAATTATATTGTGCACAGTGCTCACACCAAGTCGATAACTGTATGCTATAGTTATGTAGGAGTCTCCAGTTGCCAAAAATCTGCAATAAAATTAAACAAGACATTTTTTGTTTCAGATTGCGGCTGCAAGAAAACATGGGCTTTACTACGCAATGCATTCAGACATGTCATAAAAAAACAAAAAAAAACTAAAAGTGGACAAGCTAGTGTATCTAGGAAAAAATGGAAAAATGAGGACGAGATGTCTTTTCTGTTGCTGTATTTCAAGGAGAGACCCACTATTGGCAATGTTCCAGCTAACCATGTAGACAAAAATAGTGATTTTCTACACAACCTGATTCTTCTTCTTCTTCTAGTAAAATTGCCATCACGGCTAGTTCTTCTATCGAATAATTTCAAAATTTGGTACGCACGTGCACTCCCTAGTACGCCGGAAAGCATCTGTGCATGCTGGATTGTAGATGTGAAAACTATTGTCTGTGCCGTGTCTGCCACGCTACGTGCTGGTAGATGTGAATGAAGCTTAACAGTTTTATCTTCATTATCAATAGTGTGTCTTTATTTTAATTTGAACAACAGAATATGTTTCTTTTTCTTCTACAAACTCAAGGACCCCTGTCAACACATTTGCAGATCCACAGGAATCTGTAAACCATACATTGTTGAGAAATCTGTCATCTGAATTATCTCAAATATCTGGATAGAAAAATTTCTATTGTTCAGCATTACACATTGTGCAAACATTTTCAGTGTTTTCAGATGATGCTTTCAATATCAAATGAAAAAAAAAAATCAGTTAAATATCTCAGAATGAGATATTTAACTGATGCAACACTTGTACAATCTGCCAAGAATGGATGCCTCTCAGAAACTTTCTATAGGAAACTGACCCTATTTAAGTGTTAAATCTGTGAAGAAAACCTGAAAAACTCTATATTGCCAGCTTGTTAGTAAGATGCAAATCTGCTACCAATTATTAGTATTTTATCCACTCAGCCATTGGTGAACTAAGTGCATAAGGAAGCCAGTATTAATTACCAGAGCTCAAATCTGGCTTGTGCTTTTTAAAATTTCAAGTAATTTCAAAAAGTTATAATGTTTTAAGGAAATTATTTAAATGATTGTAATTGTAAATATATGTAATTTTTCCTATTAACTTTTTAAATTATTAATTTTAGTTAAATTAATTTAACTTAAATAGTTGTAAATGAGTGTTTTTGAAGTTAGACAAAACAGCTATGGTGAGAAAATAATTTCAATAATACGAAAATTTTCTTGCCATATCTGAAAGTTTCCTTTTTAAAGTATTTTTTTAGTGTTCATTACTTGAAGTTCATTCTTAACTGAAATTTTTGAGCCTTATAAAAATTCATTCTGAAGTCATTGTCATAAATACATTTTTTGTTTTTGGATGTCAAAAGCTCCATTAATTTCTGTCTATGCTAGAAATAATCATTCATGGCACTGACTTAAATTTTATTTCTATTAAATCAACCCACGAGAACCTTCTTATATCCCAATATCGACAAATTTTAATTAATTCCATATTTGAATTTGTACTGATCAAAAGCCTGAGGAAGACCATGATTGTGGTCGAAAATATTAGTTTTAATTAAAATTTGTCAATACTGGGATATAATAAGGTTCTCGTGGGTTGATTATCCTTCCCAGTGATTCTGACAGTTGTTGTTTTATTTTCTATTAATCAACATATTATTATAATTATATATGCCATCCTATGGTAATGAAAACATATGCTTAAATTAAAGCATTCTCTTAATCTAAAATCTTTTTATGTTAACTTATCGATGTTACATGTTTTATGTTAACTTATCTTTAGTGTTACATGGCTAATTGTATGATAGAGCTATTTAATTATATGTATGATTTAATTTGAATTTTTAAACTAGGTGATAATTATTAATTGGTCCACAAATTATGGTTTTGTGAGCTCGCGGATTTTGAAGGCGTAGATTCGTAAGTTTAAAGGGGTTCATGACCCGCAAGTTCGATCGGAAATCGATTGGACGTCAATTACACATCCGATCCGATCGTAAAGAGAAAACAAAATCCAAGTCATCGTGAGTCGGCAAATTAGTCATCAAACGTTGAACGATAGGTTGGCTCGATGCCAACAACGATCGTATAAAAACCCGATCGACTCCAGAAAGAGCGCAATCATCCAGGAAGGTCTGAATCTAGTGTCTCCAGTCCCAGACATAAGACTGATTCCAGCTTCCATAGTCCAGGAGGTCATCACATACTGTCATCGGACCGCATATTAAGGTATATCAACATAACCTTTGTAAATTCTCTCCCGCTAGAAGTTAGGCACATGACCACTTTATTGGTTAGATCGCAGTTAGCAATAGATATATTTTATCCACATTTTAACAGTAATCAGTTATCTTTATTGTATGTGTATTTGCCGTTGTTATTTAATAAACCTTTATTGTTATTTGTTAAACCTGTCTCCTGTCAAAGTAAGGACACCCGTCGACTTACTGATGCACCTCCCTACTCACTTTTGCCCTCCTAGCCATCTGAAACGACAACGAGGTCAGGTTTTACCAACCCATGTAAGTGGTCAGTGAGGTTTTACCCCTGACCCTCTGCCTATCTCACAGTTTTATTTTGTGTGCAATGATTTTTGGGGAAATTCTGTGTATGTCTGGGAGAAATTTTGGGTCCTGGAGATATTCTGAACCCTGTTTTTTGAACTGCATTGCACCACATTACTTCTTGTCATCTACAGACAGCTATACTTGGTCAACCATAGTGTGAGAAAAAAAAATCAACAAAGTAGCCAAGGAAACAAATTCCCTGACTTTCTATGACTTTTTTGAACAAAAAAATTCATAGAAAGTCAAGGAATTTGTCTAATGAAAATCCCTGACTTTCCAAGTTGGTAGGAACCCTGTGTGTTATTCAGTTTCCTTCTTGATTCACGATTCTGAATCATAACTGGTTTTTTTCTAAAATTTATAGTCATTTGTACTAAAATGATAATAAAAACATTTATTTACAGATTGTTTTAGCAAGATTGTGTGTAAACATTCTTATCAACTTCACAAGCTACATATGACTCTTCCTGAAGAGGAATCAAGAAACATACCAACCTTCCATTTTGAAACATTTGATTGTTGAATCCATTTCCTAATTGAGATGTATTAACTGTCTCATTATTGATACTAATCAGTGTCTTCCTCTACAGGTATACCTAGCCTTACATCGGTAATTGGTTCCAGGAGAGGCAACATAAGTCAAAAAATGACGTAAGTCGAATTTACTTGTGTAGTTACGACGTAAGTCAAAACTACAGTGGAAAACGCCAATAATGAGCACTTAACGACCACTAAATGAGAGGACAACACAGAAACACAGATGTTTTCATGTTTCGTTCTCTAGGATTTATGATAATTATATTAACATTTACTGTAAATGTACATATTTTAATATAATTTTATGTGCTTTTAATGCTTTTCTAGTGATATTACGACTTCAATATTTGTGGCGGACAAATGTAAAGTCGAATAAAATGACTTAAACTTGATTTTTATTTTTCCATATACTTTTTTGACAAACGACGTATAATCGAGAACGACGTAACTCGAGGTATACCTGTACTCTAGTCACTCACATTTAAGTCTAACTTGAAGTTTGTTGATTACTCTGTAAAATGCTACAACTTCCATCTTCTGATTTTCAAAAGTTTCTCTTTCACTCTACATAAACTTCCTATTCCAATGGTTGTCCAACTCTATAGTTTTTAATCCAAATATGAAAAAAATAACCCAACTGTACATTATTCCATCTGGCTTCTTCCTTTGTTTCCAACCAAATTCTGCAATTTGAATCTTTAAAATTTTATCACAAGGCTCCATCCTAGAATTTATGAATTGCATTTCACATAGTTTGTTCCAAAACAATGCATTTTTACAACATTCAAATCATTTGATTTTTTAGGTAATTATTGCAGAATCCTAATGCTCTTCCTTCTAATAAAGTTATGAACATCTTAAATTCTTAAAGATCTTATTTCTTTTAAATTTTTAATGAGAAAACTTAAAGACGAGTTATATAAGACAAAAGATGATTTAATCAAAAAGCAAAAATCTGTATCAATAGTATGAGTGACAGCAAGTAATGAAGTGAAAACAGAAATCCATAGTTAATGGGTAATGGCAGGTTGAAGTGAAGGTTGTAGTGTACCTGAATATTTGGTGTCAAATCTTTAAAACAAACATATCATCAAGCAGTTTTTAGCAGGTTTTTGAAACAAAACACATTTGAAAGAAGCTGAGAAAATTAGTAAAAATTATATTAA
The DNA here is from genome assembly GCF_030686945.1 of Centruroides vittatus. Classification (NCBI taxonomy): domain Eukaryota; kingdom Metazoa; phylum Arthropoda; class Arachnida; order Scorpiones; family Buthidae; genus Centruroides; species Centruroides vittatus. The sequence goes on from NW_027122009.1 coordinate 170,317, forward strand.
ATTTTTAAAAAGCTAGCAATGTTTTTGCTGAACTTTCCCACATTCATATTTGTTTCCATCCTTAATAATTGCTACCATTACCTTTATAAATCTTCAGATTGCTTCAGGAGATATTAAAGAGATGGGGGTCATCTCTCTCAAACCAATGGTCAATTTTCCTGAAAATCTGTAGAAACATTTCCCCCTAACAAACCTTCTTGCAAAAATTCAGAAATTTTTGACAAAGGCACAGGTGGTATTAAGCTTCAAAGTTAGTAAAAATTCATGCTTTCCACACACACACACACTAACATCCATATATACAGAAAAACTCCCAACTGTTTTTCATTTCCCAACATTTCATGATCCTGAGTGCAAAAATGTAAAAATGTTGGAGTCCATTTTTTTGACTGATCACCGTACTTTTTCACTGTTAGATAACAGCCAGGGAAATAAAAATGAATACATTAATAATTTGCAACCTTAAGTAACTTTGAGTTAAAATATATAATAAAACAAAACAAATCCAATAACAGTTTACTAAACACAAATATCAGTTTTCTAAGTAGCATAATCAACAAATATGTTTTGGTATTTAAACCTTTTAATAAACAAAATATATATGCAAGTACTTTCAACAAGGCATTACCATCTGCATCAGGCAAAAAATTTTTTGTGGAATGAAATATCAAACAATATTTTTTAAAAGGGCTAGATAATAACTTTATATAAAAATTTTTAATTCAGAGAACACTAGTTTAAACTTTTTCTCTTACATGCATAAATACTTAGTGTGTCTTTAATTGATCTTTAAAGTTTCGATCTATTACAGGAATCCATAGTTGCTATATATAAGGATTTCCAGATAAATATGCCTCTCCACTCTAAACATTATCTCAATAATGATGCTTCCAACCATAATCATAATTATGTTCTAACACCTTCTTGGTAAGCTCTGTAGAGCATCTATTACTTAAAATGTTATCTTGTTCTGCTAAATGGTAATAGGCTTTCTGGTGGTATCTCCTATGTATGAGTAACTTTTTCCATTTTATGTCAAGTTTTTAACAATTTGTCTCACATTTAATTGAAACTTTAAAAATCGTTAAAATTCACATTAAGTATTTATGCACATTAGAGAAAAATTTTAGAAGCTGCATTTTCTTAATAACTTTTTGAAAAAATTTTTTAATCATCTAACATTTTTAAAGAATTTTTGTTTGATATGCATTTTATAAAAAATTTTTGCCTGATGAAGATGGTAATGCCTTGTTGAAAATATTTGCATATATATTTTGTGCTTATTTAAAGGTCTTAACACAGACAGTTATAAGCGAGGTTGAGGCCGAAGTTTTAAATGCAACAATGTGTACATCAGACGTTCGATGCTTTACTGTAAGCCTAGATGTTTGACAATGGTGTTTGGAAAGTCAGTGGAATCATGCTCAACATTCCAAACACCATTGTCAAACTTCTAGGTTTACAGTAAAGCAGTGTTGAACATCTGATGTACATGTTGTTGCATTTAAAACTTCGGCCTCAACCTCGCTATTTATTGTGCTACTTAATTTCGCATTAATTGAATGTTCAAATTTTGGTGATCACTTTTCTATAAATTAATTATTATTAAAAAAAAAAAAAATGTATTGAAAAGCTTAAAATGTTGTGTGACTTGTTTAACTAAATGATCATACAGACAACTATATCAAAATTATAAGGATGAAAGCTCTTTCTCTAACTGTTTGGAAAGTCATAGGAATCTTTCAAACTATGCCCAAGATCTATTACTGCAACAACAGATTATGAACATAAAAAGAATTTTATTTAAAAAAAAAACTTATTTGCAGTGATCATTTAATCTACTGTTATAATATGTTCATTAGAATAATACTGGTCATTCTTATTTTTAAAGCATACCTATATTTATTTTCATATTTTCAAATCACTTAAAGAATTTCAATATCGTTTTAAGCAGAAAGTCAGAATTCTTTTGTATTTATTATATTTTAAAAATTAACATTTAATGCACTGCTTGTATTATTCATTAAATTAATGTAGGAATATTTATACCAAGTCAATTTAAATGAACAAGTTGTTGTTATTAATATTGAAATTTTAAAAAATACAATTGTTTAATATAAAACTAGTAAATTACAGTCTGTTACAAAAGTATAGGAACACCACAAATTTTGTGTTTTTTTTTAAATTTATTTGAACTTTTTTAATAGAAAACTGTTTATATGTTTTAAAACAATTACAAAAATATCATTTTCAAGCTTTTTATTTTTTAACAATAATATAATAGAAGTTATTACAGTTTTTCACTTTTTACTTGTTACAAAAGTATAGGTACACTTTCTAAAATTACTTGCTTTTATTAGTTATAAGCTTCAAAACTTGGCTCTCCTTCCTAAATGCTAAACATTTAGGCCATCCTGACTTCAGTTTTTGCCCATAGTTTTCACCTTGTTGCAAAACATTTCAAATAGCATTCGTAGATCTATTTACAGCTGCAGAAATTTGCCTCAGATACTTGCCTGAACTACTCAAATAATAAATTTTATGTATTTTTGCTCCTGAAGTACAGTTCTACGAGGCATTGTTGAAAATATTTATGTAAAATTCAATAAAACATTCAAAAAAGCCACCATGGCAGTTTAAAATGATGATATATCACCCTAGTTGATAATTTTAATTATTATTATTCAGACTTTTAAGTGGTGTACCTATACTTTTGTAACACATCAAAAAATGAATAACTGTGAAAAAAAATTTATGCTGCTTTATGAAATATAAAAAAAACCTGATAAAATAATTAAAATAATAATAAAAAATAATTAATAATATTTCCAGTAATAATTGCAAAATAAATTTTGAAAAAATACAAAATTTATGGTGTTCCTATACTTTTGTAACAGACTGTAAATGAATGACAATATGATATTACTACAAAACAATTCTTATACAGAAAATTAAAAATTTGAATACATATACAAAGAAAATTTATTTTGTTGTTAGTAAATCTTTTCCATAAATTATACAGTTTCATTTCATAGTTAAAATTTCATTTGCATTAATTATCAGAAAATTGTAATAATTAAAGTCTCTCTGTTTAATGGTAATTTTTGGATTTGTACATATCTTGTAGTTTTAGTACACACAGATTTACCTGGCCTTAAATCCAAAGATTCCACAGCAACTCGAGCAGCCTCTTCTTCAGCTTCGTCAATAGTCGGTTTATCATTAGGATACGAATTAAATTTTTGTCCATCAATCAACAACATAGAAATGTAAGTATATGGCAATTCTCTAGTATTTAACGGAAGATTTCGAAAGGTTACCGTAAGTCCTTTAGAAACTGCATATGAACGAATGATACCACGATTAGAAACTGAAATAAATTTTTATAAAACAGAAAATTAATTACATATAAATCATTTATTTATAATAAATTATATTTTTGTTAATTTTTATTTAATGATTAACAAATTTAAATACAAAATATACATAAGTTATAACAGTACAAAATATAATCATCAAAACAAAAATCCCCCTTTAACAGCCTTTTATTCAAAATGTAAAATAAAAAGTATTCCTCTCTGTAAATCTATGATAAAGAAAATTTAGAAATTTATGAAAAAAATTTGTGTGTCTGCAAAGTTGGTGCAATGAGTAAACATTCTTTCAGTCAGGCTACTGCCTAAAAGAACTACTTTTAGTCAGGCACTGCTAGAGATGATTATTGGATAGCAAGACAATCAAATTGTGTAAAACCATTGGATAATTCCAATCCAACAGTTTCATTCTACAGCATTGAGCAAGGTGTATCATCCTCTTTACAACATCTTGTGTCATCCCTCACCATCACAAGATGCCGTGTGGAGGCAACATTCCACTCTTTCTGCCCCCTTATAGCATCTGCCACTGACTAGACAGCACAGGCAATTTTATCTCCAATGGTGTCACAACCAACAGGTATGAGAGACACTGAATGTCATTGCATCACATGTAGTGATAAATTACATTTTAATCTTGCCTCAGATGGCCATTGTATTTGTGTAAGGAGGAAGAAAGTGCAGAAATCCAAACTGCAGTCTGTTGTGGGACAGCACACTTCCAGAATTATTGGTGTTAAGATGCCAAGGGCAATTTCCTGTAATATCCAGTCTACCCTTATCAGCAGAACCTTAACAGCAAAGCAATACATTCAAGAAATCCTGAAACTGATTGTTGTTTTTCATGGAACATCTGCAATTGGCAATTTTCCAGCAAATACAATGCTCAACTCCATACTGCTCATGCTTCACAAAAATGCCTTTGTTATGTTAAAACTTCTCCATACTCATATTCTCTCCAGATCTTTCACCATTTCAACTGTCTGGGATATGCTTAAATGTCAGTTGAAGCCAACATGGAATCTTCCAATATCTTGAGAAACAACACAGGCTTGGAAAAATCTGCCACAGAACAAATTCCACACTTGGTTTGATTCTATGTCAAGCCATATATCCACATGTATTGCAGCCAGAGATGGCTTTACTATATACAAATATGTATGATCTTTCCAAAATAGGAGCTGTTGCTTTGAAATTGTTATCAACTCTATCTCCGTATCCACATTAGACATACAAAATTTATGATAATAGGATATGTTTCAGGATGCTTCACTTTTTTCAAGATCATTATAGAAGAAACCCTACTGTATAGTCTTCTTAGAACTCCAAAGATAGAAAACACCTCCCAGGAGTGTATTCTATTTCCTTCATGAATAACAGGTTCCACAAAACAGTGTGTATAGATCAGCACCACTACTACTCCCTTGACTTATGACTTTAGGGATATGTATTTTCCATAAAAAGAAATCACACACCATTGCCCTAGCTGCCTTTACAATGGAGAACAACATTCAGATTATCCTAAAAGAAGCTAATATATTACATGCAACAAACAAATTTCCCCACCTCACATATCTTGAAAAATTGGAAAAATACATGTCAACCAGAAGATCAATGGCCATTAATTACAAGGACAGAGACCATCTCCCTGCTTGGAAGTACTTTTATGAAGTGCCTTAACCAGTTCAAGACGAAGTCGGCTGAACAAAAAGTTGTTTTACTGGTTTTGTTTTACAAATTGTTTACGTTTCCTCTACTCCCTTCTCGCCTGGTTGCGTTCATTTTCATTTAAGAGAGACATCGAATGTCTGTTAGTTATGTTTACAAAATCTTTGTTGTTTTGTATATACTGTGTATTTTTTATATAAATTAAATATTATTGTATTGTTGAATGAAATGTTATCTACACTTTCTTCTAACTTTTTTTCATTTATTATATTTATATCAATCTTATTTTATAATATATTCTTTATTGTTATAATGCAAATTATTTTATATCGTTAATTATGTTACATGCTATCAACATCATAAGATATCAGGCTAGATAAAGGCTATAATATTATTTAATTAAATTATAATTATTAAAGTTAATAAGAAATAGCATCTAACTCTAGTACCAAATTATTTCATAATTAAAATATATTATAGCTTTATCTAGTCCGATATCTTATGGCATTGATGGTGTGTAGGTTAGAATATATCGAGTATTAATGTTATTGTTTAGTTAATTATGTCATATTCGTTTTCATGTATATTTTAATATTTTTTACAATATTTTAAAATGATTTACAAAATGTTTTATTGAAACTTATTGTATTTAATGAAAGAATTATTTATCTATTTCAAAAGAGGAGTAACTAATATATAATTTATTCTATATATAAAGCAAAGAATGTGCATTTCTCATCATATACAAAAGATAACATTTAAAATCATGTTAATTTTAAAAATATTGACAAAAACAATAGCAAGAAAATATCACAAAACTTCACAAATAGAAACACCCCAATAATATATTTGAACTGTTACACAACCGGGGAGAAACTAGACCATATGTCCCCACTAAAGTATATCCTTAGGGTAAAAACAATTCAGTCTACAATTACGTAGTAAAAACAAAAATTTTAGTGCTTAAAGAGTTAAAGTGTTTATACTGATGAATTTGTGTTGGTGTCATCATTTCTGCCTTGTAAGCACCAGAGGTAGCTTTAGTCTTCTTAGAACTTTCTCAGAACTTGCAAGAATTACTTTGTGCAATCACGATTTCATCATTCAATCATCCATATAAAATCTTATACAGCAAGAAAAAAAGGTTTATTAAACTGAAAAATGTTTTGGTCATATTTAATGACTTTCATCAGGTTGATGTTTCAAAAATTGAACATTTTCAAATATTAACAAAAACACAGGGTGTATCATTTAAAAACTGTCACAACCAGAGAATATACAAACAGGTTTATCCACTCAGCTTTACAGATGGTGTTGAAAGTTTTGACCGTCGACACCAAGGCACACCTTGTTTCTCTTGTACATGTTGAAACTCAAACATTCTTAAGGAAAACTAATTGGTTGAGTTTTAACATATCCTAAACACATGTTAAAGCTCATCCAACTAGTATTAATGAATTTGCATTCAACATTCAATTTCAAGTCTTAAAATGTCAGTGGATTTGAATTCAACTTTCCCTATAGGTAGTAATATCACACATACTCAGGTGACCTTGGGAACCATAATCATGGATTGTGCTGCATAGTGCCAAAATTGCCACTTTGCAATATTTTTATTAATGTGACAATAAAAATATGATACTGGCGATAGCAAGTTTAGATAAAAACCCTAGTGCACTTATTTCTAAATTCAAAATGAAATTGAATCACAATGCACACTTCACAAAAAACAACAGAATGTCAAGCAAATGTGCAATTAGTCTCATGCATCACATACCTAGCAATTTCATGACATCACATGGCAAGTTTGGGCAGAAAAGTAGGAAGTGATGTTGAGAACTGAAGGCAGTTTTGTGCAATGTCTCCCAGCATTTCCATATTGAAAACTTGTTTTTTTTAACTGACAGAAAATTTGGGGAATTTTTTGGGATGACTATTTTTTCACTTTGATCTTTTTCAGTAAACAAAAAAATTTTGACATTACAGAACCTGTGAAATATTGTTTAAACACTGTGATCAAATGTGTTATTCAGAATTATACATTAAAAAAATTTATTTGAAACTGATTCTTATTGATAACAAGGAGAGAGCCAGATGGAATTTTAGTTTAGTTTAGTTTTTCCTTTGTGTGTAACATTATTATTTTATTATTTTACTGCATCATTAGCATTATTATTAGTATTATTCCTCATGTTTAAAGCTTATAAAACAAGAGATTAAAAATTGTGATGTCCTATCCTGTTTAGTGAAAACAAGTCTCTGTAGATTTAACTCTTTTACATCGTTAAATAAAACTTGTTTCTTCACATTTTTCACACATTTTTGCTCATAGTACATACTATGTCCTCATAAGCGAATGCAAATTCAGCAGTGGCTGAACACTGTAATTCAGAACGTTGCTAAATTGATTTGAATACCGTGAAAATAAGGAAAAAAAGAGAAAAATAATTATAAAAGACAATTATATGAACACGTCAATATAATTAAATAAATGGATAGAATAAATACCGGACAATACCGAAAGAGAGATACACCAATCATGGAGAGGAATCAGTGACAGAAGAGAGGGGGAGACGTATAAAAGGAAGGATTCGAATGGATTGGGGTGAAGTTTAAGTGAATGTGAACAATCAAGGATGTAAGTTTTTGTGTAAGTTTTAAACCAAAAAAATTTATTTAATTTAATTATTTATGTATTTAAAAAAACAGGAATACATATGGAATTATTTGATTAATATTGATTTTGAATATGCTCGGAATTAGGAATGTGTTTAAAAACCCAGAATTTGTAAGAATTTTATTGTTTTATTGTCAGGAAATTTGTTTATTTATGATTGTAACAAAATTTATTTTAATTGTAGAAAATGTCTTTTAAATGCCTGCTGATGAGGGACGAACAGGTCCAAAACACGATGTTAAAGTGTATGTGTTCAGATGATTTAAACAAACATTATTATTTCTGATCTGTAAGACCTAATTGCTGCATCCATAAATCCAGTATAATAAGTCCTGTTAATTGATAAAGTACTAGTAGACGAGATAAGTTTAAATTAAAGACACAAAGGCATATTAATTAAATGATAATATCGTCATTTGCTGAAATTAGTACATCAATTGCACAATACACATGAACATACATGAATGTCTAGTTTTCTCACTTGGCTATCCCATTCCATCACCAAAGGGAAGGTTGTAATGTGTGCAAACATATGATATGTGGTGAGCACAGATGGAGCAATGTGTGTGCTTGTAGTAATATGGTAATACAATATATAATATTGTGAAAGTCACATGATCAGAAATGGGGGGTTTCCAGATGACAGTAAATCAAATGGAATGACTGATATTCTTCTGACACCGCCTATGGTTTATCCATGTCTAGGTCACAAGTTTCCATATGGGGACTCAGGACAAGGGATGGAGGAGAGATAGAAGAGACATGAAACCTGAAAGTGATTCACTTTACTACAAAAAAACAACAAAGATTTATTTTAAACATAAGGAATTATCACTACACACTACAAACAACATAAATTACATCTAGTAGAGATTTCTGTACCATTCAGTGTAACCTATCCACACCTGATTCCACAAGACAGAGTTTACAACCTGAACACATGTTGATAAATGCCTGTTGTGGAGTTCCTTGTTCCTTCCTTCAATATATTCCTTAGTATAAGACATAGACACCATCAACATTCTAGCAATATAGGCACAACTTGGGAGCTGAGACAATGGAGTCTTGCTGGGGCAAAGCAGCAAGAAACAATCTTGAAGTATACTCAGACTTGAACTCAAACTCCTTTGACCTTCTGTCACCTTTCCATTTTATATTGTCCTTTTCACAAATTTAGATATACCCAAATTTGGTAAAATCAGATAGGGAATGAGATTATTAGATTATTATCCAATCTCTGCTTTTTATCAAAGTTTCCTGGAGTAGTAATCTCAGGAAGATGTATCATTTTAAAAGGAAGTATTGTCAAAAGATAAAATCTCCTGAACTTCCCTGTTGATTTCCAAGATTTTTAGCTTTTGTTTAACTTTAAATTTGATTCAAATATTAAATTTTATAAATAATAGCCATAGTTCTCACAATATAATTATTTTCTGATATTATATTCTCTCTTATATCCTGTGCATTGGGCCACTTTTAAATGAAACACCCTGTAGAACAAGAATAAATGAATGCTGGATGAGGTTTAAATATTAAAAAATTCTATAAAGTTATAGGCAAAAACTAAAAGACAAAAAATAAAATAGGAGAGATCTTAAAGATGAAGTATACATATACTGTATGTTTTTGTAGGTTTTGGAAAAATTTCAATGGCAGAAAAATATTTCTGCATCACATACACAGGATTTTTTGTGTTTTCTAAACATGCTATCAGTGACTTTAGATACAAAATCTGTTTGATAAATCATAATTGCAATTTAAAACTGAAATATAACCTGTACCCAATTTCAAATACAGAAAACCTATAGATTATCTAAATTTAAAAGACAAATTATGCCCAAAATTACAGTATTATGGTTGTCTAGCTAAAATAATTGATAATGAACAACTGATCAACATTATTGCAAATGGTTCTAAATTGCTTTATTCAACAATATCCAGATACTGATTTCCCTAGAAAATATCAAAGTCGGATAAATAGATACAAGTTAAATGAAGGAAGGAGGAAAAATTCATCTGGAAATGTGTATTTTTTTCCTGAAAAGAGATATAGTTTTTCCATAGCACTGTAACATACAATTAAACTTGGATCCTATGTGATAATCAATAGCAAGGTTTTGGCAGAAGTTTTCATCTCTAAAACGTGCACATTGAGTGCCACTTACAAGACAGTGGAGCTCAACGTTCATGTTTTAGAGATGAAAACTTCGACCACAACCTCACTATTAATTATCAAATCAATGTTGATGAAACTCCAAGCATGTGACAAAGCCAAGTCTTCACCCATAAAATATTATAACTTTATGATTGTCTACTGCAGGTAAGAATGTCTTGTGTGTTTGCAGGCAGATTTTCTAGACATTTGTTCACCAAAAACACAGTTTTTTTTATTTTTGGAATTCACTTAATTTCAGTATGGAAGAATGAGCCTGAAAGATGAAGGTAAAAGTGGCTACCCCTCAACTGCAGTTACTCAATAGAATGTGGCTTGGTAGAGGTCATGGTCAGGGAAGACTCCTAGATAACTTACAAGGAAATTGCTAACATCTTGCAGATTAAATTGGTAGCAGTGTATGAATTTTTTCTCACACACCTTCACTTAAAGATTCATATTGCTGAGTGCCACATTCTCTTACTGAGGAGCAAAAGGAGGTTCATATGGAATGGTGTCTTAACAATTAAGAAATTTGCAAATGGAATATCAAAACGTTTTTCGGTGTCATTACTGGTGATGATACATTTGTCTATCAATATGAGCCAGAAATCAGACAGCAATCCCAAATTTCATTTTTTCCAACAAGGAAATCCATCTGACAGTGAAGCATTAAATAAGTGTTGGTTGGCAAATTGTGACCATCATCTTTGGAAAATCTACACACATTTGCACCATTCCACTGGTGGAAATAAAAACTATTACTGCAGAATGGTACACCACTGTTTGCCTAACAAAAGGTTTCTGGGAAGATTTGCAGAAGGCAGCCAATTACCAGATTGTCTTCTTTACCATGACAACACACCCATCCACATAGCCACAAAGACCGTTGAGTTTCTGAATGAGTTAAAGATACAGCTGGTAACCCATCCACCAAATAGCCTGACCAGGTAGTCCATTCAAACTTCTTTCTCTTTACAGAAATAAAAGTAGCTTCTATGGACAACATTTTGAGTTGCCAGAAGAAGCTGTAAGTGCCTATAGAGATTGATTGGTGGCCAACCCAACCAATCTCTGTGAAGAAGAGAGAGTGATTCATATCTTTCCTTAAGTGGTTTGACTAGATGAATAGTTACATTCAGCATCATGCAGAATATTTTGATAAATTGTGAACAATGGTGATAAGTTTCACATAAAACTTTTCATATATCTAGAAACTTTCAGAGTGATCTTTGTACATTACTTATTCCTACAACCTGGTAAAATCATTCTTACCGTGAAAAAATGCATCAAATGCAAGAAAAATTATGCAAAAAATAGCCAATATTGGCCAATAGACACACAGCCCTGCTGCTTCATGTCACTGAAAACACTGGAAAGTACAGCTGTTGGGATCTCTCTCTCTCATACTCATCTGATTTTGCAACAATGAACTCTCAATTTTGGCTCATTTAATATTTAAATTTATAAATTAACAATGATATTTCTAAAAGTTTCTAAAAGTAAAATTATTAATTTATAAAGCAATATGTCTGTTTCTTAAAATATTGTTAATGAAAAAGTTACTTCACAAAAATACACACATTCATACTGTGCTGTAAAAGAAATCTACAAATATTTCTGGATAGTTTTGAAAAATAAGTGCATCTTGATGGCTAAAAGCTACTTTATATAATAATATAGTAAAAATCATCTACAAAGTATTTTTCGAAAAAAATTTTTAAGTTTAAGTTTTTATATTAGGCAATAAAGGTTTTATGTACAGATAAATTTTAAACAAAAATACTTCATTTAAAAGTTTAATTTTTTAAAATATTAAAGTAAATAACTATATTCTGTGCAATCAGCTAATTAGAAGTTAGTCAATGTCTTCATGATTTTTTGAGTTTAAAAAAAAGTAATAGTAAATAATAAAGAAAAGAGCTGTTCAACAAAAAACAGACAGCAAATGAATAAAATCAAAGTTAAAAACATTTAACTCACATCAAAATCATTATTAAAAATCAATTGACATTGGTTTTAAAATATATACTTTATTTACTCACAATAAGATGATCTCGTATATAGGACGAGGTGTAACTTTAAAGATCAAAATAAAGAAAATTAGATTTATTAATACAATTCTAATTTTTTTTTTTTTTTTTTAATCACAAATAAAATATCAAAAGCATGTAAATGCACATGTTGTCCTGCAAAAATTACTGGCATTTTAAACTTTAAGGAAAAATCTTGTAAAATCGACAACATAATTTGTTCATGTAAAGCTGGATAATCAGCAACCTTTTTTGCCAATTCTTAACCGTCGAATCCCCTCTCCGTCAATTACACTTGTGAGTTTCTCTGAATTCTGATTTCCGAATCATCATCTGTTCTCACGTAGGAATTGATTAAAACTTATATCAATCTCCCGTGTGATTTTGGAATTTCAATTTGGAATTCAATTCAAAAGCCTTGCTTTTCCTATTGCTATTCATCTTTACACCTGACAATACACAAGAACGATTCAAACGACCCAGATAAAATACTTTTGTTTTTAAACGCCAGAGGGTGAGCATCCAGTAAAAAATGCAAATACATGGTTTACAAAAATTATTGCAAAAACACAAAGAATCCTTCGCTCGCATGTATAAGACAATTTAATTTTTAAAGCAGTGAAAAAATGAATAAAAACTTCGTTTTATATGAGAGTAAATACAGTATATATATACCGTATTTTACGGACTATAAGACGCTACGGACTATAAGACACACCTTAATTTTTAAGCAATTTTTTTTAAAAAAATACCTTTAAGACACTACGGACTATAAGACGCACCTGAATTTTGGGAGGCAATTTTTCGAAGAAAAAAGTGCGTCTTATAGTCCGTAAAATACGGTAATTCTTTTATCTAGTTCACACTTTAGTTCTTTAGCTTCATTTATATTTTAAAAAGCATGATGAAAGCTTTCTGTCAGCAATTACAATTAACCAATCAGTTAGAATCTAAACAATAGCTTGAAATAGCTGATTTATTTCCAATCTTAGTTTATTAAGTAATAAAAAGATTGAGTTTTAAAATTTTAACCTGTCATGAATAAAATTATTCTAGAGTAACTAATTTATTTTTAATATTTCAATTTATTTTACTTAATATAATTTACAAGGCTAAAAATGATACTTGACCAAAATTTAATAAATCTTTGACTTTTTGTATAAAACTACATGTTTCTAGCCTTAATCTTATAAGGACCAAAAAGTCACTTCACCAAATATATATTTTAAGATTTTAAATAATTGTTAAAATCTGTTCAAAACATTTGCATATAAATAATCTTATAATATATTTTAGTCAAATGACTTTTGGAACATCCTTTATATATTTTTATTAGCTTAAATAAATGAATACCATTTTCTTCTGAAATAACTGACTGTAAAGGTGCCACATCTTCTACCCAATTGTTTGCAGCTATTTCAGGTTCAGGTGTACATACATCTGTAAAATTTTCTATAGATAAAACTGAAGGAGGAGATGATGACAATGATGAAGACGATATCCTCTGAGCTCGTAAAAATCTTGGAGGTAAATTTTGAATAGGTTTGCGAGCAATTTGTACCTGAAAACATTTCAGAGAAAGATTACTTTAATAAATACAGTATATATAATATAAATCTACTGAAATTATATAATTCATATTGCAAATGATTTATAGATGCTTTAATGACAAATTTCCAGTATCATTTTTTGGTTCATAATCCCAGACAAACTGATATTAAATTATCCTGAATAGTGTACTTATTATTTAGTAAGAATCTAAATTACCTGATTCAAAATTCTTTTTACATATGCTATCAATTGAAGAGATGTTAAAGTCATCTCTTATAGTTATTAAATGTAATTACTTAACACAAGGCTATTTTTTTACTGTTTTATAATCATTCATGGGTAATTTAAAAACCCAAAAAATTGATTTAAATTTGAAAAAGGTTAAATAATTATTTTAAAAACTGGTTTGACTAGACAAATTTTTATTCAGAAATCATATCATGGCTGCTATACTAATCTACTTTCATCATTTATTCTAAATATACAGATTTCAAATGCTAAATAAGGTTTTTAAAAAAGCTTCAGTTATTTTACATTTCGTATTTAATAATTTTAATTCTTTTATCATCAAGGTATTCAAGATATTTCTTTACCATTCAAAGTTTCATTAAAGAAAACGCATGTATCTATGACAATGCTTCTCATAACTTTTCTATGATAAAGTTAAGATTGAACTGTAGGTTTTCTATTCTACTTTTATCAAAAAATATTTTTCAGATTATATACTTAGAATACAGAAATTTAGTAGTTGATAAATTTAGTAATGAGAAAGTTAATGCTATATTTTATTTGTTATACAAAAACATTTGTAATGTTTTCCTACAAATGTGTTCATCAGTCATCGAGCAAAAATTCTTCTATCTTATGCAACAGACTTATTTAACATTTGTTAAATAAGTCTGTTGCATGTGATACTTAACATAAAATATATATATAAAAATTTATATTGTAATTTATCAATTGAGCAATGATTTAGTTTTACATTAAATATAAATTTAATAAGATGAAAAAGAACACTCTACACTGGATGATATATAAATCTCGCTATAAATCTATTGTCCAGTGTCAGTAATATATATACTGCATGAATGTTTTTGGGCTCCTCCAAAGTCCGGCTTTAGTGAATCTTACTGTTTCATTGATAAAACACAATCACAAAAAAAAATATAAAAATTTGAATGTCCATTAAAAAAACAAACTAATTTACAACAAAAGGAATGTGTTTGAGCTCCTGCTTTGACAATACAAAAACAAAACAAAATGCCCTGCATTGGTATGGGTATGTGCAAGAGGCCCTACAACAACTGAAAAACTACAGTGCCAGTTTGTAAAAAGCTTGCCAAGCTGCATGTAGAAAAAATTCCTCCTTGTGATTGATACACATGCTGTTTATGTTTGCTTTGAAAATTTATAAGGCTTCTAAATATGTAAGCCGGCCAGTGCATTGCATTGTTATTAGGATACTAGTTTGTTGTAAGTGCACCTCTAAATGCAGGTCAACTGCATATATTGACAGGGAGCGTTGACTGCAACATGTCAGCAACATGCTCCTGTAGCCACTGACAATCCAGTGATCTTTTTGTGGAGCCTATATACACTAGTGCCTATCAAATCTCCTATCTTTCTGTGCCTCTGAAAGCATTACACACCCAGAAGCTTATGGGGGGTGGGGATCCTTCACATTCCTGAGGACAGTGAAAATAGTGAGATATCTCCTATAAGTAATATTTATGGCCCTTTTCTGGCAATCATATTAAATACCAACCTCAGGAGGAGGTGAAAGGTCACCACGTCACACTCCTCTCTAATCTGGCGATCACTACTATGGCAGCCCATTTAGCCTTTTTGATATATTGGGGTGGTCACAAGCAGCCTCAGCTGCTATCCTATGCACGAATGATGCATTATGTCCATTGGCTATAGCTAGACTTTCTACTGCACCAATTCATCATCACATAACTGGTGAGGAAGAATGGGTATACCGTATTTTACAGACTATAAGACACACTTTTTTCTTCGAAAAATTGCCTCCAAAATTCAGGTGTGTCTTATAGTCCGTAGTGTCTTCTAGGTATTTTTTTAAAAAATTGCTTAAAAATTAAGGCGCGTCTTATAGTCCGTAAAATACGGTATGTGTTTCTGTTCAATTGTAATGTGCCCAGGCTCTACCACAATTTTATAGGAGCAGGGATCATATAAGCCAGCCAGGATGTAACACGGAACGAAAGTCAGCTTACAATAGACCAAGGTCACAATATCAGCCTCTTGTGCATGATGTTGATATCTAAGAAATGCACTTCATCCCTGCTTGCATGGTCCAGCTCCAGTAGTAACCCTAACAGCCAATTGCAGAGACAGAGTTTTCATTAAACGACGTTTAACAACAGAACGGCCTATAGACATTGGCTGGCTGAACTGCAGTTTAAAATGCATTGCAAAGATGACAAGCGTCTATTTCTGAACGCCCTCTAAACAAACTTTGAAAAAACATTGGCTCTTACTTTCTTCGCCATTACTCCCATGTTAAGAGTCATTCAGCCAATCAGGTTATTTGTTTGTGACATCAAAATAGGTTGCCAGCTATATTCCAAAACCTTCCAGAAATAAAATCTTAAGGCCGTCAACAACCATTGTTCGGCAATTAATGACAATCCTTTTCCATTTTGATATTTAATTTCATTGCCAATACAGTTTAAAATACGAACAAATCCATATTTAGAAAATTTATACCAAATTCGAAATCATCTTTGGAATAAATTTTTAAGGAATTATCTTGACATCATCTCCCATCCTAACTGTCAAAATGTAATAGTAATAATAAAATATTTAAAATTATTCATTTTTTTATTTCTATAAAAAAATTTCAGTAATTATTAAACTGTCTTGTTTGTATAACAGAACGTTCTGACTAGGTGATTAACTCCGAAATGACTCCGAAATGCATTAATGTTTTATAACCGACGCGATACTCAAATTGTAAATAAATGCATGTGATTTAAATTAATTGTAGTTTTAAGTCAGTGGTTCTCAAAGCGGGTGCCGCAAGTACGCCACAAGGGTGCCGTGAAATTTTTAAATAATTAAATTAAAATTACTTAAAATAATGGAATTAAAGTATTAAATTAAATAAATAATTAAAACAATTATAAAAAATGAATATTGGTTTTTTTCTACTAATCTTGTTACGTCGCCACTTGTCTCAGTGACTCGGTAATTGGCGATACGTAAATACTATAAAAAAAAACGAACTAGTTACTAGTTGTCTGTTCTTCTGTTCCTGCAGCGAGTAGAAGTGCAATATAAATGCGTTGAATGCAGTAATTGTTTTTATTATTGTTATATGTTCAGACAATAACGAAAAAGCATCATATAAAAATATTTTTCTTCTTTACAACAAGAAAAAAATAAATTATTAACGTGTAATTAAATTTTATAATAAAATATTGAAGTTAATTATGTCGTTCAATATCATGAACAATTTTTTCATTAAAAAAAGAAAACGTGAAGATTCTAATGATCAAGAAGTGGTTACTGGTAGCAAAGCTAAGGAATCAATTAGCACTAGTAAATCATAAAAAATTGGGAGCTCATTTTATCACCAGATACCTTTATAATAATAACTTTTGTTTTGAATGTTTTTGTGTTGTTTGGAAATAAACTTACTTACTTTAAAAAACTTTTATTTTTTTTCAAAGACTTTTCATCCTTCATATCTTTACTAACCATAAAAAAGCAAAAAATAAAATATAATAATAATAATAATAGGGGTGCCGTGAATTTTGTTTAATAATTTCAGTGTGCCACCAGACAAAAAAGTTTGAGAAACACTGTTTTAAGTCTTTACCCATTTGAATATCAGAATTGGAACATTTAAAACAAATTTAAAATATTTAATTTGTTATTTTTGTTCCAAGCAATTAATTAATGAATAATTTTGTCAATTCATACCATTTACAACATTTATTGAAGGAATGATATCCATTTTTATCTAAACTTTTCCACCACCAACAAAACTACCACTTGAATTAAAAAGCCCTCTAAACCTGCTGTCGAGTGAGTCTAGAAAGTAGGTCAGATAACTTGTTTCTAATTACTGTCGACATTGTGGCAAGCTCAAAACACTGTCTCTGCAATGAAATTTTTCTGAATAATGGTCTACCTGATCTGTAAACTGCCGTTGGCCTCTAAATGTTCTCTCTGCAATCGGCTGTAAGGGTTGCTATTGATAGAATCAAGAAATGGCCTTAAATCTGGGACCTCCTTCCATAAAATGAGGATATCATCCACATATCTCCTACATAAAAAAAATGTTGAAGTGGAATGCCAGGAGGACCTTCTCTTCTAACTGGCAAATTACTCTCACACAAATCTCTTGAAAATGGGCTACCCATCAAGTCCCTCATGTCCTTGGAGGAAGACCTTACTGTTAAAATGGAGAATGGGGTAGTAGCAAATCAGAAAAGGGTTGCCAGTTCCAGTATCTGTAGGTGGAGTGTGCTGGAAGAACCAGTTGCAAACTACACATAAACACGGGAGAAGTTTCATAGATGGGTACAGAAACTTAAGTCCAAAACTGTTCAGGAGCCTGGAGGGCCAACATTCTGTAATTGCTGGACCAGTTCATATGAGCTACAAACAGTAAGGAGTGTATGAATGTACTTCTCCAACAAGCAGGTAGATCTAGTCTTGTCCAGCACTGGACAAAGTCACTGACCCTGTTTGTGGATTTTGGCAAATGCAAACCACCTTGGAATATCTGGTGAGTCCACGGTTGACCTAGCTATAGCCAGCTGCTCAGTTAGCTTAGTACAGGCAAAGTGTTTAACCCTAGCTTGCAGTTTATCTACAAACTCAGGCCCCACATGTTTGCATTGCATCTGCTCTATGTACTGTTGCAAACCTCATACATAAGTGTCTCTTTTCATAACTAGGAAGGACATTCTCTTGTCGGCCTTGATGAGAGTAATGTTATTCCTCCACATCCAGCCCATAGTTCTATGAAGGTCATCCCTTAGCTTCACCATCTATGGGGTTTCCTTTGCATTCCTGATCTTCATATCGCTACTGTGGGTGCGCCAGGAGGTGGACGGAGTCGCACCTCCTATTTCTCAGCTAACAGGTCAGTGAGACCTGCCCACGTCAAGATGGCAGCTTGGATTCGTTACGCGAGTGGAGAAGGAGGAAGCGGATGGGTCCGACGGTAGAGTGGCGGCGATACTCGAATAAAGGACATTGACAACGTCTAAAAACAACAACAACAAGTTATTAAGACTAAAGCTACAGTTAGAATAGAGGCGAGCTACTGTCGCCTACAGTTTAGCCACGTGGAGGGAGAGTTTACACAACTTTGGGGAAGTCATACCTCTTAATCCGAGTCGATCTTGTTACCAGTTAAAGTATCCCCGGCAAGGTATTCCTTCGTTCGATGTCGGATTCCCTCGGGACTTGGGACGCACACACACTGTCTAAGCGACACTACGTAACCGGCCCCCTTTTCTTCTCTCGTCGCCTTTTATCGTCTCGGTCACGTTTCTCGGTTTCACCAACCAGCATTATTTGAATGTTGTTCCTCATGATTCATGTTTTCTCCGTGGGAACCAAACAATAAAATATTTTATTATTAGTGTTTTGGTTCCGTCGGGTTCAAATTTTCACACTACTATCTGTAGTATTCTTTTGTGTGTCGAGGAGACCATTCAACAGGATATCTAGATCTAAAATGATGGATCTAGTGTCCTTATTGGAGGGAGGAGGTGCAAACATTGGGCCATACTTCAGTACCTCCTGTACAAAAGAGGGGATTGAGATATCATCCCACACTACAGAAAAGAGGACCAGTTACTTACTTTTCAGCACTTGAAATAGAAGTATCCATTCTAACTTCCTTTTGTAACAGATGACAAGGTTGGTCCAGTCGTTTCTATAGTTCAACTATGCACAATGTTGACAGATCCTGGTTGAAGATGGCATTCTCAAGTTCAATCACACTTCATGAGTCTGGAGTAGACCATTTTTCTGATTGATTGTAAAAGCTTTGTTCGAGCAGAGAATTTCATTTTTCCAATATTCTTGTAATGATATTTATATATTTGCTGATGTATTGTGAGGTGCAGAAAAAAAGCTTCATGGACATTTATACATATATATAAACTTGAGTGTTTAGCATGTCTATGAAAGTTTCACATCTCCTCAGATGACGACAGCCAAATAGATAAGATATTAGGCGCTGGAGCTACACAATGTATATTCAAATCTTTGCAATTTTAGATTTTTTTTTCTTTTTTGTGTAATATACAGGTATACCCCGAACTTACACGATAGGTGAGACCGAGCGATAACCATGTAAGTTGAATTCGCATAAGTCATGGTATAATTTCACATATAAATACATACAAATTATTTTTAATTGGGGCTGGGGACTAAAAAAAACAATAATTTAGAAAAACATGTTTAATAAAATCTTAGATAATACATATGTATAACAAATTATATTATTAAAATCATAAACTGAAGTTATTTTGATGTAGAAGGCTTCCTAAAATCTAACAAATTCGTCTGACGGCTCAAAGATTTTTTTCTCCCGCAAAATTTCTTCATAGCATGCTAATAATTTTTTTATTTCTCGTTTTGTAGAAGAAATGCGCTCTTTGTTGGAGTTTATATTTTTTTAAATTCGTAACCCCTTTTCAATTGAACTAGCTTTATCTTAGGTCCGCAGGTGCTACGACAGTCTAATGACCAATGAGCGGATATGCATTCAAACTCCAACAGTCGCTTCCTCAACTGTCTTTTTGTAACGGTGACCATTACCAGTTCAAAAAGAAGGCTGGAATCGTGTTCCTGCATGATTCTACCCCTACAAACTCAAAATAAATTGTAGCTATGCATCAATTCTGTGCGACACGTCCGAACATGTAAGCTGAACAATAATGTGGGAGGAATGAGTAATCAAGAGTTGTGTGACGCTCAAACAAAAAATGAACGAACGAGGTTTGAAAATCGTGTAACTCCGGGTTCACGTAAGTCAGGGTAGTGTAACTCGAGGTATTACTGTAATTATTTTATTATTTTACAGTATCATTAGAATTATTATTCCTCACATAAAACAAGAGATGAAAAAATTGTGATGTCTTTTCCTATTTAGCAAAAATGAAGCCTCTGTAGATTTAACTCTTTTATGTTGTTAAATAAACTTTTTATTTCTTCACATTTATTTTCAGATGTGGTGGTTCAAGCAGAGAATTTCATTTTTCCAATAATGTGAAGAAATTATTGGAAATTATTTGTTATGAATCACAAATAATTGTTATATTTGAACTGTAACAAACACAAGCACATAAAGAAATTGTCCATAACATTAACAATTAAAAAAAATATGGTGACTATGCTACCCTATTTTCATATCAAACTTGTCTTTTTCATCCATGACCAGTAATTTGTGAAGCTTATTCAATTGTGGTGACATAGTATGTAACCACAAGCATAAGCATGTAAAAATAAATATGAAGAAATAAAAATTACAGTAAAAATTTGACTTTGTAAAACTAATAACTAAAATGTGTTAAGATTGTTGAACTAACTGAAATGTGATTATTTATTGTATTTATTTGGTTGCAAATAATTGATCATTAAACATAGTTAGTTTTGAGGAATCTAAAAAAATGTGATAGTTTTTTAATTTCTTAACATACTGTACAGTACATATAATATTTATTTATATATTGCACAGGGTTAGAGTGCATCTGTCATTTATTTTGAATCTTTTGGGGTAAAAATGTTAACACCATCAGGCAAAATGAATCTCTTTTGAAATAACAGAATTAACAAAGTTTCTTGTGAAACTTGATAAAAGCTCTAAGATTTGTGAAATGCCATATTTCATTTATGTTGAACCTTACAATGAATACACAACTATACAAACATCCCAAAACCCAATATATTTGTAATAAGCCAAACAACTACTGGATTACATCGAGCTACTTTTCCAAGATTATATTTAATTAATTTTAAATAATTTGTCACTAGAGAGAGACATTAGGCACCCTCTCTTATTAAATTTAATAATTAAAATTAAATTAAATAATTTAGAATATTCTGGAAGAAAAGAATCAGTCCACAAACCCACAACTGCGGTAAGTGGCAGTTGTAAGTTTGTGTCCTGCTCTGAGACAATTCTTTCCTGTTACCGTATTTTACGGACTATAAGCCGCTACAGACTATAAGACGCACCTTAATTTTTAAGCAATTTTTTAAAAAAAAATACCTATAAGACGCTATGGACTATAAGACGCACCTGAATTTTGGAGGCAATTTTTTGAAGAAAAAAAGTGTGTCTTATAGTCCGTAAAATACAGTATGTTCATTTGAGTAAATTCCAGACACCTTTTTGTGTACATCCTGTATGTATGGATAGGTCTTCATTTCGGCTTGCATAATGTTCACACACTGATGTAAAACTTGGCACATAGTTTGTGCAGAGATGTTAAGATCACACATTTTCTGGATGTCACTGTAGCTTTTGGTAGAATTTGAAGCCATTCTAACAATTCTTTGCTGATCTCTTTGGGAGTTTCAAAGCAAATTTGCCCTTTCTATTTGACTAAATATTTGGATTTTTTAAGTAATTACAGATTACACTTGTCAATATGTTCAAATATTTGGCAATGCATTTATAATCTTGTTTTCATCACAAAGCATAAATTTAGCCCTTTTTTGCTCTGTTCATTGCTTTCTGCATGGCATTTCTAAATGTAACAGTTTTATCCCCAAAAAAACTTAACAGAAAACCAAAAGTTGTTTTAGATGTTATGGGTGTGCAGGTAAAAATGCAAAAATTGTATTGTTTATTCTGATCTTGGAATAGTATTTTCTTAGAATTACACTGTGCTTCAACACAGTATAAACTACTATTACACAGGTATGAAATTTATATCACTGAAAATGCCAACATAGTGCAGAACTATTAAACTACAAGGGGTGTCCTATGTCAAATTCTGTAAGGTGTTCACCAGAACTAATAATCCAGTTCAACTTAAAGGAGGATTCAAAGAAAGAGGATTAGATTAGAGGTGTACTGTACTTGTATATTAGATTAGTCTACAAAAACAATTACATTACGTTTGTAGGGAAAATTTATAATTCCTAAATTGTAAAAGTAAAAATTTTATTCTACATGAAATAAATATACACATTACCTTTCTTCGTAATGGAGGAGGAGGAGGAGGAGGAGGTGGTGGAGGAGGGACAGAAGGCTGATGATCAAATCTTTTTACCAATGAAGTATTTTTATTGTGATAATTATATTCAAATTGAGGAAAATTAGAATAAAATTTGTAATTGTAATTCTGATGATTCATTCTTGGTAAATATGGAGAATTCTGAACTTTCCTTCCATAAGATACTTTAGGTGGTCGTCTCTTCAGCATCTATAAAATAGAATAACACTTCATTAGAACAACAATTTTTACTTGCTGCATATTAACACGTTGACTGCCACGTGACTTTTTAGGATTCTGTTGTAAAACGCCAACTTAATTTAATTATATTATATTATTAAAAACTCTAATCAGAGTATATAGTAATAATCAAATAGCATATAGAATGTGTTTTTCTTAAAATAAAGGTATTACGAATTATCTCGTAGTTGGCTTATGTAACAGAAAGCTCTTCGCTAAAGCCAAACTACGAGTTAATTCGTGCACAAACACGATTCGTCCTGTCACTTCGCTACAGCCAATCGGAGATGTGCGTCTAAATTCATTAGTAATAAATCGGATATAGAGGCGAGCACATCACATTTACGTCTTTTTTGAGAGTGTTATTTTTTATTTATTTTTATAATCAAATTATAAATATCCCAAAATGGATAAGAAAAGACCACTGACTAAAAAACAACTTGATTACTACACTAATCTAAGTGATTCAGAATCTGACAAAATTTTTGGTGAGGATGGGGGAGTTTATTTGGCAGCGAAATGGTCCTGTTACTGTATGTAAATGGAAAGACAAACGAGAAGTCCTTACCATTTCAAACATGCACGTTGTTGAAATGGTAGAGGTGTTCAATCGCAATGGAAAATGTTCGATGAAACCGAATATAATTTGAGATTATAATCGTGGAATGTCTGGCATTGACGATCAGATCAAATGCTATCGTACTACACAGCTCTAAGAAAGACTATTAGATGGCCCAAAAAGGTTGCATTACATATTATAGAAATATATATACATAATGCGCACAAACTCTTTCAAAAAGCAACTTCTTTTAAAATAAAACTTATAATGTTTAGAGAAGCATTCGTCAAAGCGTTGATTGGAGAAGAGATTCAACCAGTTTCAAAAAAAATTAAATTGCAGAAGCTCCACTATTTACAGAGTATCCCAAAGAGCTCAAGAATTTCTACAAAAGAAAAATTGAAGTCTAACACAGTGGAATCTCACTTAACAAGCATAATTCATTCCAGAATCTTACTCGTAATATGCAACACTTGTTAAGCAAAACAATTTTTTCCATATAAATTAACGTAAAATACGATAATGCATTCCATGCTGAAAAAAATACTCAAATATTTTATTTATAACGTTTATTCAAAGAAAATTATACAATATACATTGTTAAGGAGCGTGAATCATCATCATCTTTTCTTCTAGCGTGAAAAGAACCAACCTGGAATACAAATTTGATTTGCAGAAAACAAAAAAAAAAAAAAAAAAATCACAGACGTCTCAAAAACATGCCAAATGATATACCAAATTCTTGGGCTATTAAGGCTATAATTAAATATTATAAATTGATTAATTTGACTAGAGGTAAGCAATTATGCTTCTAGTTCATATTAAACTTAATAATTATAAATAAATAATTTTTAATTTAGACATTTCTAAAATTTAATTTGGAATTGGTCAATAAATTTAATATGAGATAGCAGCATAACTGCCTACTGCTAGTAAAATTATTTAATTTCTAATATTTAATTATAGCCTTTACACAGCCCAAGAATTTGGCATATCATTTGGCGTGTTCATTGTATAACAGGCTATGACTGTTAATGTTTATACGTAATGATGATTGCGGAGATGCTGTGGTGTCCTAAGTGGTTGATGGTGATACAACACAATTTAAAGAGCACGACTTTGAGCTTAATCCAGAAGAAGACAGTTTTTCGACCTTGAATTTCCTATTTTTATAGTTTTTCTCCTGCTATCTGTATTTCTGATTGGCCCCTCATTCCCTTCCTCACTTCCAATTGGTCTCTCTTTTGTTTCCAGGTAAAAACCA
Organism: Centruroides vittatus; assembly: GCF_030686945.1. Lineage (NCBI taxonomy): Eukaryota > Metazoa > Arthropoda > Arachnida > Scorpiones > Buthidae > Centruroides > Centruroides vittatus. The sequence continues at coordinate 195,050 of NW_027122009.1, forward strand.
AGGCCTACTCGGGTTACGAGAAAGGTTCAATTCGAGGTGTCTATTTAACACCTTTTCCTTGACTATGTCCAGAGATTGTTGATAGAACCATAAGACTTGCACTCATAATTTAGCCCGTTGTTTGTGATTTCTGTTGTCTTGAAACTTTAATGATCATATGCAATGTTTTTCTATTCATCAAATCTTTCCCCTTTTCGAAATTTTTAACCTAGATTGACTGTTTATGAGCACTTGTGTCAGAGTTCTACCTTTCCCCACTGACATTCCATCTGATCCATTATGTCATTTGTTTTTGTGTCACATCTGTTTGACAGCTAGTTTTTTCTCTCTTTTTTCCCTTACATAATTATCACCACCTTTGACTCAACCCAACAATAGCATGTATGCTTTTAATTATTTTTAAATTAAATTTTAGTTTTGACCTGTTCTGGAACCTCACAATAAAGACTAAAAAATTGGTTTTTGCATTTGTATACATTATATTTATATTATGAACAATCAAATGTGTATTAACAATACTTACTTATATATCAAATTAAACAAAAAAAAAATTTTTTTTAATATAGACTATTCATAAAAACCATAGTGTTATTCATTTTCAAACATGCAAGATTTTAAAAAAGGTCAACAAAAGTTAATCCACAGAGTCATGACACCCAAAGATCCAACCTGAAAGTGTTAATGCTTATGGGACTGATGTTTTTTAGGTGTCATGTGTCTGTGGAATGACCTTTGTTAACCTTTTTTATAATTACATATATTTGAAAACAAGTAAAACTTTAACATAGACTAATAATAAAAAACCATAAATATCATTTTTATCATTTAATCTAATATCTGATAAATAAGAATTTGTTGATATAAGTTTAATTATAGATAATTTGAATTAAATGTAAACAAATGCAAAAATCAATTTTTTTAAAGCCATTTTCATAATTGTACCATTTGAAAAATCTGTGCTCAATTCTGATTCAGTAATGGTTTATTTTCATTCTGTTGATTGTTTTCTACCATCTGACAAAGATTTATGAAGATGTGTGCAACAGAATCTTAGTTTTGTTTATATGCCATCCTGGTAAATATGTGAATTAGCATGCCATAAAAAATGGATTAAACTATAATAATTGTAACGTTTTTGCTTATTTGTATTTATGTTTTAAAAGAATTAAAAATATTAAATATTTAATAATGATAATAACTACAAAAAAAGCAAGAAAACTTGTTTGTTGCAAAAAAAAAATTCATTAAAAATTTTCAATTTTAATATTAAAATTTTGTCACTAGATGAAGCTAGGAGTATATTACTTACTGAAAGGACTATGGTCATAGAAATATGAAAAAATAAATTTATAGTTATGATAACAAAAATCATGGGAGAGTTACAGGAATTGCCTTGTAGAGGCTAAAGGTCATTCTCATATCTCCTACAGGAGACATCATGAAAGTGTTAGCTGCTTCACAACAGCACATGATAAAAGTTGCTAGAAAGTGCCAATAAACTAAAACATTTTTTCTGCAGTGTGACTTCCAATTAAAAAATCTAAAATTTCAATTTATTTTTTTTAAAGAAATCAATCCTCAATATTTATATGCAATTAATTTATCAATCTTCCAATTACAAAGTACAGTAGAGTCTTGACAGTTCAAACTAATGAAAACCCAAAGTATACAGAATATATATGAAATGGAAAACAGTAATAACTAAAGGCATTGAATAATTCCAAGTTTATTTTATTGGCTTAAAATACAAGATGTCCTGTATAATACTGGGCAAGTGACAACCAAATCTAGAAGAATCTGGAAATAATATCATTTCACAATGCAATAAATTGAAAGTCAATACTAAACTTTTCACAGTGTGCTTACAATTTCAGTGTATGATTTTTTTAAAATTTTATTATATTTTATTATTTTGTTATTTTAAATTGTATATACACAGTGCGGCAATTAAATTCCGGGACTGAAGCTATATCTCAGCAACCAGTAGCGACATCTGTTTAAATTTTATGTCATATGAAGTTTGGACATATATGAACATAACCTAAAACTTTTATTTAAATCGGTTGACATTTATCATTGTTTTTGATATTTTGTTTATCAGTTTATTTTGTTACAGGTCGGAAAACAATAATGGAACAACGTGCTGTTATTAAATTTCACACTAAACTTGGCACAAGTGCCACAGAAATGTGTGTACCAAGGAGGGACGACGAGGTCAGACCTCTGTCTAATTTCGGCAACAAGTTGGAGGGACTTGCCCACGTGTCAGAGAAGGCTTAATTGGCGGTAGGAATCCCGTAGGGACGGGACTACGTTTCATCCGGTCTAGTGTAGGAGGGAAGGTGGAGTCGTGGTAAGGCAATAAGCGGATATTCGAGCAAACAAGACACCATATAACAGGATAACAACAATTTAATGGAAAACAAAATATACGTTACAAAAATCTGACATAAAAGGGGTGACATATAAAAAGCTATATATCCCTACCACGCGAGGAGAGAGAGAGAGAGCTCACATAAACGGGTTCCATACCTCTTGGACAATCAGTATTTCCAATATTCTGTCGGTCACAAGGATCGATAATTCTTTTAAAGGGAAGGATCGGTAACTCTTGAGGCACAACGTAAAATATTCCCTTAGGCACAAAGGACAAAAATGGACGAGATCGCAACTCAATCTAAATCGATGATTGACTCCCCAGAGGGGGAAGGAAGCATCTTATATAGCTTTTTGCTGGGAAAGTTGGTCACATGCATGTGCTTAGGCCATAGGTGTTCCCAAGATTGGAAACAATATGGCGAATTCAGGCGCTAACTATAAACTTAAGTTGCAAGATGATCTGTACTCAGCGTAAGAACAATAGATAGTTGACAGTTATACGGCCAGGGACGCATATTTTCTCATCCAGGACCGTTTTTAGGCAGGATGTTTATAATAGGAAAATTTTCGATTCAATATAGGGAACAATTTTATTATAAGTCGTATTATATTCGGATTATATCCGGATATAAGAAAGGGGTAATTATTAATTCGGATATAATTTATTATAATTTTACGTTCAAGGGGATTTCCCAATCTCACAGAAACGTTCAAAATGATGCAAAAAGTGTATGGAAGTGAGTGTTTATCATGGTCAAAGACTTTTGAGTGGCACAAGCGATTTTTGGAAGGCAGACAATCACTGGAGGACAACAAACGTGTGGGAAGGCCAATAACAATTCGAACAGCAGATTCGATTCAAAAAGTGCAAGAATTTGTATCCAACGATCGCAATGCGACACTGAGAATGATGGAACAGGCATTATACATTAACAAAGAGACAATACAACAAATTCTTAAAGAAGATTTGGGCAAAACAAAGGTCTGTGCTAAATTTGTTCTGCACACACTAACCCAAGAGCAAAAATTGATGAGACTGGAACATTCCAGAGAGATTGTACGAGCAGCAAATAACAGCGCAACCTTCCTCAAATCAATTGTTACTGGTGACGAGACCTGGTGTTTTCAATATGACCCACAAACAAAACGTCAAAGTGCCAAATGGAAGTCAAAATCATCACCTCAAGCCAAGAAAACACGAAAAGTTCCATCAAAAATCAAGACGATGTTCATTGTTTTCTTCGATAGCAAAGGCATCATCCACCGTGAGTTCGTCCCACAGGGTCAAACAGTTACTGCTGCTTTCTACTTGGGAGTTTTATAACAATTAATGGGACGAATTCGTCGAATTCGACCAGAATATCGCAATTCTGGTGTTTGTGACTGGTTTTTGTTACACGATAATGCACCGAGTCACACATCATTGACTGTTCGTGAATTTTTGGCACAAAATCAAGTCTGTGTGTTGAATCATTTGCCGTATTCTCCCGATTTAGCACTATGTGACTTCTCTTTATTTCCAAAAATGAAAATGAAATTGAAAGGACGCATGATAATGATATTGAAACCATCCAAAGAGAGTCTACGCGCATACCGAAGCCTCTACCGCACATTAGAGGCAATACCGAAAATTGAGCTTGAGCAGGCATTTGAATCACTATTGAATCGCTGTAAAAAGTGTATTGAAGCAGGAGGAGAGTATTTTGAATAATTTAATAAAAAGATTTGAATAAAATTGTTTTGTTTCATTTTTATAGATCCAGTCCTGGAATATAATTGCCGCACTGTGTATACTAATGTAATTTATTCTTTGGATTCAAATAGTTCATTATTCCAAAGAATTTTGTATTTTAAATGTGTTCTTAACTGTTCTATTCAAAAAGAACCATTATCAATATTCCATAGCTTTTAAAAACCTGAAGATGGCCTGTAGAACAGGTTGAAAACGTTTGTTAAAGTTAATAAATAATTCTCAGTGACATAAGATAATGTTGTGGAAATATGATGTCTCAACACACATGATTTCAATTACCTAAATATGTCATTTTTACACATTCTGGTTGAGTACATGTATTTTGGCTTAAGGGTGATAAGTGACTTGAATTATACATAATCTCAAACTATCAAGACTCTACTGTACAATATTCATCCAAAATATATGTCAAACAAGCATTAGTCAATGAAACAATACAATACAAAATTTTATAGCAAAATATTTAAAAATCTTTCTTTAATAAATCTTGTAATTTTACTGACCTTAACTTTTGACACAGTTTTACTTGGTTTCTGCCTTGCAACTAAACTAGCAAGATGAGCCGTATTTTCATCAACCACAGCATTTACTACATCTTCTCCAGCAGAATTCCTAAATAATTAATGTAATGCACTTTAATTATTACTGTTATTTCCATTTATATAGTAAATTTAAATCTATTAATTCTTGCTTTATTGAAAGTCATATGATTGTTTGCTATTAAGTTCAAAAAATTTTTAGGTCTTTCATATCGTCATCAGGAGTGTGAACCTCAGAAGAAACTTCAACAAACATCAGGCAAATACTATCTACTTTTAAAACAAAATCTTCTTTCAAACACTTCTTATCTCAAGCTAAATGAACTTTTCATCTCAAACAGAGTCTATCATGCCCCCTGCCAGATCAAGTTTGTCATACTTTAATATATATTGAAGAAACATAAATTGTCATCTTAAATCCATCACTCTCACATTCACCAGGAATAAAAACAATTTTTAATCACAGAGGTAATCTTTTATTTGAGGCTTCACCTCTATGAAAATATGTAAAAACAGTTCTCTGGTGATGATGCCAAAACTTATAAAAAAATAATTTGTCTATTTATTTTTAAGTTTTGGCATCATCACCAGAGAACATTTAAACTGTTTTTACCTGAAATAAAAAAATCATCTCTGAGATTAAAAATTGTTTTTGTTCCTGGTGAATGTGAGAGTGATGGATTTAAGATGACAATTTATGTTTCTTCAATATATATATTTTTTTAATATGTAAACATTTTAATCATAGTATATTTTCTTAAATAAACTAACTGAAATAATTTTTATTTTATTTATTTTAGTTAACTTTATGCAATGTAGAGGAAACAATTTCCGTATCGAACATCGTGTAAATCTTAAAACATCGAACTATCTTAAACTGACTGGATTCAATGTTTAAACTTCCAATAAGTCTTTTTGCTCTCATTTAACACTACAGCAAACAATCACAAAATCTCCAATAAAGCAGGAAGAAAGATTTTTAAGATTAAAAAGGAGGAGGTTTCTTTTAATAAATTAAAAATTTTTTTAAATGTAAAAAGACATTGAAATAATTTGTACAATATTTAATATAAATTTTAGTTGGTTCTAAAATATTTTTAATAAGAAATCTTGAAAACTAGTATCATAAATTGCATAATACTGATACATTTTAAAAGATGAACAAAATCATGATTTAATTTTTGGATACATTCATGGGAAAGTCTCAAATGAGTATTTTAGTGATCGCTTTTTCTTAAAACATTTAGCATAATTTGTATTCCTCAAGCATAAAAATTTTATCAATCTATTACTACATGGGTCACTCAAGCTTAAACAAGACTTTTGGGCCTATAATTTTGAAGAGTAACTGTAACACAATAAAACCCGAAGCAAGAGTAGCATTATCCATCCCAAGATTTTGGTAGCAAGCATGACGTATTTTGCATATGTGTAGCAGTTTTAGCAATCATGGCAGAAGGTAATGTGTCCATAACACTGGAAGAGTGGTGCATAATAAAATTTCTGGTGAAGGAAAAGGTTAAACCTGCTGAAATTTAGAGAAGATAGAATGCACAGTATGGAAACAAATGCTATCATGGGCAAGAGTGTACAAATGGTGTCGACAATTCGGTAAAGGATGAGAGCTGGTGACAAATGAAGCACATGGACATGTTCAACCAACTACAGTAATGACAGTGGATTTTCTAGAGAAAGGGGCCACAATTAATGCCCAGTATTACACCAATTGATTACAGATGCCGTACGAAACACCATTCGCAAGAAAAAATCTGAAATGTTATCTGGGAAAGTGATTCTTCATGATAATGCTTGACTGCACACAGCCAATTTGACAACATCAACTCTGGCCAAAATGGAATGGGAGGTGTTGTCTCATGCCCCTTACAGTCCAGACTTAGCTCCCAATGATTACCATTTGTTTGGGTCCCTTAAAGAGCACCTGGGAGGAACAAAATTCCAGACAGATGATGAACTGCAGCAAGTTGTCCTGTGCTAGCTACATCAGCTCACTTCTTTCTATGAGAAAGGTATCAGGGACCTACTCTGCCGCTGGGAACAGTGTCTACATACAGATGGAAAGTATTTCAAAAAATTGACATAATTTATACACATGTTTTGGACATTCTGTTTGGTCTGTAGAAATAAAAGTCTCGTTTAACCTTGAACAACCCTTATAAAAGATGTTTGCAAGCATAACTTACTTTAATAAGATACCTTCTTTCATGCTAAAAATGCAGCATATCAAACTTAGTTTCTTTTTATTAAGATTAAAAGTGCTTGAAAAAGTAAGCATATAAATAATTATGATTACATGTATTAGTTCATGTTAAACATCAAAATCTTAAAAAATGAAAATTTTCTTATGTTAATCAAATTTAAGTAGCATTTACATGAATAAAACACATTTGAAATTCATCATTATTAAAGAAAAAACCTTATTTGTAATTGATTGTAAAAAAGATACAGGAAATTCTCTAATTCCAAAATCTTTATATAGAAAATTTATCCTTATATCAAACGACATATGATCCCAGGCAAATATAGTATACAAACATATGCATCCATTTGCAGAGACAGAGTTTACATTAAACATCAATTAACAGCCAATTGGTGTCTAGACATTGGCCGACTACACTGCAGTTTAAAATGATTGTCTATTTCTGAATGCTGTTTAAACAAATCTTGACAAAATATCATTGGCTATTACTTTCTTCACTGTTACTCCTCTCTCTTAGTCATTCAACCTATTAGGTCATTTGTTTTTGATCTCAGAAAAATGGTAACTAACAACGTGCCAAAAACTTGCAGGAATTTTTTCCGAAGAAGAAAAAAGTGTTCTCTTGGAAATAATAAAAAATTATCCTGCAGTTGAAAAGAAAGAATATAATAATCAAACTCCGGTAATGAAAAAATTTCATAGATAAATTGCATAGATGAGAATACAAAGCAAATTTTCATCATTTCCTTGTCGATTTGCTCACAACATAGAGCAATTGAAGGAAGTATAATCTTCAATGAATATTTTACATCTATAAGTTGTTGTTATTAATGTTAAAAATTTTAACTAACATCAAAGTAGAGTAATAATTCAAAAGTTTAATAAAAAGAATATGGAAAGTTATAATTATTACTTGTATAAATTTTATTTATGTCAATAAAAATTACTCTTAAATAAGACATAATATATTGTGCAAAGTCAAAAAGTAAGAAAAATCAGTATTTTAATTATAATTTTAATTGAAAAAGATTTGCACTATTGCATAACCAAATTATTTATGTTAGAACTCTATTCTGAATCAAGACTTTACATCCCCCAAATCTCTATTTCTATGTATTAGATTAACAGAAAATTACATCTTACGGTCTCCTATATTATAAGTTGTTGGAAATACTTAAAAACAGAAGCAAAGAAAGAGGCCGACAACAACCAATGCGCTGCACATTTAACAGGAGAAGGGCCAGAATCATCATTGCCAAATCCTGCCACACAAGTGGTTCTATTTGTTTTTGGTGACTGTATCGAACCATTACCACTGAACATTACAAGTGAAAAAAAATATTGAATTAGTGTTCTAATTCAAGATTATCATCACCTGTAACAATAAGTGATGTAGCTGTTAGGGAAAATGTAGAAGTGGCAAATGATCTACCTCCACCCAAAAGAAGATAGTAAATAATATTCAGATAAAATAATACTAAATATTAGTAATTGTTTTTTAAAAAATAATTATCCATATTATATTTGTTCAATCTTCACTAGAAAATTCCCAAATCTCATTAATATAGAGGAAAACAAAAACAGGAAATGAAACAGGAAACAGAGATAAAGGAAGCTGATTAATTTAAAATTGAAGTCATAAAAAAGTGGAAAGTAGTAAATTTTCAAAATCTTGTTTTCCACAACCACCAGAAAATAAATTTATTTAACTTTTCATAAGTTAAATGAATTTAAATATTATAAACATCAACTTATTTGTTCTAAAAGTGAAACAAATTTTCTGATAAGAAACAATATAAAATGGATTAATCCATTCCTAACCCCAAAAATAAAACTTTTTAAAAATCTTTTTAGCTGTATTTCATGCATAACAATGCCTATGAAGGCAATATTTGTGTTATAATATATATAAAATTATATTATCTATATCTCCATTCTATTTCTATATATATATTAAAAGCAAAATGTTAGTCATTGCCAACCGAAACCAAAACTAACTTCACAAGAAGTGCTATAAACAGAGATTCAACTCTGCCTGGATGAAATATACACAGGGTTCCTACTCAAATTTTTGTTTTGAATTCCCTGATTTTCCTTGACCAACTTTGTCCAAATTCCTTGACCCTCACATTTCTTACAGTGTGAAATATCAACATAATAAACCAGAATTTTATTTACTGTGAACAGTAAGTACATCTATCCCTCTTTTTGCACAGTTGATAGAGCCTATGTTTCAAAGACTGCCACATTAAAAAAATACAGTACATACATCCTGTAGAAAAATGCTTGATAGAGTCCACAACTTAAATGTAATGAAAAAATAAGCAATTTACAAACATGTACTTTTTATTTTATCATCATTTATCATTATTATTTGTATGTAAATCTAATAAATACAAAGTAGCATAAAATCAACAAACAGTATTCTTTGATATACAAATAGTAGTGTACTGTGCTTAATTAAACTAAACTCTTGACTTAGAAACACATAATTTTAAAACCAATCTTTCAACAAAGAGTAACTGTTTTTAAACGGCAACATAATTTTAACAAAAAATTAAATTTAAAAATTTTCAAATAAAGCATTTTTTCCCTTTGTAAAAAAATCAATCATGTAAAAAAAAATTTAGCTTTCTTTTGTCAACCACATTATTTCAAAATTGCATAAAAATATATTGTATATAAACAGGGATAAGTGTAAGTTTTTACTATAGCTTCTCTAACAAACACATCTAATTTATTGTAAAATCCTTTTATTTTTTTACAAAATGAATAATCAAAATACAGAGAAACTTCTTAGTATTAATTCTTTTTTTTCAAAATACAGATAATTAGAAAATAAAAAATTAATTACAATTCACATAACACAAGAACTATTATATTAATGTAGTTTTAGCTTTTTCTCCTCAAGTGTATTTATTTTCATTTCAATCTTTTTTCTTCCTTTTCGTGATCTTTTCTTAACATTTTCTTGTGTTGTTTTAAATCCTTAAGTTGTTGTGTAAGTTTTCTTTTTTCTTCAGCCCTCAATGCCTGCTGCTTCTGAATATCTTTTTTCTGTTGCAGAGATGTAATATATCGCTGTCTAGATCCTCTGACTGTTAACAACATTTTCTGGTCTAAATTTATTTGATCAATACTACTTGAAAAATGGACCCCATCATAAACTAAGCATTGAACAACTAAACTTTCTTCCTTAAGATTTTCAATTAACAGTGATTTGTTAACCAAGAAATCACTCTCAACACTTGCATTCCCATATGAGAAAAAAACCGAAATTTTGATAATAGACCACAGATCTTGCAGTTGCCTATCATCCTTCATAATTTCACAATAAAATGTGTCCAGACCATCATCATCACTCCTTTCAGATATGAAGTCCTCAAACTTTGTAGAAAAGAGTTTTATGGACACTTTATTGCAGAGTATATCATACTGTTCTTTTGCTTTGCAGCACATTTCTCATCAATCTTGTTTGTATCATGTAGAACCTCCAAGTAAAACACAAATACAAAGCCTTCCCACATTTGTACTTGACAGGTACCTTCCCACGCTTTATGATGGGGATCTAATGGATTCTCCGATTTACTTATATCAATCAAAGAATTGGAGTTTGCAGAAGTCATTATTGTCTTTTCAAACAATGGAAAATCCGACTTCAACCCAAACGATTGATCTTGGGAGCTACACTGTCTTGACTATTTCTCAAGTTTCTATAAAAAAACTTTTGTTTATTCCTTTTTTCTCTAATAATTAAATTATTTTATGTTTTTTCTATTTTAGTGAGTTCCAGGACAATTCCAAAACCTCACACTTGTATTCCTATGATGTCATAGTACAGGTACACTTCACTTTACGACCAAGTTCCGTTCCAATGACCACATCGTTAAGCGAATTGGTCGATAAGCGAGGAGCTTGCACCGGGAATATAGGATTGTTGTAAAATTATACAAATTATGCAACAAACTTCAAATTTATTCATAAAAAGACTATTATAGTACGCTATTAGCCTATTATAGTACGGTTAGTGCGCATGTCACCATTCGCCACTGACCGACACTCAAGCTGAGAAAGGGGATTCTCCGAATTGCAGGTCGAAACTCGATTAGTCGTAAGTGCGAGTGGTCGTTAAGCAAGATAGATCGTAAAGTGAGGAGTACCTGTATTACAATATTGGAATTCTTAAAACTTATAGAATTTAAATAAAATAAAATAAATACAGAAATAAACATCAAACAGAATAACAATTATACGTTAATAAAATATATATGTTCAGCACATAGAATGGTAACTACAAATCTCTTTTGCATAACTATAAATATTGTTTTGTTGTTGTTTCACACAAAAGATAATCAAATTTATTTTAATAATTTAGTAATTTAATTAATTTTTTTAAAATTTACCAGGTTTTTAAATTTTAATTATAAGCAAGTTAACATTGGTTAAACTATCAGATTACCTGTTGATTTTCAAAACTATTTATTATAGGTATGATGAATGTTGCCAGTTTTTAAGCCCTAAATTTGCCAAAATCAGTGATATTTGTTACCCAATGTCATTTCTGTTAAACTAATTATTAAACTATGTATCGAAGTTGCAGAAATTAATGGAAGAGAGGGGGGAAAATACACTTGCAGTACAGTACTTTCAAGAAAAATCATAACAAATTTAAAAAGCTCATGCCAACCACAAGTTGGCACCAGCATTTTACTGTAAATGCCAGGTAGCTATTGATAATTTTTTACGTTGTGTAGTAATGTTTTAAATGTGAAAAACGATTAAATTACAGATTTTTACTGATCTATTTAGCTATTTTGAAGTGAACATTCTAATAAATTATGATTTCAACTTTTAAAAGTTTGCAAACAAATTTTTAATTAGTTACTTTTTATTCTAATTAACAATTTCATCTTATTATAATTGCTGAATTATTAAAATTAAAAATTAAACACTACTACATAAAAGTAGTTTATCCTGTTATTAATCCACAACTGTAAAATTTTATGGCTTCAGAATGGTGAAAAAAGCCATTTCAAATCGGATTCTGGTATATTTTCTTATTAAAGATTGCAGCATTACTTCTTGCCACCTGCAGATGGTTACACTTGGTCAGCCATATTCCACAAACGAAATCAACAAGGCAGCTAAGGAGACAAATTCCCTGACTTTCCATGACTTTTTCCAAACACTAATGAAAATCCCCGACTTTCCAGGTGTGTAGGAACCCTGTATACAGAATAACCAAATCAAGACAGAGAAGTACAATACTTTATCCACACTTTCCAAAATATTACATTTTATTTGATTTAATTTCAACTTTAATTTTAATTTAAATTTTAATAAATTTAATTTATTTTACTTTTAGTTTTAATTAACTGGCTACCTGGTATTAATAAATATTAATAATTAATATTATTATAATATTGTATATTAATACTTGAATGCCATTTATATTACATGAATGTCAATTAACAGTTTTTATTAATTAATTTGATTTAAATTTGACAATGGCATGTACCAAAAAACAGAAATAGTATTCAATGCTTGTGCATTGAAATATAATTTAAATAGCATCATCATCCACAATTCGTATTGTGACACAAGGTGCAAGGTGATCTTAGCACCCCTAACTTCTGATTCAGTAGTCCTGTCATTGATTGGTCAGGCCTCTTTCTATGTTAGAAAGTATAGGAAGTTGACCATTGGTGGCCAGCTCTGCTGAGTAGCTTATTCAGCAACCAAGTTATCATACAGCAACTGGAGCAAAAAAAGTATTCAAAATTTTGTTCATAAACTGAATTGATCATAAGTGAGGTATTCGAAACCGGAGGTTTGACTGTATATTCAATTTTATCAAATAGTAAGTTTTGCTGTTGTTTATGATTAGAGAATCATGTTTAACATGCATTCTTAATTCACATACATATTGTTTGACAAAGCTAAACAATTTCACATATATACAGTATAACCAGTATACAGTATATGAACAGAATAACAACTAAACACAAATTTCCAGCAAATAAATACACAAATATTTAATATTCAAATGTTTTCAGCCACAATTTTATCAGCCCTCTTCAGGAATGAATATGAAAAAAAAACCATTCTATAGATCGAATACAAAAACCATTCTATAGATCAAACAGATTCAATAGAGACCTTGTATATATCAGATATACAAGAAGATCGCTCAAACAATGCCTCCATGAACATAAAACCAATATTGAAAAGAAGAAAAACACTACCGCCTTAGCTATATATGCCAGTGAAAACGGCATTACACCCGAATTACAGCAATCCCCCATTGTTTCAACAGCTGCACCCATAATCTGACAAACTCGTCATATAAACCAACTTAGGAATTTGGAGGCATTAGAGATTTTTAAAGCGAAATTCCAGGGCCTTTCAATCAATTTTAAAGATGAAAACAAACTCTCGAGGTGTGGCAGGCTATGTAATGACCCGGCATTATAACAGTCGATGCAGGCACACATTGTCAGGAATTAAAGGAAATTCAAAATAGAAGCATTCGAAATTAGGACACATTGGAAACTGAATAGAACACTAATCACACCGGAAAAGGTTTTTTTTTTCTAGAACTTCACCTGAAGGTCCTAGGGTGGACCAAAAATGTTTGTGGTACATTACAAAATAACTGCAAAGCATTATTAAAGTTAGTGGGGTGTATTTATTGTCTTCACAATAGATTTCTAAAGGATTACTGCAATCTTGTATTACTCTCTCCCTTCATAATTGGTGAATAATTTTATTGATTCATCTCGTTTACAACGTTTATCAAATGAACAATATCCATTTTTAATTAACTTGCCACAAACAAATCAATATGGCAACTTACACTCAAATTAAAATACCATCTTAATCTGTTATTAAGCAAGTCTAGAAAGTACGTCAAATAACTGGTTTCTAATCATCTAACCTGCAGCAAGCAAGAAAAATAATGTCTGCAATGACATTTTTCTGAACCACAATCTAGACTACTGCTAAACCATCATCACCATCTAAACATTGTCTCTGCAATCAGATGATAGGATTTATACCAGTGTTATTGAACCACTAGACCACAAAAAATTTTACCAGTCCATAGAAAAATATTTGATCACACTGATGTTGATTATGGGTGACATTTAAATACAGTGAAATTCCATTAATTCAGCATCAAGACTGACATAGTGCTGGTTTATCAAATATGCTGCCTTATTGGACAGTGGAAATTTTTCCAGTTTTTTCGATTCCCTGGATAAAATTTCTGATATCTTTGCAAGTAAAACTGTACAAATCCACGTGTACCTCTCAGACATTTACAACAAATTGAAATTTATAAGACCACAGGCAAATATACTGTCATTAACTTTTATGATGTAGATTCCTTCCCCTGGCATGGAAGTCATTTCACAAACTGTAAACTTACTATCCTCTCCCCCCTCTCCTCTCTCTTTCATCTCTCACCTTCCCTCTTCACACATGTACAGCAATCCCCCATTGTTTCAACAGCTGCAAGGTCATGATGTCCATTCAACATGAATGAAAATGTTAGCTCTCTCTCCCTTTTTTCTGCTGGTTATTTGGTTTTGGTGCCTATTTTTATTAAGTTTACCCAGTTGTGAGCGATTGTGTGAATTTTTTTTTAGTTGCAGTTTAACTGGCATGCCGATAACCCCAGGGTTTCTGGCCTAATGCACCAATAATTCCCCCACGACAAGCTCACCAGCTTATCAGATTTGCCAGCATATGGGATGCCAAGTTAATAGAATTTCACTGTAGTAATCTACAGTTACTGTATGTATTTTGTTATGTATAGTAACTCCTAGATAAGCATGTACAGTGAAACCTCCATTAACGGACACTTCTACTTAATAGACATTTTTACAATCCCAGACCCTTCAATTAGGAAATCTATAATATTTATTCCTAAATAGTGAACTCTAAACAACAGATGCAGTCATCCACAACCAACCTTATGAAAACACACTGTCCCACCTTCAATAGTCCAAAATAATTAATTACGTAGGAAATATTTTAAAACGAAAACAGAGAATCAGTTCAAATACTCTTTCAGACAGAGAATTCTGACCGTAGGCATCAAATAAAGACTGGCTTAAAACAGGAATAAAAGGAGGGCAGATTGTAAGAAGTTGAACAATATTCTTCATTTGTTAAAGAAGTTTAATCTGGTTAAGTTGTCAATCACCATTTATCGTTATACATATTAATGTTATTAAACTTCAGTCTTATTGTTGGAATAAAACTTATGACACTAAAAAACTATAAGCTTTTCCAAAGTTATACATTAATTCAACAAGAACTGTAGTATAGTAGTAATGAAAAAGAAACTTAAGATCATAAATGCAAGAAAACTGAATATCTTCCTACACTTTAAAGTGGTCAGCAAATCACCTTCATAACACACCTTTGAATTTTCACCAAACAAATGCTGTTTTTGTAACCGTTTTAACAGCTTTGTGGTTGCTAATGCTTATCATTTACTGAAAAAAGCAGAAATGTTCTAAGTTACACCTACTTCATAACTACAAAGCAGACAAATCGCTATATTGATTTTTATTAGTTGCTTAGATCATAAATAACGTTATAAATGTAACAATTCCAAATATATTTCCCACTCCTTGAAGTGGATAGCAAATCTCCTTCGTAATTTGACATTCAAATTAGATTAAATTAAAACAATATTTTTACAGCTGTAAAGTTAAATAATATATTGTATATATATTTTAGTTATATATGCTACATATACTTTTTGGTATAGTCACATTCCTAATGCAAATTTGATGTTTTTGCAATCCATCATATTCTTCACTGTATGATGTTCAGGTTAAGATACAGTATAGCCACCAACATGTACTGTACCTCCAAATAGCAGACACCTCTAAATAGAGGACAAACTTGTCGGTTCTGACAGTGTCTGCTATTCGAAAATTATACTGTATGAGCGTAACAAATTCTTCCAATAGGTAAGTTCATATATAGTTAAATCAGGGTTTCCTGCACTAAGGTTTCCATATCTGGTCTCATCTTTCAACTATCTAACATCGTTCTCAAGATTAAGGAAAGACAGATAAACAGACAGATGACAGTAGGAATTTATAGGTCTACAATTTTTGCAAACTGCAGCCCAATTATATTATTAAATAAATTTTCATAGCTATGCCAACCATAGTTATGTAAAAACACTATTCCACACAAAACAGATCTTTTCAAATTAAATAATCATTGTTGAAATATGAAAACCTCAAACATCAAAAATCAAATTTTACAAGAACAACAAAAACCAATTAACATCGCATATGTTTAATTGTTACTTGTTCTCTTGATATATTCTTTAGTTATAAGCATAAATTTTGCTGGAGAGAACAAATCACACAAGGAACACACCAGTAATTGGCTATTCCAACTTTATTATAACAGGAAATGCATTTTGGACCTTTTGCCCCTTCTCAGTCCTTTATTACAGATATTTGACTATTTCTTAGAATTACGTTAGTGATCACTGGATGAATCAACTCTGTGTTCATAAGCTTTATAAAAGTAAAAGTAAATGTGAATTTCTATAAAGGTTGATTAAAAAGAAATACATAAAATTGTAAGTTTCTATTTAGAAGGGTTATTTTGACTCCATTGTGGGGCTCACTCTATCTCACAGGGATGAACTGTGAAGACACCAAGTAGGTTATGCCTACTACACAAGTTTGGAGTATTTTGCGGACAGCAGTAACACAGTCTCGTATGTGAGACTAGGGGTAAGAGGATGAAGTAGGAGATGAGATTCGGTTGGAAGGAGTCACTCAATGCAGTTCCTACATTCAAACATTTATTGAACAGCATGAAGGCTTGTACAAGACATCACATAGAGTAAAGCCTAGTATTCGCAGTCATATGTGCTATCATCGCAGAGAAAGAGAGAAAATTTACAAAGTTTGGTACTTAATCACAGGGGATGAACACAAAGTTCTTGGCACAGTTCAAAGTGTGGAATAAGATAGTCCTCAGTGTAAAGGTAGGTGAAGCACTCGGTTCGAGATTCCAGTGGCTGGACAAGGCACAGACAATAATCTCTATGGCTGGAGGAACAGATGACAACTCTGATTCAGCCATTTCTTGGTATATTAAAGTAGCAAAATACCTGAGGATGTCAAAAGATCAGAAGAAAGGTGTCACTTCCAACACTGAGGAAGCATAAGTCAAAACTCTCTCAGGTCAGAAAACTGAGAAACACTGGCTGCTGATGAAGTCAGCCTATTGTTGTTTTCCTTTCCCATTCAATTCTCACAGAATAAAATTAAAATAAAACTATACAATTTTAAACATTTTTTTAAAAACTAAAAAGGTGTGTATTTGTGTAAAAATAAGTGTAAATGCTTTAAAATGGTAATTAAATAAAGGAAACCTTTCATAAATGGTGATTATAAGAGGTTTCCTTTATTAATGTAACACCTGAAACAGAGCTCAGAAGGAACACACAAAAATTTTTTTACCCATGAATTTTGTTGCTGGGCATCCAGAGGTTTATGAAATGTGTTAATTTCTAAGGAATAATAAAGTTAAATATAAAGTTTATGAACATTTCAATGTTGTTTGAATAAATTTATTGAAAATTTTATCTTATACAGTGTATATGTAAGTTTGATGTCACTGATTTTCAATGCCAAATAAACACTATAACTTCTGAAATTTTGTATCATTAATTTAATGATAACGAATCTCAATTTTATAATAATTCAGATGTTTCTAATGTAAATTATCCATTTGACCTAAATTCTTTACATAAAGCAAATAAATCTGACATACCAGACTACATAAGCATGCCTGTTAGCAATTAATCAGCCTTTAGTAATACTAGGTAATATTTGATAATTATATTCACTTAATAGTTTATAATTCACTGTTTAAAACAAAATATCACAATATCCTATATGTTTTTTGACTATATTTATAGTTGAAAAACATTTAGAAATAAAAAGGTAATTGATTTAGAAAATTCGATATAAAATACAATATATACTTGTATATAAAATAATATATAAAATACAAACTTACCTAACAATCCTCACAACATCAGGCATATCTCTAAGCATTGCTTCAATAGTTGGATAACCAAGCATTTTGAATGGAACATTTTTGCCCACAAGTAATTTATATTCCTCTATAAAATACAGTAATAACAATTACACACCAGAAATTGCTTTATTATAAAGCTAAACATAAATATATCTAATTTAAATTCTAATACAGTAGAGCATCGATTATCTGACCCCCGATTAACCGACTTATCGGTTAACCGACCACATTCTAGTCGGCAAATTCAAATGTCCACTAGTGATGTGGCGCTACAATATTTGGTTATGTTTGGCTACTTTAATATTATTTTTGTTAAATTTTTGCATGTCTTAGCTGGCACCACTGGCTCGATCATGAAAGGGAGGCTAGTATTTAAACCAGGCCTAATACACTATACTAATAATGTATTTTTTCATACTTTTCGGTTATCCGACCAACCCCAGTCCCCAATTAAGTTGAATAATCGATGCTCTATTGTATATCAATTTATTAGAATTTAAATTAGAAATATGCTTTTATAAAGTAATTGTATATATAAAGAAAAGTTTAAAAAATCTATTTCCAATCTTAACTGCAATAAGGCTTTATTTGATGGACAAAACTGCCAATTTTTTAATAATAATAAACTTCTCTTTTTATACCAAATGTACCCTGTTAAAAATGGCTAAAACATAAATATAACATCACATAATTCTTCCCCAATGTATTCCATGTACAGTACATACAGAGCAGATATAGCTCCATAAGCAAAACTTCATAACTGAAATTAAAATTGGAACATAACCCAAATCATTACATAAACTGCATCCCTTTCAAATTGTCTTTTAAACACAGATAATACACAGGTTATATCAGGGTTCCTACTAAAATTTTAAAGTTTCATGACTTTTCCTGTCTTCCCAACCCTCACATCCCTTACAATATGGCACACTAACAAAGTAAAACAGTATTTGACTTACTATGCACATATGCGTATAGCATATGTGCATAGTACTTTAGTACCTTCTTCAACTTTTTAATTAGTTACCATATACTTCCGCAGATAAGATGAGGTATAAATTTTCGTCAAAGTTTTATAGTTTAGCATATATCTGTCCTATAAGACAACCCCCAAACTATCAATGGCCTATGAATTTAGTTTAGATCAGCGATCATCATCTGGATAATAATACTGTATAGTGTATATGGAATTATGTCCTACTAGCAGGTAGGCCCAGCGTTGCTCGAGCAAAAGTAACGATAGCAAAGATTAAAATTATTACATTATAGTCACAAAAGAAAAAGAGTAATTTCATCAACAATCTAAATATTTCTAAAGAAAGGTCGAATTTGAAAATCGAATGTTCTAATATTGTTCGATTTTCACAACGTGTTCTGATTATATCGTTCAATTTTCATTGAACATTCAGAACATTTTAGAACATTCAGTTCTAAAGAAGAAAGGTCGAGAAAAACCGAACTAATGTGTTTAAATTTGAAAATTGAATATGTTCTAACATATTATCTTTTTCTTTCTTTCTTCTTTTTCTCCAGTGCCGGTAAATCTTGCATGTCGCTTTCTCTTGTTCTCCATTGTTACGTAACACTTCCATTGTTGACACTTCCATTGTTACTTGACACTTCCATTGTTGATGGAAGTGTTAAGACTTAATCCTGTCCCTCTCCCCCGTAGGGAGGAATTTCGAAAAATTCCTTCTTAGGGTGCGTTCTCATGACGTACCCTAACTGTGTACCAAATTTCAACTTTCAACTCCTAACCTTTTGGGCTCTGCACAGATTATTATTATTATTATTATTATCATCAACTCGTCACGATTATATATATATAGATTCGTAATTTTTCGAACGAACAAATTTTATTTTCTGCCTTGCTATTGCAAACGTTTGCACTGATTCGGGCATTCGAGTAATGACCTTGACTATTCACAAAAATGTCGTATGGGCTATTCTATTTTGTGATCATGCCCTACTCTCTACTAGTAAATAATTACGGTTTGTTTGTTTTTTTATAATGGTTTTAATTTATATAAATTTCAATCTAATTTTTTGTATCTGTCCTATAAGATGACTCCGGATTTTGGGGGCCTTTTTTTTATGATTCAACTATCGTCTTATCTGCGGAAATGTACGATATTTTTTCTAATTAACAGTTACATATTTTTTGTAATTGTTGAATTTTTAAAATTAAAAATAAAATGTTTAAATTAGTTTATCCTGTTATTAATCCACAACCATAAATCTGTATGGCTTTGAAAAAAGAAAAAAGCCATTATTTATTATTTATTAACAAATCCTGTAGAATCCATGTACAAAAGTATATATTTTATTAAATTTCTCTCTTAATAAATTTCCTACACTTAATAAAATATTAATAAACTGAAAAATAAATCAGAAATTGTTTGTTATGTAATAAAAATTATTAAAATAAAAAAACAAATAATGCCATTTAAATTAAAATTTGCAGGCAAGTATGATACCGAGCTAGCTAGAATGGTGTTGCAACACCAACACACCCCGTTGTGGGGCCAGGTAATGATGCTCAGGCGTTGTGATAACAGAAACCTTGTATGTATTTGGGAGGCCCTTCTTACTGATGTACTAAATCTGTGCAACATCCCCATGCTCAATTTGCCACCTATGTGGGTTAACTTATAGAACGGTTTAAGACATTGTATCTAGCTACACATTTCAGCGACTTATGGCATATGTGCATTACAACCATGTGTGTTTTATTTAAATTGTTTACATTCCATTCCATCATTGATTTTATTCCAAAGCGTTAATACCATTGGAATAATTCGATATTTCTATTCAAAAAAGGATATTAACCACATTTATTGACCTGAAGAAGACGAAAATAATCTCGTCAAAAGCATTTGTAAATATAGCAACATTTGTTTGTAATCTAACACCTGTACAACAAGAATTCTCTCGTATTAAACGATCGGCGTGCTGTCCAATCTTGGTTTACTTGTTTATAATATTTAATAAATTTGCAAAAAATTCATATTTCTATGAAGATAAAAATTAATAGAAAGAAAAATAGAATATATCACACCTAAATAAACCTTTAACACAAGCACAGTCATGAAAAAACAAATTATGAACTATAAGGACAGTATGAACTCCCAAAGCTGGAACAACAGTCAATACCTCAAATAATACCCTAAATGAGACCAATAATGTTTGTTTGAGTACTGAATCATGTACTGGAGTAAGTACTGAGCTTTTATTTGAGGTATTATAAGGGCTTTCAGATTTTTTCTCATGTGAAGAGATCTTGTTATGAAATTCTTTACGGGAAAGAATTGGTACAACTTATGGTTTCTAATTGGTATCTACATTACTATAATTTAATTTATCCAATCTTAATTGATTTTTAATTTATTTAACTTAAAATATGTTAATGAATGTTATTGTGTTGCAAAACTTTGGAGCCAGAGCCATATAGTCTTTAAAAAAATTCTTAGCTCTAGCTCCAATTTGTTTTCTTTTTGGGGAACTTAGATAATTTCTTACATGCCCTAGAATGTTTGAACTTTACATTTTGCAAATGTTTTAAAAATTTTGTGAATCTAACCAAAGTTTACTAACAACTTATATTACTGACATACTACCAAAGATATATTTTGACATAGTCTGTTTATTTTTTCAGAATTAAACAAAAAATAATTTATATCAAGTGTAATCAATACCACCATAAAATGAACAATACTTTAGAAGCATTTAAATAATAATTAAGATGTTATGTTAATTTCATTTACATATTATAACCTGTTTACTGTTTAAGTTACTGTGTACTATTTACTATTATAACCTTTCCAGGCCTAGGAGTGCTATTTCCCCTTTGAAAAAGTGAGAAAAGTGAGTTGAAATACAGAAAAAAGTGAATAAAAAGTGAGTGCAATAGTGACAAAACAAAGTGAAAATACAGAAGGAAAACTCAGCAAAATAGCAGTAAAAATTATTTTCTTTTTATTCTGTTAGGGTTAAACACATTTTAAAAATTTCTGTATATACTGTAATATAGTAGCCACTCGTTATATCGTGTTTTTTTTGGTCCCCCAAATTTTAAAAGCATTTGAGTCAATTAATTTTAAATTACCAATTGCCACTGAATTTCTATTTGCAACGAAATACGAGAAAGAGCTAAATATGCAGAACAGGTGGTTAGATGGATTGTCATTTGTTTCCTTTTGATATAAAAATTGTTTATTTGTTAGTTTTAAGTACAGTCTCCTCATTTACAAGTTTCTGTGAATTCGAAATTTCATACCTTTATGTGAATTAACGGTATTGCGTCAATTCACATAAAGGTGTGAAATTTCGAATTCACCACATAATGTGTAAGGAAAAGATCTCTAATTCTGAACGAAAACTTTAAAATTTTTATACAGTAGTAACTTTATTTTGCTTTTTAGAGAATTTTTACTCTAATTTTATAAGTTTTGATGTTCTATTATATATTCAATATTTATTTTTTTAAATTTTCAATTACAGTATTTATAATTTTTATTGAAAAATATAAACTACACGAATTTCTAATAAGCGATTTATATAGTACTGTATAATAAAATCGCAATTGATGTTTTGTTTTTATATCGACAGTATTTGTCTTTCATTGTCATTGTTAAAGAAACAATAATGCTAAATGGGCGTTCATGGTTTCGATGTTTACGTAAACGTCAATTAATTCGATATAACCTACGAATAAAATTCAGGATTGAAAAACTAAGCTTATTTTATATCAGAAACACTTGCTGATGAAAGAATAGTGATTCCATAGCATGTATAATCTGTTCAGTAAAAGCCCAGAATTCTTATTACTCGGTTATATCGCGTTTTTTTCTGTCTCCCGATAACCAGTGGCTTCTGTATTTCAAGTAACCATGAATACTTGAAAAGTCTTTGGCTTCTGTAAATAATCAGTCATGAAAGATGATGTTCTTTTATTAAGATTATTCTGTATGTTATCAGCTTCCTTCTTTTTCGCTTCCTCTTGCTTTTGAACACTTAACACTAATAAGCATCATACGTGCTGCTTATACTTCATTCATGTTCTTGCTGTTAATAGCCTTCTCCAGTTTTTTTGTTTGCTGCTTCTAACAAAACTTGGACTGTCGCATGTATTTCATTTTCTTCTACATTTTTCTGGTTTAAACTCAGTTCCAGTTCCATAATCTTCATGTTACGAACAGCTTTCTTTTGTTGTTCTTCAAAACATTTCTGTGCTCTTTTTTCCGTTTCTCTTATTCTTTTAACTTCTTTTCATTTTCCAATCGTTCTTGATAATTTCTATGCACCGAGGAAGCTAATCTCAGTCGTCCTTTGTAATAGGTACAAGGTGTGGGCTTTGGTCATACACGTTTAGTCTCTCCTTAACAATCAAAAGTGAATTAAGCATTCTTTCTAACACTGATGCTCTATCAGGAGAAAGTGCCCGGCATAAAATTGATCCTCTCTTTCATGGGAACGGGATTTTCGATGCTGATTTCACTAATTTGGCTATTCTCAGATATATACCATTATCAGAAACTGTTTATTTTTTAATGCTTCGAGATGTGTAAATATTGATTTCCAAATAAAATAATTAATCTGAAATAAATATACTCCAAATAATATAAGTAAAATAATATTTTATTAACGATTTCATAAATAAAAAGAAACTTTTTCCTGCAGATGAATAAAAACCAACATCGTTGCAAAGTTGTTAACCTTTGGGAAGCGTGTGAAAATCTTTCTCACAAGCAATTACGTGTTGTACTTTTTACAACACTTCCAATATTTTAATTTATTTGGTAAATTTTATATGTAAATATGAATTTACATTTTCGTTTACTTTTTTAGTCTCTCAATTAATGCACAATTATAATCGGCATAAGAGAAGATTAAAAAATGGATATTTCACAAGCAAAGTAATCACACATTTTATGAAAATAACACTTACTACATGGAATAATTATACTTGTAGTCAATTTAAACATACATTTATGGGAAGATGTAGATGTGATTTAATGTTAACAATATGCTATGAAATCATTAAAGTAATTTTATTAAACTCAAGTTTATGAAATTATTTAAAGATAAATCAAGTAAAAAAATATTTTTGTAAACGACAACTCCATAACCCGATTGTTAATTAAAACCAAATAATCTGCCAAATTATTGGGCTATAACCAGGATAACTAAATGGTCAGGAACGAAATCTTTTTTAGTGGTAGGAGGTTACGCTATCATCTCGTGTTAATTTTAATAATTATATATTTTGAATTTAAAAGCGGCAGCAGTATTGTCAGCTTGAGAGATTAATCCCTCTGCGTAATGTGTTTTCCCCTGCAAAAGGACTTTAGTGATTTTCTTAGAAAACAGCCAAAACCGCGGGATGCTTAGAATACTTATTTTTAAACTCTGTAGAAGGAAATGCAATTCGGATAAGGTAGATTTTGGCGAATAATGAAAATATGGCATGAGTACATAACTTTACTCAACACTGGCTTCTGAATTTGTAATGAGAGGGAATTTTTTAAGTGCATAAAAGATTTTTTTAAATACGTTAAATAAATTTTTGTTTCCTATAATCTAACGACACTGAGCCGGCAGTTGCAATTTTGAGTCTGCTCAGGGCCACGTATTTTCTTCTAAAAAATTCTATTCCGATAGTCCGATAATTCGGCAATTCGTTTGGCTTTAAAATTATTTTTGGTTTGTCCCACATCTTAATTAAGCACATGAAAATGACCAAAAAAGTGAGAAAAGTGAGAAAATGACCTGAAAAGTGAGAAAAGTGAGGATACTTCAGAAAAGTGAGTACAAGTGAGAAAAGTGAGCGACTCCGAGGCCTGCCTTTCTTATATACTGGCAATTGTAAAAACAGATTGAACTACTTTTAATTAGATGCAGGGGGTAATGACGGTAAGTAAATGGGGAGTACTAGTTATTAGTTAATTATTTATTGGTAGCTCATTCTCTCTTCTCTGGTTTCTTGCCCTTTAATTATACAGCATGATTGTAAAGTAACTAGGCATTGAAAAATCACTATAATTTTTGTAATAATAATGCAATCATAATAAAATCTGTTTGTGTATGTATGTACATCAAGAATGTTTTATAATTCCCACATTGGTGGTGGGGACAACAACCAAGAGAGACCACATGTGCAGTGACATAAAAGATGACTGTTTGTCTGTTCAGGAGTGAGCAGATTGTGGGAGGTGTCGAAATCAGTGATTGCCATGTAGAAATGGTGGCATATGGTGAAGAGATATCAGGATGCAATCCATCCAGAAACAATCAAGAATTTGAAGTCATTCAAAGCTAATTACTGCAGGTTCTATTGCAGACACAGAGAAATACCCATTCATCCATATCACAATCCCCTATCATTTCAGGAAGTTGGCAGATGGTGCTGGTGCCTGCATTGAATTTTAAGGTATGCATCCATATTTCCATTTAATAAGATACATGTCAAATAATTATCATCATCATTGCATTAGAAATACAAAAATTATAGTGATTAATAAATGCCTAATTACTTTCCACCCACCCTGTAGTTTGATATATCTGAAAATAATGCTAAATATACATGCTGTATTGTTATATCATAAATGGTCAAAAGATCTGTTCTACTGTTTATATAAAATTTATATAAAACCATAGAAACAGATTATAAATAAATGAATAAAATTAAATGGTTAAAATTTGAATAATGTACTCCATCTCAAACAACTGCACTTAAAAATTAAATGTTTGGTTTGGACTGGGGCTGGAGTCATAGTCAAAAAATTCATGTGGAGAGGTGATGGAGAAAGAGCCATAATCAGGATCCTTGCTCCAAAGTCCTGTTGTATTATAACAAAGCCTATAGTTAATATTGAGGCTAAGTTTTAAATTGAGCAAATCATTCTTAAAAATTTTTAAAAATAACCAATTGTATAAATGTTCCTTTAATTTAAATGCAACCAATGCTTTATTGATGTTCTATAATTTTAAAGGTCTTATTCCATTCAGTTTGGAACTTTGGTGTTCTTAGAAAGTCTGAGAAAAACCATTTAACACAACCAAAAGTGTTAAATAAAACTGACTGTGCTGGAGTTAAAAAATTATTTAGTGTATAAAATATATCCAGTTAAAGTTTGAATAGGTATGTCACATAAATAGATAATTTGCAAAATAATTTTATTTTAATAAATTTTTAATATTTACCTTAAAATTTAATTACACTTTAAATTAAAAAAAATAGGATATTTATCTTTACTTACTTTGTAAATTTGAAATTAATACACCACCCTTTGAACTCTGAATAACAGACCGTAACATTGCTTCCACCTCTGCTTTGCTATTTGTTGTTTCATTCATTCTGAAATATTACATAACTTTTGTTTAAAATTTAAAATATATAGGCCTATATATATAAAACATAAATCAAAGAATCAAATATCCATCATAAAGAATGCATCAATCAAAAAGTGAGTGATTTGAATTAGAAGATTGCAATGGTTATATGAAAAAACCTATTTATAAAAATTAATAGTTACAGTATCTAATCAAGAGTTAAGATTCAAATAATTATCATCAAAAAATTAAATTTTAAATATAGCAATTAATTTACAAAAGCAAAATAATACAAGAGCATAAATAAAACTGACTAGTTTCAAAAGTGGATATTGTATTTCATTTGCAAAACTTCTCATTAAAAAGAAAAAATTTATCTAATATGCAACCAGAACAAATTTTTGATTAAGAACGTATTTTTATTTTGTCATACATAAAAAGTTTTATGGTAAAAATATTATTTTATGGTAGAGAGTTATATAACTCTCCTGGCTATTATGAAATCTTATTTAGAAAATAACTTTTATAATTTTAATTATAATATACACCTATCCCTCTATTTGCACAGTTTCGCTTTTACATGGTTTTTAAATGAAAACGAAAAAAAAGTTTGAGACAGTTGTTGGTAGTCGTTTGTGATTTATTCTCATACAAATCTCAGGGGAAGACAGGTTTCTAGACAGATGTGCATCAGTTACTGTAAATACTCAAATACATCACAAATTTTTCGATCCAATACACTATCTCTATAGATAGGGACCAAAAATATGGTCCAAAACAAACTTCTATTGGGTGTAAAGTTACGAAACTTGCTGAGGTCATAAACAGCACCCAATAGAATGTAAATAAGCATTGTTTGAATTATTTTGAGCAATGAAATGTTATGTATGATTATTTAAATTAGCTGAGTTATCTTTGGTCCAGACAGTTCCTGTTAAGAAGAATAAGAAAGAAAATTCCGAAGTGAATGAATTCTAATAACAGGTGAAATGAGTTTATATTTTTAAAAATTTATTTCATAATACTGTTTTAAAATTTTTATAGCCCTATAATGTCAACAGAAAGAAAAAAATTCCCAAGCAACGACAAACAATTAGTTTGGAAAAGAAAATTAAAATTTTAGACAAACTAAAATCTGGACAAAGTTCAACATCCATAGCAAAAGAATACGGAATGAACGAGGTGACAGTTAGGACAATAAAGTGAATGGAAGATTCTATTCGAAAGAATGTAGCCAGTGGAACTACTGTAAGTGCAAAATTTTCTACATATAAACAAGATGATTTAATAGAAGCAGTAGAAAAAGCTTTAGTAATTTGGATAGAAGATAATAGTAAAAAAAAAAGTACCAGTGGATTCTAATTCGATAAGACACAAAGTAATTAATCTTTTTAGCTCTCTAAAAAAAAAAAAAGACACAATCTACATGACATTCAACTTAAAGGTGAAATTGCTTCTGGTGATGAAAAGTCGGCAAAACTGAAAAAAATTATTGAAGAAAACTCTTACGTTCTTGACCAGGTATTTAATGCCAACGAGACTGGCTTATTCTGGAACTTATTTGTCAAAATCTGAGAGATTGGCTGGGGGATTTAAAGTAGCCAAGGATAGGGTGACTTTACTTCTTTGTAGTAATGCATCAGGCAATCATGTTTGAAACCTTTATTGATTAATAGATCTCAAAGATCACGTGCAATAAAAGGAAAGGATTTGGAAAAACTACCTGTGTATTAACAAAATTCACACCTAAAGGTTTTTTACCTGTGTATTGGCATTTCAACAAAAAAGCATGGATGACGTGCACAATATTTGAAGACTGATTCTATAAATGTTTTGTATCTGAAGTGAAAAGTTATTTACAAGAAAAAACCTTGAGTTCAAAGTTCTATTGCTCCTAGAGAATTCACCAAGTCATCCAATAGACTTGCAACATGCAAATATACAAATTGAGTTCTTGCCTCCCAATACAACTTTCTTAATTCAACCTCAAGATCAGGGAATAATTTCTACATTTAAGGCTTACTACATTAGACGAACCTTTGCAATGTTTTAAAAAAATTGGATGAAAATCCTTCACTTACTCTACCTGAAATGTGGAAAAATTTTATAATTTTAAATTTTGTAACAAATGTCACATAAGCCGAAAAAAAATGTCAACAATAAATTCTTGCTGGAAAGTCATATGGCCTGAAGTAATAGTTGAAAGAAACGTGAGTTCAACTGAAAACCTTTATGCCAATATCATAGATATAGCTCATTCCATTGGAGTTAGTGATTTCTTTAATAAACATATTTCTCTTAGTAATTGTGAAAGAAAGTAAAAATGTAATCCCTGTGTGCTAAGACATATTTTGTATTAGACGGCACTATGTTGGCAAGCTTCACATTTTTTTGGTCATAGGTCTTGTTTGGTCTGCTACATCTCTGTATGGTATGGTGTCTCCCCCCTTTCAGCTTTTATTCATGTTACATAAAACTGTATATTTCTGTGCATCATTAGATTTGTTTATTTGCTTCATTTTCTGACAGTAATAAAAAAGAATATTATACTTTTGTTAACTTTTGGAATCTAACCCCATGTTTTGTATTAGTCCTTTGTTTTGTATAGCATGGATTCACATAACATGGCACTTTTCCAGAACATAACTGCCATGTTATATGAAGAATACCTATATTTTTATCTAAAATTTCTCTATAAAAAGTTGTGCTAAAAGTGATGGTAAGAATCAAAAAATGGATATAAACTACATCTTAAAAACCAAAAGAATTCCACTTTTATTAATTAATTATAAAAAAATTGATTTAAATTTAATTATTTCCAGGAAAAAATTAAATACAATAAAATTCAAAAAAATAATGATTTGATGAATGACATAATAAATTGGTCTGTTTTACAGACCAATTTTTTAATGTGTTTTTTGTTTCTTCTAGGGCTGCTAGAATCCAGACTGATTTACATGCCATCCTTAGGCCAATGCTCAGCCATGGCATATTGAAAGTGCAATGGACATCAGTTATAACAAACCTATCAATTTCATAGCAACATCAAAGTTATTTTCAAAATTTATCATGATATAAAAGTTATGAATAAATTTTAGCATGTTTTAGTTCACCAAAGATATCAATATTTATTAGAATAACCAACTTGTAATTGTAAAAATTATAAATTTTTTATAGTTGATGAAAAAAAGACATTTCACATTTTTGCAAAGTACATATTTTATGAATTCATTATTTGTTATAAATATCAACGTGAGTAGTTCCAGAGGCGTAGCTAGGGGAGGGCGGTGGGGCGGCCCGCCCCGGGTGTCACTCATGTAGGGGTGACACCCAGTAGGCCTGTACCTAAAAGAGAAAGAAAGTCAATGGCTTGCTTACCATGACGGTTTCTTTGCTATGAGGAGACGCCACAAGAGCTCGCACCAGCTGAAAATCTTACTATGATTTATTCTATAAATCTAAACTCATACATCGCGACATCGCATATTCAATATAGCATTCAAGTTGCTCGAGTGCGAAGATATTACAATTCAACAGTGTTTTATAAAAGAGTTAAAAAGGGTGACACCACGATATCCGCACTGGGTGTCACCCATGCTAGCTACGCCACTGAGTAGTTCACGATTATTTAAACATGGACGTATTGTTGATAATATTAAATATAACGAGCATTCATTTATTGTGATATCGTCACAATGCCAGGATGCAATTTTTAATCATATTTTTAATTAACTTAATTTAAAATATATGCTCTCCACTTCAAATTTATAATGGCTTGACCCTGTACATCATACTTTTCTTTTAACAATAGAGTCGTGCCAGTCATCTATCTATTGGGTTGTTCAAAAAGTAATTTCGTGTTTTCCATAGAAAAATAAATGCAATATTCTTATAATAAATATTTTATTGAATTATATATTGACGATTTTGGTCAAATACCTGTTGTCATTGTTTCCGGTAGTAGCATAATTTCACATTCATAAAAGTTTTGATCGTTGTTTACAAAAAATTGATCCAAGTGATTTTTGACATTGTCATTTCAAGTAAATGTCTTACAGTTAAAAAAAATTTGTATAGACAGGAACAAGTAATAATCTGAGTGTGCCCAATCTGGCGAATATGGTTGGTGTGATAATACATCCCATCTAAGCTATAACAGTTTCTGACCGGTTACCAAACTTGTATGAAATTTGGCATTATCATGATAAAACACTACACTTTGTTTGTTGATCAATTCTGGCCTTTTCTGTTTGATGATATTACTCAATTTGTTTACTCAATGGCAGTACACTTTCAAATCAATTGTTAAATTGTCTGGTAAAAGCTCAAAAACAAATTTCTTTAAAATCCAAACATAGAGAGCATCTCTCGTTAATAACATGTGGAACCCACATATCGAGCTTTGAAACGAAACCAATTCGTTTTAAGTAATAATAAACGGTTCAATTTAACAGATGTAATCTCTTAGTGATTTCACGTGTTGTTATATGGCAGATTGCTTCAATCAGTACCTTTGTTTTGTTTTCATTGGCTTCAACTGGCCATCCAGAATGTGGTGTATCTTCAATATTAAAATTGCCAGAACACAATTTTGTAAACCAGTTTTGGCACTGTCTTTCTCTCAACACATCTTCTCCAAACATGTACCACAATTTTTTTCTTGTTTGAACAGCATTTTCGTTTTTTTAGCTATAAAAAAGCAAAATATGCCAAAAATGATGCTTTCGATTTTCCATATTTGTTGGGTCACCGAAAAAAAAAAAAAAAAACAATTGTACAGAATCAAACAAAATTTTTTACAAATAAGCCTTAAAATGTCAGCTGTCGAAGTATATAATGAAAATGCAATTTAAAATAAAATTGGCTGGTAAAAATACATTTAATTCCTCTAGTAATAAAAAAACGAAATTACTTTTCAAACAACCCAATATCTAATACCTTTCATCAGTGATAACTTTTTGAATTGAAATAGCATGACTTATAGTTTGCATCAGAAGTTCATATATAGTTAATCAAGGTCTCCTGCCCCCTAAGGTTTCCATATCTGGTCTCGCTTTCATCTACAACTCCATTCTCAAGATTAAGAAGGGGGTAAAGACAGACAGACAGCAATGGGAATTTATTGGTTTACAATTTTTCAAATTGCAGCCCAAAAATGCAGTATAATCCAAATAATCACCCCAATTATGATCACACTAATTAAAAATGATTTCATTAAATTTTATTACTTACTTCATAAAAAAAAAATGCTAATAATAATAATTACTTAAATTAAGAGTTCAATAAATATATGTAAGGACTTACATTTTATAACAGTTCTTAAATTTAATAATAAAATATATGTCTGAAATATATTTAAGAAGTAAAATCATTAAATATACAAATACATTAAATAATAATAAACCCAATAACTATTTTAAATGGTATGCGTAATTTACTGCAGAACAACCATCCATTTCGTCTTAAAATTCAACACTAAAATTACAGCGAACACATGGCAATTAGGGATTGCAATCCAGCAGTGTTTTGAATCCAGCTGGATTTTTGCTGGATTTAAATCATTCCAGCTGAATCCAGCGCGGATGTATTTTTGGTGCAATAAAGTGTTATCTGTCTATCTATCTATCCTGCAATTTATGTTTTTTTAATGAAATAAAACATTTTTTAAAAATACTTAAAAAGCTTTTATTATTTAGACTGGTCACTATAAATCAGTAAAACTTCTTACACATTTAGGTAGTAAACTTAACTTTGGTTCGGTTTAACATTTGAGATAGAGATAATTAACTTTAAATGTTTAGTTAGATTATAATTATAATGTAATCTTTAAGTTAAATAATAGCAAAGGTAATTCTACTGATTAATTTATGTTAATATATTATAATAATGTAAGGACGGATAATCAGTGGCTTAGTGGCTATCAGTCTTACCAGTTTTCATATATAGGCTCTACATATTAGTCTGTAGTTATTTATAGGTATATAAAACTATGTACTGGAAGTAGAATAAGTTAAATAAACTACACCTTTATCAATCCAGCAAAATTTAATAAAATAATAACGTTTTCAATCGTTTTTAACGATCTTCCTCGGTTACAAAAAAAATAGAACATTAAATATAGAACATAAAATGTGTTCGGAATAAATATGAAAATTAACGGAAAATGCCCAAACGGACAAAATATAGATAAATAAACAAAATAAATAGCGGAAAAAATATATACAGGGTGTTTTTTTTAAACTGACGGTACTCAGAAACATCTGTAGAGCAATCTAGCAGCCGGACTGTCGCCAAATTTGGGAGAGTGACTAAGGATGACATGGAAAAGAGATTCCGTGAAGAAAAAAGTAGTACCTAAATTCGCCGGTAGAGGAGGATTTGGCGCTGTTGTAGCGAAAAAGCTACCAGCACTTCACTGAAGAAAGGGTCATCAGTCGCTTTTTTCCACTTGCATGGCCGCCTCGCTCCCCGGATCTAACCCCATGTTACTTTTTCCTGTGGGGTTACTTAAAGTCCAAGGTCTATCTTGGTAGTGTCCCAAACTTGATGACTTTGAAGGACAACATTTCTCGAACTGTGATGAACATTCCTGCGGACATGTTACGTTCGGCCATAGAGAACACGGTGTTCAGGATGCAATGAGTTGTCCAGCAGGACGGTGATCACATTGAAGAAGGGAGAAGGTTATTTGCTGATTAATTAAACTTTCGTTATTACACTGAAACCTCTGTCTGATTATTCATTCGTGTGTTTGTTAATTGCAGCTGGATTTTATGCAGATTCTTAGCTGTTTTGCTACAACAGCGCCAAATCCACCCCTACCGGAAAATTTGGGTACTACTTTTTTCTTCGCGGAATCTCTTTCCCATGTCGTCCTTAGTCACTCTCCCAAATTTGGCGACAGTCCGGCTGTTAGATTGCTCTACAGATGTCTCTGAGTACCGTCAGTTTAAAAAAAAACACCCTGTATATAAGATCCAATGAAACCAGCATTGTCCGTTAATAACATTAATTAATGTAAAAGGATCTCCACATGGTAGACAATGAGTCCGCATCTCTATGGTTTATACAACCAGTTGTCATGTGCGCCTTGCAGATTTCCAATCTCTCAAGATGTTTGACCGTTTGCCTATTCGTCGTCGTTTTTATAATTGCCGCTTGATCCCATTGGACGTTAACATCCTTCTGTCTTGCGTATGATGCCAGCGCAGTGTTGTCAAGGTTCTTACTGATTGTATATTTGTGCTCTTGAGCCTTTGTTTTAAACTGCGCATCGTTGCACCCACATAAACAAGCTTGGAATTGAAACGTTGGTTGTGTAAAGGCACCGAATATATACCCGTTGTTGAATTCCGATCCTCTTTCTTTTTATCGTTTCTTAAAAGTTTGAAAACAGTGGGATTACGTCGGTATACAATACGAAAATTATTAGACCTGGCAGTACATCTATGTATCTTGTTTAAAAAATGGGATGTAATTAAGCACTATTCTTTTTATATTTATTCCAAACACATTTTATGTTCTATAGTTAATGTTGTATTTTTTTGTAACTGAGGAAGATCGTTAAAAGCGATTGAATACGTTATTATTTTATTAAATTTTGCTGGATTGATTAAGGTATAGTTTATTTATAAGTAATTTAATTATTAGTGTTAGTAAAGTAGTGAGTAAGTAATTAGTAGCAGTCTAGTAGTTAGCAAAGCAGCAACGCGACGACGTAGACTTTTTCGCAATTATTTAGAAAGTTAATTGAGTATTTGCGGATCCGCAGCGCTGGATCCAGCACCAAGTGCTAGATCCAGCAGGCCGAAGAATGCGCTGGATCCAGCTGGACTGCTGGATGAGGGATCCAGCAATTGCAATCCCTAATGGCAATAGACTGTAATACACTAATTTGGCCTAAAAATGACACTTAAATCAGCCTGGGGTTAAGGAGTCTTAGTTTCTCCCATTCTTTCTACTATGAGAATAGTTGATTTCCTACTTATGCTGGACTAAACTCATATAGTAGAATTTTAAAATATGAAATTTGGAAAAAAAAATCAATAATCTTGAACCAACAGGTGCAATCCTGCCATGAAAACTTAAACCAGTGAATAAGAAGCTGAAACAATCCTATTAATTACATTTTCAACAAACTGAAAATACTTTAGTTTTCTTTTTCAGTTTGTTCAGTTAGATTCTGATCTTGGGTTTATTTTTTTCATTTTTTTTCTATTGACTGTTTTAAGACCAAATTATGTTATCAAAGCTATAATAAATAGTGATAAATGATTCAAAAAACAACAGAATTGCAACAAAAAAATAACAATGATGGTCAGATGGAAATTGAAATTAGGGACAGAATTATAAAAGGAAGATCTATGATAAGAACATTAAATGGAATCTTATGGGATAAACAAATATCTTTAAAAACAACAAAAATCTCTTCTTTAACCAATGAGTCGTGTACGACTGACTATTGGTGACTTCATAGACGAGTTTCCTCCAGCGAGTTCTGTGTAGTGCCCAGTCTTTCGGATATTTGAGTTCCAGGCTGGTATCTGCTTTGATATTATACATCCTCTTGGTACATTGCCTTCCCCTTTTCCTATGTCCCTCTACCATTCCCAGAATGATCTATTTTTCCAGGGAGTCAGCACGAATGATGTGACCAAAGAACTTTAACCTCAAGTGTGCAATCATTGCCTCCAAGATTTGTGGTTGAATTTTATCTAGGACTTCTTCATTAGTTGTTCTATCTGTCCACAGGATTCAGAGGATCCACTGCCAACACCAAAGTTCAAATGCATCTATCCTTCTTCTCTCACTTTTTCTTACTGTCCAGCTTTCACAACCATAGGTTGTGATTGGAAACACAATTGCCTGGACCTGTCTGGCCTTAGTAGATATTGTGATATCTCGGTTTTTCCAGATGTTGTCCATCTTGGTTAGAGAGGTGCGGCTCAAGGTTAACCTTCACTTAAACTCCTCTGTGCATGCTCCTGTTCTGCTTAACTTTGAACCAAGAAAGATGAAGTCATCCACAATCTCTAGTTCAGTCATGGCCAACATACGGCCCGCGGGCCGGATCCGGCCTGCGATTAATCTTTCAATATTAGCTACTTAACTTCCAATAATTGGTTGAATGGATTCGCGATACTTATTTATTTTTTAAAAAACTTCCATTGTAGAAATTTACAACTTTTGTACTCATCTGTGTGATAGTGCCAGAATAAAACAAAATGATAAATTTAAAATATTAATATTTATCTTAATGTATGTTAGACAGTAATTCAAGACATATGGATGATATTCAATTTAACTTAGTAATTCGTGTGCTTTGCTAGAAATATAATACTAATATATTTAAACATTTATTTACTTAAATGAAACGTTTTTGTGTTTAACATTTTTTAATTTTAATATTTCTTTCGGCCCGCAAAAAAATTTTTCTTTCCAATTCAGCCCAGGGGCAAAAACTGTTGGCCACGCCTGCTCTAGTTTGTAGTCATCTATTGTCACTTTCCCATGCAGTTCAGCTGTCGTCATGACCTTGGTCTTTTGAATGTTGAGCTTCAGGCCCATCTTCTCACTCTAGTCTTTTATGCTCTTGATTAAA
Source organism: Centruroides vittatus (assembly GCF_030686945.1). Taxonomy (NCBI): domain Eukaryota; kingdom Metazoa; phylum Arthropoda; class Arachnida; order Scorpiones; family Buthidae; genus Centruroides; species Centruroides vittatus. Next base: position 230,962 of record NW_027122009.1, read on the forward strand.
GTGACCAGATCTTCCAACTCTGCTAGTAAAGTTGTATCATCTGCATACCTTAAATTATTGATGACCTTGCCTCCTACGTGGAAACCAAGGTCTGTATCTTGAGAGGCTGACCTCTTGAAAATCATCTCTGTATATATATTAAACAGTGAAGATGAAAGGATGCATCCTTGCCTGACTCCTCTGTCCACTATTAGCCAGTTTGTGTCACCATAGACTGTTCTCTCTGTTGCTTCTTGGTTGTGATAGAGTGCTTGAAATAGATTGATGATGTGATCAGGGAGGTCCATGTCCTTCAGTGTTTTCCACATTTTATTGAGGTCTACACAGTCAAAAGCTTTACTGTAATCAATAAAATACATGTAGACATCTTTCTGAAATTCTATTGCTTTTTCCATTATCCATCTGATGTTTGCTATATGATCCATGATCCCTTCCTTGTTCCTCTGCCTTTCCTGAATCCTGTTTGTTCTACAGGTAGCTCCCAGTCAACAAACTGTTGAATCCTGTGCTGTATTATTTTGAGAAGAATTTTGCTAGCATGCGATATCAGAGCAATCATGTGATAGTTTGAACAGTCCTTGTAGTCACCCTTCTTAAACAAAGGTATGAAGATGGATCTCTTCCAGTCAGTTAGCCAACATACTGATGACCATATCCCTTAGCAAAGTTTTATCAGAATCTTGACAGACACTGCTTTGAGAAGTTCTATTGAGATTCCATCAATTCCTGGTGCTTTTCCTTGTGACAGTGCTTCCACAGACTTTAGAACTTCACATTCTAAGATGCATGGCTCTTGTATCTCATCTTGTTTGCAAGGGTTTGTAGGATCTGTTCTATTGACTGTTGAGATGGTGGGAATAGTTCAGTCACATATTCCCACCATCTTTCTTTTATATCCGGTTGATCGTGTAGTACAATCCCATTCTTGTTTTTGATCATTCCTTTTTTGGCTTTAACATTTGATCTTAACTCTTTAATCTCCTTGAACATTGGCCTGGTGTGGCCTTTCTTGCTTTCTTCTTCAAAGAATTGACATTTCCTGATAAGGAAAGCCTCCTTGTCTTTGCATGCTGCCTTTTAGAAGTCATTGTTCAACTTCTTGAACTCATCAATCATGGCATTAGCTTTTGCTTGCCATCTTTTTCTTTTTTCTCCGATTTTCAGTGTCTCCTCCATTAACCATTTTTTGTTTTTCTTCTTTGTTTTGTACGGAACTGTGATCTCAGCAGCTATTAACACATTTTGTTTTATTTTCCTCCACAGATCCTCCGAGTTATTATCATCGCAGCAAAGTGCTTCAAATCTGTTCTTGACTTCTACAGCATATGCTGTAGTTACTTTCTCCACATCAACCCTTTTTGTTGGATTAGTAGGTTTGAAACTGCACAGCCTCAGTTTCATCTTTGCCATGAGTAGCTGATGGTCTGAGTTGCAGTCAGTACCCGATAATGTTTTGACTACAGTAATGGAGCTTCTCCACTCTTTCTGACACAATACATAATCAATTTGATCTCTGTATTGTCCACTTGGAGAGGTCCAAGTGTATAGATGCCTCTTGTGCTGTTTAAAGATTGTGTTCATAATTATCATGTCATTTTCCAGGCAAAATTGTATTAAACAGTCTCCTGCCTTGTTTCTCTCTCCAAGACCATGTTTTTCAACAGTGAGTGGTTCTTCAACAGTGCCCACTTTGGCATTAAAATCTCCTAAAACGTAAAACATTTCCTTCCTTGGTATGGTTTTAATTGTGTTGTGAAGTTTGTTGTAGAATGCTTCTACTTCCTCTTCAGTGGAGTCTATCGTGGGGACATAAACTTGTATGAAGTTTATATTCATGGGTTTGCTGTTGATTTTGATTAGGATGATTCTCTCATTACTGGCATTATATCCACTAATGCACCTGACGACTTTTTTGTTGACTATAAATGCCACGCTTTCACGCCTGATGTTATCCTTTCCCGAGAAATATACAGTGTGATCATCAGATTGGAAGAAACCATCCCCTTTCCAGTGGAGTTCACTGACTCCTAGAATGTCAAAGTTGCATCTTATCATTTCTTTCTTTACTATCTCCAATCTGCTGAGGGTCATTACTCTTACGTTCCAAGTTCCCACTTTTATGTTGTTCTTTGTGAAGCACAGATTGACCCTTTCATCAAGAGTATCAGCCATAGGGTGCTCCTCAGAGTTTGACCCTGCTACTTCATCCAAGTCTGATTGAACAGGCGATACAAACTATGCTCTTCTCCAGTAACCGGTAGGTGATCAGGCAGCCTGGAGGATCCACCATAACAGAACTTCCTTTGTAGCTTGCCATGAAGTGTTCTGGTAAAAATAGCATGGTGGTTTACCAGTTCCTTCCACGCCCCTTTTCCTTTCTCATCCGGGCTTGGGACCAGCAATGGCAGAGTAAAAAATAAACATATATAAATCATTAGTTATAAGCGTGATAACATATGGAGCAGAAGTGTGGGTATTAAATTCAAAATTTAAACCTAAATTATAATCCACAGAAATGGACTTTTTGAGAAAATCTGCTCGATGTTCAAAACTAGATAAAGTAAGAAATGAGGAAATTAGGAAAAAACGGATTATCAAAACTCTATAGTCAACTATATCCATAACAAACAATTAACTTGGTTTGGCCATGTTCGGAGGACGGAAGAAGGTAGACTACCACAACAGATATTGAAATGGATTCCGACAGGCAAAACGAGGAGAGGAAGGTCGCAGACTACATGAATAAAGGAAGTAACGAAAGCTATGAAGTACAAAGGACTGACAGAGGAGGATTGTTGAGACAGAACAGAATGGAGAAAAAAAGTTTGGGCACAGGAAGATGCGTAAGCATTATTAACCTGTACAATAATAATAATAATACAGGATCAGGTCATAAATACTAAAAACTACAGAAAACACATACTCAAAGATGCAACACTCACAAATGACACATGCAGAAAATGTCACATCATGCCAGAAACTATACGACACATCACCTCTGGTTGCAAGCTCTTGGCACAGACAGATTATTTACACAGACATAACCAAGTAGCAAATATAATACACCAAGAGCTTGCAAACAAACACAAATTAGTAGACATCCACGAACCATACTACAAATACATTCCACAGACAGTTTTGGAAAACAACACGCACAAAATGTACTACGACAGAGCCATAATCACAGATAAAACAATTTACCACAACAGACCAGACATCACACTCATTGACAAACACAATAAAATCACATACATTATAGACATATCCATTCCAAACACTCACAATATACAAAACGCATGCACTGAAAAAATTAGCAAGTACACAGAACTCGCCCAGGAAATAAGGCATCTGTGGAGGATGGATAGGGTGCTTATTGTACAGGAGGGTCTAATGATGTGTTCACTTGTTTATAATCGATCAGCGCCGCCGTAACTTATCCGTTACAATTCCCAGACACGCACCTGTTATCAAAGAGTTGACCGTTACGATTTGACCGTTACGAGATTGACGGTTGCGATTTGCGCTGATTGATTATAAACAAGTGAACACATCATTAGACCCTCCTGTACCTGTTGTTCTCTCCTCTACAGGTGTCATACCACACACACTACACAAAAGCCTGGGCACATTAGAATTGAATAGAAACACATATATCACTCTACAGAAGGCCACTATATTGAATACATGTCATATTGTGAGAAAATTCCTGAATACAGACACACACACTGATACACTTCTTTAATTTCTGTTTTGGTTACTATGCCTTGACTTTGGTCTGGCATAGTACTTAGCCACCGGTGTTAACCGAGTATATCTAACTTAACCCAACATAATAATAAAACAATTGATATCCAAAGTAAAACATGAGATGTAAAAAAATATCATTCCAAGTAAAATTTTTTTCTTGGGAGCTTCTCTTTGGCAAAGATAAGCTTGGCACTTCAAAGCAATTCCATAAGTGTTTACTTTCCAGCCACAATTCCATCACGAGCTAAAAGTGTTCAATGGTTTTATCCACATGTTCATTGGTGGACTTTAATAAAAGATATTTTCTGAAAGTATGGACAGAGCATGTCTCATGAGATACACAGCATTTTGCTATGAAATGGACTTTATGGGTTAAAAGCCTAAAAAAGAAAATATTACAATTAATTTTGTAAAAAATATGTCACTAGGTAGTACAAGGGTTAACACTAGAATGCCTGAATTGAGCCTATTCCAAGAATGCTTGCTAGCAGTCAACTGACTTCTATTATTTCTTTTGTGTTTTTGACTATTTTTTTAATCATAGAATATTAGTATAGTATGTTTCTTAACTCATTCAATCTTGTTCTAATCAAGTTTGTGTGTTTATTTAAATATTAATGTGTCTATTCAGTAAAAAAAATCGTTTTCAAGAAAAATATTTTTATTCACATAAACTCATTGCCATAAAAATTTGCACACCAAGGAGTTGTCACATTGCTGAGAAACTTGGCATGCAGATAAGTCTCAAGCAGATATGGATATGATTAGTCATAGCATGATGGCTCATTGCATAATGCCCAACAGAAAACATTAAAGTGTCCCCCCCTTAGCCTAGAAAAAAGCATGCAAAGGCATTCTGTCTGTAGTTTACCTGTTTCAAAGGGACACTATCACTAGAAATGTCTTTACATCACAATCAAAGACCACATGAACAACTAACTGAGTTTGAATGGGAAAGGATTGTCAGGTTGAAGAAAAGCCAGATGGTCATCTTGTCAAATAGACCATTGTGACAACACTGTGATGTTGAGACCAGTAGACGAGAGAGCTCACACACACTGCACTTAGGCTCAGGACACCCTCAGCAGATCACTAGCTGAAAGGATCACATGGTCCTCCAACAAGCATGCACACAGCCAACCATATCATTGTCCATCGTCCAGACACAGGTGATGTCATTGTTACAGACCCCCGCATCTGTCTGTACCATTTGAAGACTTGAGTAAGGAACATTTAGTGTAGTAATGGCCATTGCATGTGCTGCCATTGACACCACCCACCGTCACCTATATTTGGAGTGTATCGCTCCCAGACTGCAATAGAATTGTCATTTTGTCCATTACACACATTATTCTTTGAGTGAATGTATAAAAACAATATTCTGAATCGGTTATCTGTCAAAAATGTTCCTTCTTTATCTCTAAGAAAGAAACATAGATATGAGAAATTCAAACATGTATTTCAATCAGTTTATCTAGAGATTATACAATTCAAAAAAAACTATCAGATTGATAATTGAATGGAATACATATACATCAGAAGTGCATCAAGCTTTTTAAGGAAACAAAACATAAAAAGCAGAAGTCAGGTTTAATAAACATTTTTGCCATTCCAAGCAACAATGGCTCTGTAAAATAATTTGATATAGAGCAATGGGCAGATTGGATATAGATAGTTTCTATCACAAAAATTCGTTTCTCTCGTTCTGTGGAATCTATTCTTCGCGTGTTTTGTAATGTGAACTTAAGTCATGCAGAATTTTACAAGTTTGTAAAAAAGAAATGCTCAAAAGGGTGACTAGTAACCAATATGACAAAAACGAAGTAATATTAGTACTTTAATTGGTTTAAAATTTATTTTGTTATTATAATTACAGTTAAAATGTAATGTACTTTATTTTGTGTCATTAATTAACTTAACCCTGTAGCAGACAAGTATATGCATCACCCAGACATATGTCAATATTTTTGCATAAACATTTAAGATCACCTATCTATTCATTGAGCATCTTGTCTTTCATTTAGAGACATCCTATTCATTTGCATTTTAAAATTGAATTGATATATTTCTTATAAAAAGCATGTCTCCTAGGCATACATAGTGACATATACACAATCATGTAAGTCAGGGATGAGCAACACGCGGCCCACGGGCCACTTGTGGCCTGTTAAACATGTGTATGCGGCCCGCCAAGCATTTCTAAAATTGAATTTATTTTATCGACTTTCTCCCATTAATATATTGTTATAAAATTAATTATAATAAAATGGTAGTACATACTAAACCGAAACAATTTTTTGTGATGAGTTACTCACTTGTCGGCAACTTGTTTAAACATGCAATACGAACGCGCCGCGTCTGTGCTTGTTTGTGTTTGCTTCTGTCACACAGTCAGTCAGACTGGTAAGCTGTTAACTAGCAATTTTAGCAATTCTTGTTTCTTGAAAGGCGTGAGTGCAATATTATTGTTAAAAAGGTAATATTAGTTTTTTTTATTCAAAATTAAGTTTTCCTACAGATTTTTTTAACTTTCAAATTTTTAATCCATAATAGCATGTCAGAAAAGCAAACAAAAAAACGGAAGGTTGCGAATGAGCACAGGCATTTCCAAGAAAAATGGAAATTTGATTATTTTTTCACTTTCATCAAAGATAAAGCTGTATGCTTAATATGCTCAGAGACTGTGTCGACATTAAAAGAATATAACATAAAAAGGCATTACAATACAAAACATGAACAACAATAGAAAAACTTAACAGGACAACTCCGGATAGATAAGTTTAATCAAATAAAGAAAAACTTGGGAAACCAACAGGCTATTTTTAAAAATCAAGCTATTTTATCAAATACGGCAGTAAAGGCAAGTTTTGTTGTCAGTCAAACACTGGCAAAAAAAATGAAACCCTTTGCGGATGGAGAGATGATAAAAAAATGTCTGACTGCTGTTGCAGAAATAGCATTTCCTGATAAAATAAATATTATTTCAAACACTAGTTTATCAAGATTCACTATTGCAAGGAGAATTGAAAACTTGTCCGAGAACATAGCAACAACGCTTCGTGAACGCATTGCAAAATTCGAATACTGTTCTTTGGCACTTGATGAGAGTTGCGATATTAGCAATACAGCACAACTGGCTATATTTATACATGGTATTGACACCAAATTTAATATTACTGAAGAATTCTGTTCACTGATTCCAATGCAAGGGACTACAACCGGCAAAGACCTGTGCGATGAACTAAAGTCTGTGTTGGAAAATTTTTCAATTTTATTAGAAAAGATTATTGGCATATCGACAAATGGAGCACGAGCAATATCAAGCCCTGAGGTAGGAGTATCGGGAAGGCTATTTCAAGACATTAAGGTCACAGGAAGGGAAATATTCGTTAACCACTGCATAATTCACCAGGAAAATTTGTGTGCAAAAAGATTGAGTTTGCCAAATGTCACAGTACCAATAATTAAACTAATCAATTTTATAAAGTTGCGCGTGTTAAATCACCGTGAATTTAAAGAATTCCTGAAAGATTTAGAAACTGAATATGGCGACGTGGTCTTTAATACCGAAGTACGTTGGCTTAGTAGAGGTGCAATGCTAAAAAAGTATACAACTTAAAAATCGTAATACAATTGTTCTTGGATATGAAGGGATATGACTTTCCTCATTTTGGTAATAAAGAATGGATGTGTGATTTTGGGTTTCTTATCGACATGACTCAGCATCTCAATGATCTTAATGTGAAACTTCAAGGCAAAGGACAGTTTATTCCAGTGGCGTGCCGTCATTGGAAGCGATGGAAGCGCCGCTTCCACCTTCCAATGACCTTCCCTTGTATTTTATAAAATATAAATTTTCATATTTTAACATACTTTGAATTAATTAAAATTAATATTTTATTATAACTGCATTATGTATCTTTTACAAATTTCTATACTACATGTGAAAAAAAACAATAAGATTGCTATTGTATATTCGAATAATTCAGTGGTGGAAGGAATGTCGAAACTGGGTCAGTTTCTAATCAGCCAGATTATATAGGCATTAGCACATGCGGTTTACAGTGCACCAACCTCACCCGGTTTAGCTGGTAGAAGCGACACACACGTAAAGAGTCCGACTTTATATCCCGGAGCGGTTGTGGGCTGTTAGCCGCCTGCCTGTCAACTTCCAAGCAGCCAGATTATAGGCATTGGCGCATGCGCTTTACAGAGCACCAACGTCACGGTTTAGCTGGTAGAAGCAACACACGCAGTAAAGATAGCATTTTATATCCCGAAGCGGTTGTGGGCTGTTAGCTGCCTGCTAGATATTCGGCCACCCTCGCCCGATTATGTGAATCATGAGCAGACTAGATCAACGGCGGGCAACCCCTGGCCCGCGGGCCAGCTACGGCTCGCGAAAAGTTTCTATCCGGCCCGCAAGATCTTTAATAGATTATTAAATTGGAAAAATAACTAATTAATAGTTATTTTTCCAATTCTTTGTAATTTTCGAAAACGATAAGAAAAATAAATGTAGTAATTAACTTTTTATTTATTTATTTCATATTTGCAGACTAAAAACATTACAAGTCACAAGAAGGCGTCAATTGACTACTACGGCCCGCGGAAAAAAACGTAAAATTTATTCTGGCCCATGTTATAAAAACGGTTGCTCACCCCAGACTAGATGTATAACTTAACCCAACCGATAGGAGTTTACTAGCATGTTTTTATGATAGTTCTGTTTTAAAAAAGGAGTTTTAAAAAAATCCATTAAAATATTTGATATATTTATTCTGCGTTTATTCCGCTCTCCCATCTTATATTACTTACGGATTTCAATGTTAAACCGGTGATATTACGATTTAGTATGTCCCATCTGTAAGGGGATGCAGAAAAAACGTGTACAATTCTAGTACAGTGTTAAAAAATTAACTGTTACTTTGGCAGCATCATTTACAACCAAATTTAATGAATGAGACATACAATGGTACAAAAAAAAGCTCTAGAATTTATTTTCCTTAAATTTACGATTTATATATCCGTTGTCACAAAAATTTGTCTTTCCACTGTTTTCCCAAGACTACAGATATTCAAGTACAAAGTAACCGGTTTCAACTTATTTCTACTTAAGTAGTAGTTAAAATAATAAAATAATTAAGCGATTAGGGAATTAGAAACATATATAAAACCCTGATGAAAGAGCCAAAATTTTACTTAAACAGAAGCTTAACCGAACCAATCTCTTGCCGAGTACAGTGGGGTCTGATCTCTTCGTAATATTAGATGTAATAAAGACAGAAATTTTTCCAGTTCAATGAGAGTGACGGAAAAGTTGTAAATTTTGGAAATTTCCGTGAACACTCGTTCTAAAACGAATTAGTTAGAAAACGAACGACGGACAATCTGTTAAGTTTAACATATTTAGATTTTTACAGCTATGGTGAGAAACGTTTAAAATCTACAACAACCCTGTCGCGTCCTTTGAAATATACTAGTGATGCGACAAAAGAGGCATTTGACATTGACCGGTATCGGCACCCTCGGGATTTGGCACGCACACACCTACCTGGACCGTCTCTGATTCCATTCATTAGCCACTCGTAGGGAGCTATTTCACTAACTTGTAAGTGAATTGTTTTAAGATTTAAAAAGTAAAGAATATTTTGTTATTTTTATGTACGTTTCTTCACAAAGTTATATTTAATTATAAGTTTCTTTAAAAGTATATTTGTACAATTGAAGAATTTTTTGTACTGGGTATGTATATTCATCATACATTTTGTTTTACCAAGTAAGTTTTTCTGATAATTTTAATTTTAGCCCTTATATCGTGGCTAGTGATTCAAAAATTTATTTTAAAAAAGAAGTTTTGGCTCAAGACCGTATAATGGAAAAGAAAACATTATTAAAAGAAAAAGACCAATGCCTAAATTAAATATAAATACGTCGACAAAAAAATTTCGACATTTTGACGATAACATTTTTGACGAATGACGATTCTTTCGTAAAATTGAAGCAATTTGGAAATCAAAGTGTAATAGAATTTAACATTGATAGACAATATAAAATAAATATTGAAAATTATAATGAGATAATTACGATTAATAGGTATATCTAAATTAATAGATGTTATATGTTTTTTCTCAAAGCGAGAATTGGCATTTAGAGGGCATAGGGAATTTATTGAATCTAATAACGGAGGTAATTATATTGAACTTTCTATTTATTAAGTACGTCGGATAATCTATTAAAAATACATTTAAAGAAGTATACGGTTTTTACTGGCTTATTGAACAAACGAATACGAACGGGCCCTGACGCGCAATTAATTGATTGCCCCTGTAAGTCGGCTTCTTACAGAAACACAGCTTCCCTATCAAATGTCACGACACGCCACTGGTTTATTCACAATTTGTATGATAAAATTCGGGGTTTTGAGCACAAATTAAAATTGTAGAAACAGCATCTTTTGCAGAATAATGTGTCTCACTTTCCACATTTAGAAAAAGAAAACGTTACTACTTCTCAAAAATGCGCACAATATATAGACATTTTAATCAACGAATTTCAATTACGATTTCAAATGTTCAAAGCTGAGAAGACAGCGGTTTCCATGAAAATGTTTTCCTCGCCATTTAATATCGATGTGGATACAGTTCCCGAAGACTTTCAAATGGAAGTGATTGACATGCAGAATAATACCAATTTAAAAAATGTATTTTTCTCAGTAAACATCGAAAATTTTTATAAATCTTATGCGAGCTCTGAGAAATTTCCACTTTTGATGAAAAATGCAAAGCAAATGATGTCTCTGTTCGGAAGTACGTATGTTTGCGAACAATTATTTTCAACCATGAAATTAATCAAAAATGACCACCGATCAAGACTGAGTGATGCACGATTAGAATGCTGCGTATGTGTAGCTACCTCATCAATTCCGGCTGATATTGATCAGCTTGTATCGAAAAAACAGTGCCAAATTTCTCATTAAAAATTTCAAGTAAATTCGTTTTTCTGTTCTTTTCTTGTTTGTTTTTATTTTGCATTAAAATTTGTATATAAAATCTTTACTTTTTTTTTAAATTTTATATTTTTTTATTCTAATGTTTATTATAAATAAAGTTTTGTAAATTATTAATAAGTGTTACTTTATGTGCGGCCCGCCAAAAAATTTTAAAATTTAAATTGGCCCGTTGATTAAAAAGGTTGCTCACCCCTGATGTAAGTATATTTATACATTTTTAAAACTGTTTATTGTTATATTTTGTCCTTGTTTTATAAATTTTGATACAAACAGCTTTATTTTCTTTTATGTAATTAGAATTAACTTTAATTATCTTTTTTAGAGCTAGAAAGTGTCTTTCTGAAAATGAACTTCATAAAATTCTCCATAATGGGCCTGACATTTTGCTGTTGTTGACAATTTCTGTTGAGAATTTGTGACCATAGATGAAAAAATACAAGCATTTAGAGGATGCTGTAGTTTTGGTCAATATAATCCAAATAAACCTGCCAAATATGTACAGCAATGAGCAAGATGCAAGCTGTGAATGAGGGATTTCACACCATCTCCAGAATTGTTAACTCTTCATGAGTTATTTGTCTCCAAAGGTCAGTTGTTAATACCTATCAGTATACTACGTATTCTACATGCTTTGCATGTAGACGTGCACCTCCATGCTCACTGTCGCTTGCACCTCAGCACCCCCATGGGGTGCTGAGGTGCAAGCGCCCACACCCCCCTAAAACTATATAACATCAAGTACGCCACCAACAGTCAAGCGGGCTACTCGAAGCCGGCACAATCGCACGGGTTAAATTGTTTAAATGTGACAGTCTTTCACGATCGTCTTCTGGCATCCCTTTAACAAAAAGCACCCAAATGAGAAATACCTTCACAATTCCTACCTAACAAAAGATGGATTTCAGAAGGAAGCTATATTAGTAGTGATGTAACGAATATTCAGTTATTACCCGGTATTCGGCCTATTTTTCACTATTCGGCCGAATACTGAATATTTAAATCACTATTCAGCCGAATACCGAATATTTAATTACTATTCGGCCGAATACCGAATACCTAAAAACAGGAGTAAGAAATAACAAAAACACAATAAATTAATCATTTTTGTAACTTTTATTAATGCTGAACATTAAACTATAATTATTAAAGTTAATAAGAAATAGCATCTAACTCTAGTATTAAATTATTTCGTAGTTAAATAATAATATAGCCTTTATCTAGCCCGATATGGCATTGATGGTGTGTAGGTTAGAATGTATTGGGCATTAATGTTATTGTTTAGTTAATTAAGTTATATTCGTATTCGCATATATTTTAATATTTATACGATATTTTAAAATGAGTTACGAAACGTTTTATTGGAACTTATCGTATTTAATGAAAGAATTATTTATCTATTTCTAGAAGATGAGTAACTAATATATAATTTATTTTATATATAAAGCAAAGAATGAGCATTTTTCATTATATACAAAAGATAACATTTGAAATCATGTTAATTTTAAAAAAATTGACAAAAACAATAGCAACAAAATATCACAAAACTTCACAAATAGAAACTCCCCAATAATATATTTGAACCGTTCCACAACTGGGGAGAAACTAGACCATATTATGTCACCACTAAAGTATATCCTTAGTGTACTATTCAGTCTACAAATACGTAGTAAAAACAAAATTTTAGTGTTTAATTAAAGAGTTAAAATGATCGATTGCAAATAAAAGAACTTGGTATTTGGATGTAAGTTATAACTTACATCCAAATACCAACAACTGCCGAATCATATCGGGCTATTTACGGCTATTACATAAATTATAAACCAATTTGGCACTAGAGGTAGACGTTAGGCTCCATCTCATATTAACTTTAATAATTATAATTTAATTAATTAATTTAAATAATTTAGACCTAATGGAAGAAAAAATCGTAGTGACAGCGGGCCAATAGAGAGCAGGGTGCGCGATCCTTGCATAATGAGGTTTGTGCGCTAATTTTTATATGTGCGTTAATCAAGCCGAATAGTTTGGCCGAATATTTGGCCATTCGGCAACACTCCTGGCCGAATATTCGGTATTCGGTTGAGGCCGAATATATTATTCGTTACATCACTATATATTAGTTTTTGTTGTAAAACAAAAATCAATCATATTAATATCAATGATACATGATTCAATTGACCAAGAAACTCACAAGCCATAAATTGTTTTGGAACATAACACCACCAAAACATCAATTGACACAGTTGATCAGATGTATTAAGATACTTTAAAGCAAGAATACTGTCTTAATTCAACCAACTACCATTCTCCCAATGGTCCAAGGACACAAGATGTCCCATTATTGAGTAGGTAAACTTATGACAATCCTATGTATAGTATAAATAAGTCAATATTTTCAGTTTTTACTCATAGTAAGAATTCTGTTAATCGAATGTACAGTACATCAACATCGAACAACATAGGTATCATTCGATTAACAGATTGTTCGAAAATAGTTACAAAAACTCTTAAGACATTAAGCAAACTGTTAAATAAACTAAAAGTAAAAAATGCAGATCAACGATTTGAACTTTTGTATTAAAAAAATACGAAGATTAAAAGTTCGAAGACGAAGTTTCATTTAATAATAATAATAAATGACAAACTACTAAAAGAATTCATGTTCATATAGTTAATATCAATACTTATCATAATCAATTAAAATCAAATTACAACTTCAACCCAAATGACAAAGTTTTTTAGTTTTTAACTAATTCTTTCCATATGAAATTGATTAATGTAATACTTTTTTAAACTGACTTAAAAATTAAATACGTTAAACCAAAATATATTTCTAGTTTTATAAACATTAAAAATTGACACGAAATTTGGCATTTGCATTGACAGATATTAGAATGAATAAAAACAGAAACATTCTAACCTTAATTTTTTCGAACAGCGGGAACTTCCGAAATGAAATTGAACGCGCTAACTTCCCATTGAGATAAACGAAACAAAATCAGTGCTGCCATCTCTCAAAGTTTTAAGTATTAGAAAATTATCATTATTTTTAATATAAATTAATTATAAGTATTAATAATTAAATAGTAAAAATATTTCAAAAAATATATATTTTTTGAAATTAGTCATTTTTCATCAGTTGATTGATGTTTTCGTTTATTGGGAGTGAATCGCTCTTATCGTATAGCCACTTTTTTAAACTCTCCGCCCTGTAGGCATTAAGTGGATCTTTTTAGTAAGTCCACAATGGATAGGCCGAGTAGTGAAGAACTGAGCCCGTCATTTATCCGGACGGATCGCTCCCTAAAAACTCTGGGGTTTTCGACCCTTCCAGAATCGATCCCGGTTCCTCAGAGCGGTTTTGTTTGTTTGTTTGTTTTAGTTATGATAACGCAACACTTGGGCGATCTGCCTATGGGGGATGCCTTCCGGGAGGTCTTTTAAGGGAAACTGGCCCCTATTTAGGCGTTACAGACGTGAGAAAACTCAGAAAACTCCACGTGGTCAGCGTCCGAGCCTCCCAATGTTCATGGTACGAAGACCGCTTGGCCACAGCTGCCATCTTACCGCTCGGCCATCCTGTCGTCGTCATATAATCACTATATCTCATGACAGCTTCTTGTAATATTGGGATAAAAATATATTTAAAAAATTGGAAACTATATACGTGATTCGAGTTTGAATTAAGTTCACTTAGAATGATTTGAATTCATTCTAAATAATCCAATGATATAATCTCGCAGTAAAATATTCTACACTATGAAAGATCCAATTTCAATATTTATAATTTATATACATAATTACGTATTGTCATTTTTCAACTTCATCACACTTTTTTCTTTTTTTTTTTCTTTTTTATGGTTTCAATCTGTGGGTACTATTAAAGGCCATTATAGTTATATCCATCGTGGGTATAACTACAATAAGGACGATTGATGTGACGAATAAGTGACGAGATCCGACATATCCGAAACAAACTTTTCACGAAAACATCGTAGGTGTCATGGACATAAAGAACTCTAGACCACTTTATAATTGACCGATACAGTTTAATAAAATCGAATGTTTAGTTACAGTACACACAGAAGGATATTAACAATACAGTATTTAGAAAACACGTCCAGGCATAGCCCAACACAGAAAAATGGCTGATCCCAAAGACAAAAATTCGCGCCTTCAGACCGATCCCACAGGGTGGTTACAAAAATAAAAAACTAATTTTACGAAGCCTACCAGTACGGTTTTCCGCCCGGATTCGTTGCCGGGACACTCCCGATCGGCAGATTCACTCCTTAATAGTATCATTTCCCCTAATACACAAAAGTCAAGTTTGTAAACTTAAAGATTCCATAAATGGTGTCCAAAAACAGAGCGCCAATGATTGCTAATTGTTCTTATCCCGTAAAAGTCCGTTCAGGAAAGCACCTTACGATGTAAAAGCACTTCCGGTGTCCTTAGCGATGTATAATCCACCTCTCGTAGGCCAGGCGATTCGTTCTTCTCGAGCCAGACGATAACTCTCACTGAAGAAAGATGAAACGACGTCTCCTGAAACTGTCCTTGTAAGCGCTACGGCGGGCCGCGATCTATCAATCAGCGTCTCCGTTCTTCTGTAGCTTTCTGTCGGGTCCGCCGCTCATTCAAATCTAACGGATCGTGGAACATTCATTATTGACCAATCCCAACGAGCCACGATTCCGCCACGACATCAAACCTCCCTGAAAAATTTCAGAAATTTTCGAAAAAAGACACAGGAGTTAAGCTTCAAAGTGGGTGAACAAAATCGTGCCCTCCACACACTAACATCCATATATACAGAAAAAATACCCTTTAATTTTTTCTTTTTTTGCATGCATTTCTCAACGTTTTAAGGTCCCCTGAGTCCAAAATTGTATAATCAGAAAGTCAAAATTTTTGACTAAAATCTCCTCTATTTGCTAAACGTGTAATAAGTCCTATTAATAAACAAAGTCCAAAGTAGACAAGGATACAAATAGAAATTTATAAAAGTAAGGGCATAGAGACAAAAAAGAATTAATAGATTTCTTAGCATTCTGTGTTACTGAACACGGCCTTGATCAATCAGTTTTAATACTCGATGGTATGATTCTAATCGACTAAATGCAGTGGATTTTACTGTTTTGAATGGGTCCTTGTTGTTGATTGTAATAACCAGCAATCACAATAAAACGGAACTTATTCTATAACATAAACAATAATATAATACATGAATATTTTTTATAGCGTTTTCTTTGCAAAAAAGAAACAACACTAAAAAGCACCAACCACACCAAACGCAAGCAGGTTAAACTTTTTCATTTGTTTGCACAGTTTGCAGTTTTCAAGAGATCAGTTTGTTTAAGTTATGGCAACACAACACTTGAGCAATCTGCCTAGAGGAATGCCTTCTGGGAGGGCTTTTAAAGGTAACTGACCCCTATTTAGACGTTACAAACGAGGAAAACCCGAGAAAAATCCACACGGCCAGCCCGGCCCAAGCGGACGCTTCTTGCAGCTGTGCGACCTGCCACTGCTTGTGGACACTAAAAAGACATTTTTTTCCGTACCAATTGTCAGTGGCGCATTACCCTAAGGGGAAAAAAGGCAATTGCCTGGAGCCCCCACCAGCAGGGAGCCAAACCAATCCTTTATAAGAAAATATTTCCTCCTAAACATTTCCTATAAGAAAGATGTCTGAAGTCAACACTGTACTGTACATAGGGCTCCCTAATCGTCGGAACGAAGTGACGACTAATACTTGACTTCCTGCATTCCTTGTCAACATTATAACTCTAGAATGAGTTGTCCGATCTTGATGAAACTTTCTAGGACGACTCATCATCACTCAAGGATGAACTGATTAAAATTTCAACTCTCAAAAATGATTCATTTTTGTAGAACTGGAGATAGGGGTCAAAACGAAGATCGCGTTTTTCTTCAGTATAGATCATTTTTGAGTCATAATGTTGACAAGGAATGCATAAAGTCAAGTGTTAGTTGCTTCCTGCACGCACGTGTAGAAGCGTCATCTAGTGGTCAGAAAATACGACAAGCATTAAAACGGTAATTTCGAAAGGTAAATGTCATCGCTAACTAGATACACAACAAATATAAAGAATCTTTATAGAATAATAAGCTTTAAAAGGTTTCTTTTTAAAACGTGGAGCAGCAGCGATCAATATTGATGGCTTTACGATCCATTCTTTCCTTCGTCTTGCTATCGTTAGTTCGAAATTTCGATCTCTAAATGGAGAAGCTGCACAGAGATTCCAGATTGAAATGAAGTCGCTCAAATTCATCATCATCGATGAAATGTCAATGATTGGTGCAAGAATGCTTTACATGATCAAGAGAAGATTGGGGGAGATAAACCCCGAGAAAGATGATCCGTTTGATGGATTCTTTATCTATTTGTTTGGTGATTTTCGTCAGCTTCTTCCTGTTAAAGATACTGTACTCCTCTCTACTCGAGTGCTTTTTACAATGTAATGTCCTTGTTGGGACATTACATTACATTCGCATTTGATTCTTTTGAGAAGTTTGTTGAACTTAGTAATTCTCATAGACAAAATAGCGCAGATAGTTACTTCACAGATGTCTTACAGACTTACAACATCTAGCTTCGGGTGATTTCTCTGATACAAATCTGAACATTCTGACGATAAGAAATCGAGCCTATTTATCCAGAGATGAACTTGATCAGTTCCAAACGGCAGTAGAGCCATATCCAACAAACGAGCAAGTTAAACAAAGCAACGAAGACTACTTGCAGCCCTCTTGCTTATATAGCATCTGAAAACACTCCAGATATTGCCCCGCCTTCGTCCAAAGATGACTCAGCTCTTGGTCTCTCCAAATATTTGAATCTCTCAGTTAATGCCAGAATCATGCCGACAGTCAACTTATGGGTGCAAGGAGCTCTCGTCAATGGTTTACTAGGAACTATACGCTACACTATATATGCTCCTAATGCTCTCCCTCCAGCTCTTCCTCTGTTTATTTTAGTGGAATTCGATAGCTATCAGGGACCTTTCATCTATGATAATCTGTTTCCAATAATCCCCATAACACGCTCTTCGAACGATGGCAGTATATTGCGATCTCGTAGACAGTTTCCCATTACCTTAGCATACTCGATGACTATACATAAATCACAGGGATTAACTCTTCCAAAAATCAAAATAGATATAGGGGAAAAAGAGACAGCTATCGGTCTTACCTATGTTACATTGAGTCAAGTGAAAAAAATAACTGACTCAGTATTTTTAAAGAGTTACAATAAAAATCGCTACGAGTCAATCTGTAAGTCCAAGGCCAATAGTGATAGACAGAATTTCATGAGACGTTAGCATAGCAATAAATTAATGGCTTATTCTGACCTTATATTTGTACCTTTAAATGATCCAATAGAAATCAAATATATTGTTGAGAACGAATGATTCTGTGTTTCTTTTTTCCCTCATAATCTAGAAAATAAAGGTGCGAGCAGCTTCGTTCTGACTACACGATGATACAGCATTACTTAACTAGTTTAAATTTGCCTAGGCCCCACGAGGCTATAACGCATCAAGATCTATTGTGGGTTCGGCAAGTCCACAATAGTATCCTATTGTGGACTTGCCTGGTAGTGAGGGACAAGACGAGATTGCCCATGAAAAATTTCTAAGGGTTTTAGACCCGTCCGGATTCGTATTAAGATATCGTCATCTTCACTCAGATTAATCGCAGAAATGTAAAAATATGACGATAGAAAAATTTAATAAAACTAGTCTTAATTTTAAATACACGTTATATAATTTTAATAATATAACGAATTAAAATAATCATAAAAAGGATTTGTGTATTAAATTTTAAGCTTTGTTAAAATTTCATAACATCGTTGCTTGAAAAGTTTATCTCCGGATTGTTATTTTAAACTTGGTCTCAGTAATATCCGAGTTAGCGGCCGGATGGCTGAGCGGTCAAGGTTCGCAGCCTACCGCCTTGGGGGACCCGGGATCGAATCCAGACGGGTCGAAAAATCCTCAGGAATTTTTCGGGGGGTGGTGCATCCGGATACGTCGGTTCCTGTCCCTCACCACCCGGCCGCCCCATTGTGGGCCTGGCCGAACCCATAATGGGCTTGCTATAAGAGGCCCTCTTAGTGCCCACTGGGCGGAAAGAGTTACAAAAAAAAAAAAAAAAAAAAAAAAAAATCCGAGTTTTGTGTTATTCAAACACCATTTTGTAAATAAACATAATGCATCCGGCTGTGATTCCACTAATAAAATTAACCCACGTAAATTTCCGATATTGTTTCGGTTTTTTTTCGAAAGACGTGCTTTTTTCGAGTTTATTTATTCTTTTCTACAACAGTTAAAAAAAATAATTTTCATTCATGTATTATTTCGTGTTAATATTCGAATTGTTCCAATGTGCAGACTAAATAAAATAGGTCCCACTCCTGACAAACGGGTCTGGTTAAGAGTTTTCGGGTCTTCTTTTCCTATATAATTACCACCTAAATAGAACCAGTTTTCCTATTTAGGTGAATATAGTTTTCTATAGAAAGTTCTCCCGAGAGACATTCTCCACTTAGCAGTGTTTCGTTGCCTGATTCCATCAATTCAACCCAAATACTGGTTGTTCGACTATATTTTACAACTTTTAATTTATGTAGGGATGAGTGATTTTGTGATTTTTGCAATCATAGACGTGATTCGTTACTGTAATTTTTTAATATCAGTGATTTTAATGTGATTTGCTCACAGTTTGACGATGGAAATGCGAATATCCTAATGCTGTTTTCCAAGCTTAAAATTAATTGCAGGTGTGGTAAGACAGACAGATACAACAGATATTAGCCTATAGCATTATTATAGACACCATAAATACATAATATACTCTTGATTATGTAAAAGTCACATATAAAATTATAAATCAAATTTAATAAATATAAAAAATATACATAAACATAAAAGTAACTACAGTATGGTGATTTCCTAATAAAATATACAGTATTTTGCGAATTATTTCTGTAGGGAAGAACATTTGCTTTCACCTTAATAACAAGCTGGCAAATGAAGAATTAAAAGTTTATTTTGACAATAATTTACTGAAATATAACAAGAACCCGAAATATCTTGGTGTCACTCTGGATAGAACTTTATCTTTTACAACACATCTGATGAATTTGGCTGCCAAGGTTAATACCAGAAACAACATCCTCCAAAGGTTATGTGGAACCACATGGGGTTCTTCGCCGTCCAACTTACGGATCACTGCTCTTGGCTTGGTTTTCTCTGCAGCGGAATACTGTGCACCGGTATGGATGAACAGTACTCACATTAATAAACTGGATGCCCAACTAAATACTACCCTACGTATCATAACAGGTACTCTCAGATCAACTCCTGTCCATTGGTTACCTATTCTGAGCCATATCCCTCCATCTGCACTCCGAAGGGATAGCACTCTGCTCAGGGAATATAAGAAGATATTGTCTAATCCACAACTCCCGATTCATCAGGATATTGATAACCTCAGCGTAAACCGGCTTAAATCAAGACACCCTCCCCTATTAAGAGCTAAATCCCTGCATTCCAATAATGGACAGTCGACAACTTCCTTGTATCACAAAGCGACCACCTGGATTTGAGTTATCCAGAAATTTTTGAAGTGTGTTAAATAGGATTCGGACCAAACATGGGGTGTGCAGGAACAGTCTTTTTAGGTGGGGAAAAGTTGCATCCCCGCAGTGTGACTGTGGTGCCGAAAGATAGACTATACACCATATCTTGGAAGATTGTCCAGTAAGATCTTTTCCGGGACAACTAAGTGACTTCCTGATTGTGACTGAAAGTGCTTTATACTATATTTCTAACTTAGATTTACATTTATGATTTGTGTTCTTTCATTTTTGATTTGTGTTCTTTCATTTATGATTTGTTCTTTTCATGATTTAGATGTGTAGCCATACGCTAAATAAATAAATAAATACTCTTGATTATGTAAAAGTCACATATAAAATTATAAATCAAATTTAATAAATATAAAAAATATACATAAACATAAAAGTAACTACAGTATGGTGATTTCCTAATAAAATATACAGTATTTTGCAAATTATTTCTGTAGGGAAGAACATCAATCCACATCAATGCTTGCCTTCTCAAACCATTTTATTTTATCAATTGCCATCGACGTGTTTCGCGATCATTCTTTCCCTCCTCAATATTCGCATTTTTCACCGGATGCTCGTCCTCTGGTGTTTAAAAACAAAACTATTCTATCTGGGTCTTTTGATTAATTCTTGTGTATTATCAGCAGTAAAGATGAATAACAATAGAAAAAGCAAAGCATTCTGTTGCGTTCTAAATTGCAATTTCAAAGATTTACGGGAGCCTAATATAAGTTTTCGTCTATTCCCACACGAAAAACAGATGACTATTCGGAAATCGGTCGGTTATATTCAGAGTCGTAACTAGGGTATGGCCAACGTGGCTCCCGCCATAGGCGCCGATTTAATAAAGGTGCCAACGAGAAGGTTTTGGAATACAGTAATATGTATTCGAAATTAATAACACAAAAAAACTTCTATAATTATATTTATATAGTATTTATTATCTGTAATTTTTATGAACATATATTTCAGAAATAAACCACCATTTTTATTTTTATTTAAAAACAAAAATTAAAAAAGCGCGCCATTTTTATTCTTGGCCATAGGCGTCCAAAATCCTAGTTACGGCACTGGTTATATTTATGAGCTTCTCCGAATTCTGAAAGAGTGGATTAGACTGTTAAGAATGGGCGGTTTTCTCGATTGTCCAACTTTACATGAACAAGTTATGCTGTCAATTTTAAAAGATATTTTCTTAAAGTTTAAAAAGCCAGTAATTTTGTGTGGGACACAGGGATTTAAGCATTTCGAAGCCCTAAACTGAACTCTGTAAGTCACCTTACCAACCAGGGCCGGATTATCGAATAGGCAAAGTAGACAAATGTCTAGGGCCCGGAATTCGGAGGGGCCGGCTTCAGTGCAGAAGATTTCTCTGTTTCAAAACGAGTTAAAAATTATTTAAGAAATTAGATAGGATAGAAAAGGCTGTATTTAACAATTCCTACTAAGCTCCGCTCGACTAGCCATTATCTAAAAAAAAAAAAAGGTCAACAGCCACCCGTGCGTCAGAAGTAATGTGCGCCACGAGAGCCCATTGTTTAGGAGCAACTTATTTAAATGGGGCCCTAATTTAAATTTTGTCTAGGGCCCGCTAGAGGCTTAATCCGGCGCTGTTACCAACCATTTACAATTTTAGAAGTCAATCATAAAAAGAAAAGAATTAAATCATACTGTCTCTCTGATTCAATACGGTTATTGGAAGAAAAAGATGTGAGGTTTCACTAGTCTTCTGTTTTATAACTGAATTTCATTAAACTTTTTTACCCATTCCATTAAGAATCTTTTTTAAAATTGGTTTTATCATTTTTTTAAAAAAAGACCTTATGTTAATTCTTAGAAAAAAATTAATGAAATACTACACAAAATAAAAAGTAAAGTATATTTTGTTGGTTTGTAAAAAAATGTTTATTACAAAATTCGACATTAATTTTTTTTTTTTTTTGTACAAATGTTTGAGGCTCCTTGAAAGTCGAAGCCTAAGCAACAATTTACATAGTTTTTTACTTGTAAATCCAACCCTGATAGGACAATGTCAAAGCTGATGTTTTTAACACAAAGGGCACAAATATGTACAGTATAGAACGATCTTGCTCACTTGTTTCGATACCACATAATGAAGTATCCCGCTAGCAATAATTGTTTTGCTACTATAAAATTTCTTGATAAACAGCTACAAGCAGCATATATCATTATATCGGACAGTAATATATGATTAATTTTACATTACTAGTTACAAGCGACCCAGATAAAGTAGCCATTTTGTAAAAATTCTGCGCCCTCTATAGTTCATGAAAAACGCGAATTACGTCTAGAATATTTTCCATTTATCAGTACAATTTTTATTTTTTAATAAGTTTACCATTAAATTTGAATGAGTGACCTTAAACATGACGATGATAAAAATA
This sequence comes from Centruroides vittatus, assembly GCF_030686945.1. Classification (NCBI taxonomy): domain Eukaryota; kingdom Metazoa; phylum Arthropoda; class Arachnida; order Scorpiones; family Buthidae; genus Centruroides; species Centruroides vittatus. The sequence goes on from NW_027122009.1 coordinate 253,787, forward strand.
AAAAAGCAAATAGATTTAAGGGTGTACCCCTCTCTTAACTTAAAAATTATTTTTAAAAAGATGGAAATTTTAACACGTATTAATATAGTTTGAATTTTGAAATTGAACACATGAACTAAAGCTAAAGTGTCGCGAAATGACACATAACACGGTTATTATTATTAATTAGCACGGTTTAACAGGTAAACTGTCAATCACGTGATCACATTTGTCATTAGTAAAATAAGGATGTAGATCACCAACTATTAATAAAGTAAACAACATTCCAGTGATCACGCTTTCTAAACGAACTCATTCACAAGTCACGAATGTGATTTTAATATCTATGATTAAATCTCAGCAGGGCCATCAAAGGGTGTCCTGATGGTCCTGCTGAGATTTAATTATAGATACCCGGAAACTTTTTCTTCGGGCTCAGAGGAAACGACCTGTAGTGTCCTATCCGTATACAATTAACGATATTTTACTAACAGAAAATAAAATCTTTATTAGTAATAAAGAAACATTCTACGAATTTCATTTGTTCAAAATACAAAAAGGCTAAAGAAACTCGCTAAAAGGCAAATGTAGCCCTCTAGAACTCAGCATGCCACATGAGGCCCGCTGAGTTTTTGTGAGTGGCCCGGACGTGACCCGTAAATAATGCAGTCAAAATATAAATTTTGAAATTTTCGCGGCAAAAAATAGATTCGGTCATTTCATTCATTCATTCATTATATATTTATTAACGTAAATTAACAACTTACATAGCTTGGCACCGCAATGCACAACCAGACACAAAATACAAGAAAGAATAAGATGAGATTACATTTATAAGCAGTGAAATCAATAGCTGCATGATAATACAAAATAAAAAAAAATTTTAAATGCTAGTACAAGAAGTAAAATAAGATATGTACAGTACAATACAGTATATGCAACTAAAGGAAGGTGGTTACATAAAGGGCAACAGTAAGTATAAATGCATAACAGTACCGGCGTAAAATAATAAATTACAATATAAATTATAAATTATATAAACAAATTATAGATGCGGGATAATAGACAAGGTATAGCCAAAGAGATTTACATTAATTCATCAGAGTAACCCGAAAGTACTTGTCCACTAATTTGAGAAACAAATTGTAGGTGTCGTTGTCGAGAGTAAGCTCTTCTCAATTACATGGCCAAAACTTGTTTTTGCTTCTGATGAAGATTTCGAGTTGTGGCCTTTCGTGCTCAGTAATGGGGCAATTATAGATAGATATAGTGCAGACTGCCGTCAGGAACACCACAGATAGGGTCAAGGTCAGAGCCGTATCTAAGCAGGTGAAACAGTTGCACCCGCACAGGGCCTACTTGGAAGGGGGGCCCAAACTGCTGTTCACAAGAAATTATATTTTTAAATTTTAAATTTTTTCGCCTTTCTACAGCGCGGTTTGGCGATTACATTTTGCCTTACTTAGACCCTAGATGTCTGCTCACCAGTGCTCTCAACCGTGACGACTTTTAGAGGGACGTAGTGACGTTGCGGCAACCGCAGACAAATCAGCCAAAAGTAGCGACTTTTGAAATTTATTTATTTATTTTTTGAAAAATTTAAATTTGATTATAGTCTTCAAATTTACAAATTTTTCTCTATAGCACTCTCTGGCAACGAATATTATTATTACGATATACAAAACCGTATTTTTAGATTTTTCTACAGTGTGCAGAGCTAGAAATCTGTAAAGGTAAAATTTTGTAACAAAAGTAAATCTGCCCGAAAATTTTTTTAATTACAAAATTGATGTAATTAACGAATTTGCTGAAATGAAAGCCAGAAAAGTTCAATTAAAATAAATCTTATTAAAAATCTATTGTAATGTATTTGTTTTATTTTCCAAACCAGATAAATTAAGGGGCCTAAATTCAGATTCTTGCACAGGGCACAGGAATGGCTAGTTACGGCTCTGGCAAAGGTTATTGTTGCTGCGAGAGAATCTGTGTAGGTAAGCATTGAATTTACCATGATTGGTAATGAACTGAACACTATGATGGTTAAGCTTCATCCATTTCTTGCTGAGCAAACTATGTAAATTTTGAAAGAACTGTTTGGTAATGGAGTTGTCCCAGTCGGCCTGCCAGTTATTAACAAGGTCTTTCCTCAGCATGTATTTAAGAACCTTGGCAGGGATTTTGGAATACTCGATGGGAAGAAAGTGGTTATTGGCTACATCCTTGGCCAGAGAGTCAGCTCTGTCATTACCAACAATACCATTATGGGAACGAATCTAGTTAATATAGTATGCATTCCTGGGGTTAGTAAGGCAGTTGTGAATCTGAGAGGCGATGGGATGAAGAGTTCTCTCCCTTTTGACCAAAGACAATGCTGAGGCACAGTCACTCCGCCCACACCGCTAAGTCACTTTTGTCCTTTCTTAGAAAATTGTCGTCGCCAGATGTCAGAGCATTGTGAACATGGTGGCGCAAGGGACGGTAAAAGTAGAGCTAGACTTAGTAATTTATTGAGACCCATAGCGCCTACACGCGATATTAATTATATTATTATAATTGAGTAAACAATAAATCACACTGAATTAGCGACCATTTTATTCGAGAAACTGTAATTTATAATTATTATCAACCATGCAGGAATGTCTTCCATATACAAACGAAAAATATCTGACAAAAATATTGTTTCAAGACGAATGGGAAGCTGACTATTTTGTAGTGCAAAACAAACACCGTTTAGCAATTTGTTTGATCTGTCGTGAAAGTGTTATACACCTATCCCTCAATTTACACGGAAGATAGGTTCCTGAGAAAAACGTGTAAATCGAATTTGTATCTTTTTGAATGTAAAACCGTGTAAATCGAAAAGTATGCAAAAAAACGCATAATTTCGTTGTTTATTAATTATGAATTGTTTTCAATTTTTTAAAGGTACATAAATCAAACAAAAATATTGAAAGGCAAAAAAATATATTCTTTTATTAATTAAATACAAAGTACAAAAGAACAAAAAATAAAATCTGAAAGATTCATAAAAATGTAATGCAATTGTGTAATGTAATGTAATGTAATGTAAAAAATGTAATAAAAAATAATGTAATCGTTTGTTACTTATGAATATGAAAAATTAAAATTTTCTGGTATAAAACTATGTGCAATGAATGCAACTTCATGCGTATGGGGGAGTACCCTATATCGGTTTATCGGTTACTATTTGACAGATTGAAATAAAACTGTCACCTAGTATCCTAAATATCAACTATAACATATAATTAAGGTGGATTGGAAGATAGATGTAGATTAGAGTTAAAAATTGTTCCTTTTGATCATAGCCAGTTTATTTTCTACATTTATTTTTTAAACCGTGTAAAAGCGAAAACGTGTAAAAGAAGTACCGTGTAAAACGAGGGATAGGTGTATAAAAAACATATAATATTGCTCGCCATTTTAATACTAAACACAAATCGTTCAATGATACTTTTCTTCCGGGATCTCTCATAAGACGCGAGAAATTGGCTATTTTAAAAAAGTCATTACAACATCAACAAAATATTATGTCTGTGGCAATAGCACAACATGCAGCTGTAACAAAGGCATCGTATGAAATTCGTTATATACGTGGTAAACATGAAACCGTTTACTGATGCTAAAATTGTGAAAGAATGTTTTTAAGCGCTTCCAATGTACTATTTGATAAATTCAGTAACAAAAATCAAATAATTTCGGAAATAAAAATAATCCAGCTTTCAGATTCTACCTGTGTTAGATGTATTGAAGACCATATTTGTGATAACGTAATTGAAGACTTGAAAAACTGCAAGTTTTTTTAGTTTAGCAGCTAAACTAAAAAACTGTCTTATGTGAAATTACAAGAAATTACTGAAAATTTCTTGGGTTAATACATAACATCAATACGTATTTGTGATTATAAAGTATAATCAATTTTTTTTGTTTTTTCTTTTACTAAAAATATTTTTAATTTATCAAAGCCTATATACGGTAACTTTATATATGGACTTTATACAGTAAATGTGGGAAGTGAATTCGAAGCATACCTTCTCCAAATAAATAGAGCGTGAAAGAGAAGCAATAAAGAAGGCGCGGTGTCAGCGGTAGTCTTGACCGCAGTTGTATATGCCGGGGCAACCTGTAATAGTCTTTTCAACAAAGACTGTACTTGTATTGTTTTTAATTGTGACTACTTCTCTTTTAATTGAGAAATAAGACATATGTAATACGTATATATTTCTATTTTATTTTATTTGATTTAGTCATAGGACTACAATAATATGATTATTAATTAATATATCAATATTATATTTTATTATCGATCTAGGCCTATATTGATATAGATTACCGCGATAAATATTAGTCATATGCAACGAAACATGTCAAATGTCTTGATATACATAAATAATAACATAATCCAGTTTTGATTAAGACAAAGGAATCTGCCGGATTATTTAGCGGGCTATACATGTATTAATAAAGCTAATAACTAATTAAATACAAATCAATTTGGCTAGAGGTAGGCGGTTATGACGTCTATCTGTAAGTTGCTGACTTTTGAGGGCAATAAGTTAATTGCGCGTCAGGAAAACCTAGGGGCGAATCGTATGTGGGTGGTGGCGGCGGCAGAGGCAAAGATGACAAGTGTCTTACAAACACCGTGTATTTTTGACATAAATTCAACTGACACTACGAACAAACACAGACTATCTTAAAGATCAGACGTGGGGTAGGATGACCGTTGATCTCGTAGGATTGTCCAAAAGCCGAAGACAGTGATGCAGCTCCGGGGCAGAGACGACGTAGGCGAGAGTGTCTTCTTAGATAAGAAGTCTTGAAGAGACGGAGAGGGGTCGGCTGAGATGGAACAGTTCAAGGTCGGAGAAGATGTGACGCTGGTCAACCACTGCCAGAATTGGAGGAGAACCGACTTCTTGACCTTGAGACTCGGGGGTTTTATAAGATTTTCCCTCGAATGTCACCCTTTTGATTGGTCCCGTTTCCCCTCTCCCTTACCCCGATTAGTCATTCTTTTGTCTCTAGGCGAAAACCGAGACCGATCCGGGTCGGGAAAGGTCCAAGAGGTGTCGTGTTCGTATTTTACTCCATTATGGCCTTTTTCTCTGACGTTTTGGACTCAAACGATTTACCAGATGTTCTTGTGGCCGTTTATCCCCTTATCGGTTTCGGACTCACATGACTTAACAAATGTCCTTTTCGGTCATTAACCCCCCTTTTTCTCGATTGTTAGACCCGACACTTGTTCGCGAGCACTTTGACAAAGTTCCCTCTCTCTCGGCTGACATTCCCCTCCGTCGTTTATCATCGCGTCGCGTTTGTTTTAAAATACGTAAATAGTTTTCTTTCCGTCTGGTCTACATCACTAGCACAAGCTCTTGTTCCGGTTTAACCTCCGAAATTTTTCGACTTCGGAACTTTATAATTACCCGTAATTTCGACTCGATTTTAGGAGTCTCACAAATCCTCTCTTGATAAATTTAATAATTAGAATTAAAATTACATTAATTTTAAAGCGCACAGTAGCATTATTGCAAGTAGTTACTTATCAAATCATCATGTTTTATATGTTTTTCGTAAGTTTTAATAATCATTAAAAAATCATATATTAATATGGAATGAATTAAACAATTTTCATAATCATGCAATTATTGGTCTTAGCTGAAATCAACGTAAAATTGTTTCTATGAATTGTTTGTCTTAATATTAACCTACAATGCTCGCTAAGGATATAATTAGCATTTGTAATTATCACAACTGCTGTAAAATATTTACTTCTCTGTGAAAGAAGCCGTTAAACTTCTGAAGTTGGGCTCTAAAATCAGGGACGCCCAGAGGGAAGCAAAAGAAGTGAATTGTCCAGTACCCGAAAAAATGGGTCCCATATACAGTGAATTTTTTTACTTCTTTTACTTTAACGCAATAATTTAATTTGCTATAAGACACTCAATTAGGATAGCCAAATGTTTTTAACATTTGATTGTAGAATCAATCTGTCAATCGAGCAATTTTATTACCACGTCAATATAATATAACCAATTTATAGGTCCTAATATAAACAATTTATAGGTCAATAAATAAATAAATTTTTGAAAATAACCGAAGTTCAATCACTTTTAGACCTCATTTTCACTACTTTTGAAATGTGTTCCCGGTTGGGTTGTAAATGGTATATATGGTCCGCTTACCTCAATACTTAATTTGCTCCAGGACCCCGTTACTCTTTGGGAAGGCCTGCGGAAAGCATTCGTTTGTTCTTGCTAAATGAAACAAAAATTAATTTATTTCTATTTTATTTTAGTTACGAAGAGAATATTACTGTATATATTTACAAGAGAGGGATAAATCTTATATTTCAGACAGAAAATAGTCAAGAAATGTAATGAAACATCAAATAAATAATTTCCAATTTATTTATTTTGTCTTTCCCGTTCCGTGAGCACAAAGCATTAAAAAATAATAATAATAAAATGCATCGTGTGTTTGGTTAGGCCCACAATGGGGCGCCAAATTTTAAAAATAACGACTTTTTTAATAATACTATCTAACAAGTAAGAATTATAAAAGAAATAAAGAAGCATGTTCCATTTTTCATTTATGACAATTTGACAATTTTTCGATATTTTTTAAAAATTCTCTTTACGGGAACACTCGCCCCTTCCCCTGATTGCGCCACAATATATATTTATAATAACATAAAGTATATAATAATTCATAAAATAATAGATACCGATCAAAATATCGATGTTGTTACGACGAAAAATATTTATCATTTATTTATATTTAATATATCTTCGAAAAAGGTTTTCATTTATACAAAATTCTTTTCCTCTCCGATAGTCAACTGACAACTACTAATAAATACTATTTATTGGCAGCTGGTTCTCGAACACCTGCAAAATTCCCAAGACCATTAAAGGGCCGGAATCTCTAAAGCAAACATAAAACTAATCTATTGTATTGTGCTCTCTGTTACTAGTCATTTTAATTACTTAAAAACACTTTAAACTAGACCGTAATCCTATCTCCATCCACAAAATGACGTCTACAAAGAGATTCCTGCCATAGGTGAAGGTAGGATTACAGTCCAGTTTAATTTCAATTACGGTATTTACTTAAGCAACTTCGGAACATCAACTACAGTGTTACTGTTTTAAAATATAGGAAATGAAAAAAAGCTCACTTTCCTGCATTTTGAACGCCAATTTAATGCCTTAAAAACAGAATTGACTGAACGTAATTTCGGTTTAGCCTATTTTTATTTGCAAATTTGAAAATAATTCCAGACAGGTATAAAAATTTCATTAGTGACTTTCTTATGAATGTTGAAGCCTCGAGAATAAGTTTCATTTATTTGCAAATTATTTTCTTTAAAATGTATTAATCTTTAAAAGATTTGGCATTAAATTATTCCAACCTTTTGCTAGTCAATTGAATTTTATTAACGAACACGTTTCAGGGTGACCTAAATCCAGGTCTATTTGGGACAGTTCCGGATTTCTCTTGTTTCTAACCTTCGAAATAGAATAAAATTTTAAATTTTAACACACCGACTCTCAGAAAACGGCATGAAAAGGAAGCGACGAGTGACGCCATAGTGTATCAAAAGAAAAATTTAGACATCAGTGTCGAAACAACTTTCAAATTTATGTATAACAATATTACGGTGGAGTCTGAACAAAATTGGAGAGGGTCGAGCGTGGAGGTTTGCTCAGTTGGCGTGACTTTTATGGCCACTAAAGATTCAATATATCCAAATAGGTACACATGTCATTGTCAGTAAAGTATAGAAAAATCCACAAATAAATGCCCCCGAGCTTGCTACTGAGGCTTCTGTAGAATTTAGAGTACAAACATCGGCGGAAAATGTGAGAAGAATCTTAAGAAATTTCCTAAGTGGCTGTAAAAGTTATGTTGCTAAGAAAAAGCCATTCATCAACAAAAAAGATTAAAGTTTGTAAAAGAATTTTATACAAAACAAATAGCATTTTAGAACTCATTTTTTACGGTCGAACGAATCTAAATTCAATGTTTTTGGTTCAGATGGAGAAAATCAAGATAAGTATGGAGAAGTATGGAGAAAATCTAGATAATCATTAAAAATGAAAAACCTGAACCCTACATATGGAGGTGATTAAGTGTTGGTTTGGGATTGTATGTCTGCAAGTGGTGATGGAACTGAAATTCGTTGATGGAATAATGAATCAACGTGTGTATAAACAGATTTTAAACGGAAGTGTTCAGAAATCCGTAAGAAAATTCAAGTTAGGCCGAAGATATGTTTTCCAGCAGACAACGATCAAACGAACACTTCGAAATCAGTCAAGGAGTTTCTTGATGAGCACCGTATAAAAGTGCTTCCTGTCCTCCAGAATCGCCCGACCTCTTTAACCCGCTTGAACATTTGTGAAATCACATTGAATGAATTATCGGAAAAAATAAATAACAAACGAAACTGATCTTCAAAATGTCATCAGAGTTTGGAATATAATAAACAAAACTACAGTATTACTAATAATTTAAATAGTAAAAAAAATCCTGCAAAGAGTTGCATAAGTTTCCCAGAAACATTTAAAATTGAGCGTAGCGCCATCTGCTATATTTTATTTAAAATATCTTTTTATATAATGAATTATTATAAAATGGCAAAAAGCTTTCTTTTCAGGATAGATACGAGTTTTACAAAACAATTGTAAATGCTACTAAGTCTGATCTTACTGAGATATGACACATGACCCCTTCTATCTCCCGACCTTTAATCACCAAAATTTAATAGTACTAATCCCCCTAATACACAAACCTTCCTGCAAAATTTCAGACATTTTCGACAAAAAGCACAGGAATTATCATGCTTTAAAGTGAATGAACAAAATCGTGTCTCCCACACGCTAACATCCATACATACAGAAAAAAAAACCTTCGATTTTTTCATTTCTCGACGTTTTAGGGTCCCTCAAGTCCAAAAATGTAAAAATCTTGGGGAGGGGTCATTTTCTGACCGATTGCTATACATTCCTTTTGTTATAGTTGTTATACGTTATAGTCGGAAAAGTAAAAAGTAGTTGAATCAATTCCTAGTCGTTTAGAAGCTGTAATCAGGGCCAAAAAAAAATCCAACTTGTTTTTAAATGTATAATTTTTTTTGTTTTATTTATTATTTATTTCTTCTGTCCCGATATTTTTGTGACGTAAACATTTTCACCGTATAAATAAAATTATATTTCTCCTTTTGATCAATGCCTTTTGCGCATATAAAATATTTTTTCTAGTGTTAAACAGGTTTTGCCGTATTCATCTTTAAATATTAAAATATATATATTAAACTTATAGATACAGTATAATTAAAGAAAAAGTCTCCATTAAGCATTAAACGATATAAAAACTTCGTATTTCTTTCTGTTAATTAATAAATTAAAAAAATTATTGTGAATGTACAGTACGATTTAAATTTGCTGCATATTAAATTTGTAAAGATATTTATGAGGAAAAATAGAAATTCTTATTCGAATAGAAGGTATTTATTAGTCACGCTATGAGTCATCGTACAACATTCCGGAAATGCTGTGTGAGTACAGTATAAATATATTATTGCAGTAATTCTCCAATTATTAAATTTTTTGTTGTTGTTTTTTTTTGTAGATTAAACTTTAAATTTTTAAAAATAGATTTATTAATTTTAACGAAAAATTAATTATAATAGAAACAACTGGATAAGAATTTTATAAAATTTATGTTTTACATGAAATTAAAATAAGTTGTTATATAATATAAATTAAGTATAATTAATGTTTATAACCCTATGTATGTGGTCATTAATTAATATGGAATGACTCAAATCTAACTATAGGCCCTATATACTGTATTCCTCCCGGGAAGACTTCTATAATATATAGATTTTTCTCCCGGGAAGACTCTCTGGAAATATGATCCTATTTAGATGTTAGGCAAGTGAAGAAAATCCGAGAAACTCTACCGTTGTTTGGATGAGAACCTGCGACCAATTACCAGTGTTTGTTGGCGCTTTAAACCTCTCCAAACATATTGCCATATCACGATTTTTTAATCATTCCGAGATCAAAGGTCGGTGGTGATCCCACAAAATATGTCAGTTCGAATAAACAAGCAAATAATCATCTGGTGACTTCACAGGTATTTATTTCACTAGCTTCCGACGTATCATTACGTTGGTAGTAGGCAAGAAAGTAACAATTCTATAGAACTTAAATTTATTTGTTATTATTATTATACAATGAACCACACTATAATATAAATTTAATCAAATGTATACGATTAATAGAAAGTATTTGTGTATTCTGTTTATTTTCATTAGAATGCCTATTTATTATGGGGTAAAATTTTAAAAAATTTGAATCGAGGAAGTTAAAGAGGTAAATTTAAGCATGTTATGTTTTATATAAAGTTATAAGTATGTTTAAACATTTGCAAATTTAATTTAACTTAGAATTTAAAACCATAGCTTTCTATGGGGAAGTATATAAATTGATACATAAGGATAGGCATACGCCCGTGTGCACTGGCATAACCAGGGAGGAATCCAGGGAACTCGCACCCTCTATTCTTAATGAAAAAATTAATAAAAATGCTAAATGTAGAAAAAATTTGAAAGTTCTCCCAAGGGAGATGCCTCCCAGAAGAATTTTCAATGGAAAAGTTATGACACGGATTAATCTGTGAGTTGTGGGAAACTGGCACCTATTTAGGTATTAGACACGTGAAGAAAACCTAGAAAACTTCACGCAGAAATCCAGTGCTCAGTGGTTCCAACCGCTCGGCCACCGGTTGGTGCAAATAAAAGTATTGAATTAAGAAAATTTTGCGTTTTTAGGGAAGAAAACCAAAGACAACGTTAAAATATAAATTATATTTATTCTGTCAACATTCCACAAGTTTATTATTCTAACGGTATAAAAAGTTTTGGTTTTGACCAGACAAAACAATTGCACGCCACACTTCGTGTTGTCAAACTTTTAAACTTTTAAATATTTAAATGATTTTTTAATGATCCAAACGAATGAAAATCGGACGGCCCTAAGTCAGGTGAATAGGATTGATGATGTAAAATTTTGTAATTCAATTGTTTTATTTTCTTTTTGTGTCATCTAACTGATGCCAAAAAGTGATTTATTCCTCACCAAAGGCAATTTCCTTCCGGTTGACCACATGTGGGTGTTCTTGTTTAAGACGTTTGTTTACTCTGATTGCTGACAGTAGATATTGCAGTTATTCCCAATCATTTTCGAGCCACCGCCCCTCTTGGTTCCATAAACTTATACTCAACGCCCGTAACCCATTTTTCCTTGTGTGAGAAAGGCTTGGAAATATTTTTAGAATAACTTTTCTAAGAACCTCACATTTCTGTACATTGTTCTACACATCTGTACACCATTAAACGCAATGTTTCTTCTTAACCGTTTTAACAGAGGAAAGGGAAAGGTTGTCGGTGACTCCAACCCTCGCCCCCTAGATTTACTTACTGCCCACAGGGGGTGGCAACGTCCACTTTGGGAACCACAGAGATTTTGAAATTTATGATTTTATTGGGCGCGCTTTCTCTTCTCTATTTTTTCTTATCTCTCTCTCTTTTCTTCACATTCTTCTCACTTTTCTTTTTCCCCCCTCTCTAAACTCTCATAACAAATTATACCATTCAAATCCTGCGTGTAATACCGTTCAGACAATTCCTATTGTGGATGATCGATGAAAATCGTCCTGAAAGTGATGCAACTTTTTCTTTTTCTAAATTAAAAATTATAAGATTTCTTGATATATTTTTAAAATATTTAATTTAAAACCTTGCTAATATGAAAAGTACGAAAATTTTAATTTATGAACATTTTATTAAGTTATATTTACTTTTAAATAATAAGGAAAAGTAATTTTTTTCCACAATTAAACCGTCGTTATTATACAAAATGTTTATCTAAATAACTTGAATTCCTTACCTTAATATTAATTAAATAATTACGTAAATTGTATTCCACGAATTTTTTCTGTAGAAAAATCAATCTGTCGTCGGTCTTCTGGATGTCAAAGATTTTTTTTATTGTGAGGTTTCAGACCAATTCTGAATTCGTTATTAATTTTATAAAAATGCCAAAAGATTGAACTAAAGAAATTGTAATGAAAATAAACGCTACGAGAAAGTCAACAAGCGAGTCCCGAGTGCGTGTTCAGTGTCGAGCCGGAGAGTTCGAACTTTGACACTAACGCTCGTATACAATAGATCGAAGTTAAACTGAATCGGAGAAAAAAGGGGGTTTGATAAACAGAAAACATCGCGTTTGATCGTTAACATTCTAAAATGTCAAGAGAAAGGAAATAACGGGCTAAAATACGAGCGCAGGTTTCATAGTTCCATCAACAAGAGTCGAAGTATGGTGTCGGGTTGACCGTCTAAGACAGACCTTTCTCGTGACCCGAATCGATCTTATTTCCACCACAGAATGCCCCGGGGTTTCCGTCAGATATCCGTCCAGAAGGCAGCCCGGGGCAAGTTCAATATACAGTATATACCAATTACTGCTACAATTGGTGAATGTAATGTTTTGAATCCTAATTGACGATAAATAATTCCATAATGTTTTAAATGGAATGCTTCGAAAACAATTATTATTGCATTCTGTAATTATTTATTTTAAAAATTAATATTAGTATTTTTTTATATATAATAAAAAAAAAAGATTTTATACTTACATAAATATTTTTCTGCGGACAACGAACATGTTGATTAAAATAATAAGATTTTTCATCTCTTGCAATTTTCGAGTAGGCCTAAATTTTTCGATTGTAATCAGAAAATTCTGTCATTTTTTAAAAATAATTAATGTGAATCTATAAAAGTAAATTTTAAAACATTTATATATAAAACTTTAAATTACATATATAGATTAAAATGTAAAACTTAAAATAACTAAAAATTTATTTATCTAAAAGAAATGTGAGTAAATGATATAATATGAAAATTCAATTCAAATTATATAGCAGTAGGCCCTAATAATAAATAATAATATTAAAAATTAATACTTACATTAACGAAAATACAGTATATGTAATTGAAAATGATCATCCTTAGATTCATATTTATACTGTGTTGGTTAGGAAAAAATTTTATTTATTTTAATAAATTGAATAAATATAGGCCTAAGTCATTAAACTTTTATTTGAATTTTTTATGATTTATATTCATCAACAATCACTTTATCTATTACTTTCAAAATAATAGTTATTTAAACTGATGAAATATAATTACTAAAGAACTTCAAAACATTAAACTCCATTATTTTTTTTAAATCAGCTCTTGTGAAATTAATGAACCATATGTCGATAAACTTTAGGACTAATCAGTGGTTTATTTTAAACAACATATTTAATTAAGCTTAGCCAAGGTCTCTTGATCGCTTTGCTAGTAAGGCCGTCCTCCGTAAAGAAAATTGCCGTATTCACACTGTTTCCATTTTTCGCCGCTGCAAAAGATTTTGGCGCTAGTTATCGGTGAGAATCACGTATTGAGTAAATTGATCGTTTCGTGTACAGATATAGCGATTTTATGAAATTGTAATAGTTACATAAAGTTATAGTTGTATATAGTTATACTTATTCGTGAGTTATATACGGTTTACTCTTTAACTGCAGCTTGGTGTATAGATATAAATGCATTCATTGTATAGTTCAAATAGAAAAGGCACATTGTGCCTAAAAATTGTTGCGTTCCTTTTTGCACATCGTATGCTAAATCTAAAATTACTCCTGAAGGGTTAAAAGTTACATTTTATGAAATCCCATCGAATGAAGCACTGAGACAGAAGTGGTTAAAATATTTTCTCATAAAGTCTTCAGTATATGGTTTATTTCTCCAAACTTTTTCCCAATTTAATCTATCCGATCTATCCGAAATAATATCCCAATCAACTTTATCTTGAAGTTGGCGAATTGCATCTTCTGAAATATTATTTAACATAAAAAATTCTCTCCAGTTAGTATCTTTACTCATTAATTTAACCATAATTGGAGACATATTGCTTCAAAGCCTGTAGTCAAAATGACGACTTTTATTAAATTTTCTTCTTTATATATATCTTATAATCAGAAAAAAATGTTATGTTAGAAATTCGTTAGTCAGACAACCCAAATATCGACTCAGAGATTTGTTCCAGAGTCTCGCAATTAAAATATCGACTCAGATATTTAATCCAGAGTTTCGCATGTATATGTTACTATATACTACTTGTAGTGATACAAACCAAATAAGCCGTATATAAGATGGCATAATACAGTATATCGAAATAAGCGGTTTAACGACGGACTAGTGTATTTTACAATTAAGAAAATAATTCACACAAGTTAGAACAAACAAGTTTATTGCATCTCAACCCAACATCAGGAAGTGGGTGCGGAAATTATATCAGAGTCCTTGACTTAGATATTTCTAATGCTGTGCGGGAGCGAAGGATGTCGAATGTATGTGCCTCGCACGTCAATTAGACACATTTTCCTCTTCTTATTTGTATGAAATTTTAGATGCGAAGTATGTCGTTGTAGACGTCGATGTACGGCAGTGATTCTCAACCTTTTTTTCGTAACAATTTAAAAATTTGACGGCACATACAGTTATTTCGGTAAGTACCGCAGGACGTCATACCAGTGATTTTTAAACGCGGTTGGTTATTTAGGTCACGCTTTGGTAACTACCGGCAGTTACCGGTAACACCGGTTACAATTTCCAAATGCGCCCTAGGAAGATAGAACCTATTGAACTACTTGTCTGACGTCGCTTATGTACTGTACGGATATCCGCAGTGGCGGCACATTTCAAAAATCTCGCGGCACACTAAAGTGCCGCGGCACAGTGGTTGAGAATCACTGATGTACGGTCACGTCTTGATTAAAGAGGATTTTCAGGATGTACGGGCACATCAGGAAAATTTAAACAAATAAAAAATACAGATACCAATTTTTAATTTGCCATCACCGATGATTTCTTAACCTTTTTGCTTTCTCTGTCTGTTTTTTCTACTTGTTTCGCCCGAATTTTCCCCATTGTTTTCTCTAAATTTGGAATGTAGTTGTCCCTACTCCCTAACTTATACGCCCACTCTTGTGTTTAACAAGTAACTACCAATTGCCCACAATCTGGCCCATTCTGACAGCAAAATATTGAATCCATGTTGTACGCCAAAAAATTTAGTCCCTAGGCGTCCATTTACAAATCCAGCGATTATTCCAATGCCTCCTCCATGATATGTAACTTTTCTTTAATGACTGTATTTGGAGAAATTAATTAATTGAATGTTTAAAGAAATTTTTAGTTTTATTTGGTTACGGCAATGCGACGTATGGGCGATATGACGAGGAAAAATGCCTCCCGAAAAGTCTTTATGGAAAATTTAGATGTCACAAATGAGAAGAAAACCCGAAAACGCCACGTGGCCAGTCCGTTGAAGAGGCGTGACACATGACCAACTATTGGTGTTCAATAGTTTTATCCACTCGACCACTGGAGGGCACGTTTAATTAAATAAATAAATACATTATATTAAGTGAATAATGAGCACAAAACAGTATTATTGAATGCAATACTTTAGTTTATATAGTGTGAGGCCGGGACCTCATCCCATCGACGAGAGATGGGAAAAGCGAGTATTCCTGTCTTTCACTAAGACAGACCATCGTCGGGCAGCGCCTTTACAATGGCGAACTTCACATAGAATATGACTTTTTTTTAAAGCTCTTTCCGCTCCGTGATCACTAAGAGCTATTGTGGGCCCATCGTGGGTTCGGCTAGACCCTGAACGACAGGGACGAAAGGATGTCAAAGGAGCCTGCATATCTGAGATAAACCACCCCAAACATTTTTTGATGGTTATGTCCAGAAGGTTATGAACCAGAATTATCAACCAGAGTGGTGGGTTTATGTCTTTATCACCTCGGGCATCCGCCATCTAAGCTAGATGGTCCCGGCGAACTGGGCCCCAGAATTTTTTATGGATAGTTGATCCAGTTATGTGGGCTCCACCAGCTGGGGCAGCTAGCCGAGTTCCTTTCGTAGCCCCGTCTGAACCTACAATAGGCACGAAAATGACTCGCTCAATGCCCAGAGGGACGGCCGAGCGATTAAGTTTACTCTGGACTTAAGAAAAATCCTTGGTCTCCCCTCTCGACGGCTCCGGATGAAAAGTTGGTTCAAGTTACCAAAGTGAAAATTTAGAAAAGTTACGAGCCGATGAAAGGAGAAGAGGATAGACAAACAGGAATGCGGGAAGGGGAAGGAGACATGGGTGGCGAGAGGTAAGGAGAGGTTAGCGAAGTGGAAAGTGGTACAAAAATTTGGCTCGGACTTTGGACAAGGATTTAATGAGATCCGAGAACGAAGGCGTGATTGTGCGAATGGTTTTCCATTGTTGTTTTTTTCATGTTGTTTATCATTATTTACCATGTGTATAGTAACTGTACGTAGTTCTCAAATCTCTTGTGTAACTTGTATGTATATATAGTATATTCAGCAGGTTAGGGCGAGAAGTTTTAACAGGCACCTAGCTACAGAGGGACCACAAATGTCTGAGCTACCTTCTACCTTGTTTCAAAGGACGAAATTCTGACTATTTATACTGTAGTTTTTAGACAAATATTTAACTTTTAACGTTTAAATTTCGAATACTTTCGAACCATTTTTTATTGTACGTACCGGTACATGATCTAATAATAATATATTACACTTTTAAAAATTTTATCGGAGCAAACCCCCCGACACTGTTCCTCTTCGAATACTCCTTAACTCCCAGACCCTGAGATTAAGGATGGATACTAGAGCCATTCATCCTTGCTATAATTACTCTAGCTATACCCTCAAATAATAATAAGCTCATTTGATTTATTTATTTTCATTTATTTATTTCAGCATTCAATTTATATTTCTTAAATGTTTCTTGGCAAAAATATATTTTTTTTTTTCAATTTTGTTTTTTTCGTCATCGGTTCAATATGGACGAAGTCATGTCGTTAGGCACTGCTTGATACGACTTTAAAGAAAGAATTGACGCTCTGATACCCGCTCGAACACAGTTTTCTCGATCGCATTCGTCTATAATGGAAGCAATCGTGGCAGCAGCAAAACTAATAAAATAAAAGAATTAATTAATTAAACAATAATGAAACTGAGTCACGTATTGGCATATTTTAAAAATATCAGTAAATACAGTAGTTAATAATTAGACCTAATTCAGATAGAGTAAGGTCATATAAGGGAAGGCTACACACTTTAGCGATTTTGCCTTATTTAATACTCTACAATGTGGATGAATTTAAATTTGATAAACAAAACAAAAAAAAAAAAAAAACTAAATGTGTATTTTTCTCCATATATTTTATTTCTTTGAAATTTTTTAAGTATGAAAATTAAATTTCTAGGAAAACTTATAGAACTAATGTTGTTTAGAATCAAAAATTGTAAACAAAAATGTTTCGAGGTTAGAACCCATATTTTAAAGTTAGAAACCACTGTGCGTCGTATCACCCCCTATCGTGGTTGCATCAGCTAACGTTCAGAACGCGTTATGGCTTTCTTAATCACCACAACGCGTAGTGGTCAAATATCATGAAAGCCACGACGCGAATTTTGCTTTGTGGTCTTTTTGAGTCAGTCACAACGCGTTGTGGTCACTTGTAAAAACAGCCACAACGCGTTGTGGACGGTTTTTTCGCTCAATGAGCGTTTTCGGTCTTTGAGCCTAACAATCTAATTTTTCAATTTTTCAAGTTTTCCAATTACTAGATCAGAGAATTTGGAAGAATCAGTAGCGAGTCATTATCCTAATGGAATATTTTGTAGGGATGTTTGTCTATAAGGGGATTGATGCTAGCAGAGTCGATAGATATACTGGTCGCTCAGCTATGTTCTACAGTAGAGTTAATATGTCAAGTTGCCGATAGCAGGCGCGCGAGTCGCTTTGCGGCGAGAAGAGGTTTATCAATTTGGTTAATAGGTAGTTTTACCGTTTTCAAGCATTTTTGTAACTTTTTTCTGCGAGAAAAAGAAACAAGAGAATCCGAATAAGTGTTTTGTGACGGATATGTCTGGCTACTGCAAATCTGGTGAGAAGTGGAATATTTTTATAACATTTTCAAACCAGTTAGATAAATGGAAATGTAAATGGAAACTCGAAAAGATTTACAACTCACAAGAAAATCGCGACAATATGACTTGCATTTTGATGAAAGATTTCTGATTAAGAATTATTTGCATATAATTGAGGGTAAAAGAGTTGAGATTTCCCTTGGAAATGGCAACTAACACAGGATGCTTACCCTTCGAATTTTTCCAATTGTCTGTTATATTGTCCGTTGTTATTATATTAGTCAGTTAAAGTACCAGAACATTTAAAATTGTTTGTAGAGTACCAGCATATCAACTATTATTATCAACCACTTTTCAGATTGGATAAATTAAATTTAAAATAAAATTTTTTAATATAATATCGCAATAATTTTTAATGTTCTGGCCGCTTCATGTTCTTTGAGACGTTTTTTAATATTCTTTTAGTTTCTCCTATGTAGTATTTGGGCTGTGAACAGGTATACGACTCCTGCGGTATCCAATTGATAATCTTGTACTTTTACTTCTTCTCTATTATATTAGATAGTCTATTTTCTTTCTTTTTTTATTTGCTTTAATATGAACGGAAAAATTATTAAACTGGCCTTTGTATTTTTCATATAAGCAATTTATATATGGGAACAGAAAGTACCGGGGATTTATTTTTTCATGTTTAACGTTGTATGATTACTGATATAATGATTACACTACTGTTCTTAAGATTTTTCAAGAAAAAAGAACAACAAGAACAACGAATAAGAACAACGTTACATGATGTTTTCATGTAACGTTGTTCTTGTTCGTATATTTCTTAACTCTGGCAAAAAGGTATTTCTTTTCATTTCTATGCGACAATACGATTTATAATTAATTGTTTTTTTTAACATTACAAATTGCTTTTTGGATTTTCAAAAATACATATAACATTACTGTAGAAGAATTGAATTATTCGACATTTTTATAATTTTATTTATTAGAAAAAAGATTATTTCAACTTTAAAAAGTTTTCTAATAAATATTATTTTAACAAAATAATCCTTTCTGAAATATTTCAAATCCATTAATGTTTTTACGTAACATGTAACGTAAAAATATGATGGAACCGTAATACGTCACGAGTTGTTAAAAATATATTCCAACAATACCTAATGAATTCTTAGAATGTATTGTTGGCTTTTTCTATCGTAAGTAGCTATTGTTAAGCGTAAACTTGTTCCAAATTTTCACGTTTTTTCTTCCTTTTTCTTAGCTTTCCCGGAAATTTTGTGATTAAGAATACTTCAGGAATGTATGGAAGGCAGAAAAGGCTCTGTGTGTCCAAGCATCTTTAAGGCCGCGGAATGAAGGCAGAAGATGCGGCCGGGAGGAAGAGAGGGCTCTCTGTGTGTCGTTTCTTGAAAACACGATCGAGCGAAAAGGCAGACGGGAGATGAAGAGGGATCTTTGTGTTCGCATCTATATTCCAATTATATAAGAACTGGGATTTCAACAACTGTGCGAAGACTGTTTTATAATAACTCTGCACGGACTTCTCAATCTGACAACTATTCATTCACTTTTCATTATTTATTATTCATTAATTGTCTGTAATATAATTCATTCAAACTCTGTATGAAAAATGTTATGACAAAAAACATACTTATGTCGGGAAAAAATTGTAATGCGGCTGCGACCGCTCCAAAAATTGTAAACTCCTACAAAGCTTGGCGAAACAGGATATACTGGAATAAAGCAGAGCACCTAAACTCCTGATGCGGCCAAGCACCAGGAACGAAGGAATGCTCTATTAAGTGTATGTTCGCATCTATAAAACCTCTCGAGAGAAGACAGGAGACGTCGACGAAAGTCAGAGAAGGCTCTCTGTGTCTCGCTTATTTAACCTTCGGATTTAAGCATTTCGAAGCCCTAAGCTGAACTCTGTAAGTCCCCTTACCGCTTATTACCTTGGTTGAAGACAGAAGACGCGGACGGCAAATATTTTCATTCAAATTTTGTAATGAACATTTTTTTACAAACCAACAATATACTTTTCTTTTTATTTTGTGTAGTATTTCATTAATTTTTTTCCTTAGAATTAACATATGGTTTTTTTAAAAAAAAATTGATATAACCAATTTTAAAAAAGATTTTTAATGGAATGGGTAAAAAAGTTTAATGAAATTCAGTTATAAAACAAAAGACTAGTGAAACCTCACATCTTTTTCTTCCAATAACCGTATTGAATCAGAGAGACAGTCTGATTTAATTCTTTTCTTTTTATGATTGGCTTTTAAAATTGTGAAGGAGTTGGTAAGGGGACTTACAGAGTTCAGCTTAGGGCTTCGAAATGCTTAAATCCGACCCTGTGTCCCACACAAAATTACTGGCATTTTAAACTTTAAAAAAATATCTTTTAAAATTGACAGCATAACTTGTTCATGTAAAGCTGGACAATCGGAAAAACCGCCCATTCTTAACAGTCTAATCCATTCTTTCAGAATTCAGAGCTCATAAATATAACCGACCGATTTCCGAATAATCATCTGTTTTTCATGTGGGAATATACGAAAACTTATATCAGGCTCAGACTTTGAAATTGCAATTTGGAACGCAACAGAAAGCTTTGCTTTTTCTATTGCTATTCATCTTTACTGCTGATAATACACAAGAATGAATCAAACGACACATAGAATAGTTTCGTTTTTAAACACCAGAGGGCGAGCATCCGGTGAAAAATGCGAATAGCCGCTGTACGCCATATTTATTGTAAATATTGATTTAAGTTAGTTTTAATTTTCTGTGTTCTTTGTTTCCCTTTCCTTCTAGAACTTTCCTTTATAACCCCTTTTCCCTTGGGGTGGGATTAACAATTCTGGGAACCACTGAGAACAAAGAGATGAACGAGGCCTTGAGGCCGGTGAAACAGGAGAAAGGACGTTCTTTGCCCAGACCTCGAGGTGGATAGACGTGAGTTGTGGTGTTCCAGGTCGCGTTTGGCAATGACTGGAAAGTGCAAGAGACTTTGATGAAAGGATTGGGTTTTATCGTGGTTACGACAAAACGGTGTGGCAATTAAGTGCAAGAAAAACTTCATCGAACACGACAACGAGAGACCTTCCAAAAGAGTTCAACGTATATGTTGGGGGGCATAAGAATTTTAGAAAGGCTTAGGTGGGGCATAGCACAAAAAAGGTTCGGAAACACTGAGTTAGATAGATGACCAGCACGACTCTATTGCTAACAGGAAAAGTATGATGTACTGTACACGGAAAGACACTACTAATTTGAGATGGAGTATTTTAAATTAAAAATATGAATAATAGTTGCTCGTTTTATTTATAATTTTTAATTGAAATAAGTTTTTATAAATATCAATTTAAAATTGTTATATTTGTACGTATTTTGTATGCAAGTTTTGTACTGTACATAATTTTCTCTCTCTGTATACAGTGTATCTGTTCAATAAATAGGTGCTTTTGCATTTTTCTACATTGTACATAAAATATTATACAGTCAAACCTGTTTTTATGCGCTCTTTTTATGTGCGATTTTTATTTGTGCGATTTTTTTAACGCGAATTTTTAATTTGTGCGGTTTTTTTTGTGCGGTATAGTTGGCGACTAGTCTCGTGCGATTCGTCATGTCTCACGTTGACTTATTATAGCTAAATAAACTTATTATAGCATAAATGCACTTATTATAGTAATATTATTGCATGAATATGCGAAAAATGAAATAATTTACTTTTTAAGTCAACAAAACACCACCTGGACAAAAATATGTAAAACAGACGATAGACCAGACGATGCAGTCAAGTGCTGACATCTGTTGTCAATAAATTCTATTTCGTACCGTTTTGAGTTATTTTCTATGTGAGACTTTTTTTATGCGGTCAACAGGGACCGCATAAAAAACATTTTTTAATTGTGTTGCGAAAACTATTTTTTACAGCCATTCGTGAAGTTTCGTGCGATTTTTTTATGCGTTTTTTTTAATGCGGTCCCTATCCCCCGCATAAAAACAGGTTTGACTGTATATAAAAAGTTTTCTAAAATGAAATATCATAACAGACGGCACCACATGCAGTTTTAAATGTTGCCGGGAAACTTAAGCCATTCGTTGCTCGATTTTTTAATAAAAGCCTTTAGAAAATAACTAACTAAAAGGATTCATTATACAGAAGAAACAGAACCGCTACAATCTGAGAACATCATGTTTCTGTTATTATTGCTTTTTTTTTTTAATGAAATAAGCTACAATACCAGTATATACAAATTCAATGTATGAATAAAAACTGAATATGGCATTTTAATATCAACTCAACATTAATTCAAATATATTTTTATTAAATTTATCTGAAAGCAATTCGTAAAAATTAAGGAAAAAACAACTTTTTTAATTTTTGTTTTCATACCTTGTATAATATATGACATTTAATGACAAGCAGCAATAAACGCTCTGAAGGATCGACAGATAAAGCATACAAAAAGTAAAAAATATATATTTTATTTCAATTAAGCATAAATTTGAAAATTTGATAATTATGCCTCGATAATAATTAGCTACGTTTCTACCGCTTTAACAGAATTTTAAGTTTTGTGTCGATGCAATCTACTTAAACTATTAATGACTATTTATTGATTTATCATATCAATATTATTATTATTAACCACGGGATTTTGACTAAATTACATTCAAATGGTTCAGAATATTCCGAAAAGATATCGACAGATGGCACTACCCTTGATATTTCAGCGTTTTTCTGTCGAATAAATTGGGTTTATAAAAATGAATTATAAATATTCTTTCCTTTTGAAAATTATATAATGCATTCCCCATATATTTATAGGCGAACAAGTTTAAAAAAACTACTTTTTTCTTTCTTTTTTTTTACTTTGATTGCTTCAAACTTCATTGAAGGAAAATCCGAAAGAGGAGTCAATCTTTATGTAAAATCCTTGTCTTTTTTTTCTTAAAAATAAATTATTTTTAATTTAATAAAGATTTATATTTACGTAATCCTAACATTATATATATAGAGTTTATATTAAATCATTCTGAGAGCATTTACTAATGAAATTATAATGAGAATGAGGCGCATTGTCTTTCGTTTTGTGGATTATTTTACAACAAAAATACTTAAATAGTGACTATTATTTTTAAAAATTAGGTAAAACTGTGATTTTTCCAACCTACGAAATTGAAATATGAAAGGCAAAAAATATAGAAAATGTAGATGTAATAACTTTGCTAATATCATAGTAGGACAAAGTTCATCATCAGCGAGTTTTGCTTTAGGCCCGAATTATGCTTTATTAAAAAATAAAGCATAATTCGGGCCTAAAGATTTAATTATTAATCGATAAAAATATATTATTTTGGTAACAGATGCTTAATAGAAAACTTGCATTAAAATTAAGAACTTTTATTCTTCATATAAAGAAATATTAGTTTAATATTCTACATTCAGATATGTTGCCGAGTCACTCAAAACAGGTAGTATTCTATCTTAAATTAATTTAAGAAACAAATAGTTACATAGAAAAACTGCGAAGGTTCTCGCTTTCGATTTTAAAAGATTTAATTAAAGATAACCTACTTACAAATACAAGTCTTTATATAATTATTTTGGTAGACGGATGAAAATTTGATGCGTCCTCGCTATTAAATATGTTATATTCGTATTCAATAAAATAAACGAGATTATAACGTTCGAGAAATAGCAAGAAAAGTTTATAGGAAATACATTTTAAAAAAGAACACAATACTTATTAATGAACAATGAGGAGACAATAAAATAAACTGCTTGTCATAACAGGTAGCAAATTCTTTTCTCAACTCAGATAATTGAAAGAAAAAATATTATTTGTTAAAATTAAACTTCCTATGTACTTACAGCTTTCTTAAAGTTCTAAGCAACGTAAAATTGTTTTCTTTAAAACATTTGAATGTACTGTACATTTAGAAGGAAAAACTCCAAATTCTTAAACTAGAGAAATTCTCGTAGATATGACAACTATTCGCGACAGATTAAAGTGATTATTTAAACAACGGATCTTATTAATATAGTTATTGTTAATCATACACCAAAATACATCACAAAAATTATCAAATACTATATGGCCTACAATGTAGGTTATACAGATTCATACATTGAAATCAAGTATCAGTGGCAGATAAAAATCACTGTCGCACTACTCGCACTTGTCTCTGTCACTAATTACGTTCTTAGAACTCTACGTAATAGTTTACAAACTTTAGATTTAGCACAACCAAGTACAACTTGCCCAGCATCTAACAGGAATTCCATGCATTTATATATACACGCGTATATATGTATACATACGCAATAAACACATACAGCCTATATATACAACTTATCTGATAAAAAAATTTTGACAATGCATTTTAATGACGTTTTAGCTGATGGCTCCACTCCACCCCGAAACCCTATAAACATAACAAAATGTAGAACTTAATCATGATGTGGGTGTGTGTAAATGCACTGTAATGATACGTGTGTTGGGTGGGGCCATTCCACCATCCCCACAAGTTTTATGTAAAAAAAATCGTTATATTCATTTCGTAAACTATGCAAAATCGATAATAAAAGTCATTTAACTTAATGTGAAACGAAGTATAGCGGAACCCCTATTTAACGTTTTCTGCTTAAAATTGAGAAAAACTTAGAATAGGGGTTTGGTTTTTATAAAGTAATATATATTCAGGGCAATTAAAAATGAACGTATAATCGGAATAAACGTTAAATCGAGAAACGTTAAAACGAGATCTCACCGTACAGTACGTCTAAAGCAAAATATAATAATCTATTTAATGAAATTGTGTAGCGCAACTATTTAAATTTTACTCATTTAATATTTACGAATTCCAGAAAAAATTTGACAATGCTCAATAATTAGTGACAAGTTAATATTAAAAAATCTCATTAAGATTGTTTTTATGTTATGATGTGTTTTTCCTCTTTTGTTTAGGGTGTGGCTGGAAGATTTTCTTGGAAAGTCATCTTCGATAATAATTAATAAATTATATCTTCGGATCGAACATCGAATAAAATTTTGATGTATGATATATTTTATTGAATTATTACCGAACTGAATTTCTTTTAATATTTTATTAATTATCAAGAGACAGAAGCAAAAAATGACAAATTAAGAATATATATAGGCCTATATATATATAATAACTTACATATATATATTAACAATTATTTTAATGTTAGAATAACAGTGTTTTAAATATGGATTTTTTATCTGAAAATATTTAAAAAACACCTTACAAAATTCTTTGTGTGTCTGTGTGTCTGTGCGTCTATTTTGCATTATATCTCAGGACTGAATGAATCAAAAATTTTGAAACTCGGCAGGTTAATTTCTATATTAGGGGCATTGATGCTATTAAATTTAAGCGGTTAAAGATAAAGAATTGGCGAGACGGAGGAGGCTCACCTGTCATATCTCAAATGATGTTAGACTTAATGAAGGTTTTATTCGTTATTACTATTTACAATTTGTTTATAAACTTACTCCTACCCCAAAATATCAATAAGTATTTTTCCTTTTTATAATAATTAATAATATAGAAATACTTTTAAATATAATTTCGTAACAGATGACGAACTACACAAATTTAACTTTGTAAAATTATGAGTGTCGGGAAAGTCACTCAGGAGCCCTTGCCAGCTTTTTCTTTCTTCTTGCGTATGCCTTAGTGTATAAAATTTTGAATATATGTACTACGTCACCTCTATAATGCTTCCCGGAACAGAGGTCTTGAAATAATAAAGTGTTATTATTAAATTTACATTCCTATAAACAAACTTTTGTACTTTAAACTGGTGTTTATCTAAACTGATATATTGTGCTTTAGATCCGTAATTTTGATCTGTAGTACAAATTCTAATTTTTGGTAATATAAAATAATACAAAATAAATATTAAATAGTAACTACATGTACTGTACATTTCTGTTCGAACACTTTGTATGAGCTTCAGTCTTTGTTAAACTCGAGAATGCGTGAACTAACAATAAAATCATACTATTATTACCGGTATTTTTATTATTATTGAAACCTCAAGATACCGAAAACGTTACCTTAAAAATAAAACATTATTAATTTAAAATTCGTATCAATTTAAAACATTTACGATAGAATTTTTATATTGCTAAAATAATATTTTTTACACTCAAAGCACGTCTTTGGATATATTCGATTTGAGTATTAAATTTACATTTTTCAGCAATCTGGTAAACAAATTACGTCTAGTCTATGGTCTCATTCAAAAAGTGTAAGAGGATTCCCTTACAGCATTGTTTTTTCTAAAAACTTTCGCTTTGATATTTTTCTGATCTGTGAGATGAAAAATGCAATTAATCGGTCAATTTATACACGCACGCACAAATGATTATTGTTTTTACGAAATTGCTTACGTGATGTTATACGAGGAGGAATTTTTCAATCTCTGGGAATATAAGGTGTGTTTTTGTTTTTATTTTTAATCATTAAGGTTATTAAGTAGTCTATATTCAGATTAAAAGCGATGGAAAAAAATTAGGAAAAGTATGATTGGCATTAAAATTATTAACTTATAATAATCATTATTAATATTTTGCTCTACTTTTTACTCTGTCCAGAAATATTAAAATAATTTCAATAAATGTTCCAATAACCAAATACAATCAAACCTCTGAACAAACTGACGGGGAACATAAAAAAATGACCATTGTTTGGAGGTTATTTTGTATGCATTTTTTTCTACAAAAAAGTTCCTGAAAAAATGGTCGCTGTTTAGAACTGTTCGTTATTGAAGGTTCGACTGTATAACATTTTATTTTTTAATCAAAATTAGCAATTATTAATTCAGATTAATTATTAATCTGGACTTGTTGGCAACTAATCCCTTACAATTCTTTGGTAACTTAGAAAAATATAAAATTATAATATGACTTTGTCCTCTGTAAGGGCGGAACTGATGTCAGATGAGATTTTCTAAAATTTTCACAAGAGTTAATAATTCACAATTCTTTCACTAAATAATGCAAAGAAATATTCAAACTTGCATGATGGAAATGCTATTTCTGAATAGGTGATTGGTTCTACACGGTGTAAGGTATTATAATATAAATAATAAAAAATTAATTTGTTTGTATAAGTTTAATACTCTTATTTTACTTTTTACTGCGTCCTATATTCGTATTTTTAGTTCATAAAGTGAGGATAAGTTGACTGGATTCTTAATTCAATCATATTTTTGATAACAGAAAGTAACCTACATTTCGCATACTTGTAAGCAATTAAAAGAAACAAAATTTGTTTAAACAAGCTGAATTTAATTATAGAAAGATAAAGAAATAATTTCGTATAAGTGCAGTGACACCTCTTCAGCGCTGTGCATTAAGCTTTTAAGCTACTGCAAGTGTAATAAATTTACGGTTGAAAATGTGCTTGTAAATTGCAATGAAATATAATATAAATTAAAATACATATTTAATGTATTCCAATTTATATTATTTGAATTATACGAGACAAGCCAAAAAAAAGTGAGAATAAATTTATTACTCACGAAATATATTAGGTAAAGTTCAAGTTGATATGACCTTTTCCAAAGTAGTCTCCACTGATTTGTATGCACTTGGCCCTATATGTCTGCCGGTCCTGGAAGACGTGCTGGAACCCGTCTCTTGACATCGTCTTCAGAACCACCTCCTTCTTCAGAACACGTTGATGAGCCGAAACTGGTCCCACCCGCTCCAATTTCAGACGAGAGAACAAAAGATGTCACACGGAGCAGAGTGTGCAGTATACATTCGATGTTTTGTCAGTGCAATAACGTTGGAACGTGAAGGCTTGCATTATCGTGGTGTAGAAGTTAATCAGCTGGATGCAGCTCGGGGTTTTTTCATCGGATGTGTTTAATCAGGGTCTTCAAAACTGTTACGTGACACTACCCAGTAACCGCCGAATGCAGGAGCATTTTATGTTGTTAAACCATCCTCCCGTAGTCTAAGAAGGAAATCATAATTACTTTTCCCACAGACCGAACAACTTTGGCCTTCTTTGGCCATGGGAAATGTGTATCAAACCATCGAACATCGAATGAGTGCCGCATCTTCTATACAGTCTGGACCTTGTTCTGTATGATTTTTTCTTTTTGTTCTCTCATCTGAAATCGGAGCAGCGGGGCTAGCGTTTCGGCTCATAAACGGCCATTCTGAAGATGATTTCAAAAGATGGATTCCAGTATATCTTACAGGACAGGCAGATATGTTGGGCCAAGTGCATATAATTGAATGAAGACTACTTCGTAAAAAGCCATGTCAACCTGGATCTTGCCTAATAAATTTATTCTCACTCTTTTTTGATTCGCCCTCGGATATATTAATAATAATAATAAATTTTCATTATAATTAATGAAAGCAATGCAGATGCTTAAGTTAGTTGCATCTTAATTGCTGAACTTAAAGATATATAAATTAAAATCAATACTTTACATCATAAATATGCATTGTTTTCATTATAACTTTATAATGAAAACAATTCTATATAATACAATTGTATATTATAATGTATGTTGTATTATTTTTCATTGCTTACAAAAAAAAAAAAAAAAAAACACTACGTTATGTTTATTATCACTTTAAGTAATTCTAGATTTAATAGTAGTCCAAGAGAACTACTGTTTGAAATCTTTTACAAGCATAGACTTTGCACAAATTCAAGCTTGTAATTATTAATTAAAATTTATACAGTTTTGCAAAGAATGAGCTAAGAATCCAATTAAATTATATACAATAAATTTCACATTCTAGAATTGTATATAGCACTAGCAATTCATTTACACAAACATATGGTATAAATATAACATTATTCAATTGCTTACATGCAAATGAATAACTTCTTTATATTATATTTAAGTTTTGATGAAAGTTAGTTAAACACTAGAGCACAAAAATTTCGATTAATCCATTATGAACTCTCTTGATTTATAATGGATCAGCCAGCAGGACTGATAAATGTGAAACGTCGTCGCCTCGGTCTAAATTTTTATGAAAAATTATAAGAATCCAATCGGATTCAAACTTAGACCCTTCATGTGACTGCATTATATCCTACTATTCTTTTTCCTAAATTTAGAATGTGTTTATTTGTGAGACAACATCAAGATTTAGGAAACAAAATTTACATAGATTTAGTATTAAAAACATGAATGATAAACTTATTTTTAAAACTATAATAAAAAATAATAAATTTCAGTATCAAATACTTACATGAAATAGTTATTTATAGTATTAATAAGATAAATATTGGTTACTTAATTAAATAAAATTTGCTTTTTAATTGCATACTAATACCCATTAGCGCCAACTCTAAGAGGCCGGAACCCATGCTAATAACAACTTGTATAATCAATACATACAGTTTAATTTAAGTTTAATATATTTTATTGTTAAGCTATTAAAATTAAAATAAAATTAAAATAAAATATATTATATGAAGCAAAAAATTTCAATAAAAATAATAAATAATTTATGTAAAATGACTTTTATAAAAATATTAGTGGAGATTATTTTAGAAAGGAAGATATTAACCTAAAGTATTGATATATGCTTACATAGAGGAGGAAGATGTAAAGAATTAGGTTAATGTAACATGAAAACTCTTTAATGCAAGAATCTACGATCTTTAATGAAATGAAATTATGCTATAAATCATTTGCTGATCTAAAAATGTTGAAACGGCATTAAATTAATGTTTTAACTAATAAAAAAGTATAATACTGTCTAATAAAAATGATTATTATTTGTATCATTAAACCTTCGTTATTCATAATTAGAGGAAAAACTCACTCAAATTTATTTATTTATTTTTTTATCTAAGCTATAATGTATTAGCCAGCAAGACTGGAATAAGATCAGTTAGGAATAAGATCAGGCAGGAATAAGATCAGTTTTCAATCAACAAACAATTAATTTTAAAAACAATTTGATTGATTGAAAACGGATCTTAAAATGAACAATAAATTAATATAAATTAATTTATTATTAATATATAAAATAAAATAAATTAATTTCGTATAATTATTAAATAGATGTGAAGAAAACAGATTATACATAAGTTATACTTGTATAGTATATAGGCCTATATATAAAACTAGTTTTATTATATATATAGACCTATAAATATAAAAAAATTTAGTTTTATTATATATATATAAATATAGTTTTATTTTATACGTCTATAACAAAACAATAGATATTGATTTAACTATTGTTTACAAAAGAGAATTCGAAATAAATGTATTACACATGCATGCCATAAAATGTCATTGTCCTATTCAAACATATACATTTGTTGAAAAATGTTTGGAAAGTGAGTAAATAATAGATAGGATATTTACTTTCGTGCATTTGTGTATTTACAGGCTAAACTTGTGCTTTTCAATATGCTTTTCTTGTAAGTTATCATTTAAATTATATTATTTTTATATTTGCTATAAATAATATAAAAACAACTAGTGGTTATTTTTAAAACGTTTTTTATGTATAATAATTTTGAAGATTATTCTAATTACTTATGCAATTTATATTATAAATACAATTCATTAGTGATTAAGTGATAACGGATATTATAATTCGTAGCGTAACCAGGAGAGTCAAACAGCCCGGGTCCCCTTACTTTTATAAATAAATAAAGAAAGAAAAATTCCATCCTAACGATTACAAAATGGGATTTTTAGAAATCATTTGAACATCTATTATGATTAGTGTGACTTGTTTTTGTTCTAGAAACTAGACGCATATATCTGTTTTGATGCAGGAAATCATAAATTTGCGTTTCCTCTAACATTTGTTTAGGAATTTCAATAAAATATGAATGTTTGTATTGGAGCAATAGAAAAGAAATATTGACTTTATGTATTATTCAAAAATGTGTAGCCAGGAATTAAGTTTCCCATTAGCTAACAAATAAACTTGAATTACAGTATGTAAAAAACTGAAACCATTTGTATATTTGTTAAAGTAAAAATAAAAGAATAAAAATGTTCTTAGTGTAAGCTCTAGTAACAACTTCACAAATTATGTAATCTCATCAAGCGCCATCTATAGCAAGAAAGGTAACTATTTTGATACTAAAATTTTTATTACACATAAAAAAAATCCGTTTCTTTTTAAGCATTTTTTTGAAAACCGCACCATCTTACTGTAAATAGTTTGAGAGTTATTAATCTTTTAAAATTTCTGTGACTTTTGAATCACCCTATATATGTTCTTATATTAACACAAATATCAAAATAGCAAAAAAAATTTGAATTTTTAACTTCAAAATGACAAAAAAAATTTGTAACAGTATTACATTAAAAGTGACAAAAAAATTCAACTTTAATTTTTTATTAAAGTTATTATTAATGCTATTTTGGGGGCATTAATTTTCCTTGTCTACATTAACAATACCATTTTTTTTTTTTTTACTTTCTCCGTCCTATAAGCACTAACTTGTGTCTTTTTTTTTAGCAAACGCATTATGGGTTTGGCCAGGTTTGCAATGGGGGCTGGGATTGGACATATCCGGACGGATTGCCCCCGAAAAATTCCTGTGTTTTTTTCGACTTGTCGGGATCGATCCCGGGTCCAAAATAGTTTTCATTCTTATTCACGATCAGTTAAAATAAAAATGTTTCGTTTCCGTATCACCAGGAACAAGAAAGAAATACTAGAAACAATCGTCGAGAAAAAAAATCTGTTTACGTTCTGTATCCACTAGTCTTGTATTTTATGTTAGGTGAGAGCTACTAGGCTATGGTGGACCCATGGTAAGTTGCGACGTGACGTAGTTAGTAATTATATATTTGTTGTTATACGCGGGCAACAGGGAATAGTGCCTTTCAGGTGGTCTTTTAAGGGTAACTGGTCCCTATTCAGGAGTTATAGACGTGGAGAAAACCCGAAAAACTCCACGTGGCCAGCCCGTCCGGGCGAGGCGCGAACCCACGACCGAATTCCCAGTGTTCAGAGAAAGGAACCACTTGGCCACTGGTGGGTCCTGTATTCACTAAACCAGAAATTGAACACAGCTAATTCTCGTGGCCAATAACAGAAGTAATAAACGTTACTTTGGTAATACTGCATATCTTGTCTACATGAAAGTTATCGCTTATCGAGACAGTTAAAAATGCAGTCATAGTCGAATTTTTATTATCTCTTTTCGCCATTTAATTTAAAAACGTTAAGTAATCAAATAGTGTTGTTAGCAATTGGAAAAAATTACGTTACCAAAATATCACTCTCCAATCCAATTGGTGTTATATAACAGAACGGAAAAGTGGAAATACTTTCAACTCTTTTCCACCCGGAATCCGTTCGATCCGAAATTTCTAGATTGAAAATGATTTTTCTAGTTTCTGGGATATTTTCTGTGGAAAGTAAGCTTAAATATCAATGTTCTTAAAAGTATTCGGATAGCTATAGTCGCTTAAATAAGTATAAATACAAAAGCTGATAAATTTGAATAGGTTACTTCATAGTATCTAAAAAGTTATTAATTAAATGACGTTGCTGAAAATGAAAGCGATCTTATTTTCTAGAAAATATTTTTTTTTAATAAATATTTGTAGATATATTGTCTGAGGTACAATTTTATCTGGCAAATACATAAAAGATGTGTTCGGAGTTGATGATAATGCATAAATTAACATTTTCCTTTAGTTCGGAGTTATTTGCTTCCTTCGGGGTGTTCAACAAACTTAAATCTTAATTAAGTCATTTCAGATTCCAGCTACGTATTTGTATTATATGAGAATTTAATAATTGCTATTGAAATAAATGAATAAAATATATTTGAGAGATGATTTAAGTAATGATGAAGACGGTTATATCAATAATAAAGAGAATAATAAATGAAGTTGCTAAAAAACTATAATTTATATTTAGATGATCCGTATTTTTGGAAATTTGTATTTAATAAAGATATTACTTAATTTGTTTAATAACTTTTCGTTAAAATTAGTGAATTCGATTTAGAATAATACTTTAAAATTTTCTCAATTAAATAAAACAAAACTAAATGTTCATTTTGCAATTAAAAAAAAAAATCAATTATAAAAACAATATTTGTGATTTATAAACTGGCTTAAAACTTTTGAGGATTCCTAATGTCAAATTTTGAGTAATATAGATACTTAAATTGGGTTAAGCCAATTGATAGTTTTAAAGGGTTATTTAGAACTGGATATAATATATGAAAAGTAAAATACTTAACTAATTATTAGTAATATGGATCAAATTATAAATAGTAGTATATAAAGGGTTCCTACGTGCCTGGGAAGTCAGGAAATTTCATTAGTATTCGGAAAAAGTCAGGGAATTTGCCTCCTTGGCTGCCTTGTTGATGTTTTGCTCACGATATGCTTGACTAAGTGTAGCCGTCTGAAGTAATGTGGTGCAATACAACTTATGAAATAACTTATAAAACTTATGCAGAATATTTTCAGAACCTAAAATTTCTCTCAAGCATACACAAAATTTCCTCAAAAATTTACGAAGTACTAAAAATGATAAACAATTTTAATTTAAATGGTATTACAATATTTATCATTTTTCATTTTAATAATTTATTGCGTAACAAAGCAATTTTAGATTTTTTCCAGTTTATTAATATTTTATGAAGTTCAGGAAATTTATTAAGGGATAAATTTAATAAATACATACTTTTGTACATGGATTATACAGGATTTGTTAATGAATAATAAATAATAGCTTTTTTCAAAGCCATGTAGATTTATGGTTGTGGATTAATAACAGAATAAAGTACTTTAATTTAATAAAACATTTTATTTTTAGTTTTAATAATTTGACAATTGTAAAAAATATATAACTGTTAATTAGAAAAAATAACTAACTAAAAAGTTGGAGAAGCAATAGCATATGTGCATAGTAAGTCAAATGCTGTTTTATTTTGTCAATGTGCCATACTGTAAGGTAAAGATGGGCAACCCGCGGCCCTCGGGCCGCATTAATATTTTTTTGCGGCCCGCGTCGCATAAAATATTAATAAATATATCAATTTTCCAGCTTAAATTCCCAGCTAAATTTATTGCGGAAAACTATTCACATACACGAGTTGTAGAAAATAACGTATACAGCAAAAATTCAAACGTTATTTTCTACAACTCATGTATGTGAATAGTTTTTCCGAAAAAATTAAAACAAGAAACCGGCTAACAAACACATCGAAACTAATTTTAAAACTGCCAGTGACTAATATTTAACTAAATATTTCCGATATATTACGTTTACATCAGTTCCAAAAGCTAAATTAATATACCTACCGTATTTTACGGACTATAAGACGCACTTTTTTCTTCGAAAAATTGCTTCCAAAATTCAGGTGCGTCTTATAGTCCGTAGCGTCTTATAGTCCGTAAAATACGGTATGCTAATTTATAATTATATATGAATATTTCTTTTATCTTGTATGCGGCCCGCGTCAGTTCAAAAGTTTTGAAATGTGGCCCTTACTAGAAAAAGATTGCCCATCCCTGCTGTAAGGGATGTGAGGGTCAGGGAATTTGTACAAAGTTGGTCAAGGAATTTAAAACAAAAATTTTAATAGGAACCCTGTATATACCGTAAATTGGCTACTTTCATATAAAACAATAAGGCGAGTTTAGTTCTATTACTCACCAATCACCAGCTCCAGAAACACTTACAACAGAAAGGCATTTTTCTGAAGGAAAATGAGTAACGCTTGGTTTAACCTGTAAAATGTTACTCACAAGTCGGATTATTTGATTTTAAAAAATTGAAAAAGTAATCATAATAATTAATTTTAGAATACCTTAGATTTTCTAATATTCCAAATAGGAAATTTTTCATCATTAGTCGATTTTGTTACAACAAGAACACCTTTGGCTCCCAAAGTCACTATTAAAGTGTGTAGATAATGCATAAGAGGTTCACTTAGTTGAATGCAACATTTTATTATTGTTTCCAACGGAATTCTTTCAATTTCTGGAATATAATGGAGCTGTTTTTATAAATAAATTTTAATAATATATGTAAATAAAATAAATAAACATTTATATGGTATATTTTTATTATAAGCAATAGAATCACTTAAACGTATAAGAAAGGGAGTAACGGGATATAAAATATTTCAAATTATTATTTTAAAGAATAAACGTAATTGAATAAAATAAGTGTAATGTCTGAGAAAAGAAAGTGCATTAATAGTTTATATTTGATCATATAATCTACAAAAAAACACACACACGGCCATGAGCATCCGCAGAGGGAGCAAACGAAGTACTTGCCCTCCCCAGGAATCGAATAAAAAATTCCACTAATTATAATCGAAAGTGATTGAGATACTGTATGTAACCTTACAACGTCGACCATCGGACGCTTTGTCTTTGTAAAATTTTATTACTGTATTCTGTAATCTACTTGTGAAAAGCTCAAAAAATAATTAAATAAAAATTTATTGATGTAATTATTTGTTTCCAAGCTTTGCCCCCTTGAAACTTTTCTGCGGTGCCCATACACACGACACACGCACGACACAATGCATCTATTCTTTTGAAATGATATATTACAAGTTTAAAATTTAGGGATTATACTAGTCGGCTTTTCCGATTTAAATTCAATATTCAAAAAGTATTAAAAATTAAAACCTGAACTTTCTCTGATATCAGGCATATTCCTAAATGGAATTTATTCAGATATTTGTACGTACCAAAGTTAGGAAAATTTCTAAAAACATTTGAATTTTTATAAATTTTTAATACGATTTTATTAAAGAAATATTTACTGTACAATTTCATATTTGTTAATGTAAATAATTTACATTAAGTTACATTAAAGAATTATTTAAGTTAGCCTTAACTTATAATTCATGCTTTAAAGTTTAAAGTCAGATGTGTTAGTTCTTTAACATAGATGCCAAAATATAATACTATACATCCGCGGAAAAATTTCCTGAGGACAAAACTTGAAGACAAGTGATTAATTACATCAATAAACTTCTATTTAATTCTTAGGTTTTTTTTTTTTTTTTCCACAAGTAGATGATAACGTTAGAATACAGTATTGTATCAAAGCGTCCCATTCCCATAGTCGAGGGTGTAAGGTCACTCAATCAATTTATCATTATAATTTTCGGAATTTTTTACGCGATCCCAGGGAGTGTCCCGTTTGCCCCCCGCGGAAGTCCATGATACCACATATTGTCAAAGATAATTTACTTTCATATATGTTACACCTTTCATCAGTGGCGGATCCAGAAAAATGAAAATAGCAACGCTATATAGCTTGTACTGTACATACATGTACTGTACTGCATACGTATAATAGCGAGGTTGAGACCGAAGTTTTCAACGCGAAAACGTGTACGTCGGACGTTCAGCGCCGCTTTCCTGTAAGCTTAGAAGTTCGACAATGGCCTTTGGAATGTCGAGCATGATTCCACTGACTTTCCAAACACCATTGCTCCTAAAAATGTTGATATCGCTATAGAGCAAGTACCAATTTGAAAAACTCGAACTCAAGTTAATTAAACTCAAAGATTATTCATTGAATACAACACGTAAAATAATTAATAAATATTTTTTTAAAATTAAATTAATTAGGTCTCTATGACTCATATACTTTATACATAAAATACACACAGAAGCAGATATATTATGAAAGATTCGCTTTAATAATTAAAATGTTACATAAAATTTAATAACAAACGAAAATTAATGATCTATATCAGAATTCCCTACTGAGTCGGTATTGACCTCCTAAGGGTCGATGAAAGTCTGAGAGGGGGTCAATAAAACTGCAAATATGAAAAATTATTAAAAATTAATGTACGAGTGCTGTTGAACATATATATAATATTGAAGGAAATTGGCGATGAAAAGTTTTTCAAAAGGCGTCGATGCATGGAAAAGGTTGGAAATTCCTGATCTATATTTTTAAAATTTATCTATTTCTTAAATTAATTTTTATAAAAGTCTTTAAATTATAAATTATTTCTTTAGTACGAATTAATATTCAGGATAATTTTCTAATTTTATAAAATATCAGATTTCGAAAAAATATCTTCCAAGATCATTTTTTCGAAATAAAATCACGTGTTTTGAATTATAAATCTATTGACTATTAATAAAACAATTGATGCAAAACAAAATTTTCGCTAGAATTATAATAATGGAAAGTAATTACAAAATTATATCTTTTTTGTTTTCTGTTTATCATTATTATTTAAAATTTAATTACGAAATAAATTTTAGATTTCACTAACCAAATAAATTTTGTGAGATAAAAAGCTATTAATATAATAAAAGTACAAAAGCAATAGTAATTCTAAGTTTGAAAGATGCTTATTTTGGTTCATAACTATTTGAAAGTTATGAACCAACGTTTTTTTTAGGTGACGAAGCTTCCGAAAATTCGCTTCATCAGTTACTGTAATTATAAATTCTAAAGTAAATAAAGAAATACTAATTACATTTACATTTGTTTTACATTTTAATCAATTTTTCTCCTCTCTTTATCATATTAGTTTGTAAATTCATTTACATTGCGATCATTTTAAATTCTTTCTTATTACAATGCTGCGCGTATTTCTTCAGAATACCTAATAAATATAAAATAAGCACCTTTCCCTTTAATTTGTGAAAAGCATTAAAGATTGGTATGTAAAGTTTACTTTCTTTAAGGTCACCAACATTACCAGTTTCTTTAAAAACTTTAATTTGTGATTTTCCATCTGTATTCTTTATCGAAGATAATTTATGAGTTTGTTTCTTGAAACTGTAGAACAAATTGCACTTTTCCTGCAAAGAAACGTCATTTTGATATCGGTGACTACAACACCATCTGAACCGTTCACTTAGTGCAAAATTACAGCAAAGAACCCCACAAATCAACATAAATTATGCTACAAACCGCATGTTTCCACATAGCATAGTTTTTGTGCAATAAATGTTTGTAATCAGGGAAAGAATTTATAACTATCCTATATATTTTCTAATTATTCTTTATATTATATACTTTTTAAAATGTTTAAATAAACATAATAGTAAGCAATTAAAGCTGTAAACTGACATTCATCACATTTAATTATATAAAAATTGTAGAACTAAAAATCTTAAAAGTTTGTATATTGGCAAATAATGGAGATAGGGCTACTTCGTCGTTTTAAGAACTTTATTCTTCAATATGCGAACTTATTTTTTAATTCTACAATCATTATACAATTTTAATAAGTTTAAACAGTTAAGTGCTTTTTATGCTATTTATTTTCACAAAATACCTTCTGATTCGAGCGATTTTAAATCCTTTCCAGATACACAACTGTACATCATTCTCAACTCGTTATAATTGGGAGATGAATAGGTTAAAGACTTCCAATCTTCTGTCAAAAAAGGTTTTTTAGCTTGAACAATATCAGTTGGTTCGTACCAAACTAATTTATAAAAAAGAAAAATATATAATTATATATTAGAAACCACTTCAATTAATCTACATGCAAAGAATGCTTAATGAAAATTGTTATTTTACCGGTAAAACTAGTTAAAATATTTCAATTTTAAATTAAAATTTAATATATTTTTATGTTTGTTTACTTCTCTGTCCTATGAATTTATTATTAAATTGGAATATTCAGATTCTATATATTTTAATATTTAATAAATAAACCTAATTCAAATAAGAAAAAGTATAATAAATAAATAAATATGAACTAATAAATTTTACACTATATTAACTTACGTTAATACGTTAATAAAATCAATAATAATTTAATTTATCGTATATTGAAAATTATATTTTATAATAATTGTTTTTATTAATTAGCAAGTACAACTATTTAGAAATATTAATTATCAACTTTTAAAATATTCGAATTCTTATAAATTTTCAATAAAGATAAATATCGGTCTACCGCTCTGGGGAACCGGAATCAAATTCGGGCGAACAATCTCAGGTCAGGAATTTTTCGTGAGTGGCCAGGCCCCGTCCCTCACAACCCACTCGTCCAATTGTGGGCCTGGTCGAACCCACAATGGACATGATTAAGAAAAGACCCTCTTTGTGCCCACAAGGCGGAAATAGTAAAAAAAAGTCTTAACAGTGAAAATTCTTGAGTCATTTTTATTGAATATTAATAGACATATTTTAATTGTTCTCTACTAAATATAATCTTCCGCGTAGAGAGTTTTTGTTTCGACAAATGCATTGGAGTGTGAGTTATGTTCTACTTTCCAATCATCTGTCAACGGTCGTAGTTGTTATAAAAATTCAATTTGAACGAATTGATTCCTAAATAATAACTGTTAAAAGTTATTTTATAATAAAATTTTTAAATTAAAATGAAATTATACAAATAAAAAGTAAAATACAAAATGATTTTGACTTATAGAAGAAGAAAAAGAAGGGGAATATATCGCTTCCAATGATGACCTATTATAAATTTTTCATTACGAAGCACAAAAATACTTAAAAAGAACAAAGTAAATTAATTTTTTTCTCAATAAAATACTTTATTTTCCTATTGTTTTATTAATAAATATTGAACCTCATATAAATAAAAAATGATAAGGTAAATTTCAAAATTTATTTATAAAATATCAATTAAAATATTTACAATTATTTTTTAAGTTGTGTAATACTAAACTACTTTCTTGTTTAAATTTTAATTGCGCTTATACTCGAATAATTCTAATTAAATTTTTAATATAATTCATATTCTTAATTTCCTTATTTATAAACATTTTATTAAACCTTAAACAAATAGAATAAAATGGAAAAAATGTTATAAACAATCATTAACGAATTTGAATGATCGCAAATAGCTCGTGTTGCAATTTTTGTTTCCGGTGACAATATATTATAAATATTACGTCAAAATGGCGACCTTGTATAGTTTGCCTCATATAGCAATTAACCTAAGTGAAAAAATAAAAAATAAAATAATATACGGCACACGAAGGACGCGAAAACAAAGTTAGCGACTCGGTCATCTAAAGGACGAAACCTACTTCTGATTTAGGATGGGGAGGAGAAACTTTGATTGTTTCTTTATTGCAAATCACTGTGGACAGTCAACCAACACGTCATTTCCTATTATGTGACACAACTTCTACATAATATTTCAATCGTATACTCGAATTATTCATTTGAAAATGGCTTTCCGAGCGCTTTACGTCGCTGTCTTTTTCGTCTTTCTTACTCTAATTGTTGTGATTATATCATTTTCCACCCCGTCCTGGCTAGTTGCCGATGGAAAAAATCCTCATCAGAATTTTCACAAAATAGGATTATGGGAAATATGTTATAATCGGGAATACGATGACTATAACGATTATCAATATCATAGAAGATATAGACACGACTACGGACCGTATTCCTGCAAGTGGATCTTCGATGAAGAATATTACTTTTTTAGAGATTTTATTTTGCAACGTAAGTAATTTCATTAAATATAGATTTTCTCTTAATATTTTATTAATTGAAATATTTTTAAATGATTAAATACAGTGGAATCTGGTTAACTCGATTGGAGTTAACCAACTTCCACTGTATTTTGAAATAAAACAAGATTCTTCAATAATGTAAATATTACAAAATAATATATTTTGAATTATTTTAAAATTGACACAATTAGCAGTCCCATAATGTAATGTAAATATAAAGTTATATAAAGTCATAATTATTACATACTATAACATATACTGTATATTTTTATATGGTGAACTTATTTTGTAGTATTGAAAACTGGCTATTGTCAAGTGGAACTCACAAAAAATAACAATAAAAAAAAAAGAAAGTATAACAACAATGTCTTAATAGCTTACAAAATAAATTACTGCAGATTTTAATGATTCATATTATGTTTCCTACCACATATTTAATTTTAGAAATCTATAATTCAATCTACGGAAGTAGTTATAATCCTTTTGATTTCAATCTTAGATAAATTATCGTAGAGGAAATAACATACAAGCTACGTAAATTTTCCTTGTGGCTAAACGACAATAATAAACAATTAAAGTTATAAATTTCAATTAAATATTTTAATTACGTTAATTCATAATATTAATTTAAATTAATTAATATTTATTTACACTGTATATAGATTTATAGACGTATAGACTTTATACGCTAATGCGTAGAGTTTATCTACTTACATGCGTACTGTACTGTACATGAATGTCCTATATATAAATATTAATTATATTGTTTATAATTTCAGCATTTTTTGTAGCGGTACAAGTATTTTTCACTTTAGGATTAATAGCTTTATTAGTAGCGGGGCTATTGACAATTATTTTATTGGTATGTATGCGTAGTGGGAAACAAGGGATGGTTATTGGAATTGGCATTATAACACTATTTGCAGGTAAGTCTTAATCGTCAAAACTGTTATTAAAATAAAATAAAATTGACATTCTTATATAGTTAAAATTAATAATAATTAATTATTCTTTTTCTTTACGAGTTTCACACTAAAGTAAATATTATAAATATAAAATCTATCAATTTATTAATTTGTACGTTTTATATAATAATTATTATATGGTACAAATTCGATTAGTTTTAAATAATATTAATAATAAATAATAATAAATATTAAAGCATAGATTTAAATATCATTAAGAAAACAACAATTCATCGGAATGTAATAGAAAGAAAGGAAATTACGTCATGTTAATGAAGGAAATCTTGTAAGTACTTAATCGTGACGCAAAAAAATTTAGACCGGGTTAAAACTATCTTGAGACTTGTTGTGTTACTTCACAGAAGAAACACAAGTCTCAAGACACTGTGTTTCTTCACCACAAGATATCTTGTGTCTCCTCTGTGAAGAAACACAAGAAATTTGTTTTGTGTTGTCACAAAAGAAACAGAAGATAGTTTTAACGCGGTCAGTGCCATACAATTATAGAATTAATACAACAATTTATTTTAGACTTCAATTAGAATAAATTAAGTATTTAAGTGAACAGCTCAGAATCAACTCCATTACCATTATTGAACCTTTATTATTTTTCTTTGTTTTATAATAGTTCTATATATTTCTTGAAGATTATAAACAAACATACGCTAGAAATGGATCAATACTATTTGAGTACATTTACGATGAACTCAAATACCATAATTATTCAATATAAATGGAAATTTATTCTAAACAATTCAAACTATTTTGATCGTATTAAGTACACATATTTATTACAGACTTAATTATATTGATGTGATCGTGTCACAGTATTATGCTATACAACAAAATAGAGCTTATTACGTCAACCTAATTACATTTATCAGCGATAGTTAATTGTTTTTTCGAGTAAAATTTATTTTATATTATTCATTTTTTACTAATTGTAGATTTTTCTGGATAGATATAAAATTAAATTTATAGTCTATTTAATCAGCAATTAATTCGAATTTTCTCAATTAAGGATACCCACTAAAAGTGTAAAGGATGCAAATTAGAATTTTTCTACTGTTTAAAACATCTTTTAATCAATCATATACAGTATACGAAATTTTTATATTAAATTTAATTTGACTTTGTTATAATTTATAATAAGAAATGTCAAGTAATTTACAAGACACCAATACCTAATACGAAGCCAAAAAGTTTATGTAAACAAATATTCTTAATATGTTTAAAAAAGTTTTGTACGAATCGATTTAGTAATATATCAGTAATTAGTTGCAAGATATCAAATTATACCATTTAATTGATTCCAAAAATATATAAATAGGACTATATAAATTCATTTATTTTCATCATTCATCGCTTTACAGACTATACATACATTAATTAATTTATGTAGGCCTATATTTTTATACGTACAGAATGTCTTTCATATTTATATACATACATTACAATAAATATTGATTAGAGTTAGAGTTAAAAATTAAGCCAAATTATTTAGATAACTTATTGCATTTTTCAGTAAAATTACAGGTATCCCTGCTTAACGCCGTTTTTCTTAAAGAGGTATTTGATTAACGCGCGAAATTAATTGCGGTAATCCCTTTATATATGCGGCAGAAGTTTTAATTTACGCGGCTTTACCAGCTGTCTTTACTTAATATAAAACCGTATTTTGATTAACGTGATTTTGATATACTCGGTAGGATCGAGGGATTAATTAATCGCGTTAATCAAGGAATACCTGTAGTTTTTAATCGTGTTTTTGTGTTAACAATTCATGAATGAGAGTAAGTTACTAATTAAATTTTATAGCTCATTAATTCAATAAAAATTAAGCTATTCTTAATGAAACGTGAAT
This sequence comes from Centruroides vittatus, assembly GCF_030686945.1. Taxonomy (NCBI): domain Eukaryota; kingdom Metazoa; phylum Arthropoda; class Arachnida; order Scorpiones; family Buthidae; genus Centruroides; species Centruroides vittatus. The sequence goes on from NW_027122009.1 coordinate 297,181, forward strand.
ATAATGAAATAATGAGGATAAAAAATTTCCACACAAGAGTGATACTTCATTTTTACTTCAGACGTCAATAGAACCATTTAATTGTGGCTACATAGTTTTATAAATATATAAACAATGTTTTCCACACCAACATTCAAATGACAGTGACGAAACCGAAAAAAATAGTATAAATAATAAAATTATCCGAGTATAAAAAAGCTATAAGGGATTATTGATAACATAAATTATTTTTTTTAGCTATAAAGTCTACAAATTTATTAGCACTTTTACGTATTTAGGCGGGGAAGATCCTTAAAAAAAACACTGACTGCTTTGTATACAGGGGCGGATCTAGGTTTTTCGAGGCCTAGTGCTTATTGAAGTCCAATGGGGCCCCATTTTTACCAAACCTAATATAACTTAACCTATTAACTATTTTTTACCACTCGATAAGTGCTCATTGTTAATGAAAAAGTATTAAAAATTTATGATAATAATTCGATTTTTGTGGGCCCTTGACACTTGGGGGCCCAGGGCTTAAGCCCTATTAGTCCTCATGTAAATCCGCCCCTGTTTGTGTATTTTATATCTTCTGCTAGTATTTAAGAAAGTTCTTATGAAGACATTTATTTTCACGTGTCTTCTACATACTGGTTTAATTTACTATCAAACACGTTTATTATATTAATTATTAATTATATAAATATTTAGATAAATAGCAATAAGAATTTACAATATACCAAACACAAATATATTTTTAAAATAAATTGTTTTATTATTATTTATTAAAAACTAACACATAATAGTTCAAAATTTTAATTGAATGGAACTATTGAATCCTTGACATAGCTTACATTCCATAGTTAAAAAAATAAAGATGATTCGAAATATTAATAATTCTTTATCAAAAAATAAATAGATTATAGAAATTTTTTTAGGTATTCGATATGACAATTAACAGGAATAAATAAACAGCATAACAAGTAATATTTAATAGGGTAAAAAAATGACCATGGAATGTTATGCAAAACAAAACAAGATATATTTATTACTTGTTTAAATTGTATGCTCGTTAGAGAAAACTGTAACTATTTAAATTGTTTGGTTTTACAAAAACACAGCACGATGTTTTCTAACGAATTTTCGTACGTAAGCTGTAAAAAATAAAGATCCGAATACCAACGACTACAATAAATTTTAAGTCTTTATTTGTCCAGCATTGATGACATATTAAGAATAAGATGCATATCTACATTAAGGATTTAAATCTAGTGAATGATGATCGAAGAGTGAATTTAAAAGATATTTCGCCGTAAATTCACAATTGTTTGGAACAGAAATTTCACAAGTTATTCACTGACAAGTTACTGACAAGTGACTATAATACGCAACACATTCGTGCTGCATATTATAGTCACTTGTCAGTTATAATGAATGGCATTAAAGTTTTCTGCCGAAATCTAGTTTAAGACAATTTTAATTAAAAATCTTTACAAAAATATTTTCACTTATTTTTTCAAGAATTAATTATTTTGAATCCACTCTATTTATTAGCACATTTATAACTAGGCCAGGAGTTCCCAAACTTTTTAACTGTCGATTCCTTCAAGAATTCTTCGACCTTTCAATTCCCTCTTCTATATTTGCTAATAAGTTACAGTTAATAATAATAATAATAATAATAATAAATTAATTAATTCGTTGAATCAGCATTAATCCACGCACTGTCTTAATTAATAAAAAAGATCTGTTTACAGTGTGCAAATTTACATCATCCTGGACTGTCATAAACATAACCACTAGACTAATAGTTTTTAATGAACCGTTTTCAATTAATTCCAGACTAATTTTCGATCCTTGAAAATACCTTGGGGTCGATATCGATCACTTTGGAGACTTCTAATCTAGGCTATTACTTCCGTAAGAAGAAATATGCAATTTAAGATTAGTAATTATATAATGATAAATAAACCTATAAACCAGATTTATAAATATTTAATCTACTTGAAAACTCCTTTAACAACAAAAGAAAATTATATATGGCACATATCCATAGATATGTGCCATTTCTAATTTTGTAATTCATGATTCAGACGATCGTGCAAGAAATAATATACTGTATATAATACATACATTATTTCTAATCTAATATATATAATATCCTCTACGAACTTTCTAACACTCTATAGACTACAAGCAAAAATAATACCTCTATATTTTGCTAACGCAAGATTACTTTTTTGCGTTAAACGGGGTGGTTTAAAATTTAATTTTACGTGATGAGAAAATTCCCGACGGATAAATTTTTGGAAAAAAGTGTTGTAAAATACACTCAAACCTGTTTTTGTGCGGTCTATTTTTGTGCGATTTTTTATTTGTGCGATTTGTTTTGTGTGATTTTTTGTGTGCGGTATATGAATTTCAATCAAATTGGTTTACTGCACAAAAATAATTGCACAAAACACATTGCACGTGTAAAAAATCGCAAAAAAAAGACCGCACAAAAACAGGTTTGAGTGTATTAGAATTATTAAATACGCTATCTGTGATATAACAGAAGGAAAATTGGTTGTGGAGTGGAAAGATAAAAAGAAATGAATAAAAAAAAAATAATAATAAGAAAAAAAAATTGCAGTATACTATATCAGACTTTAACAAAATTAGTTTAAAACAAAAGGCAGTGGTAAGACAACTCTACTACCAAAACTAAACGTAAAATAGAACAAGGACAATAATAATAAAAAAGCAATGGTAATGAAAACAGCAGAGTTGGCATCGAGCCTCTGTATCCAATTATACCGCTGTGTTGTAATCTTAGAAAGGATCACTGTACTTATTTCATTTAAGTTCATTATATTTTCATCGAATATCTCATTCTACTTATTTTTGTTTCTGAATTTCATTTTTTTAAAATAAATGTCATTAACTACGGATATTTTCTTTTAAAAAATATGTTAAAGCATATTGTGGCTCTTGATACTTTGGCTTCTGTTCAAAGTTGAAAAAACGATTCTTCTCGCTAAGCCCAAATAATTTTAATTTATTATAAATTAAATAATTAAAATTATCTCAAATTTTATGACTAACAAAATAAACCAAGAAATTGCAGTGAGAAAAGAATTCAGTTTTGAGAATGAACTTTAGATATAGCATAATCGCAATAATTACGCACGAATAACTTAAAGTTTTAATATAAATTTTATTACGAAAGATATAAAAATGTTGAGTATATTAAAATAATATACAGTTCTTTATGAAAGTTGTTACGTCTGCAAAACGTAATTTTTTTAGTTGGCAAATATGATATAAGAATCAGAAAATGAACACCTATCGAATGAAAGGATTTCAACAAACTAAATTTTAAAAAAGTGTTAGGAATAATTAAAAAAAATGGAAGCATTCAAAGAGACTTTCGCAACAGTCAGACAAAACATAAAATAATTCATAATAACCGTATAAAAATTATAGAACTTTTTTGGACATTAGACTAAACTTTTTCTCCAAAATAAATTGAAAAATGATTCTTAAATCACGTTTATCGGCGCGAAGAAACTATAATTAAAAAACTATGGTTGATTGTCATTCAAAAATGGTTTTTGTTATCTCTACTGATTATTTAAATAATTAATTTTTACACGACGAAACATTGGGCTCGGGTATATTAAATTTATATTAATATATTAAATTTAAATATATTATATTTTAATATAAAAAAATCATTGGCTTCTACTAATTTTCAATTACAAGCATTTTGTTCTAATAATATTGAACTTTTTGTTTTGTGAATAGTATATTTAATTAATGCAAACTCGGAATAAAAATTTAAATAATTGAATCTAAATTTATATTTTTCTCCCTCTTTGCAAAATCGATCCGAGTCTTCGTTTTGCATACATTGTATAAAAACTGATTTTGCTAGTCTTAAACTTGTTATAAACATTTAAAAATAAAATTATAGATTTATATGAACATAATTTATAATAATAAATTAGTTGAATTAATAACAGATTTTTTTTGTGACAGCCATATGTTGCACTTTGGCCGTTATCATATTTGGAGCTTTGGGTGACGGAAGAGACTGGATGCCTTATCCTGATCATAATTATTTATCTTGGTCATTTGGATTAGGCGTTTTGGGAGCCATTTTGGCTTTTATAACGGCAATTTTATTCTTTGCGGATGCTCTACTCGTTAAACACAAGCAGAAACATTCCACTCAACGCCAATCCTACAGAATGGAGCAAACTGAAGTGAAAAATGTTAACCTTTGATTTAACTTTTACAAAGAAATTTTTATATTTTTAACAAAACCTTTCACTTATTTCTATTTCACCATAATTATATATATATATATATATATATATATATATATATATATACACTTCATATTTTATATATTTCACCCAATTTTGGCATTCACTTTATCACGCAAAATGCAGCATACAATTGTATAACAGGAGTGTAAATAAACATTAATTCATTTATTTGTATCTCGTGATGTTTTTATACTAAAAATAAAATCTAATTCCAAAATCGATGTTTGCTTACTCTTAAAAATACTTTCTTGGAAATTTAAACAAAACTAATAATATTTTATTACACGCGTTTTATTAACTTACTCTGTCTGTCCGTAAGTTGTCTGTTTGTCTGTCCAGATAAAATAACTCAATTTTTACTCTTTCCAATTTTTGATCTAGTTGCAACTTTGCATTCATACATACTCTATGAATGCAAAGTTGCAATACACTTTTTTGGACTTTGCAAACAATTTTAGCAATTATCAAAAAAATTGGCGAAAAATTAAAATTTGTACATCAAATCTGATAACAGTGACGCTACACGTAGCTATGCCCATTTTTAGTCTTACTGTATAGATAAAACTAAAAAGAAAAAAATAATTATTTAAAAAAAATTTAATTTAGTTTTTACTTTTTAGTGTATTCATTCACATAAATGCACTAAAAAGTAAAAACATTCTTTTCCAGCTTTCACAGTAATCTTGTTATTATGCCACCAAAAATAAAAACATGGAACGCTCGTGGAAAGTCCATAAAAATTGTTAGAAAATGTAACTAAGAATATTTTTAAACATGAGCGCCCCATGCTTTCATTTTTGCTTGATACCATGATTGCATAATACCAAGAATACCATAAAAGCTAAAAAATTATTTTTTACTTTTTAGTGCATTTACATGAATAGATACCGTTTCTTTAAACTATTCTTTCTTTTATAATTTCTATTTAAAAATTCAGAAACACTCAATTAGAGTAAAAGTGCCTTGGTAATTCGTCTCCTTTCATATCTCGAGACGGGACCTTCTAAAATGGAACTGGGGATTTTTTCCCTGGACCCGAAAAAATGCAGGCCTTAGGAGCTCCGTAGTGGTTCCTACTCCAAGAATTCATGTTATTTTTAATTACAAACCGTAAATATTTAATACTGCTATTTAATAATAAATAGACATTCTACGTATTTCATTTGCTAAAAAAAAGGGACCCGTTCTACCTTGGGCCCGATACTAAACTTACGACGGCCCTACCTACAAGTTTATATATAGTAATATAATATTTTTGTATTGTATTATGTAGACCAAATAAACTTATAACCAGCACCGGATCCAATAGGTGCGAGGCCCGATTGAATTTTTTTTTGCGGGGCCCCTCAAACTTTAAATAACAAAGTTAATTAACTGTTAATTTACATATTGAAATATGTTGTTTTATTTTTAATAATAATATACCTAGATATTTATTTTTGCAACATGTACTATTTTTAAATATATAAATTTTGACGTGATGCGGGGCCCCTTCAAGCGCGGGGCCCGATTGGCACCAATCGCTCTAATCGCCTAAAATCCGGCCCTACTTATAACAACATTCCGTAAGTGGGCCTCAGTACGATACCTCTGTTTAAGGCCCGTTTTAAACCGGACGTTCTCAGTTAAAATCTTAAAATTATTCTGAAAAAAATGTGATATTAAAAATAACCGTTGATTTAATTCATTTATTTACCGAGCACTCGTATATTAATGTATAATTGGGGAAAAAACCATTAGTGAAAACAATTTTCGGATTTTCCTGATTAAAACATATTCTCAAATGTACAGTACAGTACTTTCACTTGGACTTATAATTAAACAATTTCTTTAATTATAGGCCAGTATAAAAAATAACAATATTCTATTGATAATATATATAATAAAAATATTAAAAAATCTTATAAAATTTTTAAATATATTTTTCCTTTTTACTGATTGGTAGTTTAGAGGGAAAAAAAGGAATTATCGGCCGAATGACCTTCTTACTGCCGTCATTAGCATAATGTAAAAAACTACCAAATGAAGTGCATTCGTTCGATTAAATAATTAAAAGAATGAAAAAGATATAATTATAGTAAATAATAATAATATAATAATAACATTATTATATGCTTAGAAATTATAATAAATAACTTAAAAGTATTGCGCGAGAGAAATAGTTATGCAATGTAAAGCAAAAAATTAGGTCAACAAATTTTAATTAATGCATTTAATTCTACAACAGAAATGACAATGTTAAATACAATCGAACCTCCAATATCGGCCACCTGTAAACAGCGTCTACTTTCTCGGGAACTTCTTAAACACGTGCATGTAAGATAACCTCCAAGCCACGGCCATTAATATACCCATCAGTGACCGCTGTTCGGAGGTTTACCTATAAAAGCATCCGGAACTTGATATATAAAGTATATAAATAGAGTATATTTCTATAACGGTGTTATAGAGAGATCTATAACACCGTTATAGAACTCTATAGTTCTTCCATAAATTACCATATTTGCCGACATATAAGACGCACTTTTTACTCGAAAATTACTATCTGAAAATGGAGTGCATCTTATACGCCGGTAAATACGATAGATAAAATTCCTCTTAACACGATTTAATTAATTATTATACCACTTAAATATTCATTAATATCTTATATAAAGTTTAAGTGTTTGTCATAATTTATTACCACCTTCGATTTTCTACGTCGACTTATACAGAATAACGTCCTTCGTTACAGATTAATGAATGCTTCAAAAATAGCGTTTAAGTTTATCGATTAATTGATTGAACAAGACTATTATTTCATAATTTATATTGAATTTTACGAAGCGAAATTAATATTTCGACACATTAAACTCAATAAAAAAGTCTGCGTAAGAAATATTTCTTTATATAATCTAATGTATTATTATAAGAAATATCTGACTCGTGAGTAATTATTGTATTTATTGAATGGGTTTTCGCCGATTGTTCATTGACATTGGTATACAATAACAATAAAGTTGCTTATTTCTCGGAAAGAATAACTCCATTCTGTTTTACGTAAATATCACTTAAATAATAAGTTTAAAAAAATAAAACAATAAACAATTACAAAAAGCAAAATTTCTTTTTTTTTTTTTTTTTTTTTTTTTTTGTGGATTGGATTGATGTTCTCCGGGAGAAAGCAACACAGCTCAAGGTCGATCTGCTAAGTGGGGCCCCACCAGTGGCTGAATGGATAAAACCACTAAATTAATAGTCGGTCGCGGGTTCTCGTGCCATCAATAGACTAGCCACGTGGAGTTTTCCGTGTTTTCTTCGCGTATCTAACACCTAAATAGGGAGCAATTTCCCATAGAAAGTTCTCCGGGAGAAACCCGCTTGGCAGATCGCTCACGTGTTGTGTTGCTTTACCTCTATACAATCCTACAATCCAAGGGGGATGCCTCCCGGGATGACTTTCTACGGCTAACTGGACCACTAAATCCGAAAATTTCCACTCTGCTACTAGTGGGTTTTTATTTTTTGAAATAGCTTGATAAGTGTTATTCGTATTTTCATATCTAATTTTATTTATAAGCAAAATATACACTTGAGCAATGTATTAAATATTGTATAAAGACATCACGTATGAATTTGTCTGAAATAAACAAACAATTTAATATCGGAATATACATATAACAGTAACACAATTATTTTAATAGCCCAGATAATTTATATTTAATATAAAAGATGATCAATATATATTAAAATTTATCATTTTTTAGAATTAATATTTCAATACATCAGTGATTAATTTTTCGGTTTAAAACCATAAATTATCTTTTCTTCATCAATCTAATGATATTACTGCCAGATGTCGGGCCCCATTTATCACTCCCTCTCCCCAATGTGAGATTGGCCGAACCCACGACGGACTTGCTAAAAAAAAGGCCCTCTTAATATACACAGGGCGGAAAGAGACAAAAATAAAACAAAACGGAAACGTTTATTATCTTTACAGCGAACAATACCTACAATTAATTATGTAGTGGATAAATGTAAGAACATTAAAAATATATTTTGTCGAATTCGTATTGTCAAATAAATGAAAATTTAATTCTGTAAATGTGAATTTTATTATCCATTGTTTTCGATTATCCGGACATACGCCTCCCATAATAATCCCGGTTAATGGAGTTTCTACTGTTTAAAAAAATTCGAAATTAAACTTCCTATGAAGAAAATATCAAGTAGGAAACAAGTTTTCAAAATCAGATCGTGGCATAGAAATATATAAAAAGTTATATGTTTGTTTTTAATTATTTGAACAACTTATCTCGTAGATTAAGATAAATTGGAATTAATTATATTCTATATCTTAAAATTAATTATAAATTTAATTAGCCTATTTTTCAGATTAAATTAGAAAGTTCTTGCGATATAATTTGTCTAATGTATAATCGTTTACATTAATTAGGTACGTTTTAGTCAGAGTATAATTATTGAAACGGAAGACAATAAGATAATTTAAAATGTCTCTTGAGAATTAAAGACGATTTATAATTTAACATAAAATCAACATTTATCGTCTAATATTAAATTAAATTTGGATTTCAATGTTATAAAAGTTCAATTTGAAAAATATAACGAACTTTTCTAGTGTCTGAGTTTAAATGATTATTTCGATAAAATAAATTCAATTTAAAAAATTCCTTATGTATTTTAATCACTGTTATTTACACAGATGTTCTACGTAATAACATTATAATCGTCATAATCTGTCTTCACTTTACACGATAAATTTATGCAGTTTCTGGTGTTTTGTTAAGAGAAATAAAAAATCGCAAAGCATGCAAAAAATATCCCTGCTCTTAGCGCTCATGGGGCGGAAAGTTTTAAAAACCCTGTAATTTAAGTGTAAAGAATAAATAAATAAATAAAATAGAAAATAAAATGAAATTACGAAAGAGACGAATGAAGGTCATAACCTCTGTATGAGAAAAAAATAGTAAGAAACGAAAAAGTAAGATGAAAGTAGAGAGCATCGTTAAAAAATTTTTGCTTATTCTTCGGCAGGATTTTTTAAAAATATGTTTTGTACGAGTTCGGATTATCTTTATATTTATAAAAAATCCAGCTACGAGTTGCATAACTTTCCCGGCTGTTAAGAGATTTTATTTTAAAAATAACTTTGATATTATTAATCATACTATCAATAAAAAAAATGTGTATGGCGCCATCTATTATGAGATTCTACCATAAAAAACTTACATTATTAATTATTATAAAATGTCAAAACGCTGAATTTTCGTCACTACCTTTGAGGGCAGTGACGAGTTTTATTTAAAACATTGTAAATACTAATAACGAGTAAAGTCCGAAACTAAGACCGATCCCTCTCGAGATATAACACCATCCTCTCTATCCTCCCATCCTCTTGACCTTTGAAACATCAAAATTTAATAGCATCGATATCCCTTATACACAAGTTACCATGTCAATATCTGCATCTAAATCAATATCAGTCTACTTCACATTCAGAATCTGGTTCTTCTGAACAGCCTTTATTTTCATTTTCCCTTAACATATCGTATTATGAGCCATTGAGAGCATTAGTGATGAAACCTTTTTTAAATGAATGCTTCACTATTCTTTCTGGGATTAGTTTCCAAGCTATTGACACCCCTTCTACCATTACGTTCGATTTTGAGAATATTAATTTACTTTAAAGGTAAATTAATTATACAGTAATACAGTAATTACATCACACTATTCATTGTTCGTGAAACTTTAAATTCAGTGGTTGATGGATTCAAAACACAAAAACAAATGCGTTTCTGAATTATCCAAAAGAGCCCTGGTCCCATAATCGAGTTTCTGCCGTATTTCCAAATAAGTGATTCAAATGATTATTGAAGATTCAGCAATAGCATTTGGGTTCAAATGATGGAGGATGCTACTTTTTGCTGGATTTTTACAATATATATGCTGTATATAGAGTAACAAAACACAGTAGACTAAACATAAACTAAACGTATACAAAATAAATATAAGTTACATATGAGTGCACTGTTTTAATAACATATTCCAATTATTCCCAAATGGAAGTTGTTAAAATGCCCAAACTCTGCCCGTGTACATGCCCCCGTGATATATTTATAGTTTTGACATTAACGGCCAGATGGTCGAGGCGGTTGTGATATCAGCCTGACGCTCTGGGAACCAAGATCGAGTATGGACGAGCAACCCCGGGAATTTTTCGTGTACAGTCCGTCCCGGATATGTTGTGCCTCATCCCTCTCAACACACAGTCGTCTCTATTATGGCCTTGACCGAACCCACGATGGTTATGGAAAAAAAAGGCATTCTTAGAGTCCACAGCGCGGAAAGAGAGGAAAAATTGGTCTTCTACGATATTTTTTTTCGTATTTCTAGTGTAAAAATACAAAATAAGTTTTTCATTTCTTATTGTCTTCCTCAAGTCGACATTTACAGTATATACCAATTTTCATTACTATCTACAGACCATAATTTTTAGTGAAGACAGAACTGTAACTTAGATTGAATACTGTACTGTACATCACCAAAATTGTACGATACAAATGTATATTATATGTTTTATTATATGTATTCATATTTTAAAAATATTTCTTTCGTCTAAGTATTTTCCTACTGGCGAAAAATGCAAAGATTCCTTATCAATATGAAAAATGTCGACTAAATCTCAGGCCTATGCTATTATTTTCCGCGAAAATCTTATAAAAAAAAAAAAAAAAAAAAAAAATAGATTTAATAGAAGAAAATGAAGAATTAGTTGTATTTTTCAACACATTACCAACGGTTTAACAATTACATAATGTACAGTACATATACCATATTTGCTTCGGTATAAGACACATCCTATTTTCCAAAAGGATTTTTACGGAGAAAAATTAGTACAATTCTAATCTACTTTATTGAAAAATAAAATAGGTCTACTGTAATTTTCGTACAATTGGTGTGTAAATGTATTTAGGTAAAAAAGCAAAGAATCTTCAAGTACAAACAACAACATTGCAACAACTAGACTAGTTATTTCCTAAATAAAAAATATTTGCCAGCGTATAAGATGCACTCCCATTTTCAGACAGTATTTTTCGGAAAAAAGTGTTTTATACGCCGGAAAAGTATGATAAATATAAAAGAGCAATTTTATATTACGGGTGTATGTGAACCAGTGCCATTTCAACGTACGGGCACACTGGGCAGTTGCCGGGGGGCCACACGCTAATTTAACATTAATTTACCGATCACCCGCCGGTTGTAGGCTGGGCCTAGTGCACTTTGCCCAGAGGCCTATAATGCTGAAAGATAGCCCTGATATGAACCCAAACACGACTATCTTTTTAGTTAAGATCGACTAAGGGTTCGTCCACTAATTACGTGTACAACCCGTCGCACACCAATAGCCGCGAAGAAAGATCGCAAAAAATATTGTACTCGACGGGTTGGGAGGAAGTCAAAAGTGGCTGAAAAACTGTTTGCGTAATTAATGGACTAACAGACATTTTCTGTTTGCAAAACTATAAAAAAAACTAATTATGTAGTTTTATTCATCAATCAATAAGAAAAGTCTGTATAATTTATTATTATCTTCCGGTAATAAAACAGAAGTAATCTTTGTATACCTATTATGAATGCTAATGTTAAATTAAAGATACTGTTTATCAAAATTAATCGTGTAATTAAAAATGATTAATTCTGATATATTTTGACTTGATGTTAATATTAAAGTTCCTAATTGGTCTACGAGGAATACTTCTCCATTTTAATTACCGGAAGATAAGAATATAAATTTACATTTTAATGAAATTGAACAACTGCCAATAAATTCATTAGTATTTGTATCGTATTCTCACTAATCTGAACCTTTTTTTTTTTTTTTTTTTTATTTTTTAGCAAACCCGCTATTGGTTCGGCCAGGCCTCCAATGGGGTGGGAGGATGGTGAGAGATTCGACTTATCGAAGTCGGACCACCCACAAAAAATTTCTGAGATTACTCGCCTGGATTCAAAATATTAAACTTATACTGTACTTAATTTCACATTAAGTATTTCAAACACTTAAAAGAGACGAGAGTAAAACTTTGTATAAATAAAATATTAACAAAAATGTCTGAAAAACATACACATGGGAGTTCGACATAATTTCTCTCACCAGTTCATAAAGGTTTATAAAATGGTGAGAGAGGGTTCGACTATAAAACTATATCTGTTCCAAACTATATCTGAGCACACTACTAGCCGAGTGAATAACACCACTAAACAGTGGCAATTGGTCGTGGATTCGCGCCTAACCCAACGAAATTGCCACGTGGAGTTTTCTGGATGTGCTCTTCACTTGTCTAATACCTAAATAGGGACTAGTTTCCCGAAGAAAATCCTCTCGGAGACTCTCCGGGAGGACTTTCTACGCATTGAATAAAGAACGTAACATAAGAGGACAGTATACCAAGGGAATAGCTGATTGCCCCATCGTGTTGCGTCGCCTTATTAATTCAATCCAGTCCAAGCTTGAAAGAAAACTACCAGCTTAAGTCTTTATTATTTATTAATAAAGACAAAGTACAAAAAATCCGAGAATCGGGTAGATGAAGTGATTATTCTCACAGCATTCAATCGATAAACGGGCGGTTCGGGAACGAAAACGAGTAAAGTTGTTGGTAAAAGTAGAAAGCTATTCTACTATATTTAATCATTTTCAAGTCTACTTGTTACATTTACGTCAGTAAGTATCTTGATTATATTTTATAACTATAAAACCTTGTCAATACAAATACAATTTTAACTTAACGTAGGGCTACTTTTGGATAATTGAAGGGTTTTAGTTTGGGTTAGTGCGTCAATGTAAAATTGCATTCTTCTATGTCTAAGACATTGTATGAGCTGTTTTGGATATCATATATACTATAGTTTTGAATGATTAGAATGGTCATGTCTTGAGCAAGTCTAAATAAAAGATACGAGTACATTTTCATGAAAATCGTATTAATGAGGCAGAGAAAATTATGAATAATAGACTTTATCTGTGAATAATTTTGTACTCAATATTCTCTTATTTCTTAGGAATCTTTTAACTAAAAATTAAGAGTAATATTCCTTAAATAAATGTACAAAACCGACATACCTGGAACAGATCGTCCATGAAAATCCCCAGAATTATTCGCCCGGATTCGATCTCGAATTCCCAGAGATCAAATCCTGGCCTCCTCTACCATCCGGCAATCAAGATTTTTCACTTGTGAAATGATGGATTACAAAAGACATTTGGTATTTTCCTAGTTTGTCTGGTCGTTATTAATGAATTGTACAATTCATTAATAATACACAATTTGACAATTCAGTTTAAAACTACATGTATTCAAAAAAATCACTTCTTGTCAGATTTTGAAAAAAATCAAATCTGCGGGTGCCTCCAGAGAGGACTTTTTATAGAAAACTGGCCCGGTAGTGTGACCAAGTACGTTCAGGAACCCGGGCCCCTTACTTTTGTAAATAAATTTTAAAAATAAATCAAATATGAACAGAAAAAATATTTAAATGTGACAAACGCGCTTACAATTATATATAATGCTAAAAACGGCCTTTTATACTTTTCCAAAATTTTCACAAAGTATAAAAAAACATTTACGATTTCTTATAGCGCTGTAATCTTTTATGTATTAATCGTTAACATCCTTAAGTTCATTAAAATGCTACAATATATAGCTTGATAATCCTAGAAAGATGTAAGGCAATGTTTTACAATTTGGAACGTTAATGTAAAACAAGACAAAGTTTGGAACGGAAAACAATGCTTCTTTTAATTAATATACTTGGAAGAAATCAAAAGTTTTCATATGCAGGGAGAAATTTATAATTATAACTTATGTATATAGGTTTATATATTTTAATCGTGTGACTTTTGTTCTTAACGAGTTCTTTAATTTTATCAGGCATAATTTTATCAGGCATTTTCGTAGTTAAAGACAAAATATTTCAGCGTTCTGTAATATTATTAAAATAAAGTTAAAGAACAAAAATAACTATCGTATATTTTCTTTTCCACACTTTTTGGTTTTTCGTGTTTATTTTTATATGAAACAAAAACAAAAGAAACAAAAATAAAAATGAAACAAAAACAAAAGAAACAAAAATAATTAATCTTGATGTAAAATCACTGGATTTTGTGAATGGATTTACCACGGCAATCAGTGCAGTAACTAGCTGAAAAGCGGCAATACAAGTAAAAATATCGTTACAATGCCGGACTGAAATTTTTAATCATATTTTTAATTTATTTCATTTAAAATATATGCTTTACACCTCAAATTAGTACTGTAGTGTCTTGCCCCCATTCATCACACTTTTCCGTTAGCAATGGAGTTGTGCTGGTCATCTAACTCCTCCCCGAAAAATTTTTGAATTGAAATAACGTGACCTCTGGTTTGCATCTGACTTTCGTATTCCATTAATTGGGGTCTCCAGCTCCTAAGCTTTCCATATCTGGTCTTGAATGTCATTTATCTAACACCGTTTTCGAGATTAAGGAAGGACAGACAGACGGACAACAGTGGGAATTTACAGATCTACAAATTTTTCAAATTTCAGCCCAACAAATAGTTCATAAAAATGGCTGACAGTAATTTACATTGTAAAAATATTGAAGAAAAATATAAAATTTTTATGGTTTTTTTGTTTTAATTTATTGTACTTGTCGCCAGAAGACGTTTTTAGACAATTTACATGTTTTTTGCAGAGGCCTAGCCTCAAATAAAAGGTCGTGTCTGTAAGTGAATTTTTATGTATTTGAATTGTCAATGACAACTGAAAAGACGAGTTATGAAGACAAAAATTTTATTTGTATTCTTCAATATTTTTACAATGTAAATTACTGTCAATCAGTTTATAATGGATAATATGTAAGAGTTTACTCTTCATCTACAACGCTATTGGGTACATTACACTGTATAGGGGTAAATTTAGATTTACAAGTTTTAATTCGGGTCCCCTTGTAATATCGGTTCTAGTTACGCTACTGACTGGCCTCTAATTAGGTGCCTAAACACGTAAAGAAAACCTGAAAAGCAGCTGGTTAGTGAGGTGAGCAATAACCAGTGTTCGATGATTTTTTTTCCCACTCGACTATTGGCGGGTCATGTTTCTAATTTCCTACGAAAAAATTAATATACGAATACTCGTTTTATAAGAATGAATAATTCTTTTTAGAAAAATAACGAAAGTAAATTGTATAAAAATATATATATTGATAAAGTATAATTTCAGAAAAAGAAAATACATTCAAAACAAGAGAAATTCAAATAATTTCTAAATTAACGACATCTCATTCATACGATGATGCACTAACTGCAATATTCCGAGATACACTACATCGACTGTAGACGATATTTGTCATTGCTAGACTCTATTGTGTATTGTTATCCATCCATAACCAGGAACAGATTCGGACAATTTCTCTACAAGCATAAATTTTATAGAAAGAATATGGAATAAAATATATTTTATTTTAAACCTTAAAGTTTTTGAACTCGTCATCCTAAATAAAAATGGATAATTTATGCTTTTCGTTTAAACTGTCCTTTCTTTTATCGATATGTTCTAGGACAGTTCATTCTAAATTCCTTGAAGTCCTTTTAAAAAAGTGGAAAAGAATGCAGAAACTTCTAGATTACGTAACATTTATTTTCATTTATTTCGAAAACGATGAATTGCGTCCAATTCTTGAAACTGTATTCAAAAGGCTGACAGAAAATATTCTATATACGACTATTACTTACGCCATAACGGATATTTCAAGAAATGCGAGATGACAATGCTTTATTCCGTACGTTTCGGTGGTTGTTTTGATAAAAATTGAAAATAAAATTGAATAGACCTATTTTGAAATGTCAATTATATTTCATTAATTTTCAATAAAATATACTTATAAAATAAGTCTAATTTTAATAATTTTTTGAATGACATTATCTTAGTATTATACACTATGATTTATTTGATGTATCAACTACACTGAATCGTCAAGTGTGAGATGTGCTTACCGCGTTTTTAAGGGGTAAAAAATTACTTGATAAATTTAGTTTTTGTAATAGGAATACAGTACATGATATTTTAATTTATCTAATATTACATAAAAATGACGAAATATATTTTTAGGCCATCCTTTAATTATGTACAGTTTTTGAATCAGTTTTGACTCCCCTTCTTGTTGTGAGAGTTTGCCAAAAGTACAACGATGTACAGTACTTTTGGCAAACTCTCTCCCCTTTAATTACGTGTACAATAGTTCACGGATCTCCCAACATTGATGAAATAATCTTAAAATATTTTCTGATAATTAATTCAATATTCAGAAGACAAATAAGTAGGCTTATAAAAACAAATTCGCATGCTACTAATATCACTAAAAATTAAATAATGCCTGGACCTCCGCCATCCCCATCGTGTGCAGTGACGTACAGTACACGTAAAAAATGGATGACCCCTTATTGACATATATTGTTTGTTCTATGCCATCAACTCTCAATAAAAAAAAAAATTCTTACATAGGTTTATTGATTCATTAATATATAAAATTCGACTTTCACAACTTATATAATTTCAGCTCTAACACTATTAAAAGATTTTTTTTAACTTTTCGAAAGTTTAATTCTCTTTAAAACATTTCCGTTGCAACGACATAACATTAGCTTTAAATATACCGAAATTAAAATTTATTACAACTATATTAACATTAATTTAATATTAACATATAATTAGACAGAACTGGGTATTATATTAATCAGGTTTTACACAAGAAAATCGAATCATTTCCACGTTCATCGCCCTTAGTGACGTGATACACCTGACTGGACAGGTAACAGGTGAACCGTCCAATCACAATCGTTACTCAGTGGCTTGGTCCAGGTGTGGCTTGGAAGGTAAGTCGTTGTTTGAATATATCGCTAGAAAGTAAACATCTTATCAGCAGATAAGTCTATATTTAGTAAGATTATTATTTCGCAATTATATAATAGAAGAATTGAGTAAAGTTTTATACACGATTACGATTCGTGAAAAACAAGATAAACCATCGTGGAAGTGTCTCGTTGATAGCTAACGTATAACATAGAAAAAAAGAATTTGATACAAAAAGATCGAAGTAAAAATACATATTTTTATGATTATGTTTAATTAATATCCAATGTTTTAATCTCTCGATTAAGATAGTGACGTTAAAAAGTGAAAAAATGTGGATCGTGAATTATCCAATGTGATCTATTTCACGAGCGCTCGGGACAGATCGATTTCTACATATACATTTGAAAAGTTTGAAACATTTATAACAAAGGAAATAGAAATGAGAACTTTTATTATTCGGGAAGTGTTACAAAACAAAATTTTATTAACAACTTTTTATATATTAAACTTATAAGAAATCTTAGATGTGTACATATTATTAAAAAATTGCATTGAAATAAAAATATTACAATTTTATGCATATGTTATAGATTAATATGTAATTTATAATAATTTTTTTGGCAGGCCTATTTACTATATATTAAATATAAAGAAAAACTTGCAAATAGAATTTTATTGCAATTAATTTTCTTGTGATTTATATAATACATTATTTTAAGATAATTATTTTGTAATTACTACCCAATGTTTTAAATTTGTTGTAAAAGCAATTGCCAAAAATATGATTAAAAAATTTTTAGGGCTAATTTGAATCAATTTTTGAATTATGCCCAAAGTTAAACAATATAAATTATTGTATCATCTGATAAAAGGCCATATAAGAAATTATTTTTGGATCTGTATGTATTATGGAATATAATTTCAGTTGTGGTAAAATTAGGTTAAAATGATTATTTGAAATTTAGAATGTAAATAACAACTTTTAAATTGCTAATATTCTTTTTACATTTGTATAAATGAGCAGATCAGAACTCCAGGATAGTTTAGGCAGGAAGTTGATACTTTTGTGTGACAAATTACAACATATCTCAATTCTTATAGGGTTGAGAATCAGCAAATTGCTTTGTCACTAGAAGTCTTCATATTCAATAAAATCATCCACTAATAGACCTCATGTGGATGTGCAATATGATCCATAAATAGGGATAATGGCATCCTGGAAAAGCTTTTTGTTGGATTTGAGGCTAACTTTTTATTTGTGCTGCTGCAGTGTCCTCAGGAAAGATACAGAAAAGAGAATAAAATGGTCTACATAATGTCATTCTAAACAATTAAATTACTACCTCTATAATGGTATATTTCTATGATATTAGAATAGTTCTCAACAATTCTCCAGTATTAGAAAAAGTTCTAGGTTTTCTCCACATGAATATGTGATGACTGAATCCCGATTTTCATAGAACATTAGTTATTTGATTTACAATACAATCCAGTGTTATCTGCATCAGAATAATCTGGCTCCTCTTCATGAAGGAATGAATAGAATGTAAATTATATATTCTCTCAAATAGTTTTTTATGAAATCTTATATATTGTTTGCTTCAGAACTACCCATCCACTTGTTGCAGAAAATTCTACAGTAACAATGGCAAACCTTTACTGAAGGTGGGTCAAAATTAAATTCAAAATTTAGTAACTCCAAATCTCAAGTCAAATATTTAATTTGATATATATAAAAAAGTTAATGCTTACAAATTTTTCTATATTTTTATTTATATATATAAATATAAAAATAACAATAAACTATATATTTTAATAGAAACAAATATATATAATAAACTTCCCAAAGCCCGATACATTGATAGTCAACCAAATGAATGTTTGATTGACTAGAAACAAATATTTTGTTTAATAAGAAATTTGCTGTTTATTTGATGATAGTTTTTGTATCAGGTTCATAATTAGTGGCCTTTAAGACTTTTTACAACAGCTTTAGAACTCTGCTTTCACATTACATGTTCAAAGTTTTGAAATCTATCAAATATTTTTTTATAGTTTATAAAAACTAATACCTTATAAACATTCATTGCAGGTATCTGAAATTGCTGTCATCATTGCTCTAAAGCAACTCATTGATACTTGTTAGGGCCTGTGCATACAGCAGTTATCCTGTGCTAATGTAAGTCATGATCAACAATGTGTATGTTGCAGTGTCTCTAATCACTAACAAGCAAGCTAACTATTCAAAAACAGCAGAAGCACTCACCACACAATTCAAATCAAAAACTTATCCACAAATGTACTCCTTTACTACTTGTGCATTAAAGCAGTCCATCCATCCATCCATCTTATGTGTTATTTCCTCTCTGGAGGTTGACTGCCATTACATGCCATCATTCCCTATGTTGTGCTTCTCTGGCACAATCCTCAAAGTTTAGTAAAGTCCATTCTCTGATGTTATCGAATTAGGTTATTCTTGGTCTTCCTTTCCCTCTTCCCTCTATTCTTTCTTCCAGAATTTTCTGGAGGCTTTTGTGCCATAATAAGTGACCTAAAAAAAGCAACCTTTCTTTTCTTTATGATGGTCATTAAATCTCTATTATGTCCTAGCATTTCCAAGACTTCTCCATTTGTTTTTCTCTCTTTCCAGGAGTTCTTTAAAATTCAGCAGCAAATTCCCATCTCAAAGGCTAGTAATCTTTGTTGAGTGGATTTATTAATTGTCCAAGTCTCCACACCACACAACAGAATCAACCAGATGTAGCACTTGAGAAGCCTCATCTTTGTTTTTAAACTCAGAAAAAATTTTTTTACAATTTCAATCCTTTGCTTAACTTCTTTGTCAGACTTCCCATCATCTGTTAACAAATTTCCTAGATAGACATAACTTTGGACTTGTTCAATTCTGTTATGATCAAGTTTAATGTCTAGGCTAGTGTCTTTTCTTCTACTTATGATCATTGTTTTGTTTTTTTTCATGTTGAACTCAAATCCAAATTCTCTGCTTTTTTCTTTAACTACTACTACTTTGCTGCCTTTGTCCCTTTCTTTAACAATTTTCTTAAGCATTTTCTGTGTAACATTGGAGACTGCAAGGGTTATCCTTTCTTTCAAAACAGTAACATTACATCATACAACTCCACAAAATGACATCCAATGGGGTTATGTTGGGTGATCTAGGGGCCAGGATGTTAGTCTTCATAGCCAATCCATTGTCCAGGAAACACTATCAAGCAAATTACGTAAGGAAACAGCCCAGTGAGAGGGATGCACTGTTGAAACAGTACCTAGCAGGAAATCAGTTATCAATTGGACATTATGCAACTAAAAGAGCACATGCTGAGGTTTTTTTTTTTTTTTGTAACTCTTTCCGCCCAGTGGGCACTAAGAGGGCCTCTTATAGCAAGCCCATTATGGGTTCGGCCAGGCCCACAATGGGGCGGCCGGGTGGTGAGGGACGGGGACCGACATATCCGGACGGACCACCCCCGAAAAATTCCTGGGGATTTTTCGACCCGTCCGGATTCGATCCCGGGTCCCCCAGGGCGGCAGGCTGCTAACCTTGACCGCTCGGCCATCTGGCCGCTCACATGCTGAGGTTCACTGAATGTACATGAAACAGCTTCAGCATTGATCTTTTTGTAAGCTGCCGACATATGGGGGCAATTAGTTAATTGCACGTCAGGAAAAACCTAGGGACCGATCGTATGTGGGTGGTGGCGGCAGAGGCAAAGATGACAAGTGTCTTACAATAACCGTTTATTTTAACCTCAAAACAAACTTACAAGGTAGGCCTACAGTACAAGATGCGATCTAGATCGTCTGCGGCAGAAGGCGCTCCGGATGACGGCGATCGGAGAAGGCTGTCGGAGTCGTCGGTAAAGCCCCGGGGCAGTCGGGTAGGAGAGTCCGATGGGGTCGGTGACGGACGTCGGCGAAGGAGTAGGTGGCTGGTTGGAGTACCGTCGTCCACTTCCGGGTAGAAAGCTCCGTCGTCTCCCCTTCTGACCTTGATACGGGGGTTTTTATACGATTTTCCCCCGAATCTTCCCTCTTGATTGGTCTTAAGTCCCTTTTTCCTTTTTTCGATTGGTCAGTCTACTGTTTCTAAGCAAGACGAAAACCAAATTCGGCCGGGGACGGCTCCCGGGCGTTGACAGCTACTCACATAATTTACACAGTTTGCCCCCTCTCGCGGACATCGGGCTGAACCGATCCGCCAAACGTTCTGTGGCTGCCCCCCCCTTCGCGACGATCCCGGGCTCATATGGTCTACAGGTGACCTTGACCATCTGTCTCTCTTCTTTCTCCCCTTTTTTGTTAATTGTTTACATCTCGACTCTTGTATACGAGCACCGCGACATTCCCTTCGTCGTTTATTACCGCGTTGTGTTTGTTTTAGAAGAAACGCTTTACAGATGTCCGGTTTATAGCCCGATGCGCGTTCTTGCTCCGATTGACTTTCCGAAATTTCCCGAGGTAGCGATCTTGTAAACAACCGAATTCTCGGCGCCATTTTAGGATCTTCACATTTTGTAAAACACTTTTTGAGTTTGTCACACTAAAGATAAGGCAATAATCTTTATTACTGGTTTTAGTCTTTCCTTTATAGCCATAGACATGGTCATTGCCAGTCCTATTTTTTGTGCTAAAACCATAGCACCCTCCTTAGGGTTATTTCCTATATCATCTCTCCCCTTAAAATGTCACTGCCTTATCCTCCCCAAGAAACTGATCATAGAGGTGGGGGGTCACCTCACATGTAAAAAAATTAATGCAGAACTTGCTTTCTTGTGACTGTGGGTATTCCTGCATCTGTTTCTGGAGAAACTGGTGCTTCTCCCTCAGTCATATCCAGTTCAACAATTGATGGTTCAGCCAGTTATAACAGTGATCGCTCTACTTCAGAGCCAATATTTTCTTTCCACACAGGTGATTCTTCCACCTAAGATCGTAATTGATCCATGTGCTTCCAGTGTTCCTTTCCATCTGCTTGGACTTTAAATGAAGGGTCCAATCTGCTCTGTCACCAATCCTGGTCCCCAGCTTCCATCTGCTTCCTTTCACACCCACACCAGAGTTCCTATGCCAATCTGGCATGGTTGGGCATGAGCATTATGGTTGAGCCTGACTCTCCAAGGCCTCCTGTAACTGCCTACATGAATCTGTCTACAGGCAATCCAATCAACAATGAACAAGGCAAACAATGAGAAAGACATCTCTGAAAGTGTCCTATCTGATGAGTACTGAGGGGTTTAGTGATAAATCATCAGAAAACATCAAAGAGCCTACTTTGCATCCTGAGTTTCATCCATTCCACTTCAGAGATGGTCCTTGAGTATCAGCATTAACCACTCTGCTAGACTGTTTGTATGTGGGTGGTATGGTATTGCACTAATATGCACAATGCTATTGCATTGTGCAAATTAGCGCAGAAAGCTTTAAACTCTGCCACTATAAATTGAAGTCCATTGTGCGACACTAACTGGCATGGAACCCATTTCTAGCCACCCAATCCTCCAATATTTCCACTGTCCTTGGAATAAATACATGCAACTTCCAGCCTCTTTCAAAATGAATCCATTGCAACTAACCACATTTTTTCCCAGAAGGGACCTGCAAAATCCACATGAACTCTATCCCATGGCCTATCTGTCACGTTCCACACGTACAAAGATATTCTTGCCCCATTATCCTTGTGGGATCGGCATGCTGAACATACCACTGCCACTCTTTCCAGCTCATGGTCAATCCCTGGCCACCAGACATATATTCTCATGACAGTCTTCATTGCCAAGGCTCCCAGGTGACCTTCATTAAATTGTTTTAGAACTGGTGTTTGTATTGAGTTTGGAATCATTATGCATCCTGACCACCACAGAATACCTCTCGATGGCTAAGAAAACCCCTTAACTCCTCTGGTAGCTCTGGGAGCCATGCTGTCTGAATACATCTTTGTACCCAGACTAGGATGGGGTCTTTCTGAGATGCCTTATGCAGCAATTCTGGTGACAAAAGCATGTCTTCAAACCCCTCTGTCACAAATTTCCAGACTATGGGACTGTCTTCATAAGGCCCAGGCTTCCACTGGATTGGCATATGGGATAGGACATATGCCAATTCATATGACTGTAACATTTGCCTTTCCTTGCTTATATTCAATCTTGTAATAAAATTCATTCAAGAGAAGAGCTCAAAGTATTAATCACCTATTTGTTACCTTCGATAGCTCACTTCACTCACCAAACATGTGCTTCAATGAGTGGTGGTCTGTCTGCAGCATAAATGAATGCCCTAAGATACACTGTCAAAACTTTGTCACAGCAAACGTCAATGCCAGCACTTCCAAGTCTATTGGGGCATAACTCTGCTCAGCAGTGGTGAGTGTGCAAGATGCATAGGCTACCAGACACTCCCGCCCACCTTTCCCAGGTTGCAGCAGACGTGTTCCAAGTCCCTTTTCAGAAGCATCACACTCAATGATTGCTTCCTTGTCCAACCAATAGGGTACTAACATTGCACTCAACAGACTTTTGGCTCTTTCAAAAGTTCTCTGCTTACGTTCTGTCCATGTCCAAGGTTTCTTTTTACTGGTGAGTGCATGCAGTCTAGTACACTGTCCATGGAGATGTGGAATGAACCTCTCAGAAATTTAACAGTCCCAAAAATGAGCAAAGCTGTTGATACTCTTATCTCCTGGATGGATGTAATTTTCTCTTCTAATAGATGCACTCCAGCTGCATCCAGTCTGTGTCCCAAATAGCTGACTTAAACAGTTGGACCTTCTTTGGTTGAGTCTTGACTCCTGCCTCTTGAAATCTCCTCAAGACTCTTTTCAGATTAGCCAGATGATCTTTATCTGTTACTCCTGACACGATGATATCATTGTTGCAGCCATGCGGGCTGCAAACACTGTTGTTTCAGGTATTCATATGACACAGTGTCTACCTCCAACAGAAACAAATGGCTGCATGCCTTGGTTGAGGGGATCAGAGCCTACAAATGCCAATAACAAGTCTCATCTGGCCTGACACTCTCTCTGACTGCTTTTGCTTAAGTCTTTCACCTTACATACTATCTCAAACTGAAAAAGATAAACAGAAGTGGCAAGACTATCTTTTTCAAAAGCAACAAAATTAAAATGTTCTATACATTTTACCAGTTTGTCTTCCTCTGTAGGCCTGTCACTTGTCATTCTTACAATCGAGCCAAAACACTGGTTCTTAGTCAAACCTTGATCCTCGTTGCCAAATATGTAACAAATGACACTAAAAATAAGGCAATAATCTTTCTTACCAGTTTTAGTCTTTCCTTTACAGTTGTGGACATTGTCACTGCAAATTCCTGTTTTTCACGCCACAACTCACCACAGTGGCCTCCTTTGGGTCATTTCCTATAGAGTTAATCTTTCTTCTACTGCAAACTGCATTTCAATAGACCACTTCATTTTTAATGAAATTTTATTATATTGATCTTTCTCAGACACCCTGTATTTTGCTGCCACACTTTCCAAATTGATAAAAATAGAAAAGAAACTGCTAAAGTTCTAATTTATCATGATACAAAAGACAATTTGTATATATGCATACATTGATTTTTTTGTGTGTGTTTATATTAGCAGTACATCTAAAATAAACAACAAATTAAAAAGAAAAAGTAATCAACTTTGCAAAACCAAAATTAGCTCATTAAACCGGATAGTATTTTATGTATTGCTATTTTATTATTGTCATATGATTAATTCATTGCTTTGATTATAAAATTGGACATTGCTGAAAATCTTGTATTACTTTAAAGGTGAAACAATTGCTGAATCTAGACATTTCTTTAGACTTTTATATCAGGATCTAATTTGAAACATACTATATACATTCAGATAAAATAACAGTTTTATAAATCTTCACAAAATACAGGACTTTTACATCCTGTATGGATTTTATCCATGATGTAGCATAATGTAAACACAATTTGGGACTGTCCCATCTAAACTAGGATGGTTTGTCATCATCCAATATTATCTTTAACTCTAGAGAAGTAAGATTTACATACAGTTCCTTCTTTATTAAAGCACAAATACAGTATTTTAAAAAATCCCCAACACTTTCAAGCCTCTTAGTTCACTGTCAGCAGGAGTAGAGCTAGGTTTTTTGGGGCCCAGGGCTTATTGAAGTCCAATGAGGTCCCATTTTTTGTTAGATTAAGAATCTTTAAATTGGGATTTAAAATTCATTTTTAATAACATCAAAATCAGAGTTGAAATACTGTATATTTATTTATGAAATGGTGTTGAATGACATACTTTATATTTTATATAAAAAAACATAAGAAATAAAGAAGTATTTACATTGATTAATTACTGACCAATTATGTTACATTGATTACAATAAAACAAATAAGACTATAAATTATCATTATTATTATATTATTAATATTAACTATTTTTTACTATACAATAAGTGTTCATTGTTAATGAAAAAGTATTAAAAATTTATGATGATAATTCAATTTTTGTGGGTCCTTGACACTTGGGGGCCCAGAGCTTAAGCCCTATTAGTCCCTATGTAGATCTGCCACTAACCATCAGGGTGTGCAATGGGAACCTAGAGCAAAGTACATACTGGGACCCTACAGCAATAAGGATTTAAATGGAAAACATTCTACAGGAACCCTAATTCTTCAGGGCCCAGGGCAATTTTCTCCTTTTTTCCCTCTCTGGCTGAAGTTACTTATTGAATAATTTCCCACTCTTTATTGTAATATCCCATTTTTATTTATTTTTTTATTAAAAAAATGATACCAAGTATCAGCAATACATAAATACTAGATAAGAAAATGATGTTTTTATAAATTCAGAAATGCTTTTAGTTATGATTGATAAAATGGTTTGATGCATTATAGATGATACTTACATGCATCAAAACAAACTATAAATAACTATACTCAAATTTTTATAAAAATTTTGTGGATTTAAAAGTTCATTAAAAAATTAGCTAATCATTTGGTTTAGCAGAATTTCAAATGTGAAGGTGACTCAAAACAATGTTTACATACTTTAAGTCATTACACTAATTATTGTAAATCAACATTTCTGTTAGATTAAGCATAAAAAGTTACAAGAAATTTAGTTACAACACTTTGCAACTTTTCAAAAACTGCCAAAAATTTAAAAAATATTAACAAATGCTGAAATATGACAGAAAAGCTATTTAGCATGTGAACAATAATTTTGTTCCTTATTTTAATAGATAAAAAAATGTTCAATTCTTAATTAATGATGTGTATGGCCACCTTTAGTCTTGAGTATATCACTAATTCTTTGAGGCATACTTGTCAATTAATTTTAAACAGATATCTTTATCTTTTTCCCAAACTATCTCAGTTCTTTTCCATAATTTATGAATACTGCTAGCTGGGCTAGGAAAATTGTTTAGGACACATTTTGAATTGGTCTGACAGATTTTTAATTGGGTTTAAATCCGGACTGAGAGGATCAATCTAAAAGTTCAATATGCAACTGCTTAAGTAAAGATTTTAGTGCATTTATCCACATGTTTAGGATCGTTATCCTGTTGAAAAATAATAATTTTTGATTTTAGTTTATACAATTGTAATGTACGCATCAAGTCATTCTTTAAAATATCACAACAGAATCCATTCTGCCATCAATTCAAACAAGATTTCCAGATCCATAGACTGTTTGTTATACAACCCCATATCATTAATGAACCTTCACTATGTTTTGCAGTTGCTATCACATAAAACTATAGCTTGATTTTTAATTTTTCCAATACTATTTGCATCCATCACTTCTTAAACAATTAATTTTTGTTTCATCTGAGAAAATTACATGTCTCAAAACTACTACAATTCAGTTTTTATGCTTCTGTGCAAATTTAAGTCTGTTCTTTTGCCTTTTAGGTAGTAAGGGATTTTTATTTTAATTACTGCTCTTAATCTGTTATGTTTTGACAGTTTGAGCACTAATATTTAATCCAAGACATTCTTCTAAGTTTTTTTAACATTAACTGCAGTTTCAGTTTTTTCACTTGTTACTCTTCTCATAATAATCTGCTCTTGGATTGTATCTAGAGCTCTTGGTCAACCAGGTTATGGTTTTTTGTATTGGACACCTCTTGATGTATTTAAGACACATTTCCTATACTGACATCAATATGCGAAGCACATTTCCTTAGGGATATTATTATTATTGTTAAACAAGGTTATCTTGTTTCTATTGTGCAGAAAGTGGTCTTATAGTTAATTCTAGTTGGAAACAATTATGCTTCAAATTGAAAACTATTTTGATGAAATAAAAATTTTTAAATAGTTTTTTACCTTTTGAAAATGATATTGTTGAACAGCAAAGAAAATGTTCAAATGCCTGATTGTCAAAATTCTAATATTTTGTGCTAACCACAAGAGATTATTTAATGCTCCAACCCATGAAATGAATGCTTACAGTATGGAGATTTCAATGTATATTCAGATTTTATAGTTTACATAATTTTGGTTTTTTACTTCTTAAACAGTTTTTTGAATTACTGTTTTATGAATTTCAGTTTAAGTATTCTCTTCATTCTGCATAAGCAATTTCATTTGATTTACCATTCAGTCTATACTCATTTTTCTATAGCTTTATTTATTAGAAAATTAAATCCTAGCAATAATTTACCTATATTGGTGATTATCAAAATTAAAAAAATATAATTGTGATTATATTCAAATTAGTATATTATATATATATTTATAACTTTATAGTAAGTTTATATATAGTTTTAATAGTAACTTTTTTATAACATACAAATTTAAATATTTATGTAACACAATATGATATTTTATTTTTTGTCTAATAAAGTTTTTGATTTTGATATTAACAATATTATAATAATTAATTATAAATTTTATAAAAAACATAAGGTAATTATTTTATAATGAAAATGATTAATGTAAACAAATTTAAGGTTTAAATTATAATCAGTTCTTACAATAATAATTGATTTTATGTAATATTTTTACAGATTTTACATTAAAATGGTTATACAGCCAAAGTATCCTCCAGTGACATGTATTTTTGTGACTGGAATAGGATTTGCATTCTGCGGAACAGTTCTTTTGATTATTTCATTTTCATGTCCTTATTGGTTAGAATCATATTATGGAACCTACACTGAATTTGTAAGATTAGGTTTATGGGATGTATGTTTCCATAACTATCGCCATCCAGATTATCAGTATGATGAAAAGTTTGATGGCTGTCATTGGATATTTAGCAATAAATATCAAAGCCTTCGGGACTGGCTTCAACCAGGTTAGTTTATAAATTTATATTTAATTATTGCCTATCATTATTAAAAAACAAATAAATATAATATTTTCCACTTAAAGAATGAGATGACCACTATCTATCGTTTAACACCAACAGACAGTGGTTATTTCATTCTTTAAGTGGATAATATTTTGTTATGGTGAACCTAGTCATTACTTTTATTACTTTTATACTTGTTACACTTAATCAAAAATATTCTATTTTATAATTCAATATATTAAACAAAATAACATTTTCAAATAAAAAAACATAATTAAGAAAGCACTGTAGAAAAGTGGTATAAGTGACAAAAACTTTTTAAATATTTTTTGTAATAGAATTAATTCAAAATTAAATGGTTAATAAATATTAGTAACATGCAAGCAAGTACTTAATTATTTTCTCTTTTAACAGTAATGTGATTTTAATCAACATTAAACTTTTTATCACTTGTTTCATTTTTTACATTAAACTTTTTAATTACTTTTTAATAATGATTTTGTACAAATTATTTGAAATTTCTATTAAATGTATAATTATAATGCCTATTGCACCATACATTTTGTAATCCTACAAAAAATGAATTATATGAAGCAGTTAGAATAAAATAAATTTTCTAATTCAAATCTTACTAATTGTAAACAACAGATGATAATCAGTATAACTTATTACATCCCACTTTTACACATATATTAAAATCCATTTTATTAATGGATTAATAAAAATATATAAATAAAATTTGTTTTATTGGGCTGCAATTTGGAAAAATTGTAGACCTATAAATTCCCACTGTCATCTGTTTGTCCAACCATCTGTTTGTCTTTCCTTAATCCCAAGAATGAAATTAGATAGATGAAAGGTGAGACCAGATATGGAAACCTTAGCATCAAGAGGCTCCTAAGGTTTCCATATCTAGTCTAAATACAAACTTCCAATGCAAACTGGAAGTCATGTTATTTCAATTCAAAAATTTCCCCCTGAAAGGCATTAAATGACTGACACAACTCTATTGTTAAAGGAAAAGTATAATGTACCAGGGGCAAGCCACTACTAATTTGAAGTGGAGAGCATATATTTTAAGTTAAATAAATTAAAAATATGACAAAAATTGCAGCCTGGCATTGTGACAATGTCACAATAAATAATTGTTCATTTATTATTCAATTTCATTCAATTGCTACAAGCAATTATTTATTATGACATCATTATAATGCCAGGCTGCAATTTTTTGTCACAACTTTCTCAGTTTTTTAGTAGTGTCTTGCCCCTATACATCACACTTTTCCTGTTAGCAATATCTATCTAACTCCATTCTTGAGACTAAGGAAGGACAGACAAACAGTGAATTTACCAGATCTATGATTTTTTAAATTGCAGCCCAATAATTTAAAAATTATTTAGTTTTTTATAGATATATAAGAACTGCTTGTAAAAACTTAATAAAGGCAAATCAAAAAAGTTGCTATTACCAGTAACTAAATACCTTTTGAGTCATTTCTTTAACTTATAATGCATTTGATGCTTATTAGATTATCTGTAGTTTATATGCATGATTCTGTTTTGATATTAACAATTTGCAGCACAAATGAAAAACAATATCAACATTCTACTTTGTTCTAGAACATTTCTTACTTTTTTTAAATTCTTTGTTTACTGGTACTTTAAGTTTTTCTTTTTTTGGCTTAAGTGTTCTTTATGGATATACTGATAGAGAAGAAAGACTCTCTTAAAGTAAAATGACAGATTATTATTTTGTGTTGTACTAGTAAGCTTTTTCCAGAGATTACTTTAATGCAGTCTATAGTTAGCCAGATGCTTTCTTCTCAGTGTAAAATAACTCTGAATTACTGTTATCCTGTACATTTAAATTTATAATTGTTAAAAGATAAAATTAGTCTACTTTAAAATGTAACATCTGAATATCTTTTGATCTATTTTTAAATGTGATAAGATTTTTGAAACTGTCATGTCTTTTTCTTCTTGTAATAAGTATTTACTTTGAATAATTTTCCTTTATCTGATTTTATTCTTGAAAACTAACATCTGTGCATCTCTCAAAATATCTTCTAAATAGATATGATGATAGAATATGAACTCTAATATTATGGTTTCTTCTTTTTATATGCATTATTCATTCATCATAAATTTTTTTATACTGTATTGTTTGATTTCAACTTGTGTTGCTTGTAGTTATGGCATTTGAAATTTGATTATCATTGCAATCAAACTGTTTTTTTTCCTTTTGTTTTATTTCTGTGATTGATTTCTCATTCACATTTTTTACATTAGTTCAGACACTACATTTGGAGTAAAATATACATTTAATATAAAAATAAAAGGAAAAATATATAATTTGTAATAGTTTTATTACTGCAACTATAAAGTGCAACTAGTTTTATTACTGCAACTCTTTTTCAGTTAATCATCTGATATTCTATACTTCAAACATATCTATTGATTAGTTTATTTTATCTATATACAGCATTAAGCAAAGTAAAGAAAATTTTGTCCATTTCTTATTTCTTAAGCAATTAATCAATGTTTTTTCTATCATGTATAGAGTGCAGTATAAAATTTTCTCATTCTTGGATTTTTATAATTTTGAACTAACTAACTCAATTTTTATTATACTACTTATTTTATCTTTATATTGAAAAATATAAATAGGTTTAACTTATACAAGAGTGGTGTTGGAGCATGACACAGTGCATATTGAAGGTAGATCAATGGACTTAGCAAATTCTGGATCACCTGGTCTACAGTCTGGATCTGTTGCCATTTGATTATCATTTTTTTGGCCTTTTAAAGGAAGTCCTGGGAGACAAGAGCCACTGTATGAAGAACTGCCTGATATCAGAGAGTTCATCACAACATGGCTCCAAAAAAGTTAAAATTTTTCTATTCCATAAGTATACTATCATTGCCAAAACAAGAGGAGGAATATCAATGTGTTGAGGGGAGAACCTAGAGAAAAACCAAATTGGGCCTATAGCTATATTCCAGATAGAAGTCAAACTGTGCTTTTGTGTATATATATACAGTCAAACCTGTTTTTATGCGGTGGATAGGGACCGCATAAAAAAAAACGCATAAAAAAAATCACACGAAACTTCACCAGTGGCTATAAAAAATAGTTTTCGCAACACAATTAAAAAAATATTTTTTTATGCGGTTAATAGGGACTGCATAAAAAAAGTCTCACATAGAAAATAACTCAAAACCGTACGAAATAGAATTTATTGACAACAGATGTCAGCACTTGACTGCATCATCTCGTCTATCGTCTGTTTTACATATTTTTGTCCAAGTGGTGTTTTGTTGACTTAAAAAATAAATTATTTCATTTTTCGCATATTCATGCAATAATATTACTATAATAAGTTCATTTATGCTATATTAAGTTTATTTAGCTATAATAAGTCAACGTGAGACATGACAAATCCCACGAGACTAGTCGCCAACTACACTGCACAAAAAAAAATCGCACAAAAAAAGACCGCATAAAAACAGGTTTGACTGTATATATATATATACATACACACAAATAATAAGAGAAAATATATACAATAATACTATATGACATCTGATTTAGTTAGTTAATGATCAAAAAATTTATTTGAGATAATAGATTAAACAAATTTTAATTGAGATTAAGATTGTTGTAGTAGTGTTATCAGTAGTTTTCATTGTATGAAAATAATTTTATATGTTTTTATTCTAATCAAAATTATTGGTATATCAAAATAAAAATATTTCAAAACATTATTATTATTAATGAAGAGAAGAAAAATGGATCTCTTAGAAAAAAAGAGAGAAAAAATATAGCTTAACAATACAATGCAAATTAGTGAATGAAGCTATAGAAGTAGAGAAAAGGAAGAGAAGTAAAACCAAATGGTTAGGAAAAAAATGACAAAGATGAAGTAAATAAAGGAGTGAAAATTAAAGGAAAGGAATCTTAACAAAAAATTTCATTCATACATATTTTAATTTCAAGTAACAAAATTTTACAATTTATTATAAAATAATTATCTGTTAACAAAAGTATCTTTCAATTTATTTACAGGTAAAATAATGAATCTTCTTTAGTTTTCTGCTAGTTATAGTAGGTTAAATGAGCACTGCCTCTTTTTTCCTGCTACTCTATCCTGTGCTCTTGTCTTTAGCTCCTTATAACTATCCTCTTTTAAGTCATCCACCATTTTAATTTTCCTTCTCCCTCATTTCTTTCTGCCTGCAACCATTTCTTCCATAACATCATTCCATAAGTCTTCTTCTCAAATCATGTATCTCATCCAATTAGCTTTTCACCATATTAGTGTCTCTAATATGCTCCTTTTTTCACCCATTCTTAGGACTTCCTCATTTCTCACCTTATTGCTCCATCTGATTTTCTGTATTCTCCACAGACACATCTCCAGGGCCTCTATTCTCCTAATGTGATATTGTCTCAAGGTCCAAGTTTCTGCACCATAGAGGAAAACACTCCAGATGTAGCATTTGACCAGTCTTTTTCTCAATTCTAATTTCAGAGGCCCACACAAAATTGTTTTCATTATGCTAAATTCATCTTTTGCCATACCAATTCTCCTCTTGATTTCTTTCCTACTTCTGCACTCAGAGTCAAGCCAAGCACCCAGGTATCTAAACTCTTTCACTTGTTACACTTTATCACCATTTATATGGATGTTGACCTTTCTTTTCTTTCTCCGATCCAAAGCACTTTGGTTTTGTTAACATTAATTTTCATTTTGAAGGCTGCACATTCCCTCTCTAATCCATTCAGGATCTTTCTCATTTGATTGTTTTATCTTTCTTTGGAATGGGAATTAAAATATTTCTCAGAAAGTTGTCAAGCCACATTCCTGTATCACAGATCATGTTACAAAGCCTAGCAATTTTCTTAATTCTGTTTTCATTCATATTCTTGATGAATTCTATAGGGATGTTATTGATGCCTCTTGATTTTCTATTTCTTAATCCTTCTACTGTACTCATAACCTCTTCCATCAAGATTGGAGCTCCTTCTTCATCTTTATTCACATCATTTTCTTCTATCTTCATTTCTACATTATTTTATGCTCTGTACAGATCACTTATGTATTCATGCCATCTGTGCAGGATTTTCTCCTTATTATCTATACTCTCTCCATTTCTTTCACTAATAGTTACTTTCTTAGGCCTTCTGAACCAGAATATGTTCTTAACTTTATCATGCATTAGTTCAAATCTTTTTGACTTCTCCAGACTTTCAATTTCTTCACATTTTCTCTTTCAAGCCACATTTTTTTAGTTTGCTTAATCAGCCTTCTTTCTTTATTGTTAAGTTTTCTGTATTTTTGTCTTCCTTCAGAATTCACATTTTTTCACCTTCTTTCATTCATTTTATTCACCAATTCCTCTGTAACCCAGGGTTTTTGAGTTCTTTGACCTTTTTTCTTTCCTACCTGTTTCTCTGCTGTAGCACATGTGAATAATGAATATGCATTATTAATACCATAGTTTCTGTGCATATAGCCCATTAGTTGTGTCTGTTTTAAAAGTTAATTTGGAAGGTGTACAGATTGTTTGATGGAGCAAGTCATAAGTTTATAATTGCAATTTAAAATCCTTTTGCACATGGAGCAAGGGCTGCTCCCATAGATGTATGATAATGGTGGAGTGGGTTATACAAAGGTTTTATTTTTATTTTAGGAATTTTCTGTATGTTAAATACCACCATATTTTCGTGCATATACCCTGTGACAATATGCTGTCTTGGAGATATGCACAAAAATATAGTATTAAAATTTCTAATGCATGCAATAAATATTTAAGATATAATGTAAACAAAAGGTATTTGACTTAATATATGATGATACATATAGGTGTGTTGTACTTGTTATGATAGAGCTTTAATAGATATTTTGCTATCTTCCTATTCTGTTTATGTTAATACAGTAGCTCTTATGTATTTAATGGTAAAGTGTTTATATCAGGTTAAATTAATTATGAAGTCTTCCTTGCATGTCTAAAAAATATATTTTAAATTATGTAGTATATCAGAAGTTATATCAATGAAATAAACTATGGAAGTTTATAAAACTTGGTACGATGTTCATTTAAAAATTAAAATGTTTTTTTTTTTTTTTGTTTTCTGAAGATTACATGACTACAGGATTGAAAACAGTTCAATAAATGCATTTGATTTCTAAATTTAGCAGTAATTTATTTCTTTTGAATTAAGCGACCTTTAGATATTACACATTAAATAAAACTAAATTTGATAATTCAGTCAGTTTTGGTTGAATTATCAAATTGTTTTATTTAATGTGTAATACCAGAAGATAGTTTATTTCATTAATCTTCCTTACATTGTGCCTTTATAAAAAAAAAATAAATATATCAAGATGACTTTCACTTGTTCACCCTCTTTGAAGCTTTACTCCTTAATTCCTGTGCTTTTTGTCAAAAATCATCTTTTATTGTAATTGGAAATTTCATTTTTTGTTTTAATTTTAAGATTGAAAAGTGAAACAAATGATAGTGTCTTATTTATTTTTTTGAATACATTTGGTATCAGTATAAAAGCAATAAGTTATCGATAACTGTGTTACTGAAACTAACTTAAATTAGATTCTCATTAGGTTGATATTCAAAACATTAACAAATGCAAATAAAATGCCAAAAAATAAAGGTCAGGTCACTATTTAGTAGTAACGTTTTAATTTGCTGTTGACATTAGAATTTTGTTGTTTTGTAAGCAAAATCAAACATATTGCATTTAAATGATATTAAAAATTAAGCATTTCTAAATATTAAATAAATATAAAATATTATATTACCAACTTAAATTAAATTATTTCTCTAATTAGGTTGGATGATGTTTGTCCAAGCTATGATGTCAATTGCACTGATATTTTGTATAATATCTCTGGTGATGGCAAGTCTCGTTTTGATGCGGTATTTTATGAAGTATGAGATTTTCATATTAATCTGTTCATTCATTTTAGAACTGGCAACAGGTAAGTTCTTTACAATAATACAACAAAATTCCAAAAAGTTCTTAAATATATATTAGATTTTAAAAGACACAAAATAGAAAAGTAAATACTAATAAGTTTAATCATAGATTGATCTCAATGATTTTATTGAAATTAGCATGACTATAAAATATTAATGTTGAATAAATTTATAAACAAGTTATTATGAATAAATAATTTTATAAATAAAATTTATATGCTAATTATCACTTCTGACAATCTCACTTTTAAGTACCAAGTTAAAAAATATAATACATATATATATATGTATTATATTTTGCTGTACTTTCAAATTAAAATTAAAATATTAATTTAAATTTAAAGTATGGCACAATGAATTATACATTTATAAAAAAAATAATATGTGATTATCATCAAATAAATTTGTCTACAAACAGTTCAGAAGAATTCAGCACTGTTTAATTATTTTGATTTTCAGATAATAGTAAAATAATCTTTTAGAAAAAAAATATAAACAAGTGATAAGCAGTAAGCAAAAAGCATGTGTAAACAACAATTTATTTTTTATAATAGTTGAACTTGCTTAAGAAGAGCATTTGTCAGTTTTCTCATCTAAATTTTGCAAAAATAATAATTATTATAAAATGATATTGTTTTATTTATTTACCCTTTTTTGTTTTATACTTTTTTCTACAGTCTTATAATAAATGCTTATCTGTTTCATTAATGTAACTCAGAAATCTCTCTTGCAACTACTGATTTACACTAAATGTTACAATCTTTTATCTTGAATTCTTGTTATTTTTAAAAGAATAAAACATATATAATGAGAAGCAATAAAGTCCAATGTAATTGCTTAATAGCATCTCAGTTAGCTTTCTGTGCATTTTTGTTACCCCAAATCATAAACAACAATATTGATGATGATGGAAAATTGAGTTGCAAACTGCTTGTTTATGATGTATCAAAAATTGAAACATTGCATGGTCATAAATATTAGTGACTGCAGGATAATCAAAACATTGTCTTGATTATGATGTGTTATTTTTTAATTTGCAAAGAAACTAGTTATTTTGTTTTATGACTGGCAGTAATTTTTATTCACACCTCACAACCATATTTTCATAGACAATTCTTTAAACATCTGTCAATGTTTTGTATTCTGCCAAATGAAGCTATCACTATTGTTTGCTTTTTATATGCTTTGCTTACCTGTCTATCTTGATTACTCATTACAAGTAGTCTCTGCTTTTGAAAAAATTATAACATTGCTATAAATAAAACTCGAATTTCATAAATGAAATTGTTTTTATTTTTTCAAATTCATTTTAGTCAATGCAATATATTTTTTGTTTATTAAGGTCTGAGTATCCTTCATAAATTGTAAAAAAAATTAGGCAGTTGTGAAAAGTATAAAAAAAAATTATATTTGATGATGCCATCCTATATAGTTGATATATCCTTTTACTGTGGAATAGCATTGTAGGCTATCATGTGAAATATTAATATTGCATATTATAGAAACATTTAGCACCATTTATGATGATGCAGTTTTATGAATAGGGTTCCTACTCAAATTTTTGTTTTAAATTTGATGCCTTTCCCTGATCAACTTAAAATAAATTTCCCGACCCTTGCATCCCGTACAATATGACACATTGCCATAATAAAATAGCATTTTCCTTACAACACATGTACACTATTGTTTCTCCAGCTGTTTAATTATTTTTTTAATTAACAATTTTTATAGTCACTGAATTATTAAAATTAAAAATAAAATGTTTTATTAAATAACAATAATTTATCCTGTTGGTAATCCACAACCATGAAACTATATGGCTTCATAAAACGGAACAAAAACTTTTATTTATTTAGTATTCATTAACAATAATCTGTTATGTAAGTATAAATTTATTAAATCTGCCCCTTTTAATACATTTCTAGAATTTTATAAAATATTAATAAACTGGAAAATATCAGAAATTGTTTTGTTAGGAAATTACAATTATTAATCATTTTTTGCACTTTTTTCTCTCTCTTTCTCTCTTTATCATCATCATCACCAACAACTGCCCTCAAACTGAGATGTAAATGGAAATTGTGAGGGAGGGATGCTGAGTGTTAAAATATTTTGAAAACATTTTATTTATGTTATGGATTATTATAAGTATTACAGATTTTCTCTGAAATTCATAACATTGCATTTTACAAAAACAGCATTTTTAAAATTAAAAAATGCTAATTGGTATTATCATATTATATATTAGGAACTTAGTTTGATCTTCTGTTTTGCAGTGTTCTCCTTTGTATTGCATTTTATAATAATTCTTCACATAAATTTTAACATGATATTAATTGTTTATCTACAACTATCAGTAAAGGAGGAGTAAACATCTGTAATACTGTAATTACTTGAATATTAAACAAAATTCTAAAAATTACACAATGTGATCATACTTTATAAGATTTGATTTTGAATGATTTTAAAATACAATCATAAATGCATTAGAACAATTAATAAGTCTTATGTGTAATAAGAGTTATTAATTTTAATTTTACATTTTTTAAATTAAAATTTAAAAATGTAAAAATTAAAATTAACTCATTTCATACAGCTGTACATAGTTTTAAAAAAAAACTGTTTAAGAACTTGGTCTCTAAGTACAAGGGAAAAAAATTCAGTGAGAAGCACTTATACATATGTGTCTATGGTCAGATCAGCAAAGAAAATCAACAAAGCAGTCCAGGAGGCAAATTCCCTGACTTTCCCTGAATTCTTGACAATTTTTGATAAATTTCCTGACTTTCTATGACTTTTTCCAAGCACAAAGAAAAATCTCTGATTTTTTTTTTCTGACTTTTCAGGTACATAGAAACTCTGTATGAAAGAATTGTTTTTTTAAAATAAAATTTTAAGATCAAAAATCAGAAGTTTAAATTGGATAGGTGCTAAGCCAACTAATTATTCTACATTTTGCGAAACATGTATGACAATATATATAGAAGTATGTTGCATTACATAAGAATTGTAGTGCTGGTATATT
Source organism: Centruroides vittatus (assembly GCF_030686945.1). Lineage (NCBI taxonomy): Eukaryota > Metazoa > Arthropoda > Arachnida > Scorpiones > Buthidae > Centruroides > Centruroides vittatus. The sequence goes on from NW_027122009.1 coordinate 335,705, forward strand.
GGTATCATTGAAGCTGAAGTGATTAAATGATTTAAGAGAAATTCACTATAATTATTATTAATGAGACTGTAATACAAGATATAATGAATAAATAGTTGGGAATGTCTTTTTCAAAAAGTGACTAATACTGATTGTAATAAATTTAATACCATTCAACTTGCATAGCAATAAATAAATCTGAACCAATTCAACTTGCATAAATTAATAAATTTGAACCATTCAACTTGCATAGCAACTTTATTATGCATATTTGAAGATAGTATACAAGTTGATTAGACTGAATTAATACTGTTGCATGATACTTTTATTTATGATGATTAAATAATTATTAGAAAATTCTTTTCATTTTTTTCTGTTTGATTTTTAAAAAGGTTTTTAATTATTTATTTTCATATTATCCTATTCTATAACAATGCAACATTTTAGAAAAAACATGTAATAAACAATTTCTTTAGAAATACAATACAAAATATATATAAAGTTAGATAAATTTGAAACAGTTGATAATATTTATGAAAACAATGGGGGGGAGAAAAACAAAATGGGATATATTTTTAGAATCTGAATTATATTTGATTTCATCACAATTTTTAATCATTTAACACTTGAAGCGTGCAATGCCATAAGGTTGTAAATGCCATTTTTCTCAAAATACATTTTATTGAAGAAATTAATTTTAAATGCAATGTTTTTTCCTACAAAAAAAATCTTGTGGCGATAGTGGTTCTCTAAGTGGCTATATTTTGAAGATGAATTTATGTGCAAGCCATAACATTTTAAGTGCCAAAGTGCAAGCCACGTGACTTTTGGCGCGTAAAATGTTATGGTTTACATTTACATCATTTTGTTATTCCAATTTGTAATGCAGTGAGTTTTTTATGAAGAACCGGATAACTGAATGCCAGTTTATTAATAGTTAACCTGTATCACCTTATTATTTGATATTTCAAAATGATATTCGGACTTCCATTAATCTTTCAAATTTGAAGTTTTTAAATACATTTTAACTTTTATTACACTAAATTAATACCTTATTGTTTATTTTTTCCTTTATTTATCATAATTCTATTACAATTGATAAAGATTACAGCCCAGTTCAAGTACCAAAACTGTGGGCCCAACATTGTTGAAGCCAGGAAGCAGTCACTAATAGATTATTGCCATTTTTTAATGTTAAAATTGATATTGAATTTGCAAATTGTGTTTAATAATTTAAATGTAAGTTTCTAGTATTTAAAATTGTTTTTCAGCTGTAGAAACATTAATTTTATGATTGCAATTGTTTTTGGCATTTACAACGTTATGGCTCTACCCCTGTTTTTAAACATTTTTTGTTTCCCTACTATTATACTTAGGTGTTTGAAATTAAATCCAATGTTTTATTTCAAAGTGTAAATTGTTAAAATAATTTTTATAGCATTTGATTAAAGTTTGTTCATTAGAAAAAGTGTTTTTTCTCTATCCTGAAAAGTTTGTTTTTTGGCATTTACAACATTATGGCATTGCATGCTTCACTTAGTCTAGATCAAATAGACATGTATACATATGGGCTTATCACACCAGTGAACAAGATTAATTCACAAAATCTTTAATGACTATTTAACATTAGTCACAATAAATAATTGCTTCTTGTTATTATTTTTAATTTATAAATACTTTCATATCTCTGTTGGATATTTTCCATCACTTATTAATCTAGCTTATGTTTGTTTATATTTTGCATTTTTAAAATTATTATAATTAAAATTATTATAATAAAATTTTTTTCTTGCCAAAATTTAATTACCATAAAAATATTATCATTGTGTAATAAATACAACAACAGCATTAGATTTTATTGACAATTTTCTTATATACAGAATTATGCTATTGCTTTTTATAGCTAAGCCAATGTCACCATTCTAGTTCTAGAAGACTTGAAATAAATAACTATAATACACTATGAAAATATATTATCCTTAAGTAGAATACTTGTAAATATATATATATTTTTTAAACTTGAATCCCTAGTAGACTGTAGTTCAGTTAAATTTTAATGGAGTTATATAAAGTTTCCATATTCCATTAATTTAATTATCTGTTTTAAAATGTGAATTTAACAATGATTTAATTTAAATGCTATTGAAAATTAAACATCTCATTAAAACCTTTTTCCATTATGGTACACAATTGACTGATAATTTTAAAATTAAAACTTACAAAGCACTCATTAAAAACCCTGTTAAAATTCTTCTTTAGACTAATAATTTAAGGTTGATAATTAAAATGATTCTGTTATTGGATCAAGTTGATTCCTTCTCCTTGTATATTCAATAAAACTACTATTAAAGTTTTATTGAATATATGGATTTATAATATGAATATTAATTAATTTAAAATTAAAATCATTCTGAACTTTCATTCCATAACCTGTTATGTAAAATTTTTCTATGGGTTTTAGTTTAGAATAAGAGCTATGTATATATTCATTCCTATAGTCACAGAATTAATTTATATATTTAATGAATACAGAATATAGCATTTATTATACAGTCAAACCTGTTTTTATGCAGGGGATAGGGACTGCATAAAAGAAAATGCATAAAAAAAAATCGCGCGAAACTTCACGAGTGGCTATAAAAAATAGTTTTCGCAACACAATTAAAAAATATATTTTTTTATGCGGTGAATAGGGACCGCATAAAAAAAGTCTCACGTAGAAAATAACTCGAAACCGTACGAAATAACTAGGAATTGCTTTTTTAACTCCTTGGGCCTTTTTCTGCAACACCTAATGGGGAAAAAATCCTCTAAGAATTTTAATTTTTATATTAATTAATTATTTCCACTTAAATACGAATCTAACATTAAAAAGTTAAAAATAATCGTTAAATAATGATTTTATTTGATAAATATAGCTGCAGGTAGTGTTATTTCATTTAACAAGGTGTGAAATTTCACACCTGCAGTCTAAAGCTGGAGGGGAGCTAACTTACCGCATCTGTTCAAATATAACATAATATTTATGGTTTTTATGCTATTAAAATAAGAGGGGACCGAAATAAACGTATGAGAAAAAAATTTTACTGAATAAAAAATGAAAAAACCTGCTGATGTCATAGAAAACAACCAATAGAGTTTTTAAAAATTTTACAGGAGTCAATTATGTTCCAATTTGATTGAAATTTTCATATACTGCACAAAAAAAAAATCGCACAGAAAAAGACCACACAAAAAGGTTTGACTGTATTTACAACAGAAAAATTAGAATTAATTTTAAATCATTAAGTGAATATTCAATCTGGAAAATTTTTGGAAGGATGCAATTTTTAATTAATATTTGTGAGTTTAATAAGAATTCTTATCATAAAACAACATTAGACTAAATCCAGTTGCAAGAGCAGAATTTGATGATTTGGGAATAGTAAACATCAAAAAGTTAATTGAATCATATAGGGAAAATCTGAAAGAATTAATATCAAATAATGAAAGCTCCAAGATCCCAAAATAGAAGAAAAGGAAAAAACAACTTTATGGGAAGGCATTTAAATTGAAAGTTTTGTCTTTACACAGAAAATGAAATTCTCTGAAAAGTTTATCCAGTTGTTTGTAGATACAGAAATTAAGATATTAAAATAGAAAGAAGAAAAAAATTGAAAAGCATAGAAAACCCATGTCAAGCACTGACAAAATTTTATATATATAAATTAAGATTGCTAGTTTTCTTTTAGAAAAATAATTACAGTCAAACCTCATTTATTAGATCCCCTTCATCCGGGTTGGTTTGAATAATTGTTTCTATTTAAATTTTTACACATTCTGAGGAAGAATTATTATTTTTGTGATGTTTGAGATAACTGAAACATTATTCCACATTAATATGTAGCAATCTCACATTTTCAAGGATAAATATGAATACTGTTTGTATGAATTGGGTTATGTTAATGTTCCTGTTTTCAAGTCAGTAAAGCACGTAAGTTTATTTTCAATCATTAAAAAGTATTTTCATTATGGAATTTTACACTTTAATTTCAATATCTCACTAATTTCTTTTTATCTAGATCAGATCCAGTCTCACTTGATCTGGATAAGCAGAGTTTGACTGTGTATTTTTCTGCCATTATATAAAATATTCAAGTTTAATTTTATTAAAAATGGGATTTGTTTTCAAAAATCTTAAATAATTCCTGTTCAAAAATATATTTAATATGATTTATTGTTTAAGATATTGACTTGAAACACATTAGATAATTTTGCCTTTTCTCTGAGAGAAGGGACCGCCCATTAATTAGGTGTACAGTTTAAAGGAGGGAAAGCATCCAGCATTGTCTACGTAGAATTGTTTAATAGTATTAGGGCATATGAATTTTGTCTTTACAAAGCCTACTTACTTGTGTGAATAAACTATCAGTTAACAAATATTTGCAGAACTTGTTAAAGTCATTTCTTGAATATTGGGAGCCCATACACATAATTGAAGGGGAGGAGTTTGCCAAAAGTATATAGTTGTATACAACAGGGAGGAAGAGATCAAAAATTGCTCAAAAACTGTACATATAATTAATAGACGGCCTTAAGACCAAATTCTTTATTAAGATATTTCATTGAATTTATTAGTCGAAAATGTAAATTTAATAATTTTGTAATTTGAATAGCTTTGCCAGTATTTCTTGCCGTATGTGTATTCGGAGGCCTGTGTTTTGATCGTTCTTGGATCCAATATCCTAACTTCAATCATTTATCGTGGGCTTACGCATTAGCTGTGATATCATTTGCTGTACACACGGTAGCCGGAATTCTCTTCTTGAAAGAAGCATTTAAAGCTAACGAACGAAGGAGGAGAGCACACAGCATTGCATATGATTTGGCCACTAAGTATTAAAACTTCAATCTACAAATGATTATTTCTCATTTTTTACTCAGAAAAAGTTTTGTATAATTTTAATTGTAGGCTTTACACAAAATATAAATAAATAAATAAATATATATATATTTTAATGGCATATAATGATTATTTAGTATGAATATATATATTAATTTAATTACAGTACAGTACATTAAATGTTTCATTCTTAATATATGCCTTTATATAATTTTCTGTATTACGAGGGAATAAAAACGTGTTTATAGAATTTTTACATGTTATTGTAATAATATAAATTAAGTACGTAAATAAAATTACAACTGTTTGTAAAACAATCATATTTTAATATTTATAAAAGTTATCGCAAATAAGATCAAATATTATAAAATTGACAGTGTTTATCTGTTTTAATATGTAAAATTATAATAAATAATGAAAGGACTATTATTATGTTTAAAATTATTATTTATAAAATAAAAAAATCTATTTATAATATTGTTAAACAAAGAACAAAGTTTTTATAAAACGTATGTTTTTTTTTTAGTTTATATTCCGTCCATATATTTTGATTATTAAATATTCTGAAATGGTCATCACTGCTTTTAAAATCAGATTTATTAGCTTAGGCAATTGAAATATATGTATTTTACAGCATTTATAGAAAATATAATTATTAGTATTTATGTAGAATAAAAATATTTTAGAAAAATAATATTATAATTAATACTGTAAATTAGATTGATCTACTGTATTTAAAACTAGTAAAATGCTTATATTAATCTAGTAAAAATAATTGGAAATGTTTGTTCATATATTATTATTAAAAAGTTTGATTTTTAAAAAAATGCATTTTGAAAAGAGAAAAATGAATTTCAATGTACTTATATTTCTTTAAATTGTAATTTGCATTATATGTGCATATATTATTTTATACAATTCCTGTTTTTGTATATTTTTTAAAAATAGACTAAAATAAAAGATTTCACTAATCAAAATATGAATTAAAATACCTACACAAATTTAATAAATGCCAAATAAGATATTAAAATTGATATTAGGATTGGGATTGATGGCAACGCAACATGTGGGCGTTCAGCCAAAGAAGGAGTGCCTCTCAGGAGGACATATTTTATGGAAACTGGTCCTTATTCAGGTGTTAGACATGTGAAGAAAGCCCGGAAAACTCCATGTGACCAACCCAACACGTTGGTCAAGCACGAACTCATATTCAGTGTTCAGTAGCTTTGTCCACTCGACCACAAAATTAGTATTAGTTATGAGTTACAGCAATATGATTTTCTCCTTATGAAATATGGTTTGTCACAAATCTTTAAAACAGTTTTTCTGTTTCCTTTATAGTTTTATATTAAAAAGCTTCTTGCCTGTATTATTTAATTACAAAAACTACTTAGTTACTTATGACTAATGAATAGGCTCATTACACACACAGCCTATTTAATTGACTTATCCAAAATGCATTTCGGCCTTGCTAGCCTTATCAGTTGGATGACATACTGTACAAAAAACAGTGTCTATGGTGACAACTGCCAACAATATACGTTAATTGTACAATTATTACAAATTATTACATACACCTCATTAATAGGATTCTAAATTATCACTAGGATAGTAACACAACAATACTAAACAAGTCGAGTAAAAACGTTGTGAATAGTCTGTCTTTATGGTTGTGGTAATTTTCCATTCTTTCCTCTCCACCATATCTGTTGGATATGCTGGTTTAATTTCCTCCTCTTTTTATTTTTATTTTTATTTGGATTATTTTTGGACACATTTTTTATTACGATTATGGATGATCCTATACATGTTTTGGTCTTGATATACAGATTCACACAGTTAGTTTAATCACATTTCGAATACAATAATACTTCAACATGTGTTTAAAGTTTCTACTACTAGTTTTACTGCTTGTTTCCTATTGGTTATCACAAAACATTGCTGTTAGCTAACAACCACATGTGAACCACATGTTCACAGGAAAGAATTACATGACTATGGAATTCATAACAATTAAAACAGAATTAATCTTTTATGTTTAAAAAGTCATACCACATACCATTTATTTCCGCCGGTTAGTATCATTAATCTTGTTACTATTAGTTGTTATTGTTTCTGCGTTCATACAGTTGGCATTTATACAGATTATTTTTGGATTTTACAACTTTTACTGAAGGTAAACTTATTTTACAACCTTCACTATTACAATGTTTGGCTACTGCAGAGTTTTGATAGTTATATTTTATGGCTCTTATGTGTTCTTTTATTCTAGTATTTAATTTTCTACTTGTTTCAAGTAGAAACAAGTAGAACTTACAAGTAGAATATACAAGTATTTATACAGCTACAATTAAACTTATACATTTCCTTTGCTTAACGTCGTATTGTTAATTTGAGGCAAAGCTTTTAATTTCTTTATTTATAGTATTTTGATATTCTGGGATCAAAATAATGTATGGTTTTAAGATATTTTTGAGTTTTTCAAACATATTTCTAACGTAGGCTAATTTTTTCAATTTAATTTCATTACTGTTGATTATTAACAAGTTTATTTGATTCTTACTTATTTAGTCATTTCATTAATAGATGCTTAGGATAATAATTTTTTTAAAGATTTATTTGACCTGTATTTCTTTCTCTCTGACCTTAATATACGTTGTTCTGTTTTTAAGTTTTGTAATGTCCATCTTAAAAATATTCTTTTACATATAGTGGTACTTGTGATTTATTATTTTTGGGAGTTGACAATCTTTTAAAAATGTCTATAAATGCAGAAATCATGTTGTCGATGAACGTATGAGTATATACAAACTGATATCATATGTTTCAACAAAGGGAAATAAGGATATAACCTATGGAGAATAGTTTTTACATTAGTTTTTCATTTTAAATATTAAGAAGTTTTTATGGGATTTATTTTACTTCATTCAAAAAGACTTGTAGTAGAAAAAATAATACAGAAAACGCGATGAAAACAATTATAGTGGATGAAAGAAACCGGGTCTGAAAGGTCCATTAGCAATATCTATCGCCAAAGGATATCATTTCGCTCAAAAAATTTTTTTTATAATGATTTTTGTTCTATTATTTATATTTCGTGTAGAGACGAACTTTTATTGCATTAAATTACTATTTTCATTATACAGTAATACCTCGGTTTTCGGTTTTCGTCGATTGTTTTCGGACGAATTATCGACGAAAACCGAGGTATCACTGTACTGGGATTTGTTGAAACAAACATTTTACATAAAGATATGTATTAGATCTTGGAAACTTCAGTTATAACGAGTGTTTTATTACTCTGCTTTTCGTTTAAACGAAGTTTTTCTGAATTATTTATTCGAGACGAAAAAAGATGTCCTTCTTGAACTAATAATTGTTTTTCAAAAAGTTACAAAGATAACGATATTAAAATTTAATGAGAGACTTGGTCGAATTTCAAGTATCCAATCAAACGAATTTATAAGCTAAAAATTGAAGTTTTATGAAAGAATTATATAGAATATCTGATTTTTTTCTCAATAATTAAACCAAATTATATTAATTTACAATTAATTTAATTGCTATTTCAAAAAAAAAAAAGATACAGATCCCGATAGAATTTTTTTCTGTATTTTTAAAACAGACTAAATTTCCTTGTCATCGTTAATCTCTATCGTATTATCCGTTTAGAACATCATCCAATGGTATAAAAGAGATGATTATAATGAAAAGTCTCTAATAAAAGTCACAAACTATAAAAAAATTGTCTAGAGTTTAATTCACAGCAGATTAAAATACAAAGAAAAATAATTAAATTCAATTTTGAATAGAAATATAAACAAACGTATTTGTGTAAGAATATTCTTATAAACAATTTTGATGTTAAGTGGTTAGAACGATCCATGATGGCACAACGTCCAATGATTTAAAAAATAATTGGAATATTATCTAGAGAGATACTAAAATGCAATAAATATAATATAAAGATGCTCCTTCAGTTCAGAATTTTCGAAAATAAGAACGTAGGATAAATTCGTGATTTTTTAAAATTTCTGTTCGTGGCGAAATGAGCGAAAAATTCAGTCTTTGAGCTAATTTATTTTGTTATATATATTTATGAATTTTCAAGTAACTAAGCACAATCAATATATTCCACGAGAAAATATACCGAAAGAGTCTACAGCTTTTATCTTCTGCAAGAACTGTCCGTATTCATCTCTATTCATTCAGAATTTAACATTATCTCTGTACAACGAATTTACACTGATGTGAATCATATGCCAACGTATCGTTGGTATATGATAAAAGATACTTATATAGTTTAAAAAAAAAACTGTTGTGAAAAGATATGTTAGAATGTCACGTCAATAATCAATAACCGACTTCCAAATTTTTTTTCCTTGAAGCATTATTCCATTGTCAATTTAAAATCAGAAATTTACTCTACGAGCTTTGTCAATTGAAAATAAATTTTTAGTCGATCGAAAATCATTATTAAAATGGATTGGTTCAAGTTGAAAATACAGTGCATAAATGCACTATTTTCAACTTGTAATTCGTATTTTTGAACATATTCAGAAATATTTAACAGCAGAACAAGTTTTATAGCAAATTTAATTAATGTTATAACTTTCGCGCTTCCTTTTCACGTTGCCAGCCAACTCTCGTTGGCAAGTGTTGCCAGGCAGTGTTCGGGATCTCTGGCGCTGGCGGCCACACTAGATTTTACTAAAAGTTTCATACCGAAATTAGGGTACAAGTCAATACTTTCATGAAACTAATTTTAAATCCATTAAATTTCTAAAACTACTCATACTATTTTTAGATTCCAGTAAATTAATCTTATTCCATGGATTCAAACAGTCCAATGAATCTTAGCTTTAATATTACGTATCTTATTTGAATATACATAAAAAGATTATTATTATTGAGAGAGTGAAAGATTTATTAAATTCTATAGTTAAAAATATAAACAACGATAACCGGATACATAATAATAAAGCTACGACACTGCCATATAACATTTAGCCCGATGTCATACAGCAGTGTTGTAGCTTTAAAATTCTATAGCGTTTATTCATTTTGATTTTCATCAAGAACGGCAATAAATTTGATGCAAAGATTAAAATGATTTCATTTGTTTGGTTCCATTGAAAAAATAATAAGAACAATTTCAGAAGGCGTGGAACAACAAATAAGCAACTTGTTTTGAAAATACTCGTACATCTTAACAGAAATCTCACCTTCTCGATTTAAATAGAACTTGAAATTTGAAATTTAGTAAAACTTTTGTGGGTAAAAAGATATATTATATTACGGTTTTATGTAATTAGTTTTTATGTGTTTTATGCGATATGCGCATAAAATATATATCATAGTTTTATTCATACATTTCTGTGAATACACCTCAACATTTCCGATTCTCAGTTACATCTTAATTAAAGAATTACTGACCAGAATATTTATCGAAAAGACTACAGTATACACAATAAACACGATTGTACATGATAATTTCAATTTACCATATACAATACTCATTTATGGTTCGCGCTACTAATCACGTAGATTTTATTTCAAATCGAACTATAGCAATAATAATCCTATCTGACTTGATTTTTCAGTTGGTTCTAGTCAATTTCTCTTTTTGAAAGTTTGTCGATTAATGTGTATCTACTATTTTAAACATAATTGGGCTGCAATTTGAAAACATTCTAAATTCCCACTGTTGTCTGTCTGCTGTATCTCTGTCTGTTGTTCCTTAATCTCGAGAAGGAAGTTAGATAGATGAAAGTTGAGACCAGATATAAAAAGATTAGAGGCAGAAATCCCCGATTAACTATATATAAACTTCCGATGCCAACTGGAAGTCATGTTATTTCAATTCAAAAATTTTCCTTTGAAAGGAGTTAGATGATGACCGGCATGACTATTGCTAACAGGAAAATTATGATATACAGGGGCAAGACACTACTAATTTGAGGGTGAGAGCATATATTTTAAATTAAATAAAATTAAAAAATATGATAAAAAATTGTAGCCCAGCATTGTGAAGATGTCACAATAAATAATTGCTCGTTTTTTATCTGTAACAATGAATCACAATATGAAATTTACATTAAGATCCAAGTTTATAATTAATGTTTCATTTATCATTTATTATAAATTTGGATCATAATGTAAATTTCCTGTCGTGATTCGTATTTATATATTATAAAAAATGAACAATTTTAAATATCATTCAAATTGTAATTGGGCTTAGCAAATTAAAGTAGGAATTTCTTCATCGTAATATTAATCACGATCAGCAAATTTTTCATTTGTAAATATGAACTATAATGTTAAGTCATATATTAATATGTGTTAATTCCATTTGAAGTCATTAAATAATTTCCTATAATCTATTAATATCTATAATAAACGTGAGCTGGAGAACGTCACCTTTGATATGCTGTACCGTACATAATGGAAATGTTTATCAGATTTAGTATACAGGGTGGGCCAGCGAAAACGAAACGGCAGAGTGTTCGTGTTCGTCCAAGCAAAGCGCTCGGACAGGTCGATTTTACTCTCGAGGGGACATCTTTTGCAATAAAGTTTTTGCGATTCTGAATATTAACTAAACAATCATTTTTTTCGAAATAAATGCTTTTTTAGTTAATACAAAATAAATGAGTTTTTAAAATTTTTTGTTGTCTGTTATATTCAAAATCGCAAAAACTTTATTGCAAAAGATGTCCCCTCGAGAGTAAAATCGACCTGTCCGAGCGCTTTGCTTGGACGAACACGAACACACTGCCGTTTCGTTTTCGCTGGCCCACCCTGTATAACAGCTGCTCCGTTATTCAATATGATAAATCAGACTTAAAAAGAATCTCTTAACTTTTTAATCTGCATAATTAAAAATTTATTAAATTCTGTAAATTTTAAGTTGATATTTTAAACGTTCATAAAAATCTTGAGAAATTTTATTCAAAGCAAAAGCCTTATTAACTGAAATAGCAATTACAGTCAAACCTCGGGGTACGAACTGTTTACAAACAAAATTTTGAACGCCATATTTGCTCCGGTTGCGGTATGATAACTGGGTTTCCGAACAAGCTACTCGGCAAGATCCGGTCACAGATGATCAACTCACTATACTTCCTATGTCAAGAAAATCAATAGCCCGACCAATCAACGACGGGACTACCGATTCAGAAATTAGTGGTGCCGAGATCGCCTTGCGTCGTTAGACGTCACGACACGAATCATCCATGACGTTGTTATTCAAATTAGATTTCAATGCGCATGTGGATAAGATACTACTTCCTTTTTTCAGTACCCATCACAATTGAATTTAAATCAAATTAATTAATAAAAATCGTGTTAATTGACATTCGCGTAATATAAATGACATCCACGAATTCGTGTTTAAAGGTGCTTAACTCAATTAAATAACAAATTTATTAATATTAATACTAGGTAAAATTAGGTAGCCAGTTAATTAAAAGTAAAAATAAAATAATTATTAAAAGTCTGGATCTTACACCGAAACTGAAACTGAAACGAAAATTTAAATAAAATCAAAATTAATTAATTAATTAAAAATTAAAATCAAATCAATTGAAAAATAATATTTCAGAAAGTGTGGATAAAGTAGTTTGATTTTGGTTATATTTTGGTCTTGTTTGATTTTGGTTATATTTCATCCAGGCAGAGTTGAGTCTCTATTAATAATATGTAATATAGATAATATTATATTTCATTTGTAGGCATTTTGATGCATGAAATACAACTAAAAAGTAAAAAAAGATTGTTTTGGGGGTCGGGAACGGATTAATCCATTCTTATGAAAAAATTTATTTCGGTTTCCGAAGAACTTTTACGAATTAACTTCGTAAACTGAGGTTTGATTGTAGTGCATTTTGCACGAAATCACCTAAACATGACAATTGCGCATTAAAATATTAATGCGCAATTGTCAGGCAAATATATTTTTCTCGAGAACGAAGTTAGATAGACGATAGACGAAACCGAGACCTTAGGAGCAGGGCCACTGATTAACTATATACGAACTTCCGATTCAAACCGGAAGTTACGTTATTTCAATTCAAAAAGTTTTCCCTCAAAGGAGTTAGATAGATGACCGGCATTACTCTATTACTAACAGGAAGAGTATGATGTATAGCAGCAAGACACTACTAATTTGAGGCATAGCGCATATATTTTAAATTAAATTAATTAAAAATTATAGCCCGGCATTGTAACGATGTAACAATAAATAATTTCTCGCGATTTTTTTTAATTAGTAGGAATTTATTAATTAAAGTTATTTTCCTTATTATTATAAAAACAAAATTACTTAGTTTTTAATTTAAATTTATTAATAAAGAACTAATAATACGATTAAAATTCCGAGTTTTCTATTTGTTTTCTGAAAGAAGAGATAAAACTTTTTAATAGCAAAACGAGAAATTATTTGTTGTGAGATCCTCACAATAACGGGCTGCAATTTTTAATTTATTTAACTTAAAATATATGCTCTCCATCTCAAATTATTAATATTTTGCTCCTGTACATCATACTTTTCCTTTAACAATAGCCGATCATCTATTAACTGCTTTCAGGGAAAAACTTTTGAATTAAAATAACGTGATTTATGGTTTGCTTTGGAATTTCATATATAGTCAATCGGGGCCTCCTGCCCCCAAGGTTTCCATATCTGGTCTCGGATTTCATCTATCTAATTCCGTCCTCGAGATTAAAGAAAGAAAGGCAATAGGAATTTATAGGTTTACATATTTTTTTGAAATTGCAGTCCAATGAATAAAATGTAGAATGATCACCAAATTAACATCTTTCGGATTCGTATGAGATATAACCTTATTTAATTAATAGTGTTAGAGTTTATATTAACTTAAGAATTTGACCTGGACACAGTAAATAGGTATACAAATTCGTGTAAATTCATAAAATAACGGTCAAGCCCATAACGGGACCACAGGATGATGAGAGATGGAACTCATTATTTCCGAATCAATCTATCTATGAAGAATTTCTAAGATTCCGACATGAATTCGAACCCGAATTCTCCAGGATTAGATTGGATTAAGGGAATAAGGCAATGCAACACCTAAGCGATCTACCAAGGGAGAAGGTGTCTCATGGGAGTAATTTTTATGAGACTGGCCCCTATTTAGGTTTTAGACACGTAAAGGAAATACGGAAAATTCCACGCGGCTGGCCCGTTGTCAGGCGCGAACCCGAGACAAATCACTTCGATGGTCGTTTATTCTGGATGGGTGGAATTCTCCAGAACAGCAAGCTGATACTTATTAGCGAGGTTGAGGGCGAAGTTCTAAACGCCAAAACGTGTACGTCGGACGTTCAGCGCCGCTTTCCTGTAAGCCTAGAATGCCTTTGACAATGGTGTTTGGAAAGTCAGTGGAATCATGTTAGACATTCCAAACGCCATTGTCAAACTTCTAGGCTTACAGGAAAGCGACGCTGAACGCCTGACGTACACGTTTTCGCGTTTAAAACTTCGGCCTCAACCTCGCTATTAGTGTCTCGGCGGTCAAAAGATAAAATGTCCCGATTACGAATTTAAAATAATTCAAAATCGAATAGTTTTTCCTTAACATTTCTGATCAATAGGAATACAATTTTATTCGGCGTTAATATTCATGAAATAAAGTTTAAAAAATAGAGTAAGTATATTGAGCCGATTTCTAAAAAAAAGTGAATAAATTTATTTTAAAACAATAAAGCATTCGCCTAGAAAATATTAACAAACTTTATGGCAGAGAAATTTGCTAAAACTTTATTTACAATACTTCTGTACTTGATGATTTTAAATGTTTGATAGTAGAGAGGTTGCGGCCGACGTTTTCAGCCCAAAACGTAAACGCCGGACGTCGAGCGCCGCTATCTGGCAATTCTAGAAGGTTGATAATGGCGTTCGCTACATCTAGCATGGTGAATAGAAGTTCGGCTTAAACTTCTTCACTTTTTGTGTTTTGGGTTAAAATTATGACGTATTTTATTAAAATAATGATTATTTAAGCATTTCTAAATAATATTGTAAAGAAACAGACGATTTTAATCCGGAAATTATTTAATTATTAAATTTTTTTGCAAGTGATGTGAAGTGCCTATAGAATTTACATATATTTCTGTTCATAATAGCTTATCATAATTCTGTAGGAGTAGGTTTGTTCTTTCACAGCATCTTCTACCAAGAACAGTGTAATACGTTTGTAAATTTTCTAAAAATAATTTCCCGAGCTGCTTTCGGATTTACATAAGCAACTACTTCCCTCAACAAAAGTATGAGGTAGTCCTACCGTACGATAGGACGATAGGACTACCGTACGCTAGTCCGATAGGACAGTAGGAGTACCGACGCTAAAAATACCTCTGCTGCAACCTCGCTATTCTTTTTATTTGAATCCTTTATCTTTTGAGTGCCTTATGATACTTAAACGTAAAAAAATACTAAAATTAATCTCGGACTCTTCTGGATTGGATTCGGTTTTTCCGACAGAAGGCACTATTTTGATAGAGACCAACTCCGCTTTGACGTGACATGTATTTTTTCACTCGAAAGGCAGGTGAAACCCTAAATGAGGCAGCTATCATTTGCCGCCTTCTGTGAAACACACACATGCCATCCCTAAGAGTGGGGGGCCTGGATCGCATCCGGAGGTGTCGAAAAACCCCAGAAATTTTTTGGGAGTCGTTGGTCCGGACATTCGGGATCCATCCCTCACCACCCGGCCGCCCCATTATAGGTCTGGCCGAACCCATAATAGATTTGTTAAAAAGGTCCTCTTATTTGTTAGTGCCTGTAGGTAGGATGGGAAAAAAGACGCAATTATGAAGAGTTTATGATCGGTTTTCTACATAATTTTGCGAAGTAATAGCGAGAATATTAACGATTTTATAAAAATCAATTTTCTAAAGTAAAAAAAAAAAAACATTTACATTTTCGAATATTTTATTAAAATAACACGCGGGGAGTTTGGTAGTTTAACTCTGTTTGCGAACGATTAAAAATAATACAGTAAAAATGTCTATAATCTATACTGTAAAAATAAACTAAGTTATGAAAAAAATAACGCAACTCTTTCCAGTTTTATACAATTTGTTGCAGAGGTTTTCAGTATTGTTTTCAAATGCTCATCTATTATGAATGTCCGTAAATACGTACAACACATGCAAGCTGTTTAATAATTTAGCGATTTCGCAAAAATATATCATTATAATTTTAAATTTTCGTGTTATAGCATTTTATTAGCAACTTCAATTTAGTTTTCAATATACTGAAGTTCGATAAAAACAAAAAGATTGATCGAGACAATAGTTTGCTCAGGACTTGTCGTAACTAAAACTTTAATCATGGATATAATTATGATCGAAAAGCTACTTCAAAATTAAATTTTTATTCAGATATAGAATGGTGTAGAAAATTTTGATATATATTATTATTATTATTGGACTGGATTGATGAAATAAGGCAATACAACACATGGCCGACGGAGTCGACCTGTGTGTATATATATATATATATATATTGTAGGAACAATGAGTAAAAAAATCTCATTGTCGGGTTTTGAGTTTAATAAAATAACACAGTTTAATAGTTTCATATGCAATTTTACTTCATCATCACAGTTTGAAATCAAAGCAAACGTATTGCCTCGATTTAAAACTGTGGCAATAAGGTAACAAATTCATGAGTTTATTCACGTTATGTAATCAGTAACGTAGCCATGAAGGAACCCAGGGGACTAAGGAGACCTGGGCCCACTTAACCTCGTAAATAAATATATATAGTAAAAAGATTTGAATGTAATTAACGAACTTACAAACACGTATATAAGAGTTTACTCTTCGTCCGCAGCGCTAGTGGCTACGTCATAGTGATACAGGGGTGTGTGTTCTAATTCGGGCCCCCTGATATCGATTTTAGTTACGTTATTGATGATTATTATTGAAATTATCCATGATAAATTTACTGTCCTCAATCTAAGATAATACGATAGACTTTATATTTGTGATTATCTTCTTTATCGTTGCGGGATATATGAAAAAGAAGGATACGATGTTATAAAAATAACTTAAATAGTATTTTTATAATTAGTAATCTAGTTATTACTGTACAAATTTTGACACAATCTAAAAATAAAGTTAATTGCGTCAATTTTTCACGTTTCCTCTATTTATTTATTAAAATATTATTAAGATATATGGTTTTCATTAGTTGAAAGTGCTATTACTCTACTTTCACAGTAGACAGACAAAATACTGTATATGAAAACTGTTAGCACTTCTTCCCTATAAAATATTACAAACGAAACATGTTAATATATATAATATTTTCAGAGAAATCCTCAAATATCTATGGAAATTTTGACTAAATTTAGTTCAAAACATGTTTACGGTCGAGCAAAGAAACATTTTCCCCCCTTTCTTTAATATCAGATATGCAGTAACATAATGATGATGCGAAATCGATAAATTGTCATTTCTCAAAAGTTATCAATCCATAATACCAGATAATTTATTTCAATAGATTTCTATGATACTTGGTAATTTTAATGTTATCCTAAAATTGAACACGTTGCTACATTTCTAGAAAAGATAAAAATATACTGGATCGAATGTAATCTCAATTTAAATCAATCCATTTCTCAAATGTCTCTGACTAAATTCGATACTCTCATGAATTAACAATTTTACTTTAAATAATGCGAACAACCTTGAATTTTTTGAAAGTCTCCAACTTTATTTTGATCAATCTGCAATATACTTATTCATTCATCTTCTACTTGAA
The DNA here is from genome assembly GCF_030686945.1 of Centruroides vittatus. Taxonomy (NCBI): domain Eukaryota; kingdom Metazoa; phylum Arthropoda; class Arachnida; order Scorpiones; family Buthidae; genus Centruroides; species Centruroides vittatus. The sequence continues at coordinate 353,365 of NW_027122009.1, forward strand.
CATGATACATATCGAAAAACGATTTGACTTTTTTTTTAAGTAAAGGAGTATTACCAGTAAGTTAACTTAAAAATTATAATTATAGCATAAAAGTGGTCCCGATCTCTCGGAGCGATAGGCATCAGCCTACAGCTCCGAGCCTAAATGGAATTTAGCCTAAAATCCAGGAATCTTTTGGGGTGATCAGTCCAGAATGTGTCGAACCACGTCCCTCACCATCCTGCCATCCCTATGTGGGCATAGACGAACTAACAGTGGTTTTGGTTAAAAGGCTATTTTAGTGCCTACAGGGCGAAAAAAGTCAAAAAGAAAAAAAACATAAAGTTTTTTTTAATTCTTTTCGCGAATTATTTTATTTTTTAAAAAATTAATATTCTATAATTATTTCAGAATTTTTTTCACCATATACTGTATTATTGCTTGTACAGTACTCGATTTTCTCAAAATCTTGGCTTCTTCCCAAAACTACTTTCGCTGTGTTTAGATTATTAAGTGTGAAACAAAATAGACTAATTCTGTTGATGATTGCAATAATATCCAGATGCATAAATCCTAAGTTTATACTTATAACAATTTCAACCTTCTAAAAATTTATATAGCATATGAATACATATTCACAAGACTAATGTAATTTGTTATTTCTGTTAATAAATTTTTATTTACAATATTTTTGTAAACAGAACAGTATTAACTTTTTAAAATTATGAATATTATGATTATTGAGCTGCAATTTGAAAAGATTGTAGACCTATAAATTTCCACTATTGTCTGTCGGTCCTTCCTCAATCTCGAGAACCGAGTTAGATAGATGAAAGTCGCGACCAGATATATATGGAAAGCATAGGGACAGGAAACCCCGATTAACTATATACGAACTTCCAATACAAACCAAAAGTCACGTTAATTCAATTTAAAAACTTTTCCCTGAGAGGAGTTAGACAGATGGCCGGCATGACTATTACTAACAGGAAAAGTATGATGTACAGGGGCAAGACTCTACTAATTTGACGTGGAGAACATTAAAAATATGATTAAGAATTGCAGCCCGGCATTGTTGCGATATGACAATAAATAATTGTTCGTTATTTCTTAATGTTTTCTAAATATATACTATTATTTAAAGCTAAATTTTCATTAAAACTAGACATCAAGAACGTCTAAAGGAAAGGGCCAGGAGAAGCAAATCCTTTCTAAGATTTACTTTATTCTTTCTAATAGGAATTTTGGGTTCGCGCCTCACTAACGAGAAGGCCACGTGGATTTTTCCGTGTTTACTTCACGTACCTAACATCTAACTAGTTTCCCATTGAATGTCTTCTCGAGAAGCATTCCGTCTTGACAGACCGCCCATGTGTTGGCGTTGTCATATTCTATTCGACGAAATCAATTTTCTACAATAAAATATTTTAATGGTCATTACACTGAACTAACTATAGTCCATACCTTCTGTAATCCTTACAGATATACAAACCAGGGTAGGCTCGTCCATTAAGCAAGTAGCGAGTAATCCAAACGGACGACAGGTATTGAGAAACGGAACTCCGACACATCCGGACCAGACGGTTGAACCCCCGAAAAATTCCTAGAGTTTTTCGACCCACCTAGATTCGATCCCAGATCCCCCAGAGCTATAGATTGCTACCCCAACTATTCCGACATCCGGTCTTCGTATTTTTATACTCTTATTTATATTCACTATATATTTATATATTCACTCTCAGGAAGAAGAGGGCTCTTCCTCATCAGCAGGCTGCCTCATTGTGGTCTTGACCGAACTCATAATAGGCTTGCTAAGCAAAACCCTCTTAATTTACACAAGGTGGAAAGAGTAATAATAACAATAATTATACTGTAATAGAAAGTATAAACAGGAATAAACTTTTTAAAGGAACATAGTTTTAGTGATTCAATTGATTGGTTAGTTAACCTGAATATGCATATATTTTGCCGCCCGAGACGAAACCCTGCATGGGGTAGGAATATAATTTAAAAATCTACCCAACCATTATTTTACGCGACTCAAATGTTCTAAAAATGTTTACAAAATATAAAAATTTATGTAAAATTTTACCTGGTTTATTGTACATTCGACATAATTGCAAAACTTGGCAAATTTCATTTTGGGGAACGTTTCCGTCCAATACAATTAAAGGAGATTCCAAAATCGAACGTTTATACTTAAGAATCTAATAAAACAAAATATTGAATATATTCATTGAAATTTAATAGAAGACAAAAAGTTTAGTTAAAATAAAATCAATGAAATTAATTTGATTGTTAACTTTCTGACTTTATTTTGCACAAATAAATTTTAATAATGTTTGAAAATTAATTTCTGCATATTAAATTTCGTTGTTTATTTAAATTAGTTAATTTTTGTGTCATTGCTCAACTGATTTAATGAAAATCGCATGTTTTAATTACTCGTAAGTAACAGGTTTTAAATTAAGATTTTTTTTTGTACGCGTTTTCAAATAAATGCTTTAAATTACTTTTCTGCTCGGAGCAGATGAACGATAAAATAAAAATAAGTTGAGTTTTTATAATGTTTATTAGCTTAAAAATTGATACTTACGTGTGACATGTCGATGAAATCATGAGCTTTCATATCTTTGATTCCAAATAAACATTGTCCATTTACATTCAAAATAGCACAATAAACAGCTGATGGCACACCCGAAAGCACTCTGATTCCTTGGACATCCTCAATAATCAATATAATTATATTAGTATTTAAAATATTTATCAAAATATTCAAAATTTAAACAAATTACTTTCTAGTTATTGCTATTTTAGTTTAGTATAATTGTTTTCGACATATTTAATATTTTAGAAGTATTTCTTGTAAAAATTTTACATGCTGTAAAATTTGATTATGAAATTAAATTTCCCTTCTTTTCATATAATTTACAACAGAAATTTAATATAAAAATGCAACTTTTTCTTAAGTTAAATAAGTTTATTTTTTACATAAAATTCATTTAAAAATCTTTAAACATTTTAATTCAATCTATTTTAAATAAAAATAGAATTCATAATTTTATTATTTAAAAATTATTTTAATTTTTTTTTGTAAGATTTGCTTTTAAAAATGTTTTAATCTATGTAAATTGTTATTATTTTTTTTATCTGTTTGATAAATAGTTCCCATATAAACAAGAAGTTGTTTGAGTTGCCTTTTCCAATGTCTGGAATTTGTCATGCAGCTTTTACGTCATCAGCTGACACAAAATACTTTTAGTTAAATTTGGAGAAAGCTTTCTCGCCTTTTGCCAGTTTTATTTTCATTCAAAGTATTGAATTTTTATTTATAAACGTTTGTTTCTGTTTTCATCGTTTTTAATGTCACACCAGCATTTTTTGGAGAGGGAAAAACGAATATTTTAGATCAAACCATTAATTTTACAATAAAAAAACGAAATACATAATTAAAATTTAAAAATAAAGTATTAAATTAAAATTTTATTAATCATACTTTAAGTGTTTTCAAGTTTCTGGGGACTACAATTTAAAAAATGTATTTAATATATTTATATATATACATAAATGCTTTAAAATATTATTTAAATTTCTAATTCAATACGATTTCATTAATAGTAATTATTTTACTTAATATTTAAAAAATAAAAATCTGACTTTAAAGAAAATTTAAACTAATTTCACGTTTTAATGGCACGTTAAAATTTGGAAAATATAAAAGCTGAAGTAAAATTACAATTATTTTAATCCTTTTCGTATATTTTTAATATTTAAACAGTTAAATTTCTAAACATGTAATTTGTTCTCGTAAATAATTTAAAACTAAACTTATTTATTATGCTTTATATTTTTGAAATAAGTTTTTGTTGACATCATTCTTAAAACTAAAATACCTCAGTTAAAATATTTTTCTAGGAAACTAAATTAGAAATTTTTGTTTGCAGTGTTAATATGAAGTAAAATAATATAAATTAAATAATAAATAGTTTAATTTAGCATTCTTTAAATTTTATATTAAAACTGAAAGTTTCTTGAATATTTTACATAAAATGCAACAAAAATTTAATCTTTTATTATTTTTTTTTTAATATTATTTTTCAGAAATGTGAACCATCAAATATAAATTTTAATAAAACATTTACCGTACAAAAAATTAATGTTATATTCTTATATTCTTCATTAATATAATTGTATGGAACTTTAAAATTTTAGATATTTACTAAAATTTAGAAAATAAAAACAATATGAAAATACAAAAAATAAACAAATAAATAGATATATTTAAAATATAAATATTAACATAAATTATTCATTTACTAATAATTAATTGTTGATATTATATATATTTTTTCTTTAATAAATTTTTTTTTCATATCTAAAACTCAAAATTAATCATTTAAAGTAACAGTTTAAAAATAATAAATTATTAAAAACTTAATCTAATTTTATAAAGGTGTCAAGTTTAAAATTTAAATGCGATATAGATATTTCCCTAAAGTACTAAAAATTTTAAGGCAATTTATTTTATGTAAATTAACTCAAATTATTTTATTTTTTAAAGAATAAAACAAGTATTTCACGACTTTACAGTATAAATATTTATTATTTTCTAAATATATATTATAAATATGTTACCATGTTTGTATTTTGATTCAGAATTGTTTTTCCATTTCTATCGTCACCAATAGTAGATATAAGTAAAGGATCTTTCCCTAATCTAGATAAACAGTCGGCAATATTCCTTCCAACTCCTCCAGCAGAAGATTGAATCTTTCCCGAATAACTTCTACCATCGTGCTGTAAATAAATAAATAAAATTATAATATAATTATGTAAATTTATTCATTAGAAAGTATTCGTGCGTGAATAATGCTACTGAAAACAAATCTTGTTAAAGGGAAGGTTAGACACGCAATAATAGTTTTTATGCCCGTGGCCAACGATTATCAAGTACTAGTTTAGTTTACAGTGTGCCAATTTACAAAACAATCAAAGCAAAATTTAATTTAGCTAGATCTAATCTAAGATAGGCTATACAGTTAGAAAAATACTAATTAATTTATTAAGCAATACCAAATTTTCATCTACAAAATATTATTTAGATATTAGCATTTATAAAAAGAAACTTGCATGAGTAAACTAAATTTATTTTACTACTTAAAATAGTAAATAACGTAATAAGTTTTATGTATTACCAAAGAAATTTTATATAATAAAAAAGCTTTAAAATGTGAAAAAAACTTGAGGAAATTCATGCAACGAAAGCTCATTAGCTAAGAAAACATTATTTTAATAGCCATTATTTAAATTTTTGTTAGACAACTTAATAATTATATCAGCTTAGACTTTGGAAGACATTTCATCTAATAACATACAGAAAATTCCAAAGTCAAAGCCGGATTTAGACTTCTTGTGGCTTTTTGTTACAAAATACAAAAGGCCCTTTCTTCTTTAGCAAATAATATGCAGTACGTATAAAATGTCTTTGAGAATAACAGGAGGCCCTAATCTATAGTTTACTTAACTTAAACATGCCAGACCGATATGGTCTGGCATGTTTAAGTTAAGTAAACTATAGATCCTGTAATGAGAATTACATATCATTAATTTTATCGAATTCATATTTCTAACGACATAATATAAGTAGTTCGTTTACTTATTATAATATAAAAATGATCATTATATAGCCTACAAAATAGAACTATATTTTATAGTAATAAATCACACGAATCGGAAAAGAATAATTAGATTTAAACGGACAGATGCGCAATTTCTTATAGAATGTTATGTAGGCCTATATGATATATAATACATTATATTTCAAACAGGAATGTTGCTTCTTATAAAGTTCTAAATATGACACCGTATCTTGAAAATAATTCATCAATGTCTTTTATGCCCGGATATAGTAGATATATGGGCAGAAAAACATATGGAAAGAAATTTCCTGAGTAAAAGTGATCCTGTCCAGTTAAATTTTGATCGATGAACAAAGTTTTATTTACATTCAGTATTCGGTGGCTTTTTAAACTGAAATAATTTGTGTAAACTCTGCATACGGCGGTGTATTTATTATATTTCATTGAATCCATATTAAGTTTCTTTAATCACAAAAAAAAAAAAAAAAAAAAAAAAATATGAAGCAAACTTTAATCTTACGAAATATTAGATTAATAATATTTTAGGCATTAAGCCATACGAGTTTATTACTTAGACGGCTTCTTATTTCGATTTTATATCAGTTTATACTAAAGAATTATAAGTTTTAATTAATATAAGCTGTTTCAATCAGCACCAGTTTGGCGTGTAGAGATAATATATAGCAATAAAAAATTTATAATCAAGTCCCGTTTTTAAATGCATATGAATTATTACATCTGGTATTATGTATAAATGTTTGTTATACACTTTACTATAGAAAAATAAGATTTAAATTCGCCATAAATTAGAAATTCGATAGCTTTGATACGAAGATAAACCACAGGAGTAGTAGTTGGAGTTTCCCTTCTACCGCAAGGAGTCGCACAGCATGGAATGACGTCAAATGCTTGGTCGTATCGAGGAGGGGAGACCAAGATATGTCTGCAGTTGAGAAAAGAGACGGCCGTCTGCCAGCATCTTGTTTATACAAAGTGCGTGGCTTCCGCGATAATTCGGATCTATTATCGAAGACTTAAACCCGAAGGAAATGTTTTTTGACATATTAAGGTGAGTCATATATAATTCGAATATTTTTTTTAATATTTGTTTTTTTGCTGTTATACGACGATTCATAATCCAGGAGGAGATTCTTCTCAAAATGTCATCTTTCATCACCCGTATGTTAATTGTTTGTCGTCTAAATCCTTAAATACGTCATTAGAAAATCGATTTATGTAACAATCCTCTCTCTTTAACTTGTTATACGATTTGTAATAATAATGTCGACGAATTAATTAATTTATAAAATAAATTTCATATAATTTTTTCTTTATCGTCCCGGACAGAATTTACAAAGTAGAACTCTTAACGTGTCATACAAAAATAAATAAAGTATTTTAAGGCAGATGTTGATGAAAAATTGTCTGCGAATTTTTTTTAATTCGCGCGCATTTCTATTATTAAATAAGTCAAGAGTTTCTGTTCTTAAAAAATGAAAGCTAATGTCTTACACGAAAAATTGCCCCACAGCTAACAACTGATCATCAAATATTCAGACGAATGAGTTAATTTTTTATTGTTTAACTGAAAATTACTACTATTCTTTTTGTTTAGTAAACCAATTTCGATCTTTCTGACTCTCACAAGATTGATCTTATTCACTATTTCTGTCACGTGTTTCGATCTGAAAACATTAACATGAAATTCGGTACAACGGCCTAGAAACTCGCTTGGGAAATTCTTTTTGTTTCGTAGATGTTCGCGTATACAACACAGAAGCAAAGCGTACCTTATAGAAACGGCTTTGATGATACTCGTTAAACTATATTTGGAGTGTCGAGTGAATGTCGGATCTGCAAAACAGCCGTAATTTTGCGACAAATTTATTTCTACGCTCCACCTAATCTCCCGAGATTTCTATAAAAGGTTTAAAAGGTCCGCCCTCGGATAATTATGCCGTAGCTCGAACTGACTTCGTCATTTTCGTGATTTGTTTGAAAATAGAACTTAAAATGACAATCGTTAACGGGAAGAAAAAAAAGAATATTTTATATTATTATTTACAGCGTGTTCCTGAAAGTATTTCCTCGATAACATTCGGAAAGATTGATGGAAGCGCCCAAGGAGATTTTATCTCCGGATGCTGACAGTAACATTCAATAAGTCGATCTTATCAGTCGTCGACTAAAACACTCCATAGATGAATTTCTCTTCAAAACTGTTATGCTTCACTAATTTAAATTGTAAGGAAGCCAACAAAAATTCGAAGAAAGTAAGAGTTTTTCAAACAAGTTTCGATCTCGATTTTTCTTTTTTACGGATATAAAATTGAATTTCTTTACGCAAAGGAAATGTTTATTTGATAATAGAAACTTCAGTTAATTGAAACAGCCGTGGACACTAGTTTAGTCGAAAACATTCCAATCTTCCTTACATTCCGTTCCTTCTAATCGTGTCAATGAAAAGAAATAGAATTGTTTCGTGTAATAACTTCCTCCTTGACCTTTCAACATTTTTAAGTAGACGACGTGAATTATCGTTGAACAGAATCAAGATTTCAGAAGTGTCCCTTTCTACTTATCAAGCGGCAAGCAATTAGAGTAAACACTCATTGATTCTTTTTATCTCGATAATGATTCGAGACGAATATAGATTTATTATGTTTATCAACTGCATAAATTATTATTACTGTATTTTAGAAGAAGGTAATTTATAGATTAGAAAAACAATTTATTTATAAACTGTATGAATTAATTAAAAAGATTATATAAGATGAAAATATAAACCAAGAGATAACGCACGGGTTATATCATCTATAAGAAAAATAAACATTATGTACCGTTAATGTTATATTCATTTCATTTTCTTTCGCAAAATCGATTTGTTTTATACTGTATAAAATTCTTTTGTTTGTATTTATTAACTAATTATTCTTTTAACATGGATTGATAACGTTTCAAATGTTGTTTTGTATAATCTTGTATTCAGATTTTTTATATTAAAAATATATTTTATCAAATTTTATGTAGAATATAACAGAGGAATATAATTTATTGAAGTTAAAAGTTATTTTGGACGAAAGTAAGCATAATATATTCTTTTATAAAATTAGTGTTAGGTAAAAAGAAAAATATCTGGATTCAAAAAAGAAAAAAAAAATCAAATCTTTAGGGAAAAAATACAAGAAGAAAGAAGATAGGTTTAGAAGTAAAAAAGTAATTTTTAATTTAAAAATATATGAAGTGTAATAAATGTAGTAAATAATCAATATTTATACATCTATATATAAAATTATGGCGTGACTTTATACATCGTCATCTTACGATTAGTTTTATATTTAATTGAAGAGAAAATTCGTTCATTTATAATATATTTTGTATTTAAATTTTAAAATACTTTATTAATCAAAATTAGAATAAAAATTCATCAAAAAGAATATTTGCATTTAATTCAAATATCCAAAAAAATAATGTAAGACATTTAGAATAGACTTCATCAATTTCTTTATCACAAAAACTAGAATAATTCAAAATAATAGAAATGTATCAAACGGTATTTTCTGTACGTTATTATTTATTGTAAAAAAAATATATATTTTTTAAATAGTTAACCGAGTAGATAAAATAAGATGAAGGGAATAAACTCGCGCCTATTTAAATGTCTTACTTAATTTATTTACTGTATTGAAGTCGAAGAAATTGTAAGTTATATTTATCCTATTGTAGTTCAAGAAATACAAGCTGTCGTAAGTAAATGAAATATATATTGTAAAAGTCTCTTCTAACTGACTGTATGTATTTATTATAAATGCGTATTTGTAGAATATTTCTTAAAATATACAAAATAAAACATGGAAGAAGACTTTCGGAAAGGAATAACGCTTTAACGTTTTCAGAGTCGGCCGCTGTATTTGCATAAAATGAATAATAAATTCGAATAAATAAATAAATAAAAAACATGTTTACCAAATATTTATGTCTATTTTAAAACTTTCAATCTTCCAACACGATACGTGTTTTCTCGAGAAAATTGTTTAAAAGCTTTTAAATGTTTTGATTTAAATGATTTTTTTAAATATCAATAGAAATAAGATTTGATTGCGGTTTGATGCGTACGATGATAAAATTTAATATCATTTAATGTAATAATTGTTAATTTAATTCCGAGTTATTATTTTAAAAGAGAATTTCGTCTAGGCCTGTTCTTATAATATTCGTATCGGAGAAATTTTCTTATTTTTATTTTGTGAATGATTATTTAACAAGATATAGGCCTAATTATTTTTAAAGATTATTCTTATCGAAAATGAATAATGTTCGAGCGCTGGCTTATAAAATAAATCCAGTAGATTTCTTCGATTTATTTTTCTAAGTTTGTTTATATTTTGTTTTTGATATAATTTCTTTAATGTTTTAAATACAGAAAGTTGCAGTAATACAAAATCATTTCTGGAAGTAACATTTCTCTTGGAAAGAAAAAATATAAATCCTCATCTAGAAACAGAATATTCTTTTATAAAGTGAACTAAATTTTGATAAAAAAGAATTTAAATTTTACCGACTTTTTAAATGTTTACATGATTATCGATTGTGGAAGATATTTAGATCTTACATATTAGAAAACAATTTTGTCTTTAAGTTCTAATTTTAATATATTATTTAATTAGACTGCATAAGATATTTTAGTATATATTATTATTAAAATTTCTATTCTGTTATATTATAGAATAGTATGAACTATGTTTGTTTCTGTAAGTAATAATGAAATATTTTAATCTTTAATCGGCAAATAAAAAAATGAATTGATGTTAACAAATGAACTGAAATTGTATCTTTATGAATAAATAATATAATCGAAATAAGCTAAAAATATCGTATTATCAATCAATAGTTACTGTTTTGTCAGTAATTTGTCAGTTTAAAGTTATAAAGGGCTATTATCCGTTTTTATCTGTCTAATCTCTGATTTATTAGTTCTAAATTAGAATGAAGTATTGGAATAAGGAAGCAGAAAACAAGAACAAAAGGGTACTATTTAAATGAAATAACTGACAATACTTTCCGGTATGTAATTATTTAAAATGATTCGAAAAGATCATTTGATGGATCATATACACAATGATTAAAGCTGAATTTAGTTTTGCAAGGAAAATTGATTCGTTATATATGGACTAAAAGTTCTCTAAACTAGTCTAATGTAGAATACAGATAGTTCATACTGCAATTATATTACTCTCAATACCGGGAATTGATAGTTCTATGAATTACATTTCTCATTGACTACACATTTGTAACCGGAAATTGATAAGGAGAGCAATTACTCAGCGATTTCCAAACATGAAGCGCAGAAATCCTTCCCAATTGTTACTGTTGAAAAGGACTCGAAATAATGTTACATCCAGGAAATATTTAGAAATAGAAATAAACTGCATCGGTTTATTTCAAATGGTTCTCCAAACATCTACAAAAATATTCGATTTGATTCTTTATAGGGAAGATCGAAAGGGAGCTAGCTATTTTCCTCCTAAAATAAATGCCCTATTTTTAATACGCACTTTCTAGTTTTAAATTATTTTACAAGCATCCAGACTGTGCTATTAAATGGATTTATAAGGCGAAATTTATTTATTTTTGTTTTTGAGGGTTGCTTATGAAGATCGTCTTCTTCGTAAAACTTCTACAGTAGATCTGTCCCTGTTTCTTTTTTTTTTTTTTTTTTTTCAAATAAAATATAATAAATTCAAAAGTTATTCTAATATATATTATTTATTTATGTTTAAAATTAAGTTTATAACTTTAAATAATGAAGAACATATGAAATACGTAACAAAATTTTAATTAAAAAATCTCAAAAATTAAGAAAATATGTTCTAATTAATATAAAGAATTTTATTTCTGGAATTTTTTGCTACGTAGGCTATTGTTAAATAAACTGTATATTTAAATTACATATTTTTTTCTTTTTCTGTTATAATGTCATGTTATAGTGACCAAAAATACTAGTTTTTTTCAATTTTTGCGATTAATTTATATTCTTCGTATACGTAAAGGAGATTATGTCGATGTAATCTTAATTAATTATCAGTATAAATTTAATTATGTATTTGATCATTATATTTCCTTAATAATTTTAAAAAGACATTAAATATATTTAATCAAAGTTTTCTTTCGTCGTTGAAAATGACGATTTCTTAGTAAAATACAAATTATACGTATATATTATCCAATCTTTAGGAATTCATAGTGAATTTTTTTCATTAGCCGTAATTTTATTATTTTTATGGATAATTTCCTAGGAATTATGTTAGTTCAACTTGAATGAATTATTATTATAATTCTTTTATCGAAAATTTTTCAACTTTTCCCCCTTCAAATTATAGGATACGATTATAAACATCACAAAATTCTAGGGCAAAATTTCTCGATAAAAAAGTTTCGACCATATTTTTTATTTTTATTTTTTAAAGAACAATATTGCTTATTTATTATCAGGGCCGTCAGGAGCTTGTATGGACCCGGGGTAGATTGCCCCTTTCGCCATTTTTTTTGTTTTGAACACATTAAATATGTAGAATGTTTCTTTATTAATGAATAGCAGTCTTAAATATTTTATGTTTTGTTAGTAAAAATAGTCTTAATTTTATAAGGATAGAAACACCACCGAGCCATAACTTTCTGAGCTCTAGAAAAATCTCCAGCTCCCCTCTCGACGGCCCTGTTTATTATTAACGTAATAATTGTTCAGATTTGGTTGGCCCCATCATGGTCCACCAAGCCTGCACTACTATTTTGATCAACTGCATATTTTCTTTTTTCCCCCAAAAAATGAGTCTGTCCTAGTCTGTCCTAGACACTAAGATGATAGCTTAATCATTTAGTCCAAACGTGTTGGGCCATAATGGAGCCACCTATCTTAAATAAAAACCTTGAATAAAAATTTGTTTCACCGGTTTTTAATTCAGATTTTTCTTAAAAACGTTTTTCAATGTAATGTTCCTAGTAACGAAATATTTAAAATTTTGGTAAATATTTTGAATGGAAGCAGAGTTATTTTAAGTGGCTCCTTCTCTTAACATTATAAAAGGGAAGAGCAGTAACGATAAATTATAGAAACCTATTCGATAAGGGGGGTCTGAGTCAGATTCAATCGACACGTTCCAAAATGACGAAGGTTAGAGAGTATTGTTAACAGAGAATAGAGTTCCTAATTAGTGAAGACCAAACTTGAACGAAGAGATCTCGAGTCAGAAAATCGATACTATTTTATTATGAAATTATTTTTGTATTGAAGAAACATGAAATTAAATCAAGTGAAAATTTAAATTTCTTATTTGTAGACATTAACGTTTCGTCTTAATGAAATTCTGAACAATATAATTAAAATATTTCAAAGATTATTTTTTAAGAAGTATTTGTTTTATTTGCCGTACAGTTTTTTTTCCTGTTTTAAATTAGTTAACTCGCATAATCCTTAAATGTATTTTTAATTTGACTGGCAATTTTAACATTGCAATGTTCTAATAAAGAATCTTTTCATTAATTCGAATCCAGGAGTAATTAAAATTCAAATGTTAAATAAAGACAAACTAAAGATAAAAATTTAAATTAATTCCTTAATAATAGCTAAAGTTTAATAAAGTTTAACAAATGTAATTCTTTCGAAAGAATTGTTAATATTAGCACATTTTAATAAATGATGAGTAATTTATCTCTAAACTTTAATTCGGTTTCTCAGGCATAAGTCGAGTAGCAAAAATAAGAAATGGCGAAATTAAAACATACTCATGCTAATCCGGTCTCTCAATTATCAGGTATACTCAGAGGCGGATCTACATAGGGACTAATAGGGCTTAAGCCGTGGGCCTCCAAGTGTCAAGGGCCCACAAGAAATTGAATTATCATACATTTTTTAGTAATTTTTCATTAACAATGAGCACTTGTCGCATATTAAAAATAGTTAATATTAATAATATAATAATAATAATGATAATTTATAGTATTATTTGTATTAACAAAAAATGGGGGCCCCATGGACTTCAATAAGCTCTAGACCCCGAAAAGATCCGCCCTTGGGGATACTCCATCCTGGTCTATCTCTTTTATTCATTTTTTAGAATATGCAGTAACTTTTACAACTGCTTTTTTAAATTTAATGTTAAATTTAATTCTTCATCACTGTACTGTACATAATTTCACAAAAACAGTACAGCTCTAAAAAGTATCGGTACCGAAGAGCGAAAGGTTAAGTCATTCATTGCCTTTTAGGCAGGCTTTAAGTTTATACACTCTCAGTAATCCGGCACCCCTGTGTGCGAGGACTGGCCGGATTAGCAAGAGTCTAGTGAAATTGTTAATTGCTTTGAAAAATTTGAGAAAGAAAACAAGATGTCGAACCGATTTGAACATTATTTTAATAATTAAAATTTTAAAAATTTTTTAATTTAATTATGTTAAGTCTATTTTAATGACATATTTATTAATATAATGCTAATAAATTATTTTTGTACATAGTAAGTTAATTATCACTATAAATCATTCTAGAATTTTATAGAAATTAACAAGATATTGGTATAAAATAGCATAATTGTTAACGATATTTAAATTGTTTTTAACATTGTAATTTATTTATTATTCATTATTAATTTCTCAGTATATCCCTGATGTAATCTTGAACTAATTTAACTGAATACATAAAGTAAAATATTCATTTAAATATTTTAACTGAAAAAAAAATCGAAATTTTTATTTCTTCTGGATTAACGACAAGGATAAATTCTAAATAAAAAAAATTAGAAATGTTCTTAACTAATTAAATTATTCGTTGCCGTGTCATCCATTTAATTATACAACGGGCTTTAATACGTGTTACTTTCTTTTATATTTGAATAAATCTGATTGGACTTCTTAGGTATAAGCCGGTCAATACGCAATGTTGATCATTCTATATTAAAGTACAATATGGCATAATAAGTGCTCTTATAAAGAACTACTGGATGACATGGAAATGGATAAAATTCCATCAACAGAGTCCGGATTCGATTCTTGCACGAAGCGAATTCTACCATTTTTTCCCATGTGGAACCTCGTAGTCCCGAGAGTAAAAGAACCTTTTTAACTTCTAACTTTATTTTTCAGTGACTTAGTCGAAAAAAGACTGAATTATAATGCGAATTTTTAAACAGACTATCGATAATATAAGATTTTTATTTTATTTTTTAAAAAATAAATAAAGCTGAAGTGTTTTAACTCTAACAAAAATAAAACCAAATATTTATATAGGCATTGCTCTTATTTATAAATTTTGTATCAATGTTTAATGAGTGTAAAAAAAGCGCTTAATCGATAAATGCGAATTATCGATTTCTAATCAATTCCAAGTACATCTCAGCATTTATTTTCTAATTATAGATTATATAATATGGCATAATATAAATAACGATATTAACGTTAGACTAATTTTGAATATGTTAAAATAGTTTACTGTGTATATTTTTAGATTCATGATGTTATATTTAAGTTTAAATATTTAAATATCTAGTTCATTTTCGTGTTAACTAGTATAAATTTATGATTATTTATTAGCTTTTAATTAAAATAGTAATTTACATTTTAAAAGTAGTAATAAAAAAATATTACAAAAGAATAGAAATTTAAATAAATTTTTGTATAAACACTATTTTAAAATATTTTGAAAATTAAAATTGAACTTCGCATGAAAAATGTTAAAATTGATATAATCTTATGGTATGCTGCCAAATCATATGAATTTCGACATAAGCATATTTATGCATATGATAACGTTAATAACACGAATTTCATCTACCCTAATAAATTATGAAAACTTTTTAGTGTAGTTTATAGAATTAATTTTTTTTATTTTGTGTATTTTTTCTGCACGAACATCTGATACAAACAAACACATACTGCATTATAGGATCTATTTTTCTTTCTTTTTTTTTATTAAATTCCCTTTTTAGAATTCGGTCGACATTATAAAAATTGACCAATGACATTTTACTAAGGCTTTTGTCGTGTATTTTCCATACAAACGTATTATTGGATGAGAAGCCTACAAACACAGAATCCGAAACTGATGATGGTTAGAATTTACAATTTTAAAATAAATTTTGGAATAAACAGATTTAATACAAATGAAATGATTAAATTTATTTTAAAAAACGGTTTATCACCATTTAAATACAAATAAATTTTTATTGTGAGTGTAAAAATACGTATAAAAATATCATATTTATAAAACTATATTGTATAATTTTATCTATTCGCATTATTTAGTTATGTAAACAAATTCAAATTATTAAAATATAGAATTATTATTAGATAATAGAACAACTAAACTAATTGGAAAAGGAAGCTGTTTTAGTTACTTATTAACTTCTAATTAGTGAATGCGGTTGATGAAATTATTAAGTCCCATTCTCTGAGTAATTCGGGAGAGATAATTTAATTAACTAAATTTGTTGAAATTCAGAATTGTTGTTAATTGGCAAAATAGTACTGAATGTGTCTTGTATCAGATGTTCGTATTCAAAATACTGTATTCGCTTCTTTGATTTTATGAAAATCTTTTATATGCATTATATAAATAAATATTTTAAATTAATTTTTAAATACAATAAAGCTCGCTTATGTGGTATACAATTTCTGGGCACATAAATGAGGTAGTCATCCAAATGGGGTGGTAAAAAACTGACATACAAAATTGTAATTTGAGACCTCGTACTGAATCTTACTAAAAGTTTGATACAGACTATAAAAGTAAACAATAAATAAAATAAAATTTTACATAATACTATGCCTCCTTTCAAATGTACAGTAATTCAAACTTTCATACAGGATAATGTACTGAATAATAGAATATTGAAATACAAATTACTAGTATAGTAAATTGCAAGCTATTTGCAACAGGGTTTAGTCAAATACTATATAGTACAGTGCTAAATGAAATGCCTACCGGTACCGAGTGGATAAAACCACTGAACACTAGTTGTTGAGTCGTGGGTTCGCACATCAACAGGCTGGCACCGTGGAGTTTTCTGAATTTTTTTTACTTATCTAACACCTAAATAGGAGTCAGTTTCTCGCAGCAGATCGCTCGTGTGTTGCGTTGCTGTATTTCACCAAACCAAACTAAATGAAATTATTTAACTACCCATAGATGGAATTAATGTGTTTATGAAATGGTACTAAATGTTTTATTTAAATATTGTATTTTACAAGAGAATTCAGAAAAAAAAAATTATAAAACGAAGTCACTAAACATGCAAAAGTGTCCAAAGATTGGGAAAAAGTGTTAACAATTAAACCAGCTTTTACATTAGGCACATCGACATTTTTCTTCGATGAGTGTTGCCATTGACGTTCAGTGACGTAGAGCGACCATCGCTGATTTATATAGTTATATTTTATAAAATACAATCGGATTTTATATCAAATTATTGAACAAGTATATAGTTGTCTTTCTTGTTACTAAATTCTGGAGATTAATTTTCCTAGTATAAATGATTTTTATTTTATTTTAACGTCGTCTGTCGGAGGGATCTCGGAAAACTGTTCCAAAATTATAGGAACAACGCTCACTTCCATTTAAAGCGCTTTAGATAATACGTTAAGTGTAGGAATGTGAAATTTTCCCGTTTTGTTGGCCACGTAAATGGGAATATACGTCACTTTAGGTCACTTCTGTGTTGGCCACTAAAGTGGAGTTTGATTTATATTAAAACTTATGCAGTTTTACAGGGAATTTTAGGATTTTCCACATAAGCGGGTAGCCACAAAGAGAAATTTTACTGTATTTTGGCGTGTTTAAAAACGAATAATTGTAGATTAATATTATTGTGTTCATTTGCCAGCTTTTTTCTTTTAATGCAATTTATAAGTAAATGCTCAAGAAGAAAAATTTATTAATCCAATAAACTGTTTTTGAGAAACATCTTCATTTGCATAACATCAGAATTAGACCATAAAATTTTAATCGAATCCGTTATTTCAAATTATTCAATTTTCATTAAATCATATATTTATAATTTTATATGACATTAATTACAAATATAAATGTTTTTTTCCGTAAATATTGTAGAATTACTATTTATTTTTATTTTTTTATCATTACAATGTTGCATAATAATAAATGATTTTACTAAAGTAGTTATTTTATTTACACATATACAAAACAATACAGAGCACATGCTTTTTCCAGCTCTTTCTGTAAGAAAACAAAAAAGAAATACAGACCTATTTTCCAATTTGATTATCAAAAAATACTCAAGAAACATTCAATTTTTCAGCATAACCAAAAGCAGACCCTTTAATTCTTGTAATTAAACTTTTAACATAATTAAATAAGCCGTTTTCTAGTTTAATGTTTTTATATAAAATTTTGTAATACAAGCTTTATATGTAGAAGTAGAAACATCGTAAAGTAATTTTCAGAGTAAAAATCCGAAATTTACAGTAATAAATTCTGCAGTTCGGCGTGCATCGATCATTTCATTTCATATAAAGAAAAATTTCTTTAAAACCATAAAACGGCTTATGACCAATAATCGTGTGACGAATTCGCATAATAAAATTTAAAGAAAATATAAATGTTCAATTTAAGGAAATTTCTGGTAAGCACTTCAGGCTTGTTAGTCTGAAACCTTTCTTGATAAATGATCGATGCGGGCAAGATTCGAGAAGTAATATGATCGTCTTTCTGGCATATATAACTCGACAGTTTCATATTTCCGGAATATTCTATATTAATAAAATCAACTTTAACATATTTGCATTATAAAATAACGAGAATACGGTCACTATCGTTCGTATTCGGTACGTTATTGTTCGTGTTCAGTCCCATTTATCACTTTAAGATATAGTTAATATTTATATAAATTCCATAAACTTTTTAAATAAAATTTACAAGATATTCACAAATTCAATTTTAATGGAAAAAAACCTATGATTTAATAAAAGATGTAGATATTAAAAAATCTTTTAAAATTTCTTCATTCAAAACGAGTTTTGAATGAAGAAATTTTCATTTAATATAACTTGTTAACTTTTCATAAACAGAAATCCTGGATAAAAATCAAATAATTACAATGGGAACATGATCAAACTCAAATTTGTATGATTTAAATGAAATAGAAAATTGACAGAAATGCTTTAAATTTTCGGCAGAAAAGAAAATTTCTAATTATGAGTTTATAGATATGTTTTAATTTTAGGCAGTTATTTATATGTAATAATTCTTATAAAACTCATTTAAATACCATAATATTCACCGAGGTATCTTGAGATATGCTGGATATTATCTTACCTAATCTTAATATTTATTAACTTGGAATATGAAAGAACCTTGAAAATTTCAGAGTAAGCTTTTAAGCAATTTTATGTTTTTATTTCCTCTCTTTGTTAAAGCCAAGAATGCCATTCAATAAGAAAGAACTTTGTGTTTACACAACATATTCTGTTGATGTAGGTGCATTTTATAACAACGAAAGCAACTTTTTAAAATATTCACTTCAAAAATATTTTGACTTATTTTAATATATATTTAAATACTTTTAAAACAAACATTAAAATAACTTAAAATTATACTTCATGCAATATACAACTAACACGTTTCATATTATTATTCTCTTTTACGCAAATTAATTCGATTAATAAATATTATTCGGAGTAAGTATTATTTAATTTAAGTTGAATAGTCAAAGTGAATTTATATTATTGCGATTAGAAAGCGTGCAGATGAGAAATCTAAAACAACGCGTTATTAGTAATGAAATAATGAGAAAATGTAATTAATCGGTCAAAGCATATATAATCAATCCTCCTCATTCATGATATAGCTAATTTTACACTATAAATTTTCCATCTATTAATAATTATTAAGACAAATTACATGTGTTATTAATTTATTCTTATTTCATTATTCGAATTTAATACCATTTTCTTAAGTTTTGGCATTCCGAATAGCAAAAAGCATTTTAGTTTTGCTATTCGGAAATATATGAAAGTATTTTCTATAACGTTTGACATACGGTAAGATAAATTACTAATTAATATTAACATATATTAGTTATTTAATTGATAATTTCATTATGACAACAGATAAATTAGAAATACTGTATAACAATCGAGCGAATTAATTTGAAAGCTTTATTATTATTATTTTATCTGCTGTAGTAAAATGACTAAACTATATTAAAGAAATCATTCCGAGAAAGTGTTAATTTTAAAAAAAAGGCCATTGGTCTAATGTAAAAAAAATATATATTATTTTCTTATATAATTTACTGTTGGCAAAAATCATATATGAATTACCCAAAGCTATAGAACAATTCTAATCGCGTTTTGTATTCAGTTCATAGAACTGAAAAATTGGATTATACGTTAGCTACGTAAATCAGATTGTGTGAAAATCGGTTTATTTTCATTGTATATTTATTTAGTAGACTAAAAAAACAGTTTTTTCTCGACTTTTTTTGTCTTTATTTCTATTATCTCAAAATCATTTGAAATCTCTAAAATGCCATCTTACATCATCTCAAAGACAAAAGCATTCGAAAATAAGCCACAAGTGACATAAAATCTAACATTTCACAACAATAATATAAAACAGTGAATCTACGTAATAATATATATCAAAATATTTAAGCTATGGTTTGTATTTTTTTGCTAAAAAATACTATTTCTTTAACTTTCGATGAATTTCCCCGTGGATTTTTAAAGACATAAACTTGTAATTGGAATCATGTTATTGTTAGATGATATATTTTATTTATAAAATAAAAAATAACAACTTTCGCGTTATTCCATCTTGTTTTTTTAAATAAGCAGAAAAAATATATCGATGAATTTAAAAAATAACTATTAGTTAATCTTTAAATAAACTTTATAAAGTTTGTACAGTACAGTATATAGTTAAAATATTATTGTTACGCTTATAACAAAGATTTAAATATTGAAACCTTTATTTTTCTTTCACTAACCATTCCCCCCATTACTGTATTTAGCAGCTAGTTCATCCATGAGCTATCGATAGAAATTTATATAAATACCATTTCAAGACCATTCAACCGTTTGTAATGCCCATTAAGATTACTACTATAATAATGAAAATCAAAGAAAATATAAAGTTATTAAATATATTGTGTATTTATTTTTTAATATAATATATATATATATATATATATAATATATATATATATATATATATATATATATTTGTGAAAAGTAAGGATAATCAGTATTCGTGTATTTAATGCATATTTTATATTAAATTCTCAATACTTGTTTTAAACTATTATATTTTCCCTTTATAAAATAATTAGTACCCTTCTTATTTTGTTCTGTTTTCGAAGAATTTTGATATTTTACAAAAAATAAAAACTAAGTAGCATTGGAGGTGAGAAGTGAGCGAAGCGAGCACTCCTATAAAGCTTCACCCCGAAAGATTTGTTTAAATAAATAATCTTCATCGACTGTTTGGTAATTAACAAGTTATTTCAGTTATTATTAACTACGTCAATAACTATGTCAAATAACTACGACAACAAAGACTTACTCTCGAAGGAAATAGTCGTAACAATATGGCGGCAGTTCCGGTCGACCGTTGGTGTGAATTGTTTGATGGGCAAACAAGTCATACCTACGATACATCACGCGGGCTGCACGTTCGCTGGCATTTCGAAAACAGCCACTGCAATTAATGTTGAAACTAAATTTTTGTTCATTTTTAATGTCGAATATAAAAAAAGTAAAAATAAATAACAAAATGTATTTGCGCGACGAAGCAAACAGGAAGGTCACACGTGAACATGGATGATGCACTTCAATCACGTGACGTAGTAAAGATATATAACTTTGGTCACTAATAACTAAATAACGGCAATTCGAGCAGGGATGATGTAATTCGGGTTTTTTTTATCACTAAGGAGAGGTATACAATTTGGAGAAAATGTTTCTTATTTTTTTTTACACTCGAAGACCTATAAAAATCAACGGGAATAGTATTATTTCGATTATAACATGCCCGAAAGGCATTATCAAACTCAGCTTTGAATACACATAAACCTTCCTCCAATAATCAATAATCAGTGTGCAAAGTTTTATTACAATTGTGTGGTTTTGAAGTTGTTTTTCCTCAGAGATAGGAACTTCGCTCAAATAAAATTTAAAAAAATCAAGACAAAATATTATATATTTTTGATATTCATGTATTTTGTCGAAATAAATTTTTATAAAAAATAATGTACTACCTAGTTCGGATTCTTATTTTAAAAATTCTTGGAAACTATAGGCTATATAATAGCGTAAATTTCTACAGAATAAGTGTCAACTTGGACATAAATTATTAATAGGACTGTTAAACTGGTGTAAGTATTATCGCAAAATTGAGCAAAAGTTCTCAAAGAAAACAGACTTTCTTTATTGAGCCTCCTGTACACAGAAAGTCTGTTTTCTTTGAGAACTTTTGCTCAATTTTGCGATAATACTTACACCAGTTTAACAGTCCTATTAATAATTTATGTCCAAGTTGATAAATATAATAAGTATTGAAATAAGGACAATAAGGCAATAATAAATTCTACAGAATAAGCTTTTAAATAATCTTATAGGAGATGAATTTATTACTAAAAATCTAAATAAAGTAAGAAAACTTAAAGATATATAATCTACTTCCAAAAACTGGATAAGGTTGAATTATTAAGTAAGTTCATTTGAACGAGAAGTGCAGAAACTAAATAAAACTGTTTTTCACGAAGAATGAAAATATGCAGGCACTCTAATCCACTAAGTACACTAACAATTGGATTCCTTGAAGGAAGTTTTGTGGTTGTGTTGACCCATTCGTATACTGTCAGATTAACCTCATCATGTGATTAGAAGTAACGACCTCTTCATACATCTTTTGTTAAAAATAAAAATAAAAGTAGATTAAATCTGGTAAATATGGAGGATGAAGTAAATATTTTCACGTTACGCATACGTACATTAGAGGACAACAAACCAGTTTCGAATTGTCGACTTTGTTCACGCGAAAATTGCAGTGTATGTTAATCGTCATCGTTTCTTCTCTCTCCATACTGTATTCCAAAATTTCTCCTTTATTGTTCCAGAATATGAAGCCTAGTGGAGCTTTTCCTAGTGGGCCAAAAAGGGCAATTTTCTGGGGCCCCAAACCAATCTATTATAAGAAAATATTTTCTCTAAAAAATTCTCTCGAAGAAAAATATCTGAAATCAATACTGTACATGGGTCCCCTAATTCAAATCTGCCTGGGCCTCATGATGCTATAACGCGCCACTGATGGAGCCTGACATTCTCTCTTCCGATACTTGTTCATAGAATTTTTTTAAGTTCAGGCACGTTTACTCGACGCCATTCCGACCTTACGCGTTCGTTTTTTGGTGTATATAGTACACCCCGTTTATCTTGGATAACGATGCATTCTAAAAGCTCGTTCCAACTCCTAGGAAGCACGAAACACGTCAAGTCGTCGTTTCCTTTAGTTCTGATCTGATGTTAAACGAGAGGAATAACTTAATAAAATTATTTAATCCTTCCAGTAATCTTTTGTACGTTACAGTAATTTGATTGGCTTTTATTTTTTTAAATCTGCTTGCTGAATACTTTAAAAAAGCTTAAAATATAAAAAGCTTATGGTTAAAAATATTTATATTTGAAATTTGTCAGTCGTTGACATTTATGATTAGAATCCATAAATAATTTTCACTAATAACTTTATAATAGAATTAGTATTTCTTAATCCGAAGTGAAAAATTAAAAAAGATAGATGAATTTAACGTAACTTTTGATTTTCCTTTTACACACGTTGTGATTGTTTAATATTTAAAGCTTTCTTTTGAAAACAATAAATTATTATTATTTTTATACTTACAGCCTAATCTAATTAAATTGATATTACAGTTATATATATAATCTTAGCTAAAAGATAACTCATTTTAATTCTTTTCAATCTTATACAATATTAACACAAGACAAAGTGCAGCTATCATTTTTTTTTTTTTTTTTTTTTTGTAATCATCGAGGACAAAATTTATAATTTTTATTAGCAAAGACAAACAACAATAAATTTATTTTTAAGACAAATGTTTTTCATAAATGTATACTTTAGAACAGATATTTTATTATTCCATCAGTTGGCAGTGAGATATACACTTCAAGAAAAACTATCACATCTTGTGGAACAGCGACATTGCCAATTTCAGTCACGCAGTGAAATAAATGTCAGAGTTTAAGTACAATACATGTACAAAAACAATTTCTTTATT
This sequence comes from Centruroides vittatus, assembly GCF_030686945.1. Taxonomy (NCBI): domain Eukaryota; kingdom Metazoa; phylum Arthropoda; class Arachnida; order Scorpiones; family Buthidae; genus Centruroides; species Centruroides vittatus. Next base: position 377,285 of record NW_027122009.1, read on the forward strand.
TATCGATCTCTCGTCGTGTTTACTTAAATTAATATTTAGAAACAATAAATAAATCTAATAGAGAATTTCTGAAATAAATACTTATTATCAGTTACTGGGGTTTGTTTACTTCCCGTAAGAGGAAGTAGAAAGAAAAGCTTTCACAATTCTCCGAAAGAAAATCGATTAGAAAATTTTAAATAAGACGGAGAAAAGAAGAATCTAAGAGAATTTAAAAAAATCTTTATACTTTCATGAATACCTCTTCGGTGCCTAACTTTTAATATATTTAATAGTTTCGATTAAATTTTTATAGCTTTCTGTTTTCTTTGGATTTATTTTAGCTGAATCGTTTAAAATTAAATCGCATACTGTAAATCGAGGTACCGTACATCAATATTTTCTGTTAAACGTCCGCAAATAAGGATCCGTTTAGGGTCGTATGAAATATGAAGCTCAGAAATTTCTGCATTGAGTAATTACGATAATTTGCATTAGTGCAGGCCACACTGTATTTGGAAAATATCTTGCTAACGAAGCGTAGACGTTCGTACGGTTTAACTATTACAATTTTAGTAACAGTTAATATAATATTATTATTTTTTTAAATTAATTAAGTTCTGGTTAATACCATTCATATGGTATAGATTGGACTCAAAACTAGATTCGACACTAAAATACTAAAATGTATATATCCATATTATTATAAAATTGTATTTTAATAATGAGAATGGCATAAAGAATATTAGCGAGGTTGAGGCCGAAGTTTTAAACACGAAAACGTGTACGTCGGACGTTCAGCGCCGCTTTCCTGTAAGCCTAGAAGTTTGACAATGGTGTTTGGAAAGTCAGTGGAATCATACTCGACATTCCAAACGCCATTGTCAAACTTCTAGGCTTACAGGAAAGCGGCGCTGAACGTTTTCGCGTTTAAAACTTCGGCCTCAACCTCGCTATTATCTGCTTTATGAACCAATTATTAGGTTTTATTAAACATTCTAAAGCGCAAATACTTCCACACCTGATTTTCTTTCCACTTCTATTGATTGATTTTGTTAAGGCGAGGCATCAACACTTTAGGGCACTATAATTTCGCCCATTACGAACGGATTTACCCGCAATGGGAGAAAGACGCCCAACTTGTATTGCCCACTATAAATCGTATAATATATATTATACAATACATTATAACAATATATAATATTACATATTACTATATATTATACAATGTAATATTTGTATTGTATCGCCTTAAAATCAATCAATAGAAGTCGAAAAGAAAGTCAGGTGCGGAAGAATTTGCCCTTGAGAATATTTAATAAAACTTAATAATAGGTTCATAAAGCAGATAATATTCTTTATGCCATCCTCATTATTAAAATAGGACTTTTTTACTCCTCAATTCATTTTATTGGCTCGTCGAATATATCAAAATAGAATATCATAAATAATATAATATCAGTTAAAGCCCCGCATTTCGCGTCAAAGACGAAAAAGCACCCAATCCATAAATACAAACTTAAAAAATTTATTTGAAATTAACCAAAACGAACAATTATTTATTATGACATCGTCACAATGCAGGGCTGCAATTTTTCATCACAATGTTTTCAATTTTTTTATTAGTGTCTTGCTCCTGTACATCATACTTTTCCTGTTAGCAATAGAGTCGTGCCAGTCATCAAAAGAAAAATTTTGAATTGAAATATCGTTCGTATATAGTTAATCTGGGCGGTCTCCTACCCCTATCCTTTCTATATGTGGTCTTGACTTTCATTTATCTAACTCCATTCTCGAGATAAAGGAAGGACGAACAGACAGACGTTAGTGAAAATTTATAGGTCTACATTTTTTTCAAATTACAGCCCAATGATTTTGCTGAAATATTAGAATTAACTATTTTTGTTATTATAGTTACATTACTTCTTTTAATTATTACTTCTTGAATTGAATTTTAAAGAAATTCAACTTACTTTGCTTCATCTAGAACTTGTTTGATGGGCTGGCCATTTTTAATTTCCCAGCTGTTATGTATAACAGACGGAAAGTATAGCGATTGGTCAAAAAATGACTCCTCCAAAGATTTTTACATTTTTGGACTCAGTGGACTTTAAAACGTCGAGAAATGGGGGGAATGTATGAATGTTTAGTGTGTTTGTGGGATGTTGTTCACTCGCTTTGAAGCTTAATAACTCGTGTACCTTTTGTCGAAAATTTCTGAAAGTTTGCAGGGAGGTTTGGGTATTAAGGAGATTGATGCTATTAAATTTTGGTTTTTAAATGTAAAAGGTATGAGATGATAACTTGTCATATCTCGAGTGGGGTCGAACTTGATTTTATTTGTTATTAGCATTTGAAATTTATTTATTTATTTTATAAAACTCATCTCTACTCTCAAAATTAAGCTTTTTGCCATTTTATAATAATTAATAATATAAAATTTTTCAAATAAAATCTCATAACAGATTGCATTACACACAATTTTAAAGTTTGGCCGGAAAAGTTACGCAGCTCGTTGCTGGATTTTTTTACCAACGGTAGTTGGTAGTTCAGGAAATTTACTTTCCATTTGGAATACTCTTCTCCACGCAATTTCAGCAATCTCAGGTTTGTTATTTTCTTGGCGTTTCACGCTGAATTTTGTGCAGCTTTGAATTTATACATCTATCATGCGTTTGTCCGTATACAAACATCACACCTACATTTCTTGTTTGTTACACCTCCATTTTAGATTTTTCCACTCAAAATTTAATATTCTAACCTTCTATTTTTTTTTTTTTTTTTTTTTTTTTTTTGCGAAAGCTTCCATATTGTAATCATATTCCTGCAGAACAACATCACAAGTAAGCAAATTTCAAATATTAAATGTATAATTCATTCTACACAAAATATCTCATCAGCACACATTATCAAAGCAAAAAGATACTTTGCATATCAGTGCGTTATTTCTTAGTAATATTATCTCGTAATTTCTTAAAAAATTAATCTCTAATTAAAACTTTGCTTTGTGCGAAACTAAACTATTTCATTCGGTCATCCATTCATACTTTCGTAAACGACGTGACAAAACGCGCCGGCTGCTAGCTATTGGAATGCGACATGCAGGACTTTAACCGATAAGTACCCTTATTTTAAAGTTTAATAAGTTTTCGATAGATTTTTTTTCCTTTTAAATTGTGACATAACTTAAGAATTCCGATTTTATAAATTCAAACTTTAAGTTAGATTTTACGTGGCATCATCAGTTTAAAGAATAGACTAGAATTTAAATAAAACTTTAAAGAAAGCCTCAGAATATATAAGTTTAAATCACTTAATAATAAGTTTAAACTTTTTAGTGTATGTGCAACTCTGAACAATGGCCAATAATATTGATTGGATTGATTGAAGAAGGCGATGCAACATATGGGCGACTTGCCAAAGGGGAATGCCACCCGGGAGGACTTTCTATGGAAAACTGGCACATATTTAGGTGTTAGACACGTAAAAAAAAAAAAAAACCCCAGAAAAATTTGTGGTTAGCCCGTTGGTCGGGCGAGAACTCGCGACCAATGTTTGATGCATTAACTCTCTCCAAACATCACACACTACTACATCTCGATCTTTTAGTCATTTCTAGGTCAAAGGTTGGGGCGGATTCCATGAAATATGTCAGTACGAATAAACAAACCGATAATCTATAGATTTGTTTACTTCTCGATTCGTCCGGCATCTATACTTGTTTTATCCACTTAGCCCAACAATACTGAACGTACATCATCTATAATACTATATTTCCGTAATAATATATCATTTCTTGGCGTTCATCGTCTTATTTTAAATGGCTATATCATATTGATGCTATAGCCATTTAAATAACCAAGATATTGATGGGCTTGTAATAATTATTTTAATATTTTATATTTAGTTGCCTTTTCGCGACTAAAATATTCACAAGTACTTTTGAAGGATTTCGAAGTTTCCACTTCAAAAATGTATCTATTCAAAATGTTTAAATAACTTTCTCATCTTTATATCAATACACTTGCTTATAAATTCCTTAATTTGATAAGATTCTTTCACGTGGCAAAGGAGAATCTAGACACTACCGAAAACAGATCTTGCCTTAAGCCATTTTTGAAAGATCTTGAAATTCTTGAATCCAGAACTTCCGAAACGTCTGCAAGCAATAGAAATACGCAATTATTATGTTTAAAAAGAGGAAGAAAGCAAAACAGATTCGAGGTTAAAATCCTTTCATTATATTTAAGAGAATTGCCATTTTCAATCCCAGAAAATTACCTGATCATCAAAATCGAAAATTGATGACGACGATAACAAAACTTATTGTTTTAGTTAACAGGATACCTAGAACCTCTCCTTATGAAGTATGTAATTATGCTTGGGCATAATTACATACTTCATAATAAGGAGTTAATAATGAAACGCCTTACAAACTGAGAATGTTGGAAGAAATGGCATTTCAACCGATTCAACATTAGAAAAAATATATATCAAGTCTCTTGTATTTTGATTAAAAATTTATGCAAACGAGGAATATAAAATGAAAGCAATTTTGTATCAAAATTTTGCCATATTTATCTGATAAGCATATTGATTTTTCAGAACTGTAACTACCGAAACAAGTTATTAACATTTTTGTAATTCATATTTGCATCGAGAAGTCTCATCTCCTCGTCGCATTCCTATATATAATAATTCGCGTCACTTCTGGTTCTATCCACATTTTTCATTTAAAAGTATATTTTATTTTAAAAAATAGCGAATAAAACTTCATTATTTTCAGTTAAAGTTCCATTTCTCGTATTTCATTGCATTTTTAATTTTTCTGCAATAAAGATTATGGTGAAAATTATATTGCAGCACGAATGTGGTTAAAGTTTATGTAAATTTCTTTCTAAATTAATTGAACGTTAATAACATGTCGTATATACGTTAGACTGTTCTTATTAATTTTTTCACTTCCTCCTATGTAAAAACTTAAAAATTCAAGGATAAAATATGCTTAAAAGTAATACAAACTGAAGACTGACAACAAATATAATTTGCTGTCTTACATCCTTTTAAACAGTTAACACTGGCAGAATGGACCTTTCCTTTTGAGACTCTTCCTTGTTCACGATTATATAAATTGATTAAAAGACCATCTAGACCCGGAATTTTGTAAATTTTCCTTTTTTATTTTTGTAAAAATTTAAAAATTCAAGAATCCTTTTAATCAATTTACATAATCGTAGGCAGAAAGATGTCAAGGAAAAGGTCGACTCTGTCAGCATTATTCCTATGGTTAGAAAGGATGAAAGAGAACAACGAATTGTATTTATTCTTTAATTTGAATTATTTTAAATTATGTTACATTTATTCTAATTATTAACTTGTTTTGTATTTTCTATTCTGTGATGCAGCACCTTCTATAGATTCTCATACTATAATATTTAACTATAATTGTTATACAGTAAAAGTTGATATTAGGACTTCAAAATTTCTATTTAAAATTAGTTTATCACTATATTTATTATTTAAAAAGGCATAAGAATTCGAAAATGTCGTTTTTAAAGTATAAATAATAAAAATTTTGGATTTAAAACTTCCAATATTTAAACAAGACCCGAGGAATTTTCGATATTGTAAGACAAACATAATGCATTACATTTATATTTTAAAGAATTGAAATATGTCTGAAAGCAGCATCGACTCATCATAAATAAGTTCGAGTTTCATATCACATTAATGATGCTGTTCAGAGTCGAGCCAATCGATTTTGCTTTCCGTTATTCGGATGCTATCTAGAAAAGAATAACAACTGGCAGCGGAATAACTGTCCAATTGCTAAGCCTACGTGAAACAGAATAATCATTTATTCTATCTGATAATATTCCAATAAATCTAAATGCCTGTTATTATTAGTGTCACAAAAATAGACTGAGTCGGTATCTTCTCAAAGAAAAAATCATTTCATATCGGAAAAGTAAGATTACATTTTTTAAATTTGTATGTTATGTTTAACTGCATTTCTCCCCTTATCATAAGAAACTTTACCGCTAGGGAAAGGATAAATTAAATATTATTTAAAATACAAATATTCTAAATTCTTAATTATTATATCTAATTCAAATTTAAGAATTAATCACTTAAAGTTATCGGAAAATTATAAATACAGAAAAATCATCGATTTAACGGACTAATTGGGGGAGAGGGTGTCCGCTGTTGCCGAAACTCCGTCAAATCGAATGTATTTTAAAAACATATAAGGTACAGGATGTATTTAAACATTACTATAATGTATAAATACAAATAAAATATGATTATAATGTGTATTGAGTAATTTATATTCGTTGATCCATCCTCTATTTAACGAGTTCTATTGGTGAATGAAGAAAATATTCTATAGAGCAGACATTTTTTCCCTTTAAATCGAGGATTTACTGTAAACTTACTTATTTAAATGTCCATAGTTAATTAAGTTTTGCATAAACGGCTAATAAAAACGGCTAATAAAAACACGTAATCAACATATAATCCTATGTTATTCACATAGAAATAAAATATTTGAACAATCGATGTAAAAAAGAGAAATGGGGACACACTAAGTATAAACTTTAGTGTATAAAACACTTGTCTAGCAAAAGAAAACATTTTAAGAAGCAAACAGAAAAATAAAGTACAAAAAATTTATTTATCCTCGGGAGATCCAAACCTAAGTTCTTAGTTAAATGCTCTAACGTTCTAAGCTACAGGAAGACACTCGGCCTCTTTTCTAATGAGATTCTTAATATTATCCTAGGGTAAGGTTAAAAATCCCATTAGAACACAAAGTGAATTCCTGTAGGGAGTAATCCTACCGAAAGCGTTCGGATCCTTTCGAGACTAGAATACTTTTTGTCTTAGTCTTAATTTCGTTGTTTGGATAAACGTAAGATTTGTATTTTAATATTACTTGTTTATTATTAACATTAAGCACTCGTTTAGTACAAGAAAGAGGAAAGGATTTACAAGCCATTATAAACTATTTTTAATCTCGCATAATGGATTCACATAAAGTATCACTCGGCTATTAGTGATACAAACATTAATCTTTTTACTCCAAACAGCAATCTTTTAAAATACTTTCAAAAGTATATATTAAAAAATAAATAAATTTATCTATTAAAAAATTAAAATTTTAATTAATCATTTTACAATGCGTTTAAAATATCTTGATACAGTCCGTTGTTAATAATAATTATAAATATCATCACAATAATGTAATAATAAATTAATAATTAAATTATAAAAAATAACAAAATTTAGAATAACCACGGGAAACTTTTTAAAAAAGCGTATATTTTTTCCATAAAAGAAGACTATAATTAAAAATATCGTATTTGCCAGCGTATAAAACGCACCCCATTTTCGGACAATATTTTTCGGAATAAAAGTGCACCGTATACGCCGGCAAATATGGTAATCTTATGTGTGTTACACTAATCGAAAGATAATATTGAGATCATGCACGATTGTTGCCTGAGAAACTTCTAGTTAAGTCGAGAATGCGCTGTTATAACAAGCTTGAAAGGAAATCGGAGGAGTACTAAATTTATTTTAAATACAAAATTAAAAATACGAACTACACAAAATATACAAATTTAAACTAACGTTCTGAATAATTTAAGTCGAAACTAATGCAAATAAATAGCCAGGGATAAAATGCAACGTAGGTGTTGAATTTGTACTCTCTTTTTTAATTTACTAGAAGACGAATTTATATATTATATAGCCTATTTTACTGTTTTATAGATCTTAGTAATAATTGATTTGTCTACGGAACGATAACGATAAAATAAATACATAGTAGTGGAGATGAACTTTGACCTTTTCTGTTAATTATTACGAACTTCAAACAGTCTTGTTATATATATATATACATACATATAGAGAGAACTAAAATTAGATAAAAATACAGTAATTATATAAATGAATTATGTGGGGGCAAAAAATATATCTAACACTTCATCAAGTAAATATGGTAAGCATTTAGTACTATTAATTTATTATTATATTCATTAAAAATAATAAAACAGTTTTACTCAGATACAAAGAATAAATATAAATTTGAAATCCGGTCCAATTTTACATTTACATATGAAAAACCATTCTGTATGATTTATCACAAATTCTAGAATAATAAATTGTTCTAATTTAATAAATTTCTTAAAATAAGATTTTTATTTAGTTTTAAACAATTTATTTTTAATTCTCTCATTATTATGTAGTTTTAATACAATAGTAACTACATAATACTACTGTATTATGTACTGTACAGGTACTTACTATTAGTACTATACAATACTTAATATAATAGTAACTGCACAAACTTCAATAGTATAAAAATTGTAATCATTAACTTCATATAATTTAATAACAGATTTCAAAATATTCGTGCATAAATTATAAATTTAACTTTTAAAATATCACGCCAACTTTTAAAATTGTTACATCAAATCGAAAATTTTACAATTATCTTGTCGTGTAAAGATTCACTCAATAATAAAATTGCATTATTTCCTTTCTCGTTTACGTGTATCGCGTTCAAGTTGTATTTTCGTTTATTTTCTTTCTTTTCTTTATGCATTCGAAGTAACGAAAATCAGTTTATATTGTTTTTAAATTCAAATTGTATCTTATTTTTGGCATAAGAAAAATTTCATTTTGATATATTGCATGTTTTGTTTTTTTCCTCTGATTAAATGAACATTGTCTAGAATCACGCGCCTTGGTACGTAAGATGAAAATGAAACAAGCCAATCTGTAAATGTGAATACAAATTTTCGAATATGACCGCATTTAACTGTCTTGATATCCTCAAAAGATAATTACGTGTTTTCTATTCATTGAAATTTATTCAGATATTTATTTCCTTTTGTTTTAAAATAAATACTATGAAATAAAGAAATTCTTTGTTATTATAAATTTTAATTAACAATTTAAAAATATTTTCTTGTGAAATTCTAATTTTATTATTTTAAAATAAAGTTTGTTTAATTTCTTAAAGAGGGCATTTGTATTATTCGAACTTTTCATATAAGTTAAAAAGAATTGTGTGTATATGTGTGTTTTTATATATATACAGCAGAACTTGTCCAAAACGGAACCTGAATAAAATGGAAAAATTCTCCGGAACGGAGCGATTTTCTGATGAAAAAAAATCATGTTCAAAGCGGAAAACTGCCTAACCGGAAAAAATATTCGGTACTGTGCGATTCCAGTTTACACAGGTTTTATTGTAGCTTGGTAGCCTACAAGTGTCAATGTCAATGTTTATCGTGTTGCACCAATGTCAACATTGGCTTTCCTTGCATAAAAAAATATTATTTTTTAAAATATTGGCATAGGCATTGGTGGAGGCATTCCTATTTACATTTTGACATTGGCATTTCTTACACCAAGCCACAGGTATATGATATAATTTATATTATAAAAATATATTTAAAATGAAATCGTTGTCCTTTTAAGATTAGGTTACATTACATATCAAGGTTTAAAAGATAAACTATTCACTAGTTAAATAATACAAGGAATAGTTCGTTCAAATCTTATTCTAATAAATTGGATGGATAAAAACGTATATTTTAAAATTTATATTTCAAATATTTTTGCTATAAAATTTACTTTTACTTTTCACTATTCGAGTAACTTAAGTCGCATATTATATATCGATATAATATACGACGCGGAAAAGAAATTAAAATGTGAATATCTTTGAATAATCTGTAAGGCTACTTGCTTTTGCATGGAAGGTATTGGGATGCCTACAAGCAATAACCAAATCTCTAGAATATTATTCACATTCAGAATATTAGAACGATATTAGCTTTTGAACATAAATGATTTTCATTTCACATCATTCCAGCAAATATCCATTTGCATAACTAGAGAATTGCCTAGATGAAAGTGCAAGTAATCGCCAATTCAGCTATTAAAATTAAGTAAAGGAATATTTGCAGGAGAATAGTTTTACTTTTAAAAGATAACAGATAAATTTCTTTTTTAAAATTGAAAATTTAAAGTTTATTCTGCCATTAGATTAACTGTTAATCATACTGACTGATAAATGCTATGGCTATCAATTTTAATTATTTATTCAAATTTTATTCTTAGAAGAAGAGCAAGAGGATCAGAATCATATAGAAAATTTTATTATCGGGTTAAAAAGTAAGAAAATTGAAACAATATAACGTTAAATCCATCATCTGTGGTGAAGATTTCTTTTTTGATGGTAATTCGATCTGTCGGATAACCACAGCACCTCGAATAATCATAAAAATCATCATTCTTCACACCAGTCTGTCATATTTAATTTAATACAGTATAAATTATTAATGATTGCGGATTTATGCGCCCGTTTGCATTTATTATTTTTTAAAGTTTAAAACGTTTTTCTTAAAATTATACTTTTATAATTAAGTATAATATTATATTATACTAGAAATTTCCCCGTCAAGCATGACTGAATAATTTTTATCAGATAGTAGAGACTGAAGAATTGAGAAGGGTAGAGATTTCAAGAAATTCAAGAAGAGTTGCTATTTCTACAAATTAAATACTTTATACTCGAGCTTGACGTTGTGATGCTGTTTCTGCAGCCCTTGACAAAGCTATTCTTGTTCGATGTTACTATAGTCGAACTTCACGGCCTTCAGGGGTCTCGGTTGTCCTTTATTCTTTTAGATCTAAAATTTACCTAGCCAATTTTACTCTTACGCTTTCTCCAAGGCAACCCCCCGACAAAATAAGAGTCTTTTTAATTCCAAGTTGATAAAACAAAGATGAATTGTTAAATCGTTACTTCCGATTGGATAATAGAACGTCACGTAGTCACTATGGAAAAAAATTTTTTTTAAAATTTGTTATAGAAGTGACATTTTTAAAGTTTAAATTTAATGAAGTAAGTTTAAAATACGCCATTTGCCAAAATATTTAAAAATGCAACTTAATGAAATTCCCTTGTCAAGCATGAACATCACGTGGTCACTGGAACGTAAGTGCGATCACCGATCCGAAATCGATAAAACGTTTATTCTATAGCTAATACTTTCGTAAAATAAAACATAAAACGAATATAACCAAAATTTCATATGGAATAGACAAAAATTGCATGAGTTATAAGGAATTCACACATAGACGACGTGCTTTTATATTAGCAATTTATATTATATACAGTATATATTATACTATATAGTGTATACTATATATTACATTATACTAATATAATATATTTTAATAGCCATCTTTTCGCCTAATATGCAAATAATTTTTATTAAATGTCACTACGGACTGTCAGATTCGGGTAAGTATCGTAAAAGATGTTTAATAGACACGCAAAAGCTTTCATAATGTAAACTTTTTATTACCTTCATTGTATAGTTATGTAGATAATTAACGTTTTTTTTCTTGCGTTATTCTATAACATTAATATTGACACTGCATTAAAAGTTGTCAATTTTTTTTAGATTAAACAGATATTAACTAAAATATCGGCACTTTTATATTATTTTTACTGCTTTCGTTACAATTTCCGAGGTTGTAAATATCTTTCAATTGTTCATTAGCATTTTTATGGTGGAAAGAAATACAAATTTCGATATTTATCGATCTAGAAATGTATTTTTATCGAGTAGCCCGAAAGAGAATTGGTAAGATGACGTCGGCAAGTTTGGGATAAAAATAGCATATTGGAAAAAATGATTGTTAATTACAATTGTAAAGTAGAAGAAATTCGTATATTACATTTGCAATTAATTTACAATACTATTATTATAAATTTTGCTTCTAGAAAATATTTCCTACACTACTAGAATGTAGTTTATCACGAAAGCACTTTTCGGATTGAATTACCTCCGAAATATAATGCTTTTCTAACGTACGACAGTCTGACGTATTTTCCAATATTCGAAAGAAAATGTTATCTTAACAGTCTTTTTTAGATGCCGTATTTTATGGCATATAAGATGCAACTTTCGTCCAAAAATAAAGGGCTCAAAAATTGACCTGCGCTTTATATGTGAAGTTGCGATTTCCAACAAGCTAATGAATTTCCCAAAAGTCCTTCAATAGGTGCCTCTACTAGCCCAACTCTTGAATAAAAAATGTTTAATTGAATATATTATTTTTATTTTTATTATTTGCTACAACTAAACACCTTTTGCATGTATTAATGTAGAGTATTTTTTAGGTAATAAATTTTAACTTTACATTTTTTAAACCAGAATACAGTAAAAAATTTTGGAGCAGAGTGACACGGGATGGCTTAATTTCCTAAATATTCTCTGCTTGAAATGGGTTCGTCTTATACGCCGTAAAATGCAGTATGTAAAATTTTGGGAATTTATGTAACTACATTCTGCATTTAACGAAAGAAAAAATTGTGAAAACTCAGTAAAGAACATTCTTTGGTTGATAGAATGATCATCAGCAATTCCGACTTCACTTTTTAATATTTTCTTTAATATTACCTTTAAAAAAAGTAATAGTGGTTATTAGAATTCCATTCCCATACGCCATCATGTTTTCGAGAAATTTATTGCTTTCGAATACGAAACTATCATTTTGGAATATGCTATTCCACATGCATAGTTGCACCAATATCAGTATTGGCTTTTCTGACATATTTGATTGAATGAATGATTTGAAACATTTAATGTTAACCACCTGATTACTATTGGTTCAATAGCCTTGCGCTGATAAACTTTCCTACTAGGTGACGAACCAATATCGAATCTTGTTACGAACTCAGTATTTTCTATGGAAGGCTTTAAGTCGGAATATAAAACGTAATCTGTCAGATTTATGTAACATAAATCTGATAGATTGATATTTTCCAACTGACCCTGATATTCGCGGGATATACACAGTAAACAACACGAAGAAGAAAGAAAATCGTGTTTTCTGAAATCAAAATTTCTGTTATTATCGTGAAATGTGACTTTTATAAGCGAATAAAATTCTAAAATTGAACAACATAAAGTTAAACAGATTGCTGAGAAAGTAGGCTGCAAACATTGCCCTAATAACATTAATTATGCAGAAAATACGAATAAATCTTCCTTAGAAGTCACTGAATGTTTAACAATTGGTGCAGAAAATTAATTCAAGAGACGATCGAATTGCAACACTAATCTATAGGATGCAAGATGACTTTTTATTTTTAAATTATTTTAAAATTATTTTTAAATCCTTTTTTCTTCTTAATAAATAATTAAGAAGAAAAAAGGATTATTGTCTTAAGTGGATATAAAAATCAAAGTAAATCATACTCTAAACGAGTCTAAAGCAACAGAAATATAACGATAAAATATTTAAAATACTCACGGTAAAAAAGCTTCATGTTTAATTATAGAACTCTTAGGTGCTAACTGATATAATAATAATGTATAAATAAAAGAAAGATTATATAGTTATGAAAATATAAATTGAAAATTCTCTTGCTAGTAATTAATTGGAAATAATTAAAAAATTTCATATAAGAACAGCCTTACTTTATAACACGAGATAAATAAATACAGTATATTTTAAATTTGTTTATATTTAATCTATAATATCCGTTTATCTATATATATAAATGAGGGTGTTTGTTTGTTTCTTCGCTATACATTCCTAGGCCGTTCGACCAATTGCTACGAAACTCGGCAGTTACGTTCATATACTTCTTAGATAATGTCGTACGGTACTGTACATCCCATCCCAATATATATATATATATATATATATTGGATTTCTGTAAATCAATTTCTATGCACATTCGATAATTCGATATGCTAATTTAATCGTAGCGCCATCTATTGGCAAAAATTTATCAAAATATAATCTTTATATACTTTTTAAATTATATCCTTTTTTTATATCATATTCACTTAATTACTGCGCCAATGATATAGCACGAAATAGAACACTATATCATTGCTGAGACAGGTACTAGCCTGCGTGGGATCGAAAGTGTTATCTTGTGAAAAGTCCAAGTATTTAATTTTCCATATTTAACGACTCGAGTTTTTTCATTTCTGAAAAATACTTTCTTAATTCTAATAAGCGCCCTCCTGTAGCCGAATGGATAAAACTACTGAACACTGGTAGTTAGTTAGTCGAGGGTTTGGGCATAGCCAAGAAAACCCGGAAAACTCCATGTATCCAAGGGCTGGCCACGTTGAGTTTTCCGGGTTTTCTTCACTTTAGTAACACCTAAATTGGGTCCAGTTTCTCATAAAGTCTTCCTGGGATGCATCCCCTCGGCAGATCACTCATGTGTCGCATTGCGGTAACCAAATAAACCAAACTAATTCTAACGAGTGATTATTTATTGTGATATCGTCATAATGCCGGGCTGCAACTTTTCGTCACAATGTTTTCAATTCTTTTAGTGGTAGGTTTGCCTCTTTACATCATACTTTTTCTGTTAACAATATAGTCGTGACGGTCATCTATATAACTCCGTTCAAGGATAAATTTTGAATCGAAGTAACTTGACTTCCGTTCCAAAACGGAAGTTCGTATATAGTTAATCTGAACCTCTTGCCCTAAGCTTGCCACATCTGGTCTCGACTTCCATATATCTAACTCCCCTCTTGAGATTAAGGAAGGATAGACAATCGGACAGGGGGCAACAGTCGAAATTTATAGATCTACAATTTTTTCAAATTGCAGCCTAATAATTTTTCTATAAACACAATATTTAGAAGAACAAACTTCCCACGTAGTTTATAAAATCTGTTGCCAAAATTTAAACACTTTATTATCACATATAAAAATGCCTTAATAATTGCTTTTAAGATTTTTTATTTATACAAGCCATATGAAGTCTTTCGGACGTTATGGTAAGCAACTTCGATTACGTGCGGGGCCATCATAACCTATCCAACATGGATCACTTTTCAAATATTAATACTAGACCGGTATTAATTATTATATTAATTATATATTAATTAGTAGTCGTTGACCATCTTCTCTTCTGGGAGGAGGTCGACAACTACTTTTGGTCGAATTACTTCAATCCCCTTCTGCGACAGCCTCTTTCTATCGGACCAGCGATATAGTGGCATTCGAATAAAAAAAAATTACATAATACACGGTTACTGGGAGCACAAAATATGTTTTAAGTGGTTTTCGGGGTGCGAGTTTAAATATTTTGTACGTTTTTTTCCGAAATTTCATTCGTTGGCAGATCACCATTTGATATTTGTATGTGAATAGTACAGGTTCTTAGAGTTAACATTAAGAAAAAATATGATATCTTAAATTTTTTAAGATATCATATTTTCAATTAGTGTCTGCTTGACCAATGAAACTGTGCCATTTCTTACCACCCCATAAATATCGTGACAATGGTAGGCTGAAATAACCAAACTCCTTGTATGGTTTTTGTTTTTATGTTTTTTATATTATAGTATTTGATTTATATAACTACGAAGGTTATCTTACGTAAGGGTTTATTACAGTGTGACAATATAACATATTTTAAAAATTCTTTCTCTACTATACACAATTTAAAGAATTTTTAAAATGTGTTAGATTGTTCACTTGGTCTGATAAACCCTTATGGAAGCTAACCTTGGTAGTTATATAAATCAAATAATATAATATATTATAATAGAAGGGTTAAAGTACGAAATAATCTAATAATGTTAATCTTTGCTGTTATTTTTTGCCCGAACAACGCCGGGCTCATCTGCTAGTTTAATCTATTTTTAGGAAATTCATATTCAATCATAAGGGGCTGTCCATAAATTACGTCCACATTTTTCTTGAAATATTTTTCCCCTCTCCCATTGTCCCAGTTTGTCCAAGTTTCCCCTCCCCTCTTCGGACGTCCAACAAAACTCAACCCTCCAAAATCTTTATCACTTTATGAATAATAAAATGTATAATCTGCATAAAATTTAATGAAATAAAACGGACGGCCACTGAAGTTCACCCCCTTGTCTGACTTCGTCCAACTTGTCATAACTCCCTCCCTTCCTCCCTTCCAGTATGGACGTCATTTATGGATAGTCCCTGAAATATTTGTTTATAAATAAATCATTCACTTTAAAAATAAAAATGTGAAAATTTAAAATATTCTCCATGTAAAAACACTCAGATGTTTAATTAAAGAATAAACCTTTGTATAAGACCGTAACTTTTTCACTAAGAAATCTATCTTATATAAATCAATTATGCTCAATTTTTCTGCTAAATACAATTTTACATAATTGTATAATATTCTAATATATGACGAGCAATTATTTATTGTGAAATTGTCATAATGCCAGGCTGCAATTTTTAATCATATTTTTAACTTATTTAATTTTAAAATATGTGCTGTCCACCTCACATTAGTACATCATACTTTTCCGTTAGTGCCGGTCATCTATCTAACTCCTCTCGAGGAAATGTTTTTAATTGAAATAAATATGACTTCCGGTTTGCATCTGACCTTCGTATACAGTTAATTGGGGCCTCGTGCTCCTAAGCTTTCCATATATGGTCTTGAATTTCATGTATCTATCACTTTTCTCTAGATTAAGGAAAGACAGACGAACAGACGGACGATAGTGGAAATCTATATTTCCAAATTGCAGCCCAATAATTATATAAATGTATAATATAATTATACGAATATTATTATTTATTAATTGATAAAACTTCTTTTATATTGTCCCTATTATTTACTAACATATAATTTACATTTTATAAGCTATAAAAAATTTTTCAATGCCTATACCAAAATTATTTTTAAAATATATTCATTTACATTTAAGAAAAAAATACGTAAAGTTTAGCAATAATTTTGTTAAATTTAACTGTAAACGCAATTAAATAAAACAGTTATTAATTCTTCTTTTCGGAAGAATTAAAAAATAACAACATTATTTATTATATTATCAATGTAACAGTGTTGATATATCTTGTATTATATAATTAGACTTTATCTCGCCTATCGGCAATAATTAAAGAAGAATTTTGCCTAAAATGTGAAATGTTTTTACACAGAAATTTATTTTTAATGCCGGTTCTAGCATCTGGGCTATCTGCGCTATTTTATAATAACTTTGGACTCTTATGCATTCTTAAAAGGTTACTTTTTTGATGCTTTGGCTGCCCCGCCCTAAATTTGACACTGAAAAATTCCTATATATTATATTAACTATTTAATCAATGAAATATGAGGGAAAACGTGCCCACTAATGGATTAAAACCACCGAACACTGCTAGATGGTCGCGGGTTCGCCCCCAACAACGGGCTAGCCGCGTGAAATTTACCGAGATTTATTCACGTGTCTAACACCTAAATAGGAGCCATTTTCATATTAAGGTTCCTTCCGAGAGGCATCTTCCTCTCGGCAGATCGCTCGTGTGTTGCGTTGCCTTACCCCTTATCCTAAATCCAAATAGGGAATATACAAAAAGTTAAAAATAGGAAAAATTTAGATCATTATTTTGTAAAATACAAAACAATGAACACATTAAATTTTAAAAAATAGACTTCCTCCTTTTTCAAGATTTGATCAATATTTGTTGTTAATTAGAACGTCACTTTCGTATCTCTGTTTGCTTAGTTATTCATTAACGCAAAGAAGTTTGTTGTTAGATCGACTTTGCTTGTTTTGGAGTAAAAGTAGTTAGTATTGATTGAACGGAGAATAGTTTTTTTCCACACATTTGCGAGTTATTTTTACAATATAATATCCTTGAAGTAATGTTGATTCATGTGTTTGTTAAGTAATATCTAGATATTTATCTATATCAAATACAGTTAATTTTATGATTAATTCTAAATTATGATTAAGTAGATCTGAACGAGTTACGTGAGTGATTTTTTAAGTAGTGAGTCGAAATAAAATGCTAAAACGTTTTGACAGTAACAAGAAAAATTCAGAACACTGGAACACTGTATAAGTAGAGTGAAAAAATATGTTTATTTATTAAAAGAGAAAACAAAAACTTAAAAATTAATGCATTCGCTTCGTTTTCAATTTCATTTTATCAGCTATAAATTATATATCTATATCTATAAATGAGGATGTGTTGTTTGTTTGTTCGCCATACACTATTAGGCCGTTCGACCAATTGCTACGAAACTTAGCAGTTACGTTCAAATTCCTCTAACTTAGATCATGTCATACACCCCACTCCAAATTATCGATTGGATTTCTATATATCGATTAATTTCTGTCTACATTTGATTTACACGTAGCGCCATCTACTGGAAAAATTTAACAAAACAATTAACTAAATACAATTCTTACAAAAAAGGATATAATTTTAAAAATATATGTATTATATTCACTGAGTTACTTGCGAAAATGATATAGTGCGAAACAGATGCGCCATTACGCCATTATTGCGACAGGTAGCATATAGCACTCACCTGCTTAGTGTAGTAATGTTTTCTCCTGCGCAGTATATCATACTTTTCCTGTTAGAAATAGAATCGTTCCGGTTATATATCTAACTCTATTCGGGGGGAAATTTTTAAATTGAAATAACGTGACTTATGGTTCAAATCGGAAATTTATATATAATTAATCTGGTCCTATCTCTTACGATTTCCATGTTTCTCGACTTTCATCTTTCTAATTCCGTTCTCGAGATTAAAGGACAGAGACGGACAACAGTGAGAATTTATAGGTCTACAATTTTTTAAAACTTGTAGCCCAACAATCTTTCTATAATTGCAATATTTACGAGAACGTTGTTTATACAATCTGTTACCAAAATTTAAACACTTTATTATCACATAAAAGAAATTATTCTAGCATTTTTACAAGATGTTTTTATTTAAACAAGTTTTATATGAAATCTTTCAGACATTAATGTTAGCAACTTCGATCACGTGCGGAGCTATCACAACCTGTCTAACACGGAACACTTTTTAAATATTAATACTAGACCGATATTAATTAGTAGTCGTTGACCATTCTGCCGAGAAGTCAACGACTACTTTTGGTCGAATTAACTTCAATCTCCATCTGCAACAGCCCTTTCTTCCTATCGGACCCACCGGTATGATATTCTAATAGGAAAATTACATAATATAAGGTTACCGGTGAGCACAAAATATGTTTTAAGTGGTTTTCGAGGGTGCTGAATTTAAATACTCGTTCCGTTTTTTCCGAAATTTCATTCGTTGGCAGATTACCGTTTGATATTCTGCTGTGAATCGTACATTTTCTTAGAGTTAACATTAGGAAAAACTATATCTGAAAAAATTTAAAATATATTTTCAATTGGTGTCTACTTGGCCAATGAAATTGTGCCATTTCGTACCATCCGAGTATCGCGATAAACGTGACAATGGTAGACTAAAATAACCAAACTCTTTATATGGTTTTCGTCTTAATATTTGTTATATTATAGTATTTGATTTATATAACTACAAAGGCTATCTTACGTAAGTTTATCACCGAGTGACCAATCAAACACATTTTAAAAATTCTTTATTCCTCTACTACACAATTTAGAGAATTTTTAAAATGTCACTTCGTGTGATAAACTCTTACGTAATATAATCTTTGTAAACATAAATCAAAAGCTATAGTATATTATAATAGAAGGGTTTAGAAGTACGAAATAATCTAATACGCTATTTTTTGCCCGAGCAACGCCGGGCTCATCTGCTAGTTTTCTGATTTATCTCATCCCATGCGATAAATACGAGGTAAATTCCTCTGTTATCTATAACAATTACAATTCAGTCAACAATATAACTGGTATATAAGAAATATAATAATAAATAATATCAATATATATATAGGAGAATTTGATGATTATTCTTAATAAAGAAACATAATTGCAAACATTAAAAAACCTTTCAAGTTATTTGTTAACTGGAATCGTAATTTTTTTTAAATTGAAAATATAATTTTATGGATAAAAGTATTTTTCTTAGTTACTTAGAAATGGAGAATAAATTAGAAAAAACTGTTATAACTTCATTTTTTTTTAGTGGAACGTGTATTTATTGTAGAGAGAAAACAAGTATCCCACGCGCTGCTTCCTGCAAGTGACGTAAAATTCGATTGCACTTCATCTCCATCATTTCTACTCATCGTCTTTTGTTCTTTATTAAAGACATTTACTGAAATGATTTTTTTCTGATTTGATGATGAATTGCTTCGATATTTTTCGAATAGTTTGATTTTTTCTTATATTTTAATAAATAAAAGTAACTTTTAAATAAAGATATTTTTACATAATTACAATATACAATAATAAATATAAAAATTTATACTTAAAAAAGTGATAAGTTAATTAGTTTTACGCTGAAAATTAAGTAAGAAAGATCGATTAAATAGTAATTATAATTAAAGTTCAAAATTCAATTTAAAACTTAATTAACAACATAGAATATAATTTGAGGAGTTTTTAGAAGTTATAATCCTTAACGTCAATTGGTGTGCTTAAAAAAACGAACAGAAAAATAAATGTTACTTTTAATTAGTTTCTTTTTTTAAAAAGGGGATCTCGTAATGGCAATTACAATCACAATACAAATTAGGAAATTCCAATTTAATGAAATATAAAAATTCTTTACAAATAAGAAGCTTAATAGAACAGTCCATCATTGTCCGGATCAATGATTTCAAAACTTTTTGACACTTCTTTTTGGTTTCACTAAATCTTTCTTTCATTTGATAGAAATACTCCCCGCTTATATTTACTATTATAGAAACTATTATATTACTATTATATTAAATTACTATTATATATTTACTTATTCAGAAAAATCGGAAGAAATCACTTATATATAAAAACTTTACTACGAAAACGCTTAAAACATCTTTAAAAAGCTGATAATGAATGGGTGCATGGTGCGGAAGGATATTATAATAAAGTACAATTGGTGTTTCAAGACTTCTGTCAAACTAGTTTTTAAAGAAAACAGATTCGTTTAGTTATTTAACTGTAAAATTAAAGACTTCCCTATAAGCATTCATTAATATTATACAATAAAAACCTGTCAACACCGAAGGTGAATAAAACGGAAGTCTGCCTCAACTGAAAAAATTCTTCGGAACGGAGTGATTTTCTACGTTGAAAAAAGAAAACGGTAAAAACGAAAACCTGTCAAACCGCAAAAAACATTCGGTACCATGGGATTCCAGTTTAGATAGGTTTTACCGTATATGTTTAAAACTATATAAATTTATTTTCTCATCGAAAATTTATAAAACTTATTTTTACGTATTAAGATAATGGCGAGCTTATTAATTTGATATTTTATTTTAACGTGAGAATAATGCAAAAGGTTTAACGTTTTCATATTATAAATAAATATGATTGATTTTCTTTGAATTTTGCTTGGCCTTTAAAAGTAGAACGACTGCAACTCTAGTCGGTTGACATTTTCTTTGCCACGCCTTCGATATCGAATGATAGGAAATGCTCAGTGAAAGTTTCGTCTTTTAACTTTCGCAACATAGAAGAAGAGTTCAAGGTTTCGATCAATTCGGAAAATGAATATTCGAGGGAATATGCCTTTCTCTCGTACTGCTACTATTTAATAAATTGGTTTTATTGACTTTCTTATACAAATGGTAACAAGTTACCTTACGGCGTTTTAATAGCATTAAAGTCTTAATTCCAATAATTAAAAGGCAATTCATTTTTCTTTCAGTAATTATTTTACAGAAACTGACGTCATAATTAAGTTTGCGATTAAAGAATTAGATTTAAGAAAGAAATAAATAACGAAAGCGACAATGTTGTTATTTTATCTTCTCGGTTCCTAATATAGCAGCTGAGAGCTCGGCTAGAGACCGTAAAGGACTCTTTTAATGTATCCCAGTTGCAAGGCCAAGAAATATTGATCGATCGATCGATCGTAGTGTTAGCTAGAATCGAACGTGATGTGACACCCTTTAGTTATGTCTCGCTTCGAACGTTGACAGGAAAGTCTAATCTGGTTTGATTTTAAGTAGACTTCAAAGATACTTCCGCTCTGTGGCAGAGTATTTTATATAACAAATCGAAATAAATACTATTATTACGAATCTAGACAATTTTCTACTTACATTGCACGTTGTCTAATGACTTGTGTATTGCTCTAGTTCTATTAAGCGCTTTGTTAGCAATGCATCGCTGTCGTAAAATGCAGTTTTCAAAATTTTCCTTCCGTACGTTAAGCTTTCTGAATTTTATTACGAATTATGAAAATATTGTCTGTTCATTTCTTATATTCTTTGAGAATTAATGGTCTTTTGATAATGATCCGTGCAGGCTTAATAGCCCATAACATATAGAGTGATTGTCCAATCATCATTAACCAAACAGATGGAGCGTATACGATTATTTCGTAAAAGTAAGCGTAATTTTTTTCTTTTGATAATTTCTGAAAATGAATTTTTAATTATAAGTAATTATTTCATTTATAATTAACAGATTTATCCGGCATTAATTCGGTTATTGCAAAGCGTAATTATCTCCTATAAAATATTTTCTGATTATTAGAAATTAAATAATGGATTACATTTTAAAAATGTTTGTAGTTTTCATGAAAAAATTTTTAATGTCCAAAATACTTTTATGTAGTAAATCAAATAGACTTATTGATTCAAAAAGCTTATATAAAAAATTTCCAAAACAGCCTGTAAAATTCACCTCCAGGATGAAGTATATTATAAATTTAATAGTTATTATGCTATGTCCTACAACATTATTAGCTTTTAATTTCTGAAATTTTACAAGCATTTTTCAACTTTCACTTCTCATAATGAATAATTTCTGTACCTCATCTTCATAAGAATTTTAATTAAAGCTTAATTGGGATCACAAATTGGATTCACTAGGATCAATATAGATGTGATCTTATATTACATCC
Organism: Centruroides vittatus; assembly: GCF_030686945.1. Classification (NCBI taxonomy): domain Eukaryota; kingdom Metazoa; phylum Arthropoda; class Arachnida; order Scorpiones; family Buthidae; genus Centruroides; species Centruroides vittatus. The sequence goes on from NW_027122009.1 coordinate 400,095, forward strand.
TTGTCCCTAAAATGAATTTTTTTTAAATTATTTCGTTTATATTATAATTTATTATTTTTTTAAATTGGTACTAAAACTTTATAATTAACCATTTTATCATATAATAACAAAATTTTAAGGAAACTGCTTTCCCCCCTCCAATTAGACAGGCGTGTGGCCAACGTACAGTACAGTAGTAGTAACCAATTTTTTTCACTTTGAAAAAATGGATAATACTCTGACGATTCGTACTCAAACCCAATATAATTCTCGTAAATTTTTATGAGTAATCTCGGATTAAGATGTCTTTCGATATTGTCTGACCTCATTGAGTTGGGCTTTCCCGTAATGCACAAAATTGAGGCTTTAGAGTACCGATAAATACAACCTAGTCCAATTTGCAAGCTCATCACCTATTCGATACAAAAACAGAAAAGTTTTAATAAAAGTTCTATGGTAATAGATTTAAAATTGTAATATAATACTTATTATCGAATCATTGTGTCTGCTTGACAAGCTGCAACATGCACCAATAGACGCTTTCAATTTGCGTTTCCATGACATTCCAGGAACAATGCTAACATGTATTAATATGCAACTTTACCGATGCAAGAGAGCGGCGATTAACGACAAAATGAAAGTGCTTATTAGCCTGTAAGGTAAGTTTACGCGTAACTATCAAGCAGATTAATGCATTGCACTTTTAAATTTTTAACTTTTCGTTAAAAAATCATTTTGTAAAAATGATTTTTTAACGAAACTATTTTTGTAAAATGTTACTCGATCTTGTAGCATTCTATATATACGGTAAAGTATTTTATATTGTACTGGCTTATAGACTATACCATATGTATACCTGATAAATTATTTGCATGGTGACGTATCCAACTGCAAGGAATATCAATTAATAGCAAAGCGGGTCTACCAAGAAGAATTTTGCGCGAAACATACGATTGTTTCTTTGACGATTCTATAAAATAAAAATATGACTGTTAAGCGTTTTCACTCTCAAAACTATGTACAATACTTTATTAATTTGGTAATAATTCAGTGTAACAATATTAAAAATTCATGTCTTCTGTCGGCAAGAAAAGAACGTTGAAAGAAAATATGATACCCTATCATAATTTGCGCTGCCATTTGTATATATTGCACCCGTACATTTTATTATGGTGAATGTGGACCAGCGTAAATTATGATGAAAAAAATGTAACGTGTTATTCTAATAATAATTTTGTTTTCAATTTTTAATTGAAGCTCTGGAAACTGATTGGACTGCAATTTAAAAAATTGTAGACCTATAAATTCTCACTGTCGTCCGTATGTGTGTCTATCTGTCCTTCCTTAATATCGAGAACGGAGTTAGATAGATGAAAGCCGAGACCACATATGAAATTCTTAAGGGCATGAAGCCCCGATTAACTATATACGAACTTCCGATGCAAACCGGAAGTCACGTTATTTCAGTTCAAAAACTTCCTCTGAAAGGAGTTAGATAGATGACTGGCATGACACTACTAATTTGAGGTGGAGAGCATATACTTTAAATAAAATATATTAAAAAGATATGATTAAAAATTGCAGCCCGGTATTGTGACGATGTCACAATAAATAATTGCTCGTTTAAGTTTACATTATTCTTGTTATAACAATCTTATGTTGGGATGACTTTTTTCGTAAACGTAGATAAAACACGCTAATATTAAGTTTAAGCAATTCCTCAATTAAAAAATGCATTGTGCTTTTCTTCTTTATTTTATATTAGAACGTCAACTTTCCTAATGAAATGATTTAGAGTACGACAGGTACAATTTGTAGCGCGTGTTTGGCCTGCAATTTGAAAATTGCAGACCTATAGATTCCCACTGTCGTCCAACTGTCTCCCCTTCGTTAATCTCGAGAATGGAGTTAGTTGAAAAAGTCAAATAGATATGGAAAAAATTTTCCATGTCTATTCACGGGCTTTAGGGGTCGGAAGTCCCGATTACTATATACGAAATTCCGGTTTAGACAGGAAATCACGGATTTCAATTCAAAATTTTCTCGACAACAGAGTTAGATGGCCGGCATGACTCAATTGTTATCAGGAGGAGTGTGATGTACAGGGGAAATCACTAAAATTAGATGTACACTACTAAAATCGAGACTAGACACTGAAGGCTTTGGGGCCGGATATCCCGATTAAATATACACGAACTTCCAGTCTGGACCGTAAGTCACGTGACTTTTTTAAATTAAAAGTTTATTAAAAATTGCAACCCAGCATCGTGACGATGACACATTAAATAATTGCTCTTTATAAGTCGTATTTCAATCTGTATTCTAAATCTTACTACACCGATATTTTAAATTGATAATGCTTGGGCGTAAAAGACCGGGTACAATCTGCAACCATTAGATTTCGTTTATTTATCACAGTTTCTGCCAAATTCTCAAAGATGTTCAGTGTGATTTATGAAATTGTACTCTACTTAGAGATATAGTAAAGAGATTTGCAATGAAAATTTTACATTTATAATATTTTTTAATGTATTTATAATATCGAAAGAAAACTTAATAGATAAATTACTGAAGTTATTAATATAATCCTTTCTGATCATGTTTTGATTAAAAAAGAAAAAGCGCAAGGAAATATCTTTATTAGGTTCTTATCAAAAGATTAGTAAAGGCTTCATCAAAACAAAATCAATGTTAAGTTATTGTAAAAAGAAATTGAATTACACTTAACATTTTAAACTAAAAGCAATTCCCGTTTGTATTTTATAACATTTAAAGGCCGGTAACCTTAAATTTTGTGGAAAAATTTAGGTAGTAATTTTATAGGTATTGAAGCTTAACAGAAATTAGCATGAAAGAACCTTTCTCGTAGACAGGACTGAATCGTTTTACTCGCTGACAAACGTTAAAAGTGATAGTCATGGTCCTATTAATTCTCTCGACAATATAGCTTGAAGAAATTTACGGTGATTCCTATTTTTAATGACTTCTCACCACATGTGGTGTTTGTTTATAGAGAAAACAACGTATGTAATATCTATTAACTTGCGTGTTAGTAATGTTTTTGTGATGTAGTCTTCGAGAATAGTGATTGCGACGAGTGCTTAACCATTATTGTTTATCAAATTTAAAGCGTATAATGTAATCAGAAAAAAAAGTTAAGAGATCCGGAATCCAGGCGATCTAAAAACGTCAGGGATTTCTTCACGAACGGACTATTATCGTCCCTCACCACCCTATAGCTCCCATTATGGCGCCTGGCCGGATTCATAATGGGTCTGGAAAAACGGCCCTCTTAGTGCACACGGACGAAAAAGCAAAAAAAAAAAAAAAAAAAAAAAAAAAAAAAAAAAAAAAAGGGAGAAAAAGAACCAGTTCTGTGTTAAGTAATATTTGTTTTGCGTATTCCTAAACATTATATCATTATATAAATTTTATTATATAAATTGTGTCTATGGCAGTTTTAAATTCAGTTGATTTTTATTTATAAATTACAAAATTATATACGAATATCTTCCAATATTATTTTTATATATAAGAAATATATCAGAAGTTGCGTATGAAATCCATCTGAACCGATTCCAAAAATATCAATTTATTTATACTAAATGTAATTTTATATAGTATATTGAATTTAAAATAATATCGAACTGCTTTAAAGTAGCTGTATCAAATTTTAAATACCGTGAACTTTAAAAGAAAATGCGTTTTATATACTTTCTTCTCGAATATCTACTCGTATGATACCCAGTTATAAACCGTATTTAGCCTAAAAATAATTTTTTAACGTACTCAAAATATTTAAAAAATTAAACTTTACAATATTAAGGGGAAAATAATAAAAATTGAAGTTATAATTACACTAAGTAAGGTAATTCAGTAATTACAGAAATCATATTTGTATTATATTTTATCCCGCAGTACTTACATTAAAAAAAAATATATATATAAAATTTTGCACAAAAGTAATATTTTATCGTGGGCGAGTTTGGGGATGCGCAGGCTTTACTCGGGAAAAACCCACAGAAGGGGTTTTTCCCGAGTAAAGCCTGATATATCAGGTAGTAAAACAATTTTTAAGGCACACAATTTCCTTTCTGCGCCCTCCTTTAAAGATCTGAATTCCCTATTGCATATTATTACTGACATTTCGTTCAGATATAATTAACAAATATGACCTTTAACGCGTTTCCTTTTTCTTTACCGATAAGTAAGTTCAAAATCAAATTTACTGCTTAACATTCCATACATTTTTTTTTAATAAGAAAATGTAGGAAATTTAATTTCACATTAGGTTACTCAATGTTGACGTATTTGTTTATAAGTTTCGATATTGAAGAAACTATTTATTTTTCTTGAAGGGTTAATATATTAATTTAATTAGGTCCTATCGAAATTCTATAAAATCCATATTATATGAAATTTAAGCAAGTACCTAACAATTCAGCATAAAAAGAAAACTGTAGTAAAATTTTTGTTTACTGAATCCAAAAAACTTCCTTCGCCATAGGATCGTAAAGGGTAACAATTCCGAATTTTATAACCGAGCCAAAATTTTACGTTTTCACAAATGCTAGCTACCTATTCCGACGTTCGGGACTTATCTTTTTGGTGTGTATGAGAGAATATATCACAGCATTTGTCCGGATATATCATACCATTACTATTATTATTCATTTATTTTACAAGTAAACAAGAAATACAATCCGGACAAAATTTTATATTGATGTCAGATAATTTCTCGAAAAACACACTTCATTTTTAAAAAAATTTTTATTGTTAATCACGTTCGCTAATATTGAGATCCACCAGTAACCGAGTGGATAAAACCGAACACTAGTCGTGGGTAGGTGCCCAACTGAAGGGCTAGCCTCGTGTTTTTTGGGTGTTATTCACGTGTTTAACACCTGAATAGAGACCAGTTCCCATAGAGTCCTTCGGGAGAGCCCCTTGGCAACTCGCCCACGTGCATTATTCCATCAAACATGCAAACGCTCTAATATTAAAACATCTTCCTTTTTTAATATCAAAGGTGTCTAAGAATAGGCTATATAAATATAAATCTATATAACCATTCTACCGACTAATTAAATATTGGTCGAGCTTTTTCAGAATTATTTCGGGAAAGACGTATTTAAAGCTTTCTGACGATTTATTCTTGTTTTATTTGATGTATAATTCTCACCCACGCATAACTATATTAAACAAGTATACTAGATATAATATATTTCGCTGCTTCCCGTCGTTTTCAACTCTATAAATCGCGATTTATTGTACAGAAAAATTGTAAGCGTGGGTATAACGTTAAATTTATATTATATGATTCTTTATATTAGAGAAACCATTAGTTTATCGAAGAAAAAATTACTATAATAACTTTAAATGTCTAAAGAATAAAGAAATATTTTTTATTTCCGATTTGTATTTATTTATTTGTTTACTTTAATTCTTCAAAGGTAACGTCGTAGGCAAGAAATAGCTCCCAACAAACAATATAGCATCCCATTAAAAAACACGGATTTTTATATAATCCCTAAATAACGAGGATGATATTTTTTTTCTATTTTTCTATGATTATTTTTCCTTTCTTGTTTGTAAGTTTTTACTTGAATTTTTTTTTTTTTTTTTTTTTTTTTTTTTTTTTGCTGGTTTAATCGGTTAAAAGTCGAAAGTTCACGCGTTGTTTGAAAGTAGTAGTAGTCCACGAATTACTTTCGAAAAATAAAATGAAAGAAATAAAAAAATGGCGCGTCATAAAAATTAAATTTTTATATTTTTCCTCCTCGAATTTTGCGAATATAAAAGCAGAAACGAATGAAAACAAATCAGGATATTTAAGTCGGAAGAAAAAATGTTTATGCGTGTTTTTTTACGGCCTTTTCTGGTAAATTTTATGGATTCGTTCCGTCGGGACATTTCATTTTAGTTTCTTTCGTATGTCAATTATTCGGCCGATGATGTATTCGAAATGATGATGGCAGATCGATTGAGAATATTTATAGAAAGTGCTACTGCGCATGTTGTTAACTGTCTCCCAAATGAAACGGTAACATAGTATTTATCATCGATTTTTAATGTTTCCTTACGATCAAATTATTCTACTTTTCAATGGAAAAAAAAACATTATTTTCAAATCAATCCATTATGTAAGTAAAATGAATAGAAGAAAAATCGTTAGAGTTAAGAGACAACTTACTTCAACCGCTGCAAGAAAGCTGAGAAAGAGCTGCAAGAAAACATTCGGGTAATAAAAAACGAAATGTAATTACAATACTTAATTTTAAAAACAAAGTTTCGGACTGTTCAAATTAAGATACAGGCTTAAATAGCTTTGAAAGAAAAAAAGTGTTTTTTCCCTCACGATAGACCTATTAAATGGAAAGTATAGTTTGCGTGTTCTTCATTTATTAATTCGTATATATTACATTTAATTGGCATTTTTATTTAAATTGCTAACTTGAAGAGAATATTACTATCTTTTATATATATACTCACGAAGGTGACATAATACGACGCAATCATAACAAAAAGTTTAAGGTAATGGGTAAACTCGTGTGCAAAGGGTTTTTAGATAAAATTGTAACCAGTTAATATAATAATAAAGAAATAATTTTGCAATAAATGAAAATGCAATGAGGGCCATTTCACTTGGCAAGCGTGCAGCATAAACATTTTCAGCTTTCAGTACGCGAAAAACCTAGGAAGATTTTTAAAAAATTTCTTATAATAAATACAGGCTAATCTTTTAAATATTCGTTATAATAATCTTAATTTTATTTTCAAAGTAGTAATTAACTACTGATAATGCACGTTTTAAGGTGTACATTTTTAATACGTCGAGCATTTTGTAGTAATGAATTTTTTTTAAAAATATTTCGGAGTTTAATTTGTCTGTTTACGAGAAAATCTACCTTTTGCAGTATTTTTAATTAAAAATATTTTAAATGTAAAACCAATGTATAGGTAATTAGCTTAGTTTGTTCCATTAAATCGGGAACGTTTCTGATAAAATTTATGGTATGTTTCTGGTATGTTTTATAACGTGAATAAATTTATCTTGTAATAATCATAAAATGATTACGCGAGAAACTAACAATTCTGAAGAGTGTATTTTACGATGTGTATTTTACGAAATCTGAGAAAATTTCTTTCGTCTTACGTAATTGTGAAATGGTTAGTTATTAAATTCACGAGATCTTTCGCGGATCACGTACTGTACAATGACGGAAAATCTATACGAGATTTATCGAAAAGAAACAAATAAAAATATACTAATTATGATAATTTCGGGAGATTAGTCGCTATAACGAGAGGGATTTTCAGCCAACGAATGCTAAGTGAAATATCGAAGAGGATTTATTTTAGTGTGTTACCATTAATTAATTATCCACGAAAATAAATTTATTGCATTCTATGTTTTTCTACGAGTTATTTTGAAATCTCATAAAATTTGTTCGAAAATATTAAAAATGTTATTAAATCTATTTATCAAAAATCTTTCCATTAATTAAAACAGGGGAATATTTTAATTGAATTCTGATGACAGAGCGTACAGCGTTACTTTTAAAATAGCCTCATCCCTATTTTTCTATTCGACTGTGGACAAATACTTTCGAAAAGTGTGTAGTCTAACATAAAATTTCGTTTAGAACATTACTTAGAATTTATTGTTTGGTTCGTGATACTTTGCATTTCCTTTACGTTCACAATAAAAAGATATTCCGAAAGATTTACGTCTACTTCGAAGTATATCGATTTATAAGATAAACAATCAAAGTAAATATCAAACAATAAAATTTAAACAAGACCCATAGAATTAATAGTAGTCGGGATAATTTCTAATTCATCCGAACGACACTGTGAACATACTACTGCTTTCATTAAACTAATAAAATCTGACTATCGAAATGTACTGTACTGTCTACACCAATAATAGAAATAAAAGCAGATAAACTTTCTACATTATCACATATACGAAATATAAGTTTAAACTTGCGTACGACACTATAATTTATTATATAGTTTAATATGTGTAATAAACTTGATTTTTATGTTTGCATAACCTCACTTCCTAAATGTTAATTTTGTATGTCTTAAATTAAAATATAGACTTAATGCTTGTCAAGTCTTACTAAAATGCATATTAATGTTATGATTTTTGTGTTTTAGGTAACAAACGTGCAGTGACCTATGACCTTTAGTCGGCTGGTACAACTTCCGAACAGATGGGCTTCGATCATCTTCCCATCAACTGTCGGCGACCGGTTGATGTCTGAACCAGCGACGGACACTGGCTGGCCAGGTGTCCTTTTCGCCACTTGAATTAACCCCAAGTCTTTCCTATCCACCCACCAATTACCCCGACTCGATGTTCCTCAACCAAGCAATGAGGTATTATAGGTTATGGATCTATTGTTGTAATCTCATCTTATTAGTGAGCGTTCTGATCTTTATCGTTCTTGCTGTGTGGGTCATTACCGATATCCGCCTGGCTCTCTTCCCATCTATTCAGCTCCATCAACCCACTCTCATTTACGCTTACTTCGCGCTAGCTCTTCAGGGTGGAATTTTGCAGGCTATTGGATGCGTTGGAGCATTAAGGATGAACGAACGGCTTCTAACTATTTACTGGACGCTGATGTTGGTGTTACTTTTTGGGGACGCCATCGTTGGCATGGTATGGTTGTTTCGATATCAACATTTGACCGCAAATTTACGCAGCGATCTCAGATCGAGGCTTCTATCAGATTATGGTATCGATGTGGAATTCCAACATCTTTGGGACCAAATCCAAATTGATTCAAAGTGCTGCGGTGTAAGCGATCCTCACGATTATAATTATACGAGTTGGATTATGCACAAGAGTGCCAAGCACCAGGTGGTCCCTCGAAGTTGCTGTAGACATTACAACGTCTTTCAGGACTCTAATGTGAATCTGAGTTGTGTGGAAACTTATCGCGATGACATTATATATCAACAGGGTTGTTATAATTCTGTACGTCGATGGTTGCAACATAACGCGGATATGTTATCGGTGCTTGGATTCTGTGTCATTGCTTTTCTAAAACTCTGTTTCCTCGGCATTCTCAGGTATGAAATCAAAGAAATGATTCAAAAAATACGAATTCTGAAAGATATGGACGATCAGTCACCTATTGTGGGTCTCGAAAGTCAGATCATAAAACCGGATGCTACCCACGTGACCAATAATTGTACTACTCATCCCAACTATGTGATCACAGAACCTTTGAATGGAAATAACAATGAACGCGATGTCAAGAATTCGTGTCCTGTTTAAGTTTTAATACCGACAACTGATGGTCAGATTAACAGATAAATTCTATCCCCTATTATTCTTAACTGAAATATCGTTTCTGGCATTAAAATAAATTCCTTTTACATATTAATTCCACTAGAAATAGCAAAATAAATACTATAAAGCATCTGAACCGAATCCATGTTTATTTCTATATCTGTTATTTCTGATCACACATTTGTCAGTATTAACTCGGACACTGTAAAGAACTGAAGGAAACAAGTCGATTTGCCTTCTTCTTAAGATCAACTTCTTAAGGAATAGTTTTGTATATTCACTTCTTATTTGCAACAAAAATTACTTGACACAAGTGCTTTTCACTCACTTCTATACTACGACCGTAGTGAAATCTTTAATAGAATTAAAGCGGAGAAAGAGGAAGAGAGATGCTAGCGTTTTAAAACTGTATACAACGAAATCAAAAAGGGACCCCAATTTTGGAGAATATTTGGTCCTGTTCCTACAAGAAATCGACCAGAAATGTCCTCCTCATTCAAAGTATTTCCTGTTTGCGAATTGAAAGCAGTATTAACATAGTCTGATAGTTTTAGTAATAGTCATGTATTCTACAAAAGACGATACGATCTTCGTCCATTCTCGATTATAGTCAGTCTGTAGGAAAGAAAGAAAAAAAAACATTTATTCCTAACATTTTCTCCTATCATTTAGCAGACATATCTCATATCCGAGATTTTTCAATGGAACGGATCAAAGTTGCAACTTCAGCTTATATGACCCACGACGGTCTTCCCACCCCTTCTTCCGTACCCAATACACAATCTGTGATTTGAAAGAAAAAGTAAAAGAGCTGTATAATAATACCTGTATATCTGTCTACATACATATTGTAACTATATAAATATATATACACATAAATATTGTATGTATGTATATATATATATATATTAAAAATATATACACATACACTTACACACATTACATGCAAGAACGGCAAATTCGCTGTTTATAGATACTTTCTCAAGATGGTTTTCCACCATTTGATAATAGAATGCAGCTGTTTAGAATTAAACACGAAACGGAACAAACAACTAGTCAAATAAAGGAAATGTCTCCGGATGATTCGTGTTCTGTGATTTTTGCCACTTACTCCATTTAATATAACGAAAAAAAAAAATAAAAAATAAGCGTTAATAGAATATTTATCAAAACATCAGAAACGTTTAAAATCACTACTATGCTTTTTGTCTGCGTGTGTGTGTTGTCAGACTGTCAAGCTGACAACAAGTTTGCGTGTATTGCGTTGATAGACATTTATATTTTTGCTTATTTTATTTATTGTGAAAAGTCTACAGAATAAATATTCTATTCATTTAAAATTTAATACACAAATTTATATTCGTAAACGTCGTCCAATGGTTTAAAAGTCAACAGGACTTCACATGGACATTTTTTTTTAGTTCTATTTAAAATAATTGAATATTTTATCGTTCTTTTTACATAATGCATCAAGCTGTATTAAAACCTGTTTTTTCTAAAGGAAAAAATCAGATCCAAAGGATGAACTTCTATAAAAGAAAATTTAAAAAAGAGCATCGGAAGCATCGAAACAAATGGCCGAATTAATTATAAAATATGTTTGTTCGAATGAAAAATTCCAGATGTTTGTACTGTACATACAGTAAATTGCTTAGCGAATAAACTCTTGGAATATTTCTTAGAAATATTTAATTGACAATTAATGCGGCTAGTTGGTTTAGCAACTTCATTTTGTTTAATAGGAATAGATTTTTCTAGATGTTATTTAATAACCATTAATACAACATTTAGAGAAAAAGGGGGGGGACGATATCTTTCTAAGATTGATTAGATTTCTACTTAAAACGAAAGAATAATAATCATTTGTATATCATGTTACATTGAAGAATAATTATTTTGAAAAATATCGTTTCTATAAATAGCCCTTATAGTTTATTTCACGATTTAAAAAGAGTGGCCATTAGAGAGACGATACTTTATTCCTCAGTTCCCTATTGTCGTTCGTAGAAGTATTAAAAATTGTCATACGAAATATTTATTAGCCAATAAAATTTATATAATATTTTCGTACAATATATTTATATATTTGTAAATTTTCTGAAAAAAATAAAATAATTAGCAAAATTTCTGTGCTTAAAAAATCGGGATAGATATCCGACAAAATCAGTTTACGTGGAATCTTCCTGGAATATTGACTTTTCGTATTTTTGGATATTCGATTTAAAATATGCATTTGTATTCTCGTTATCTGTATTGTGTGACTTTGTTTCTTTGAATTGCCGATAAAATGAAATTCACTGTAATCAATATAAATGTTGTCCTTCGTGGTAAGGTTATTCTTCATTTCGTTCTCTCGTTCTTGTCATTAATTTCTTGTCTCCAGACTTTTATCGTCACTGAAAGTAATCGTCAATCGATCTCTAGTAGGGCCTATAACATGCAAAAACTAATAACTTGTCTAATAGAAAGTTTAGTTTAATAAGCTTATATTTGACGAAGCGTCAGAACCTGGCCAAAATTACTCTTTACGGGTCTCTGGCTACGCAGAATATTCAAAGTTATCAAAATCGATGCGTGATTTGTCTTGGAAAAAATTTTATTTTATGAGTTTCGCATTTAATTTTCTTTTTATTTCGAGAGCGAAACAAATATTAATTAAAATAGCTTGTTGTAATAATAATAAGAAGAAATAAAAATGGGGGGAAACAAGATAGAATTTCATTAATTCTTAACAATACTTCTTATCGGGCAAATTTTCTCAGAATAGCGATTCTTTCGAAAGAATATTCATTAAAAACAAAGAAAATTATCTCTGTTTCATTGTTATAGCCGATTTCTAGTATCGGCCAACCATTATCTAATTCAATTACGAACTGCGCCTGTTCTGTCCATTGATTTATTTTCTGTAATTATTTCATTTGTTTGACCAGGCACGAATATCCTCAGATAAACTTTCGACTGATATAAGTCGAATAACTGAAAGAGGAATTCATATTTAAAACAAAAATAACAATAAATAAAACTTCTAGCACCAAAAATTTACAATCGAGTTTTCGATTGTAAACACACATTTAGAATTGTATCTTCTAAAAAGATACTAAAATGTGCTAGAAAATTTTGTTCGATTGAGGTCTTGGAGAAACTCTGTTTCGCCATAGCAACGCACGTGCAAATCCTGTGTCGGGGGGAGGTTGCCGAGTAATGATCGATCCCGTTTGACACTGAGCGTGCGGTTGACCTTGAAGATTCGTCATCTCTTCCTTCATTTATTTCCAGTAAAATATATTTTTTTTTCTACGAATATTAACATTTACAGAAAATATACGAAACGTTGGATAAACACCTAAAATTGGGACCGGTTGGGAAATTGATTCGTATTCTTTTTACTTTCAGATTTTGTATTGGGCGCAGATACGATTAAATTATTTACATATTTAATTGTAATTAAACAAAATCGACTGTGTTTAATGGAAGTACATTAAATCTCCAGCGACTGCGCTCTTAACTTATATGTTCTAAACTGCGACAAATATTAATTCCACTCGAAATAAAACTGTATCCGTGTTTGATTCTGTTTATACTGAAAACCGATTTGGATTTCGAATAAGCACGAAACCATTATAATGTAAAACTTGTAAACCTATTATAATAGAGGAACTGTTGTTAAATATATAAATACATAAATATATATAGTGTTTCTATACGATATAGATATAATTTTTTAGAATTACAATTGTTTCGTTTAATTAAATTTAACCAAAGTATTAAAACCTTGCCAATGTATCAATAAAACGTTGTTTATATAAAAAATATATATATAATAAATAATTACAGAAGAGATTTTTTAATACTTAAATGTCTTATATGAAAATTACCAATTTCACAATTTATTTCAACGGTTATTTCCTCGTTTTTATATAATTTTTCGTCAGACCTTTAAGCTGAAATTAACGTTATCACTTAAAATCTACACTAATAACCTATTTAAATATTGAATATTTTATTTTTTAACACGTTAACCGTGTTAATAAAGTAGTAAAATAGTATTTAAATATTTTATCTTATCGAAAAAACGAGATTTTTCCCGGAAGCTGAGAAGTTCAGATTTTATATATATATATATATATATATATATATATATATAAAAAACAAAACGAAAAGAATGGAGAGGAAAATAAGATACGATGCTTTAGAAAAATGTTTTCTCTCTGAAGCATTATTTCAAATCTTCAAATAAAATATGCCTTCCTTATTTTGATACTTTGAAATATATTCTCCGCGATTTTCCTTTTTCCTGAGATATTAAGCTGTTAAAGAATGGATGCGAAAACTGGAAATAACTTATATTTATATACAGTCGAACCACCAATAACGGTCACCTCCCAACGGCGACCACCTCTAAAAGGTGGCCATTATCGGGAAAGTTTCTGTTTGGAATGCAAACAAAATAACTTCCAAACAACGATCATTTTTTAATCTTCCCGTCAGTGGCCGTTGTTCACAGGTTTGACTGTACAGTACATAGGCCAATATCATGTAATTAGCATCAAAATTTAAAAAAATAAGACAATAAAATTATTTTGAATATATTACATGTAACAATTTTAATCGTAATTTTTCTAATTATTTTTATTATTAACTGATCGTGACCTTAAAGATCTTAAATACTATAAACTGTAATTTAAAAATTTTATTTGAAATTAACAAAAATCAAAATATTCTGATTTCTTTTTCCCTCTAATCATTAAAAATATTTTAAAAAAATAATAACACTGTAATAATAAACGGAAAATTGTTATATAATAAAATCTGCAACTAACCTCTTTTATACAATAAAAATTTTCTGAAACTTATAAAATTAAAAACGAAGGAAAAATTGGAAAACCAAAACTGATTCAAACTTTGGTCTAATAAAAAGTTACTCAATAAAAATTGATCTCATGAGAGACTTTTAAAATTATTTTTCAAATATTTTTATAATAAAACTTTTCTAAAGTACCTAATTTAATTAGATTTAAGCTACAAAAATATAACTTTGACTTACACTTACTCAAGTAAATTTAAAAGATTGAAGTAAATTTTTTAATATTAAAACCTGGGTTTTTTTAATTTTTATGCAGAATAATAATTTTTTAACCGAAAAACTCAAAAAATAACAGCATTTAATTGTAAACATCTATCTGTAATTTAAAAAAAACTTCTAAAAAGAATGCTCATTTAATCAATTCTTTCGATCTTAATTTTTATCCAGCTCATTTAATAAATTAATGGTGTTTTTTCTTTTTTTACCTATTGAACCACAAATTGATTGTCTTACGATGTTATATCACAAAAGCATATATTTTGTAGAAAGTCAGAAGAGCTGAACTAATCAATCTTTTATGATGAAGCGATGCAAGAAGATATAAATTAATTTTTTACTCGAAAAATTCAATACACTTTATTATGGAATAAATTAAATCAAACAATTATTACGTGTTTAGAACTTTCATTATAAAATTATTTTATATTTGAGTAGATTTTATGCCGAAATGTTTTGTTTTTAATATGATAATTCGTGCCAATTAATTCTAACGTTCGTCATATTTTAGATACTTTTGGAATACCTTAAAACAGTAGTTTTCAACATTTATGTGCTGATGGCACGCACAATTTACGCTCGTTATACGAATATACCAATACACCAACACTGACATACCAACGTATGTATAATGTGTATCAATGAAAGGCGATGTAGATATGCATTTTTATTCCTGCATAAAAATATATATAAATAACATTGAAAAGGAAAGAACAATTAGCATTTCCTGAATTATTTTTTAAAATTTTGTGACATTTCTATGAGAAGTTGGCGGCACACCAGTCGAGAATCACTGTATAAAATAAACCTGTTTATTACACTCTTAAAATATTCATATTAAACATTTTTTACTGACTTTCATTAGCTGAAAGGAAAAATGGAAATATATCTAATAAAAAAATTTACGCTCAATAATATCTGCAGGACAACATATAATCATTTATACTGTATATATTTAGATTTTCCTTCAAAACAGAGAAAAAAGATTAGAATACTCTTGTTAATTGTTTTAAAACACTTGATGCAACACACTACTTGGCAAGAGAGTAATACTCTAATGAATTCTTATTTTTTTTTTTTGTTTCCGTTTATTTTGAGAATAAAAGTAATTCTAATACCGTATATTTTATTTTTCACAAGTATGAAAACAGTTTGCTTCTGTTGTTGTATATTAATTCTAATAATTGCGAATTTTTCCGAAAATGTTGTTTGAAACTTTTAGATTATCATAAAATCATATTTTTATAATATATAGTATATACTTAGGTTGTTGAACTTGAAGTTCAATAACCTAAGTATATACTGATTCTTTTATGTCTGTCTATATACATGGATACATGGATAAATAATATATAAATTATTTTACATATAATATGTATTTAAATAAATACATACAGTATAGCACAGATAATATAAACAAAAGTTTTTATTAGAAAAAACAAAATAGTGGAACACTAACGTTTTATTTCTTGTAGATATACAGATATGCACTGTTTATTATATACAGTATATAGGCCTAATATAAATCATGTACTAAATAAATGACTTTGATTGTTTAATAATATATTAATTACTTGAAGACACAGCTTTGAAAATTTATTTAATACTTTCCTTAAATATTTGACTATACGATAAATATATAATATATTTACTTAATCCGCTAATTAAAATAATGAAAGTTTGAATGTTTAATTTAGTCATTTAAATAAATTAATTAAATTCGTTCTTAAAAAAATAATAAATGAAAGCTTGGAACTTGTCCCGCTTTCATTGTCACTATAAACTGGAGTTTTAAAGATTATTGATGTGTAAAATTTGAATATTAGTTATTACAGCTATTAACTTTCGAAGTGAAACACCTTAAAATCAAGAGAGAGCTGTAAAAATTTTCATTGCAAGTTATCTTTAAACTTTAATACTACTTAAAAATATTGCTTGTTAGTCATGTAAGCAGAGCAATATGATCATAAATGTAATAAATATCATGAAAAAAAAATCGTATTATATAATATAATCAACGAAGGAGGAACAAATTATAAAAATTTTTCATTAATCCATCCGAGAAAATCTTTTATCCAAATTGAAGTTAATTAAAGATAAAGAAAATTTAATTAAGCCATGATAATTATAAAGTAATGTGATTAATTTGATAATGATATAACATTTCCCGTGTTGTATCGTTATGTAATCTAATAACTAAATTTATCCTTTCTTCTTTTTCCCCAACGTCTTAAAGATTATTTCTTTTGGAATTTTTGAGCTAAAAGATATTTATAGACAAAAATATTCTTAACTGGTTACACGTAACGATAAACAGTATTAAAACCTTTACCAGCAACTTCACAATTAAAAATTATAATCCTGATGATAACAAGAATGAAATACGTTTGATTTTCATAATTAAAAATGTTGCTGGTAAAAGTTTTTATTACTGGGATATAAATTATCTATGTTATAAAAAAAATACAGATTTTATGCTAGAAATCTTAGCTATTTATCTATCCGTATCGTTATATATTAGATCGATTTATAAAGATATTGAGTACCTTTTACGAGACTAAAGAAAAAAAAAAAAAAGAAATATTGATACATTTAACAACGGTAGTATTATTACTGCAATATGCCCAACAGTATTGAAAGCAAAGAATAACTTTGTCAATAAATTGATGTCCACCAGTAGCCGAGTAGCCGGTCAACGGGTGGTGAAAGGGCTGGCCATGTGCAGTTTTTCGGGTTTTCCTCACATATGTAACAACTAAATAAAAAATACTCCTGGGAGACATTCCCCTTGCTCACGTCGCCTTACTGTATATAAACAACAATAATAACAATAAATTGAATTAATATATTAGGAAACGAGTTAAATTTATGGTTTATTGGCATTATTTGAAATAATAATTCAGAGGAACAGCGATAATCATTGTTGGAAGATACCCAAATGTTTTTTTCCGATGTTATGAATTATATTAGTTGCAGCAGATTGTCTAGGCTCTTCTGCTTCACTATTGTAATTTTTCAGAGACGTTTTTCTCAAGAAGTGATAATTCAATTGAGGCACAACTTTTCAGAAAAAAAAACAGAGATTAATTTAAAGGGATAATCATTATTTTTTCTAATTTCATAATTTCAGTATTACATTATATTCACTTTAATCTGATAGTTTGTTAAAATGATTACTTGCAAAGTATGCAATATTCTTTAATTTCATAATAAAAGAAGTATCTTGTAACACAATCCTATAATATCGAGAAACGTCATCAAAATAAAACATTTAAGAAAATTTCATGTTCATGCTCAATTTCCTATAAAGAATAAATCCAATTATCAAATCGTAAGAATCCGCGGAAAGATAATAAGATCGATAGAATCTATTAAAATAATCAATAAAAATGGTGTTTAATGCTAATGTCTGTCCAATAGAACTATTTTTACATGATCAATAAATTCTGATCTTAAATTTGATTAGAATTTCAATGTCATGGAGTATTTCGATTGGCGTCAAAGTTTAAACGCATCTCGAATAAATTAGTTTCGTGGTTCGTTCATATTTAGCAGTTGCTATTAGCATACCGATTTCTATTGAAATTTTAATTACTAGTTTATGAAATGTTATCCATAGATTGAATTGGATTAATGGGATGAGGCAACGCGACACGTGGGCGATCTGCCAAGAGAGAATGTCTCGCGAGAAAACTTTCTATAGGAAACTGGCCCCTGTTTAGAACTATATATGTGAAGAAAACCGGAATATCTCCACGTGGCCAGCTTTGGTCAGGTGAAGATATTCGGTCTGCTACAACTATCAGTGTCCAACCGGCGTACATATTTCTATACATACGGTATACGTTATACTTTTACTCGTATTTTGCTTACGACAACTTAAATCTTTTGGTATTTCATCTTGTTATTGGTAAACGTGACAATCACTAAATCATTCTAATAAAGGTTCTGGTATGTTAGTCATCCTTCGTTATCCATTAATACGGTGAGTTAGAAATTCTGTCATAGTTGAAAATTAATGAGGCCACAACTCTATTTATTCCGTTTAGAAATTTTGTAGATACGCGAAAAAGTATATAAATTAACCTAATTTTATTTTTATTGTTTGCGTAAGTTAGGAGATATTTGCAAATCAATAAAAATAATTGCTTATATTTTTAAAAATACACTAAAAACCGTGTAAACCGGAATTGCACGGTACCGAATATCTTTTCCGGTTTGGAAGGTTTCCGTTTAGGACAGGTTTTACAGTACTTAGTTCACAAAATTAACTTTTTTTAAAGGTAAAAATCAATTTTTAAATGTGCTCTTTATTTATATATTTTAACAAGAATTAACGGATATTAAAAAAAACTTTTATTTATAACTTCTCGAATAATCGATTCTGTCTAAACATGACTTGGAATATTTCTGTCGTTCTTCACCAATGACATGTTAAATCACCGAAATAGGTCTAATTATAATGCATATATTTAGCTTATGACTTAGCCATTAATAATAATCTAACGCTATTAATTCTTAATGATCCTACTCGTGCCCATTTAAAACTCTATCTATAATCCTTTAAAAACGAAATTTTAGATATTAATTAACATATTCTGAAGATATTTAAAGAAAAAATTATTATTAATTTTACTAATATATCTTACTAACGTAATCTATACATTAAGCCTGTTAATGGCCATTAATTTAAAAACATTTTCAAACTTTTAGAAATTCTATGCCATTAAATAGTAAAAACTGAAATTATAAAACAAAAATTTATCTGTAAACAATTAATACAGATTAATAAAGATTCGATTTATTATATTATATATAAGTTTTATATTATTTTACATTTTAATATTTGAAATATTTAACAAATCACTCAAGAACTAAAAAGCCCACCGGTGGTCGAGTAGACCACTCCATTCGATCACGGGTGGACTAACACTTCTATTAAACACTAAACACGAGTATTTGGTCGCAGATTCATACCGGACAACGCTAGCCACATGTTTTCCAGGTTTTCTTCACATGTCTAACGCCTAAATAAGACCAGTTTCCCGTAGAAAGTCCTCCCGGAGGCATCCACCTTGATAGATCGCTCATATCACATTACTGCATGCAATATAAACATATACATATTTATATTTCAAAGTCAACGTGTTTGAAAGAAGCATGTAATGGAATATCATAAAATGTTACAACCTATTCTTATATATATTGGAGCAAATAAGTTGCTTATTTTAAGTCGAATCCTAACCCATCCCAACGTTGTCTGGACTAATTAATTAATATAAGCACGGAAAGAATATTACTATTACTAACGAGAGAAGAATTTTTAATTTAGTTTATTTCGTGTATGACGTAAAATTAACATAAAATTATTTCAATTAAGTCTACGTTCAAATATTAATCGCACTTGAAAGAAATTTTCTTTTATATTTTCCTCTCTCCTGAAGAATATTTCTAGGTAGAACCGGATTTGATAATTCGTATAGATTACTTTTTTCATATTTGATTAGTTTATTACTTTTTATTGAATTTTCGAAGTGTTTCGATGATCAAAACAGAGTAAAGCCACACTATCTTTTGATTAGTTGTATGCAACGTGTAATCTGATTAGTTAGCTACTAGACAACTTTAATCATTATCATCCTTATCCAACTCTATCGTCCATTTTGGCTGCTTAAAATGATTCTTTCAGAATAATTTCACAAAGTTTTAAAAGCTTTTTGTAAATTAACTGATTTCACTCGATGCCGTGCGTGTAGTCAAGCTGGTTGCTTAAAATTAATCAATCAATATATATTATAAAAGTAAGTGTACAATGTGTGTGCCGCTAAAACTTAAAAACGAGTCCCGTACGATCAAGGGAGTTATATGGTGTGGTAGCCCTCTATCCCCCATCCATGAAGAAGGTTCCCGTTTTTACCTGAAGGGCGTGCTGTTGAAGATATAAGGGCTGGAAGTTTTGCCCTCTAGAAATTTCTAGAACAGTCCAGAACATTCGAGAGTATTCGAGAGCATTCCACAACATTCCAGAATGTTCCGGGATGTTCTGGAACGTTCGGGAACATCCCAGATCATTGTGGAACATTCCAGAACAATCTCGAATACTCTCGAATGTTCTGGACCCAGTATAGTGTATATGTATATAGTAATAATAATATATTATATTTTTTAATTCGATAAATTTACTGAATAATAATTTTGATATATGTTAACTTTAAATGGCTCTTATAGCATTCAGAATTTTTGGAGTTTTTACACTGTTCTTTTATTATATTACGATTTCTAGACTATGTGGAAAAAATTTTAATTTTTCACATAATTCTTTTAGATACGCGCAAAACTTCGGAAAACAAACGTTTGTCTATTTCTGACATTCTGATATTACACCGTACTTAATTATTCAATAAATAATTTTGTGCTTGCCTAATTCAAAAACTTTCGATAAAATATTAGTAACTCACAATTCGCTAACTTAATTATTTTCTCAAAATAATGACAAAGTGACACCTTTGTCAATTTTTTTATTAAGATGAGTTTTTATCAGAAATCAACCCAAAGTAAATAAGAATGGGGAAATAGTTCAAAGAATATATGAAAAATTTGAAACTTTTTAATCATAATACCTGTGCTTTTGAGACACATGAGTAGAAAAGTTTAAAAAGGAAAACATTTTAAGGATGCTACACGGAAAAAAGTTATTCTTCCTGTTTAATTAATAAAAGTATTTCCAACCGTAATATGGCCATTTTTGGAATTAAATGATTCAAATGCTCTATTTGAGGGATTTTCAAAATTTTTCTAGATCAGAAGAAAGAAAAACATTTTTTAAATTCTATTATAGAAATAACAATAAAATTTTCAGTTCTATTATATAAATTCATATATTTTTTTAAAGTATCGTCGTCATATTTGTTTAACATTTAGAGTACTTAATTGATTAAAACTAATATAAACTTTTGTACAATTTCTCCACATCGTAACTTTTTTAATACTGTTATATTATTTTACTAAATATTTTTATAACTTTAAAGAGAAAACTAATGTCATATATAGCTTGATCTGTCTAAAAATGTGCCTGTTATATGATTTAATTTGACAAGTTTTATCGAAAATTAAATCTATTTTATTGATTTAATGCAATACAACTTCTTTACCGATTAAATATTTGATTAAAATATCACAAGTTTCATTTTAAAATCAATCAAAAACGAAAGTCAGAAGATTAAATTTATCAATAAGATAAAAAAGTAATATGTTAAAATATATTAATAAAGTAGAGATAAAGCTCCTAGCACAAATCGAAATATTAAAAGAACTCATTCTATAAAAGTAATAATTTAAGAAAGCTCTTTTTTTGTTACGTTTGCCAAATTATTTTATTAATATTAATAACTGACGTAGGACAATTACATTTGAATAATCTACCGTAAAGAGATAAATGAATTAGAGATGCAACAATACAGAAAAGAATCTAGAGAGAGCGACAGAGACGATCACCTAGCCCTAAGATTTTTAGAAGAGCTTCATTATTTCTTTAAAATAATGCTTATAACTTATTTGAAAAGTGATTTAAAAAATATTAAATTTTGTATAATTTTATGTTGTTTAAGTTTACGTCATTTGTTTTAAATAATTAAAGCAAATGTTAGCTTATCGTTGATTTCATTACAGGAATTAAAAAACGTCCGATTGCTCCTAGATCCTCCTTTGATAATATAAAAAACGAACATTAATTTATGTATATATTTAAATAAATTTTAAAAAGTTATCTTTCTAATGTGATTAAAATCATAAATATGTAAAAAATGTAATTTATGAATATATTATTCTGTCTGTTATATATATTACGTAATACAATACATATATATGTATAACACCTTAATGTTTTAATTATAATTAAAATACAATATTTCTGACAATACATTCTGACATTATCCAGGTTGCAAGATCTCAAAACGTCAATTTTCCGATAATGTGGAAATCATCAATTAAGAGAGGCTGGAAAATACTAATGTATAAAATAATCCTTATTTATAAATTTAAAAGAATTTTTCAAAATTTATATGTTTAACCTAAATTATCCTAATTTATTATTATTTTAAGAGAGAAATAAAATTAAATAGACGTAAACTTAACTACGATTTTAACGAACCGGTCGAACAGAATTTCTTAATAAATAAAATTAAATATATTTTTCGAATTTTCTAAATCTACTTTCAGTTAATAAATCGCTTCCGGGTTCTACTTCGACTCAAAACTGGTCGATGAACGTTTAAGATCTTTCCCCCCTCTTCCATCAATTCTGTCATTTAAAGTTTGGATTAAATTATTAAATTCTTTACAAATGTATTTTATGTACGAATTTATATAATATTTTTAAAGAATTTGTTGTTAGAAGTAATTAGTTATCAAATATCTAATCTCGACCTTATCTTATTTGAATTACTGATCCGGGTTAAGGCTACACGCGTCAATTCTCAAGATTTAAGCTGCAGCAAGTGCGTTTTCGATTTTATCTACTTAATTTATATTGCCGAAGGATATCAAGTTTAAATAAGTATACACTTTATTTCATTAGAATAAATAGAGTTCGTAAATTATTTTTAAAATTACGTATATTACTAATCCTCGTAACATAAAAACGGCAATTGATTTTGCTATTACATAAATTGATTATTTTCTTGAAAAATTTCGAAAGTAAATATATCAAATATTAAGGGTTTGGCCTATAATTTCCCATATTCCAAATTTCTACGAATTGTTTTTTAATGCTAAGCTGTTCTTCCAAATATCTGCCAATCGAGTGCAAATCAATTCGTAATTTTTTTTTGTTTTTTTTAATCATTTTTCTGAAATTACAACTGTTATTGATAGACTATAGTCGTTTGTCATCTTCAAGATTCTATTCGGAATTACAAAGTTTCTCAAATTACTCGAATGAACAATATCACAAACTTGTTATATTATTTGTATTTTAGTTTCATTTCTACCTAATTTTCAACCAAATTTAATATTTGCTTCTTGATCCATATTACTACAAACAACGAGAATGCCATGAACAGTATGCGAATAAGCTTGTAAAGGAGAATAATCAATTGTTCAAACGTGGTTGATATCTTAAATCTTCCTATGTGCTTTTATATGTCTATAAAGGCCTAGAATTCATTTACCAAGCCTTCAATACAATGTCGAATTCGAATTATAGAAGCAATTATTTAGTTACTTAATTTAAAAGTTCAAATGGATATTTTTTTTGCCATAAATTTCCAATTGAATTCATATCTAGTGACTGTTCCATTAACATAAGTTTGCCTATATTGTTCTTGTTCTAGTACGTGAGACATTATCGTCTTGACATACTGTGTATATTAAATCAAATAAAGACCATTTTATGTAATTAAATACAAAAATAGTTTAAAAATTCTCATTTCCTTCAATAATATGTAAATATTGTTCAACACAGAAAATGCAGAGTTCATCACCAATCAATAGTTGATCATCATCAAAGTTGGAAGCTTCTCTATCCGAATTATTCAGTGGCATTTAAAACGACCCTTGATTTGTATTCAAAGAATGTTTTTTTTTTTTTTTTTTTCCCAGTCTTGTATTGTCTATTGATACACAGATCTTATTTATTTACTTATTTTTTCATTAAATCGGTTCTTACTGAGAGTAATTTTTACAGTTTTAATTTTATCAGTCTAACAACAAATAATATGTTATGGAAACAATAAAGAAACAAGACAAATGTTACAATACTAAACATGTTTCAAGAAACAAACATTCTCGGTCGAACAAACATTTGAATGCGATGTGACCCTTTTCGAATGCAAATGCGCGAGATATAACCATTAACAGATATGATGAATAGATCAACTTAATCACAAGTCTGCATTCCGATACACGCACGACGACACGAAAATCCTTTTGAATCCAGTCGAATCTCTTTAAGTAGCATTTATAATATATAAATTTTACAAAACAATATTCTTAATTTTCTATTTGCCATTAATATGCTTCAAACCCAAATTTATCATAACGATACAAATAAAAATGGAGTCAATAAAATTGAAATGATAAAACAGTCACCTTAAAGTAATTTGTGGTCGTTATGATAAGTTTGGGTTTGAGGCATATCAATGGCCAATAGAAAATTAACATAGTCATCCAAACAAGAAGCAAATTGTACTATAATATTCTTCTTATACAAGTATATCGTGTATTTAAAAGAAAATGCAAAATAACCACAATATTAATCAAAATTATAAAACAAATTGCAAACAAATATTATCATTTAAAGTCGTCTACGTGGACGTTATTTATTAATAAGACCTTGTACTGGTGTATTGGCACAGTAATGAGAGTTAATTCAGTAAAATTTCTTTATTTTATCACCTGTAGTAGCAATATCCGTACACATTTTACACGTGTTTCGGGCTAGCATGCCCCTCATCAGCAGTATTACCACTATGTACTATAAATAACAATAAAACATAGTAAAACGGGCTAGCATGCCCCTCATCAGCAGTATTACCACTGCTGATGAGGGGCATGCTAGCCCGAAACACGTGTAAAATGTGTACGGATATTGCTACTACAGGTGATAAAATAAAGAAATTTTACTGAATTAACTCTCATTACTGTGCCAATACACCAGTACAAGGTCCTATTAATAAATAACGTCCACGTAGACGACTTTAAATGATAATAAATTGTAAGGACAGTAAGGCTTTTCTAATTGCAAACAAATATGCTTAAATTTTTACTAATTACATTTATAACTTGTCATCGTAATAATTTATCTAGAAAAAGTTATGATATTTTAAATTCTACAATCTCGTATATATTCGGAGCCTTATTATAAATGTTACAAACAAGCAGGCCAGATGAAAGATGCGGTTAAGGCCTCAGCTTTATAGCTCTGGGGATCCGTGATCGAATTCGAGCGAGTGTCTCTTCAGGAATTTTTCGAGGGCCATCACGGATGCGTCGGGCTCCGTCCCCATTGTGGACCTGGCCACCACGAAGGATCTGGAGAAAAAGCCCTCTTAGTGACTACAGGCAGAAAGAGTAGAAGTGAAAAAAACTCAAACATATTTAGAACATGAATGGAATCTTTATTGAATAGAACATAATAAAAGAAAATTAAGTAATTCTGACTTATTTTTAATTATCGTATTTACTCTGTAAAGACAGCGAAACTATTCAATTTTTTGAGTAGTTTCCGTATTTGTTTTTCACAAAAACTTATAAAATATACGTATTTCAAGTGAAATTTAAAATTTAAAATTCTTGATATTTTACAGCCAAGTGACATTATAGAAGGGTGAATATTTTATACGCCTCTAGTAAAAATTTAAATTATTTAGGTGTCTTCTAGAGTTGTGATCTGCTACAATTCAAGAAACGGAATTATTTAGAAATGCTTCAATTGTGGGAAACAAACACAGTTTTATTCCTCTATTTTAGAAAATTAATTATTTTTCTTGGATTTCACATATAAATGACGACGAATAAAAATGAAATAACTCTTTAAACCTATTTTTGATCTTAATTAACTAAACTTTCGATCGATATTTATAAAGCTATTAAAATAATGCTACGAATAATGTAGCTACATGTTAGCCTATGTATTTATACCGTATCCATTAAGAAAATATGAATTATAAGATATTTATCTACAATTTTTTCATGTTTATAAATCCTTTAATCATTTCTCTTAATACTTAGAGACATTCGGTCTGTTAAATGTTATTATTATAAACAGTTTCTTCGTCAAAGAATAAATAAATAGAGAAATCCCAATTATAAAAGATTTTCAATTATATTTATATCGCATCACAAATACAGAAATGCAAATAAAAACAATGATGCGTTGCACGAATGTCGATCCATAAAGGAGAGAGGTTCTATCTCCAAATATTTTTATACCAGCGAATTGTTCCTCCTCCCAAGGACCGTCTATTAATTATGTGTACGGTTTAAGGGAGGGAAGGATGTCGTGAAAAATACCTCATTGTACAGAACATGATGGGCAGGGGGCTGAGTCATCGTCTACGTGGACTTTTTTATGGCGTATAAATTTGTTCTGATAAGCCTACTTTACCACTAATGTGAGTTTAAAAATAGGTGTATTTGTATGATACCTCATAGGATCTATCCATATACAGATAATTACAGGGAGGGTTTGTCAAAAGTACATCATTGTACACAAGAGGAAAGGAAGGGTCAAAAGTGGCTATAAAACTGCAAAAGTGATTAATGGATGGCCCCAAGATAGGCCTATATATGTACAGTATTTTTATTTTGTACATTAAAAATTAGGAGCAAAAATGAATACACTGTAAACAACAAGCACACCTTATTTTTCCACTCAAAGCCTGACATGAGAAGTTTTTCTTACTCATTGTCATTGATCCGACAATCCAATAAACAGATAGACGTTGAAGATGCATTGAATGTTAAGAAATGTAAGTTTAAAAAATAATATTACTATCGAGCCGTTAAGTAATAAAGTAGTTACCGGGCAAAATGTGATAAAGTTTTGCTAGCCATTGGCGTATTTCACTTTTATTTTATTATCGAGAAAGAAAAAGTAATGTCTAACACTATCTTCGATGTCGCCATTTCGTTTTCTTCTGTAAGAGACAAAAATGAAAATGAAAATTTATAGTTGACTAGATGAGTAAACAAGCAAAAATTTATATAGATACGAGAAAGGTCAAATTGCCACAATTGATCAAATTCATAATTGACATTTAACAGTTACCACAAAATTCTTAGAGATGAACGTTTCTGAAGCAATGTTACAAGAGACAACAATTTATTTCGAGAATGATATAATACTAGAGTAATTAGCTTTTTACCTTTTGAATTTAAGAAATGTGAAAACAATTTTAACAATGCCAAAATAAAAACTAAAACAATTTATTTTAGTGAATACAGAAAATGCCAGCTAATTTAATTAGAGACGGAATTGTCGTTTGTTTTGTTTGTATATGGCAACGCAAAATGTGGGCTGTCTGACGAGGGAAATACCTCTCGGAAGGACATTCTGTAAGAAACTGGCTCCTATTTAGGTGTTGCAAACGTGAAGAAAATCTGGAAAACTCCACATAGCCAGCCCCCCTTTTTTGGTACATTTTTGAATCAGAATGAACATTTATGTAAAAACTTTAAAAAATTAAAAACTGAAATTTAATAATAATATAAAAAGTTCGTATACGTATTTTACTAAAATTTTATTTTATTTTTAATGAAAATAATTTTGTAATTGTTATACAGGCTTTCATTACTGAATTTATTTTATTTCTAAAACGTAAAAATAACAACAAAAATCAAAAATTCGAACAGCAAAATCTCATTTTGATTACTGTAATTTTTTTTAATATTCTCTTTTGGCTCATTTTCTACCCGACCTTCGGTAGGCAAGTCAACTGCGCATTTTGTTGTATCTAGATTCATTAGAATATATTTTATAAAATTCCAAAAAAAGCGGAGAAATGCATTTTACTTCTTCATGAAGGAACTACAGGAAAAGCATAGAGCAGAAGGTAAGAATATTTCATTGAATGAGATGGCTTCAATTGCTGATCCTTTGTGGAAAGACTTACCCGAAAGTGAAAGAATAAAATACAAAAGTATGGTACAAGAATATAAGAATGAATCGAAAGACAGCATAGCAGGAAAAATGTGTTCGGATGGTACACCTCTGGAAGACGTTTTACGTACTGAACGAGAAGAACAGAAAAAGGCAGGGGAAGCAGTGAAATTTGTGGAAAGATATATATCCTATATGGATTCTGTAGATGAAATCAAAGAGACACCATTCTTCACTATGGTTTTTAATGTTTTATGCTGCACCGACGACAATGAATATATTCCGTTAGAAGTTGGAATTGCAAAATATTCGATAAAAGAGGGAATCGAAGATTATTTTCACACGTTTATCGATGCCGGACCCATACCGCTCGGATACAGCCGAGCTGCAATGCAACACAGCGACGAAACGCAAAAAATTCCCATGTCAAAGTTCAAGTTGTCGGAGAGTAACTATTTAAAAATCTGTCAAAGTATCGAAGACTTTGTCGAGTCGGAAGGAAAAAAAAATTGCACCGGTATTTTGTTTGGAAGAAAATATAAAACAGAATCAAGGTTGTCTCGATTGGCTCGATGCATTATTAACGTAAGCCCTGAGTTCCATTAAAAGATGAACCAAACTATAGGCCTAATACTGTACGTTTGTATATTGTAATAGTTTGCTAATATACAAAACGTACAGTATTATAGTTTGGTTCATCTTTTAATGGAACTCAGGGCTTACGTTAATAATGCATTTCCGTGTAAAATTGTTGCGGCCGACATGTTAACTTTTCACACTTATGATTACGTAAGTAATATACGTTGCGATTATCACGGAGATCTCGATAATACGTATTGTGTACTTGGATGTGCCAAACGTTTCTGCTTTTTGCTTTCTGATGCCGTTTGTCAATTTTATGATGTTCACTGCACTTCAAAACATTTACCTCCGAGAATTGATGGCACGGAATTTGTAACCTACAAACCCGCACTTCCGCCACCATTACCGGTTAAAAATATCGTTGATGTTCCGGTGAAACCACCCAAACCTCATGCTATCACTACGATTATCAAGAAAGATACAGCTAATAATAACGTACCTCGTAACTTCCAAGCCAATTCAAATACACCTAGTTATGGTGCTAATAAACCCAGATAGTGTACTGTACTTTCAAATAATGATTTTCCATCGTTAAATGAATCAAAACCTAAAAAAGACAACTCTGAAATGAGACAACCAAACACACTTAGCCTGAACCAAGACAAGAGATTTGCAGCTTCAAGTTTAGGACGTGGTATTAGGCATGGAAAACAAATTCCATAAAATTCATTTTAATTTAATATTATTTCTTTTTTTTCTTAAGATTTTTACTAACAAGGTACAGTGTATATATATATATATATATATACACTGTACCTATATGTATATATATATATATATATATACACTGTACCTATATGTATATATATATATATAAATTTATAACTGACTTTGTTACAAAATTTATTACATAATAATTAATTTTGTTAAATAAAAAATATTTGCATTTTTTAATATTCTATTTAAAATTATCATTAAGTAAAAAAAAAACTTCCAAAGCCAGCGGGCGAGTGGATAGAACCACTTAATACTAGTAAGGCCCACCAGTGGCCAAGCAGTTCCGTTCCCTGAATACTGGGAGTTCGGTCGTGGGTTCGCGCCTCGCCAACGGACTGACACGTGGGGTTTATCGTGTTTTCTTCACGTGTGTAACATCTAAATAGGGACCAGTTTCCCATAGAAAGTTCTCCAGGAATATATCCCTTTAGCCGATCTCTTGTATGTTGCGCTGACGCATTCCATTAATCCAATCCAAAAAACTTCCAGATTCAATTTTATAAAGATTTACATTGTTGCTGACTTTTAAAACTGTCAATTGTAAAATTAGAAAGTTAAAAAAAATAAGTACCGGATTTGGAAGTTACGTGTTCTAAGTCATTGCTACAGCGGCCGGATGGCCGAGCGGTCAAGGTTAGCAGCCTGCCGCCCTGGGGGACCCGGGATCGAATCCGGACGGGTCGAAAAATCCCCAGGAATTTTTCGGGGGGTGGTCCGTCCGGATATGTCGGTTCCCGTCCCTCACCACCCGGCCGCCCCATTGTGGGCCTGGCCGAACCCATAATGGGCTTGCTGTAAGAGGCCCTCTTAGTGCCCACAGGGTGGAAAGAGTTACAAAAAAAAAAAAAAAAAAAAAAAAAAAAAAAAAAAAAAAAGTCATTTCTACAACAATTGCTAATATTCATAAGTAGAATGTTTTATACTGAATGAGAAAAGCATTACAATGAAATATAATCTTGATAAGCAAAATAATTACAGAATTAGCATTGCCGAACCGAAAAAGATAACAAAATTAAACTTTTCACATTAATTTGAAGTTTGTTGCTTCAATTTTCGTAATGAGAATAATTGATATAATAAAGATTATGATTTATTTACGAGTCTGTAATTGATGTTTATTTTAGTCAATGATGTAATAAGATTATATAACTAGCTCGTGTTATAATAATTATCGCATTAATTATGATACGTCGCTATTCAACTGCAACTGCGTAGATAATTGTTAGAGAGATCCATAATTTTTAAATAACTCCGACATTTTAGATAATATTTCTAACGAAGGATATAATGGATTAGGGTATAGATTTTAAACAGGCGGATCAATCAAAATTAATGCACTTCCTGTGAAGTGCGCAAGGTTATAAATGTCAATCTCTCTACAAACAAACCTAACTTACGAAATAATTATGTACAGTACGTGTATATGCAAATATGAACTTTTAAGATATATGTTTAGGAATTATTTACATATACGAACTTAAAATAATGTAGATATAGAACTGTCGAATGATTAAAGTTTTTAATTCTTATTAAAAAATTAATCTTAAGTTAATCTTACTTTTAATCTCAAATTATAAGTCAAGCATTAACAATCCAAATTTTCAAAAAAATTGAAACTTTATTTCGAACTGTATTCAGATATTTAAAGATATTAGGCTTATTCTTTTCCCTTTATTTAATGTTATCGAGACAAAAAAGTTATTCGAATTGTTATTGAGAAAAGCGAGCTTTACGCTGCTCAACACCTAAAAATGATGCGTGGTATGTCATCTACAATGTGGTGAAGAAGCCTTCTGCTTAACGTAAGATTCAAATTTATAATGTGCAATTGTGCGTGTGTACGTGTGTGTAATATTCACATAAGATTATGGCGTTTCGAATTCATCGTCATCTCTATTGGATAAAAAATCTACTTGGTTTTCTTTGCTAAAATGTCTTCCTTTATAATATTACTTGTCGGAATTTGAGCAATTTTAAACGCTTAAATTCGTTTTTAATGATAGATTATCCTCTATCTGTTGGTTCTATAAATATTTTCAACCGATCTTTCTTTGCTGTTGTTTGTGATAACTCGATATATAAAAATTAACATATTGTACGGGGTGTTTACTTTGAAACGCTACAATTTTAATCCTTAATAACTTAAACTACACATTCCTTTTATTATAAATTAGCTTGTTACACCCGGCGTTGCTCGGGTTTTTAAAGTACCCGTCGCAGTAATTGTTACATCCGGCATTGTTAATCGTAAATTCCAAAAATGTATGTGGTAAACCAATTATAAAACATTATCAGAGTGCCTATAAACTACGTGAGAAGATGTCCTTTGAAATAGCGAGTTTTATAGAAAAATTATTAGAATTAGTTTGATTTATTTGGTTAAAAAACGGCAACGTGACACGTGAATGATCTGCCGAGGGGATGCCTCCCAGGCGGACTTTTATGGGAAACTGGCCGCCAATTAGGTGATTAACGTGAAGAAAACACGAAAAACTTCACTCGGCCAGCCCGCTGGCGATGCGCGAACCCACGACCAACTACCAGTGTTCGACAGTAGCGAGGCTGCGGCGGACGTTTTCACCTCTGAAACGTGAACGTCGAACGCCGCTTACAAGATCTAGTTCGACGTTCACGTTTTAGAGATGAAAACTTCGGCCGCAACCTCGCTAATTTTATCCACTCTGACACCGGTGGGAATTTATTAGAATTAAGAAATTACCATTAAGAATTGGAAAAACTAGAGTTATTAGACGTGGAAAATTAGATATATAGTTTTCACAGCGAGACACTTTGAACGCTTCTGAGTTATCTGTGCTATCCGTTGCAGTAATGATAGGGCGCGTCTACTTCGCGCTATATAATTGTCGCAGCAATTAAGTGAATATAATATAATTTACAAAAAAACAAATATTTATTTTAAAAGTTTTTGCCAATAGATGGCGCTGCATGTAAAGCTACAAATCGAATGTAGACATAAATTAACTTGATACATAAAAATTCAATCAATATTTTGTGGTGGTATGTACGACATTATCTAAGTTAGAAGTATGTTAACATAACTGCCAAGTTTCATAGCAATTGGTCGAACGGCCTAGTAGTGCATTGTAAACAAAAATCCTCATTTATAAAAGCTTACTGTATAAAGACGTCTACACAATACTGACGTACTCTGTTGTTCCAAACTTTAACGTTTTTGGAACAACATAGTTCATTGTTGTTGTTGTTGTTGTTGCTGTGATTACGTGTTAAAGATGGCTACTTCTAAATTTAAAGACCAGCAGAAAATAGATACACCCATTTCCATAAAAATTACTGTACCAAGAAAGCTTCCTTTCAGAAGGCTGTCGTATGTGATGACACCCCAGACCATCACACTAGCTATGGCGGCAGTGTGCCGCTCCAAAGCTTAGGCAGGATTGAGGCGTTTGCCACGGGGCCTCCAGACACAAATACGGCCGTCGTCAGTGCCAAAACTGAACCTGGATTCGTCGCTGTTGACGACCCGGTTCCATTCCGTCGCAGCCCAATCCCGTCGGGAGCGACAACAGTCCAAACGGAAGCGACGGTGGGTGGATGCCAATGGCAACACACATAATGGCCGCCGCGATACATTACGCCGCGGCAAATATTCCTCATCCAGGCACTTCAAATGATATGGACAAACACAGGACCTGTAATCATAGTGCTACTCGCGCCCGGATGGCGGACAACGATACCGTCGGCTATGCGCGTGCTTGTCGGAAAACCAGGCGATCCTCTTGGCTAGTGGTCTGCTGAGTATGTCCGGAGACTGGACGCCATGTGCGAGTTTTCTCTCTATCTCGTCCACTGGTTCCAACACCTGCTCAAAGTGTTGTCAGAACGGCCTAAGTGGAGGGCTATTTGGCGAGGTGACCATCCGGTTTCTCTCAACCAGATGATTCTTCCTCTCTTACATTCGAGTTGTTCATATTGTCTTCAATTGCGACGTAAAGGCATCTCTAGTGATTCAGCGTCCCTCTGCAACAGTAAAATGGTGTCTATTTGACCAATGAAAATTGTGCCATTTCCATTTGTACGATCCGAGTATTGCGATAAACGTGACAATGGTAGGCTAAAATAACCAAACTCTTTATATGGTTTTCGTTTTAATGTTTGTTATATTACAGTATTTGATTTATATAACTACGAAAGTTATCTTACGTATCACACTGTATGACCAATAATATACATTCTAAAAATTCTTTATTTCTGTACTGCAGGGGTCACCAAACTTTTTTCACAGCGGGCCAGATAACAGAAAATGACGAGCGCGGGCCGTATAATTATTTTGTTCAATACAGCACAAAAAATAAAGACAACTAACATATTTATTTACCAATACACAAACACGATGGCTGCAGCAGGCTGGTAATCGCTTTCCTTAGAAACTTTATAGCAGGTACAGTACAGTACTTATACAAAAAGCACTCTGATAGCCAAAATCGCAAAAAGATGCCGAATTTTTTATTTCACTGATTTATCTAAAAATTATATTACTGCCAGATGCAAAAATCAGATTGGACCA
This sequence comes from Centruroides vittatus, assembly GCF_030686945.1. Lineage (NCBI taxonomy): Eukaryota > Metazoa > Arthropoda > Arachnida > Scorpiones > Buthidae > Centruroides > Centruroides vittatus. Next base: position 433,966 of record NW_027122009.1, read on the forward strand.
ATTTTGGCAATTTTACTTAATTTATTTTAATTTTTTTACTTAGTAAATTTTTCTACAATCCATGATACTTCCATATAAATAATTATATTTTAGCTCATTTGTGGCACAGTGCGGCAACGGGCCGGTTGAACTGACCTCGCGAGCCGGATCCGGCCCGCGGCCGTAGTTTGGTGACCCCTGCTCTACTGCACAAAATTTAAAGAATTTTAAAAATGTCTTAGATTGGTGTGATAAACTCTTACGTAATATAACGTAAATATAAATCAAATACTATAATATAATAGAAGGGTTAGAAGTACGAAATAATCTAATAATCTTAATCTTTGCCATTGTTATTTTTTTCCGGAGCAACTCCAGGCTCATCTGTTAGTCTTTTTATAAAATAAACAAAATAAAATAAAAACTCGAAGTAACATAATGTTAGTAACAAAATGATACTTGTCCGTTTTGGGCATCCATCCAGTTGCCTAATGCTTAAGGGTGAGATGTCTATTTTATTTAACATTTAAATTAATCAACATTACACGCATTTTGTACTTTCCACAATCATTATAATCTTTAACGTAGGTACATTGTAGACCTACATGTTTTATGCCTTCCTTTTTTGCACTTCGCTCATCGATTCCAATCGGCTTTACTTGTCTGGATTTTGTGACTTAATTATATGATAAACAAATCCTTTTTCGTTGATTCTGGTGAAACCGTGTTGTAGTTTGTTTTTCTATACTGACACAATGAAGTGACTTCTTTCAAACACTTGGCAGGTTATTCATCTTTTTATTCAGTTAGAACGCTAGTTGCAAATTGAGTTTCGGGCATTCGCCCCTCTTCAGCTAACTTAAAAGTACAAATTACGAACCTACAGACAGCAAGGTAATGGATTGACAGGTAGCGAACTTGGCAACAGAACATTCGAACTTGACGAACTGTATTTTATATCCTAATTCGTCATCAAAAGTAAATAAAACTACAATAGTTATTGTACAAACCTTTGATGACGAACTTTTCATGACAAAATGAAAAAAATCAAGTCCTTTTTCATTTTGAGTACCTAACATCGAATTTGATACAAGAGCTCGCTTTGTTAAATTACTATCTTTAAATCTGCGTAGAGTAAGCTATGAAATTTTAAATAATTTGCTTGCTCGATAGTAATTTAGACGATTAGTATGTAATGTTTCAGCTGGAATAACTAAGTCCCGTTTAGCACATTTTTCTCTATTTGCATCAGTTTTCCTTCTTTTGTATTCAGTAGGCATCTAAAATTCACAAATTTAATTGAAGTCTTAATAAAATATTTCAGAAAAAGTATGCCCCTCTCCCTTAAATACAGTAGCCACCTCACTCAAATCATACGGGAGAGATACCTATTTCTGTATTATATAGACTAAAATTATTAGAGGAGCCATTCTCTTCGACAACAACACAGCCAACTAAACTTACTTTCACATGAAACAGAAATATCACATAAAAACAGATATCCTCGTATAACACGGTAGTTAGATTCTGAAAAAGTGCCGTGTTAAGTTCGTGAAAAAGTGCCGAATCCGTACTATACGAAACAAAGATCTAGTACAAAACATAGGGTTAGGTTCCAAAAGTTATCAAAAGCATACTATTCTTTTTCGTAATGAAGAAAAATATGTCTACTAAAGCAATCAATAATTAACTTACAATCACAATCAAACGTATTGCGCATTAATATTAACTTTTTCTTCACTACTAAACTTAGTTAAACAAGAAAGTTTTCTTTTTGGGAAAATATCGTCATGAGTTTTACTATTAACCTTTTAAAGATTAAATCTTTTTATGTAATAACTTTTAATTTAATCCATAAAAACAAAACACAGAGACAGTCTTTCGGGTTCATTTCTCTAAATCATGGCTTCCTAAACTATGGGCCGTGACCCTAAATGGTGTCGCAAAGCGAAATGCTGGGGTCACGAAAATTAAATTCAAACAGTTGAATTTAAAGAAACATTAACCGGATTTTTTTCATTATCGTTAATTGAAACTATTACATTTTCTGTACAACACAGTTATAAAATCATAATACTGGTAGTAAATTATATCCAGATATTAAAAAAATACAGCCAAGCGCATCATAATTGCGGTGACGCATTGTAATTCGGCATATAAGTTATTTAACAAAGGCACAATACGTAACTTGATGCGCTTGAGTAGCGCATGTAGGTACTACATGCAAATAAATTCGCACATGTAGGTACTGCGACTACTGTAGAATTGATGTGTTTGCAGTATGTCGTTAGTTTCCGTTTCACCGCAACAAGTGTATAGCTAACGATACCATATTGTACTTTATTGTTTTATTCGATTCAGATTGGTATTTATTTAAATAATTATAAGAGACACTATTTTATTTCATTTTAGAATTTTTTCAGGAATTTTTTAACTATGGATAAGTGGTTGAACTTTGTTACTCAAGGTAATGACGTAGATGGCAATGCTACAAACTCTGTTCAAGCAGGATCCAGTAGTCAGAAAGAGGTACCCAAGATGTGTAAAAGAAAATTCGATGAGACATTTCTACAATTTGGCTTTACTTTTAATAATTGCGATGGTAAGGAACAACCTCTTTGTTTAATTTGTAATTACGTTTGGCTGTGGAGAGTATGAAACCATCAACTAAAAAAAAAAAAACAATATTTTGGGAAAGTCATGACTGTCAACGAAAAATATTTGTTGACGTCATACGAAGTTTCATATCTGATTACTAAAAATAAAAAGCCATACACTATTGGGGAAGATCTTGTACAGTATTACCTGCTGCTATTACAATGGAAGAAATACTTTACGGAAGTAAATATAACAATGACATTCAAAAAATTCCTTTATCAGACAATACTGTGGCCCACCAGTGGCCAAGCGGTCTTCGTACCCTGAACACTGGGAGTTCGGTCGTGGGTTCGCGCTTCGCTCAAACGGGCTGGCCACGTGGAGTTCTCCGGGTTTTCTCCACGTCTGTAACGCCTAAATAAGGGCGTTTCCCTTAAAAGACCTCTCGAAAGAAATCCCCTAGGCAGATCGCCCAAGTGTTGCGTTGCCGTAACTTAACAAACAAACAATACTGTCGCCAATAGAATAACTGAAATTAGCAACGAACAATTCGAGCAACTTATTACTAGAAAAAAAAATTGCATTGTAGTTGGACAAAACAACTGATATTACAAAGATGGCTCAGTTGTTAGTATACGTCACAGATACATTTATGAACAAAACACCAACGAAGAATCGTTATTTTGTCGTCCTTTGGAGAACATACAAGGGGAGAAGACATATATAGTAAAGTTGACGAATTTTTTTTAAACTGAAGGTTTAGAATTGAAAAATTGCATTGGAATAAACACAGATGGTGCAAAAACAATGGCGGGAGAAAATATTGGTTTTAAATCATTTGTAAAAGCTGCTGCTGATCATGTAACTTTTACACACTGCGTGATACATCTAGAAGCCCTTGTAGCAAAAAAAATTACCAACGGAATTGAATTGAACGATGTGCTTCAGGATGCTGTCAAAATTAAAAACTTTATTAAAAGCCGTGCTCTTAACAGCGTTTATTTTCAAATATTTGTAAAGACATGGACTCCGAATACAAAAACTTATCATTACATGCAGAAGTAAGGTGGTTGTCTAGAGGTCAAGGTTTAAACAGATTATTGTTATTAAAAGACGAAGTTATTGTATATTTAACTGAATAAACATCAGATCATGTAGCTCACTTATACATGCATACTTATATTTTATATGTGTATATAACTGAAAACCTTAAATATCTATATTAAATTATTTGTGTGATGAAAAAATAATTATAATAATGAAATTTTTCAAATACACAAACTTTGTTTCCAAATATGTACATAATGTATATTCCAAATAAAGTTCTAAGAAACAAAAAATCCAAGCTATAGTGAAATAGAGTAATTCTTACAAATCTATTCATCAGAACTGATCTTAGCTCAGAGTGATAAAAACACAAGTCATATTTTCATTAATATAGCTATTCTTAAATTGTTATGCTGCAAAAAACAAGCACATCTGTCTCATACTTTCATTAATATTTATATATTTAAAGTAAATTCTAAAACTGCCTAAAACCGGTTTTTAAATATGTATTTATATTGTTTTGCTTGAAAATAAATATAGTAGTTATCGGCAATATCTGGATGTTTTTAATACCCAGCTCGGGGTAGCGAAAATCTCAATAATAAGGTTTGTTTGTTTGTTTATTGTTTAGTTAAGTTATGGCAACGCAACACTTGGGTGATCTGCTTTCCAGGAGGTCTTTTTAAGGGTAACTGGCCCCTATTCAGGCGTTACAGACGTGGAAAAAACCCAGAAAACTCCACGTGGCCAGCCCTTCCTGGCGAGGCGCAAACCCGCGACCGAACTCCCAATGTTCAGGGAATAGAACTGCTTGGCCACTGGTGGGCCACACCCATTCGAAGAATAACGAAACACGACAACGTTAAGCATAGTTACCATTACAGTGATTAGTGACTTGTTTTACTAAGTATTTTTTGAATAAACAACCTCTAACATCTCACCCAGTTTTACCCTATATTTCAATGATTTTTAGCAAATTTAATAAGTTAACTTATATTCATCAAATATAAATTACGTATTTAAATAGTAGATTACAATTGCAATTATTGATAGTTTAATGGTTGAAATTGCAATACTGTATATCGACATACTTAGGTATTATATACAGCCATATTCCCGATATTACGAATTTCTTCGAAGCGCATTTATAAAAAAGTTCGAAAGTCGCTTTAGCAAAAGTTTGAAATAGAGAATTGTGAGACAGCAAGAATTTTTATTCTCGCATTATTTATCTTCCACTTGTTTCAGTTATTTTGAATTCTGGGATTGAAGTATGGAACGGTACATTCCAACTGCTACCTCAACACTACAAAATTAGAGTTTAATTTGCAAATTTTATAGTAAGATTCAAACAAAAAATGGAATTGCATCGCACTTATTATTTTCCCGGCTGTTATGTATAACAGAGAAAAAGTATGGAGATTGGTCAAAAAATGATGCCCCCAGATTTTTACATTTTTGGGCTCAGGACACCTTGAAACGTCGAGAAATGCAAAAATTCGTATTTTTCTGTATATATGGATGTTAGTATGTGTGGGGGGCGATTTTGTTTATCCTCTTTGAAGCTTAATAACGCCTGTGCTTTTTGTCGAAAATTTCTGAAATTTTGCAGGAAGGTTTCTGTATTAGAGGATTGATTTAATTTTGGTGGTCAACCGGGTGGGGAGATAAAGGAACGTTTGTGTCATATCTCGAGTAGGTTCGGACTTAATGACGATTTTACTCAGCATTTACATTACATTAGCATTTACAATTTTTTATGAACCACATCACCACTTTCAAAATTAAATTTTTGCAATTTTATAATAATTAAAAATATAAAAAATTTTAATAATAAAATGGTATAACAGATGGCGCCACACATGCAATTTTAAATGTTGCTGGGAAAGTTAAGCAACTCGTTGCTGGATTTTTTAATGTTTTCTTTCCCGAGACAACTAAGAAAACTGTTCTTCCATACCCATTATGAGCTTGACCAGATCCACAATGGAGCAGCTGGGTGGTGAGGGACAGGGGCCAACGTATCCGGTCGGACCACCCCACGAAAAATTCCTGGGGATTTTTCGACCCGTCTGAATTCGATCCAGATCCCCCAGAGCGGTATGCTGCCACCTTGACCACTCGACCATCCAGCTGTCAGAGAGTGAGAGAGTAAACGCTTATGGTATTCGCTTGTGCCAGTAAATATAGGTGGCGTATGAGTCGACCAAAATGGCTGCCACAAAGGGTATAGCGTGCTTGACAACGTACGAGAGTTACTTGTGTGTTGTCTTTTTAATAACTTTTCTCTCTGTAGTCAAAACGTTTTATTCGCATTTGTATCCGACATTAATCCTAGTTGATTTCGTAGTTGTTTAAGTCACGATGATTACACTTTGTGACATTTTAGAATATGTGGCTGATCGAAAAAGATGTCTTACAGAAGGAGAGAAAATACTAAAACTGGTAACTTCACATCTATCCAGCTCTTTCTCAGCAAACAATTTACTTCAGTTTCACCACAGCTAATTTTGCTGAGCTTGAAATTCTTCTATACAAATGTTTTCACTATCTAATATAGGCCATCGTCAGGTTTAATATTATAAATGTTCCAAAATGGAACGTACCGTTTTCGAATATTTTACATATTTAAAATTCAAAAAAGTAATTTAACTTCAAAGTAAATTGAAAGAAGTGTGTATATTAAATAAATAAATAAAGAAATAAAACATAGAAAACAAAGCTAAGTAGAAAGAAATGATTTAAAGGTTTTCAAGTGCCATTCTTTTTTCTATTATATATTTCCACACTGTTGGAAGCGCATTAGCATCCATAGCATTTAGGCAACGGTTTTTCATTTTACTTTTATAAATTTCCACCTTTTCCATCTCCAACGCAATGGACGGAGAGTGCACCGTTTAAATGACTTTAGCCTCTTCCCATTTTACAATCGCTCCTTTAGTCTGTGCCGTAATTGCTAATAGTGTTGTGTGCTTTGTCAAAATTGTGTGTGTTCTCGCAGACGTACCGCCAGGTTTCTTCTAGTCACACCCACATAATCTTTTTCGATTCCTAACTGTTGATTTTCAAATGAAATTTTATATACCTCAGCTTTACCTTCCTTTTTTACGCTGTCTTTATCGTTCCGTAGCAAGCTACAGATATTAGGTGCTCTTTTATAGATCATTCTCGATTTTTTATAAGAAAAAGAGCATTTGATACAACGTTGATAAACGACACAACAACACAATATTATCAATTATAGCACAGACTGAAGGAACGAGACGGCTGGATGGCCGAGCGGTAAAGGTGGCAGCCTACCGCTCTGGGGGACCCGGGATCGTATCCGAACGGGTCGAATAATCCCCAGGAATTTTTCGGGGGGTGGTCCGTTCGGATATGTCGGGCCCCGTCCCTCACCACCCGGTCGCCCCATTGTGGGTCTGGCCGAACCCATAATGGGCCTACTAAAAGAGGCCCTCTTAGTGCCCACAGGGCGGAAAGAGTTAAAAAAAAACAAAAAAAAAAGACTGAAGGAACGAATGTAAAATGGGAAAAGGCTAAAGTCATTTAAACGATGCACTCTCCGTCCATTGCGTTGGAGATGGAAAAGGTGGAAATTTATAAAAGTAAAATGAAAAACCGTTGCCTAAATGCTATGGATGCTAATGCGCTTCCAACAGTGTGGAAATATATAATAGAAAAAAGAATGGCACTTGAAAACCTTTAAATCATTTCTTTCTACTTAGCTTTGTTTTCTGTTTTATTTGTTTATTTATTAATTTAATATACACACTTCTTTCAATTTATTTTAAAATTAAATTATTTTTTTAAATTTTAAATATGTAAAATATTCGAAAACGGTACGTTCCATTTTGGAACATTTATGACCCGCCGCAAACTACAGGAAGCAAGAGCTAGCGTACTTTCGGTCGCGCTCCTAAGCCCCGCCTTTTTTCCCATGATGCTATGGGCCATTTTTGCTAGGTAAGCTACTCGAGCACGAAGCAGCCGCAAACTACACAACGTTTGCTCGCGTAACTAGTCCACATGACGTGGAATCCAGATGTGGATTGGCTATAGAACAAAGATTTTATTATAACCTATACTTGTCAGTTTTCGTTCCGTCAGTTATTATAACGAACCTATCTGTCAGTTTTCGTTCCGAACTTTGAAACAGAATGGGAAAAATATGCCTGTTAGTTAAGCCTAACTAGGCTTAAGCCTATTTATAAATAACCAGTTTAATATACAACGTTTATACCATTTTCTTTTCAATACTGAATGTATTAATCATGTAATTTACGTACATCGATAAAATTCTATTATTTCTTTTTCGACGTGCGGCATGTTTATGTAGTCATCCATTTTCCGCTGCTCTCTCTTGCTAGCGTAATGCTCTCGTTGTTGAATTCTGTGAACAGCGAGAGTACTCTCGTATCGCTGCGCTAGCAAAGGAAAAACCACGTGAGCAAGAAGAGAGGGGCGGAGCCTTTGACGTCATCAGTTGTGCTAGGGCACATTTGCTAGCATTTTACTCTCGTAAAGTGCTAGTTTGCGGCGGCTCTAAAATATTAAACCTGACGATGGTCTATATTAGATAGAGTGAACACTTTCTATTCTAACAAACTACTTTATACCCATAGCAGCCGCCATTATGTAGTTCGCGCTAATACCGCTAGGTGTCAGATCTATTGTTGGCACAAGCGAATCGCTTCGAAGCACCAAGCGTACTTTATCAAAGAGAAGTTCCAAGAAAAAATTAAATATAAAAATATATTGCGCCAAGTCAAAAATGTTTTACTTTGGATATCAATTGTTTTTTTTAACTAATTTTTTCACTGCCCTGCTATTGGTTTCGAGTTATTTATGGCTATTTATTATTGCTTCTATAATATAATTTGGTCTTAAAATAGTCAATAGCAAAACAATGAAAAAAGTAAAACCGAGATCGGAATCTAACCGCAACAAATTCAAATAGGAACAGAAACTGTAAAATGTGATAAATAGGATTGTTTAAGCTTATTCCCGTTACCAGTTTCTGTGGATTTTTTAAGCCTAAAATTTTTTGGCTTTTTTAGTAACTTACATTACACAAGGAACTCTTATTGATATAGACTTTATAACTGGATGTGGATATGCATTTCGGGTCTTACCGACCCCTCTTCAGTCCTTATTTTTATATTAAAATAAATAAGTTTTAAATTCCATCACACATACGTGTTTACAAAGAATATTTAGAAAAAAAATTTTTTACTTACATTACCTGATTATTGAATACAAATTGATATTAAAATTTTATAATATATCCAATTAATTGCTCAAACTTTTATAAAATAAGCTGTATAATATAAAAATAGATAAATAAATATATTTTAAATTTAAAAAATAATTTGTTTTTTGAAAATAATTTAAACGGCTACTATCTGTAGATGGGAAAAATTACAAGTCAGTGAGATTTAAAACAAATTTTTTAAAAAATGACAAAAAATATAAAAAAGAATAAACTGAATTTTAAAAAATGGATTTAAAAAACTTTTATCAAAAAAATTGAACTTAAAAGCATTTAAAACCATTATAAAATATACAAATTACACTGTGTGAGAATCGAAACTTAAATTGACAGTAATACAACACAGTGTATTATAATCGGATGGGGGAAGAGGGGATAGAAAGGATCTTCAGTGGACTCTTCTTATTACTTTCAGATTATTACTCACTGGTTTAAGTTCTCAGGGCAAGATTACACCCGGGAGTTCAAGATAATTGATTTTTTCTTTTTTCCAAATTTCATATTTTAAAATTCTATAATGTACTGCACCTCAGTTTAGTCAACCGTTGCGTCAGTAGGAAATTAATTATTTCCGTTGTAACCGGAGTGGGAGAAACTAATTTACAGACCAATTTATTATGTCATTCATCAAATCGTTTATTTTTTGCGTTTTATTGTATTTAATTTTGTTTTCTTGAAAATAATTAAATTTAAATCATTTTTCATAATTAACTCATAAAAGTGAAATTATTTTGGCTATTAAGATGTGGTGTGTTTCTTTATGTACTCAAAAGTATTTCCAAGGTAAATCGTTAAAGAGAAGAATAGGGGAATGGGGTATTTTGCATATTTTCAAGAAAACTTAATATTGTGAAAAGTTATTTTAATGGTGCAAACAGTGTACTCTAAGAAATCGCCACCTTCCTATAAGCCTAGAAGTTTGACAATGGGGTTTGGAACGTCGAACATGATTCCACTGACGTTCCAAACGCCATTGTCAAACTTCGAGGCTTACAGGATGGAAGCACTGAACGTCCGATGTACACGTTTTCCCGTTGTAAACTTCGGCCGCAACCTTGCTAATAAAGTGCATGTGTCAAAACTTGAGTATTCCTCTCCATATTGTTTTAATTATAAAAAAACAAAAAAACATTACATTGAGCCCCATTACCCAATCATATGGGGTAATGGGAACCATCATATAAAAATGTTGAAAAAAAAGACTGAAACGTTAGAAATGTTTGTTCAAAAACTAGAAAATCCAAGTTTTTGCATATGAATTATTAATTTTTTATATATATTGTTTTCAAAATAGTTTGTGTGTTTAATGATAAGTTCAAGCACTTTAAATTGAAAACTTTAATCACTCAATACAATAATCACAAATGTAATCATCTGGAGAATTGTACCACAATTCTTTGTTTCTACCAAATTCTCCACAGATGATGCAGGTATTATTAGCATTGCTTGCATCTATGTCATTGTCTTCATTATCATTTGATTCTCGTTGAGCCCCACTACCCCTTCATGCCATTTTATGTTTCTAACTTTGACTAGACAAAAAGGGATAAAGTGAAATCTTTTCTTCATATGTATTTTAATAGTTGAGAAAATAGCATTAATATATATTATTGAAACATTAAGTTATATACAAGGGTACATACAGTCGAACAAATGATCCAATTAGAAGAAAGATGCACAAAACTGTTTTTTTCCTCACACAATTAAGCATGTGCACAGAACAGCCACCACATTCAGAATTTGAAGTTGGCTCTGTAGCTGCTAGATGCAAGCATCTATTGGGATTGAAGATTCTGAACCGTTTAACCAAAAATCAGGTGGGCCCATTACCCTTCTTTCCTATCCATTAAAAAAAAAAAAAAAAAATTTCACCATCAATTTTACTACGACTTTTTACGCAAAAACTTTAGATAAAAATATTCGGGTACCCATTGGTATCTTTCTTACGAAACGAATCGTAATGTGATGTTTCAAAAAAGGGTAAGGTCAGAGTTGAAATCACACATTGCAAATTTGCCGGAATCGGAGTCAGACTTTTTGTTTACTGACTCCACCATGCTACCTACTGCTTTGAAGATTTGTGTTAGTTTGGGTCACAACTTCAGAATTTTTCATGAAGTTTTACTTTCCAGGCACGATTGCACGACTAACTACAGGTGTTCAGTGCAGGGCCATGCCGTGCTATGATACAGAGAGGTGGCACCGTAAGGCGGCGGCATAAGCAGCATTTAAGGTGCGGCACAAGTAGCATTTAAGGGGCAGCATTTCGAAGACTTGCATCATACTGAGAAAATCTACCGCACGGCCCTAGTTCAGTAATTTTATACACTCGGCCATTGGTGGGCCTTAAATTAATAAAAGCTATTTTCTGAAAGTATAGAGTATGTCATGTGATACACACAACATTTTGCTACGAAATGGCTTTTATGGTTTAATGCCATTTTGATATCTTGATTTATCTAAGTGCCCATTTTCTAAGAAATTTCTATAGACACTAATTAAAAAGTATTTTTCTTACTTCACATTTTACCAATAGTAAACTTTGACGTCAGGGTTCGCCTGAGTCGAAAGAATTTTAATGACTACAACTCTGCCCAAAAACATAACTCCGACTCCACAACACTGGCAGCAGGATGATGTTTTTACCATCTTGGCCATCCAGCCATTGAATTATACATAATTTTCAATGAGTTAGATTATCTGAGACATAGCTGTATGACACATTTTTTACAGTGCTGTGCTCTACACACTTGTGCATATTTTTTCTACTTCCTGTATTGCTTTTCTACCAATTCTACTATTGATATAGCTTCATTTGTATTTCTGCACTAATGATTTGTTTGTACTATATATACTGTAATTATATTTTACTTTTCCAATTGCATTTTATCTTAAGGTAATTTTTTTGAAGAGCACAGCAATCAAAAAGCGATATTCTTATTAGATAAATTATTAATAAACTTGATTTCATACTTCCATTAGACTTCCAATAAATCTATGATCCAATTCAGTCTGTTTCTGTATTGCTCAATTTCTTAATTACTATAATAAGAAATGCTTACTGGAACTAAATCCGAAATTAAATCTATTTCACGCCTTTAATGTGTCCAGCATACTGTTAGCTTTTCATAAAAACGTTTTCGATCACTTTTAGAGATCTTCATCAGTTACAGATTACAAAGAACGAACAAAATTCGAATTTAAAAAGATCGAAGGTTTCGGTGAAAAACGTAACTCCGTTCATAATGACGTCACCACTAACGTAAAAAATTAAAAAATTAAACAACTCAAATAATTCTAGTCCCCGTGTATAATTTACCCAACGGTAAAAAAAAAATAAGATATGAATGAAGAGAAGCGGCTAGTGCGTAGATGCGAAATTACGTCATATCCGTTTTATGGAAAGACTTCCAGGCGGTTGCTAAGCTGTCCGAGTCTCTATGATTGATGCAGTGTTTGCTGAGGTGCGCCTTGTGTATCTCCATTTTTTCTATGTGTTTTACAGCTTGTGCTGATCTGGTAGACTTAATGATCTCCGCCTTGTCCCAATAAACCGTCACGTCCTGCTCCTTGGCGAATGCCGCCAGTACCGTACTATCAACGTTTTTATTGACTGCGTATTTATGTTCCACGATCCTTTTTTTCAAATTCCTCATGGTAGCCCCTACGTACACAAGGTCGGAGTTGAATCTATTATCTCTCAACGGTATCGAGTAAACTCCTGTGAGGGTGTCGTATCTATATCTTTCCTTGTCATTTCTCAAAAGTTTATAAACCGTGGGATTACGTCTATAAACTATGCGGATATTCCTTTTTCTGGCCACTTTCTTAGTGACTTGGTTTAAAAACGGTATGTAATTAAGGACAATCCTTTCTTTCTGCTCATTTTTCTTTATACGTCAGCTGTGTGGCTGGTAGGTCTTAATAAGGGTATCTATCGTTTGTCTTCTGTACCCATGTTGAATCGCTATTTCACGTATGTAATCTAACTCTCTGTACGTATCATAATTGCTAGTACAGTGCGTGTGAGCTCTCTTTATCCATGATTTAAAAGCCGTTAATTTTAGGTGTTCCGGGTCTGATGAATTCCTGGGAATGATGTAAGGTTGATAAATCGGCTTGCGGTATACTTTCGTTACTATGTGTCCATCTCTGCATATAATCTCCAAATCAAGGAAATTAACTTGTCGCTCACTTTCCTGTTCTAGCTCCAGTGTGAGGCCATAGGAGTTATCGTTGACCAAGTTTATAAAACGGTTTATATTCTGTTTATTTTTCCACAAAATGAAGATGTCATCCACGTACCTTGTGTAAACCACTATATCTTCCTGAAAGAAAGGTAGGATGTAGTTTTCCAATTTACGTAGGACAAGATCACAAATTAAAGGCGAAGTGGGGCTACCCATTGGAACCCCACGTTCCTGTAAGTATGTCTTTCCTTCAAAGCCAAAGAATGACGTATGAGAAATTAAATGAGCCAATTCTAATATGTCCTTATGATGTTTCGATGGATTCTCGATGTTATTGAATAGAAAATTTCTCAGTTCACAGAAACATGGAGGTAATTTAATGGATGGGTATAACGCCTTATAATCTAGTACCATCATGTATTCGTTATCCATGAGTGTGATGTTCTCAAGTTTCCGGAGCAGTTGTATGGAGTTCTTAATTGAAAAGGGGGAGTACGGTATTCTTTCTCGCAAAAACTTAACTAACTTCTTTTCTATTAAGTAGGTAGGCGCATTGCATTTCTCTACTACTGGACGTAACTGTGAATCAGGTTTGTGTGTTTTTCCGAAGGCAAATATTCTAGGAGTCCTCGGAGATTGTATGGTGGCCCTTTCCATGTGTAAAATACGTGCCAAAGGAGTAGCGACAAATCTCCTGACCTTTCGTTGTATTGTCTCTAAAAAATTGTCAGGCGCTATACGAGATTCTGTGGCGTTGATGTGCTCCCTTAACTTCTCATTGTATGTGTTCCTTTTGAGAAGAACAACACCTTTAGTTTTATCCGCCTTAATGAGAACTACTTGATTGTCATGCAGCCAATCTCTTGCTTCTTTTATATATGCGTGGAAACGTCTTGCATTCTTGTTAATTTGATATTCTCTTTCCGCGCTGAATCTTGCTCGCCATCTGACGTAATCTTGCATGGTGGCATCCATCCCACTAACCAACAACTCCACATTAGATACTATGGACTCCGGACGTACTACTGGAGTGGGGGCGAAACACGGGGTATAAGCTAACGCTTCGATCAAAGCAGTAGGAGGAGATATATTATCCCAGGCTGTTATGGTGGTGTCCTTCCTTATACAAGGTCTAACATTTTGGCATCTGAGCAGCCATTTGAGATTTTTGATGTATTTACGTTCTAAGTTCGCTTCCACTGAGGAAGACAAATTCACCACCCTGCTATTGACCTCCCTGAGTACGGTCTGGTCTTCCTTATAAAGTTCATTTTCTAAAGATGTAAGGTTGTGTAACGCTGCATAATATTTCCGTCTTGTGTTTCTTACTGCTTTATTGAGGCATAGCCATTTCAACTTCGGCAATAAGTTTTCACATCCCCTTGGTAGCTTAATGTGATATATGGACATGGGGAACACCCCATTCAAACGACATTGTAACAGAAATTCGAATTTCTTTCTTGCTTTGCATACTTTGAGAACTATAAAGTTTGGCCGGCGTAGCCATTAAAATGTATAATAAGAAATGCTTACTGCTAAATAATTTGTGATCTTGTCCTACGTAAATTGGAAAACTACATCCTACCTTTCTTTCAGGAAGATATAGTGGTTTACACAAGGTACGTGGATGACATCTTCATTTTGTGGAAAAATAAACAGAATATAAACCGTTTTATAAACTTGGTCAACGATAACTCCTATGGCCTCACACTGGAGCTAGAACAGGAAAGTGAGCGACAAGTTAATTTCCTTGATTTGGAGATTATATGCAGAGATGGACACATAGTAACGAAAGTATACCGCAAGCCGATTTATCAACCTTACATCATTCCCAGGAATTCATCAGACCCGGAACACCTAAAATTAACGGCTTTTAAATCATGGATAAAGAGAGCTCACACGCACTGTACTAGCAATTATGATACGTACAGAGAGTTAGATTACATACGTGAAATAGCGATTCAACATGGGTACAGAAGACAAACGATAGATACCCTTATTAAGACCTACCAGCCACACAGCTGACGTATAAAGAAAAATGAGCAGAAAGAAAGGATTGTCCTTAATTACATACCGTTTTTAAACCAAGTCACTAAGAAAGTGGCCAGAAAAAGGAATATCCGCATAGTTTATAGACGTAATCCCACGGTTTATAAACTTTTGAGAAATGACAAGGAAAGATATAGATACGACACCCTCACAGGAGTTTACTCGATACCGTTGAGAGATAATAGATTCAACTCCGACCTTGTGTACGTAGGGGCTACCATGAGGAATTTGAAAAAAAGGATCGTGGAACATAAATACGCAGTCAATAAAAACGTTGATAGTACGGTACTGGCGGCATTCGCCAAGGAGCAGGACGTGACGGTTTATTGGGACAAGGCGGAGATCATTAAGTCTACCAGATCAGCACAAGCTGTAAAACACATAGAAAAAATGGAGATACACAAGGCGCACCTCAGCAAACACTGCATCAATCATAGAGACTCGGACAGCTTAGCAACCGCCTGGAAGTCTTTCCATAAAACGGATATGACGTAATTTCGCATCTACGCACTAGCCGCTTCTCTTCATTCATATCTTATTTTTTTTTTACCGTTGGGTAAATTATACACGGGGACTAGAATTATTTGAGTTGTTTAATTTTTTAATTTTTTACGTTAGTGGTGACGTCATTATGAACGGAGTTACGTTTTTCACCGAAACCTTCGATCTTTTTAAATTCGAATTTTGTTCGTTCTTTGTAATCTGTAACTGATGAAGATCTCTAAAAGTGATCGAAAACGTTTTTATGAAAAGCTAACAGTATGCTGGACACATTAAAGGCGTGAAATAGATTTAATTTCTTAATTACTTCCAGCACCTATTGATTCCATTTAGGTTGGATAATTGCTACTCTACTACACGTACAGTACATAATTATGTTTTACAAATTGTTTCATTAAAAGTAAATTCATTGAAAGTAGAAAATTTAATTTAATTTATGAAACTCAAAATTTTATTTTTTAATATTATAAAAAGGTGTGTAGAGAAGAAATTTAAATATGAATATAAATTTTAAAATTTGCATATACACTTGCAATTTAAAAAATTTTATGATGCAATTATAAAATTTTGCTAAAATATTTATTTATTAAAAATTATTATTATTTATAAATTGCTAAATTAAAATACAGTATTATTAATTGTTCAGCTCTATTTATCATACAATATATATATATAAAAGAAGTTTTTAAATACTTACTTCAATCTTGCTGTGTAATACTGTTGTGACTAAATCTAATACAGAACCTCCAATAACTACCTAAAATATTAAAAGATTATTATTAATAATATTTATTTATAAATATATACTTTTTGATTAGTTACAATTTAATGTTTAAAACAATTCATTAGAAAATTTATAGCATTTTTACAAACTACTATAAAAATATTGACTAACTTTTCACTAAAAAATAATTATATATATTACTAAATTTATTTTATTTTTCTTCTCAAAAAGTTTAAAAAATAAACATTAAATATATATTTAAAAAGGCATGATGTAAACCACTGCAAAACTGTATCAAGGATAAAATTTATTCAAGAGAGAGAAAATTGATGTATTTTAATATTTATATCTGTAATAACAGGATGAGAAAAAATCTGGACTGTTTTTAAAGCATGATATTTAAAAAAAATTGAATTAACTATTAAATATTATATATCATTTTAAAAATTTCATTTACAATAGTATAGAATTAATGATGATTTTAAAATTATCTTTTTGAATTCAAAAGTTATGCTTTAAACTCAATCCAGAATTTTTGTCTCACCCCCGTTATATATAATAATATAAATAGATATTACATTACAGTATATAAGAAGTGATTCAAATACAAATTCTGATATTTGTGTTTAAAATACGCTTTCCCAAGTACCTGACATAAGCTTGTATATTTGAAAATATTAAGTACCAGATGCATTCTACTTGCAAATTCAAAATATTAATTTCTTTTGGTATAGAAATATTTGAAAATAGTTTACAAGTAATTGAAATATTGTAAAATCACTTGAAAAGCACACAAATACAGTATTTAATCATGACACACCACATTTGAATTTCTTAAAGATGCTTGAATTGCTTTAAAATATATACTTAACATCCATAAAAAGTACAAAATAATTTCAAAATTAACATATTTTTTATAAATTAAAACAACTCGAGAATTTGAATTTGAAGACTTTCATGAAAGTTTTTATAAATTTTTATTTTGTAATTACTTTTTAAAAAATGACATAGTATAAAAGAACATTCTTAACCTTTTATAAACATATATTATTAGTAAATAGAAAAAACATGACATTTGAAATTATTTTATTTTAAAACCTTAATTTAAAAATGTTCTCTATAGTGTATTTTTCAGAAATATTCCCTTGTTACTGATTAAACTACTCATACCAGTTTCTACTTCTCTTTTTCGTCTAAAAAAATTAAATCCCAAACTTTCCAAAATATATTTTCTTTTTAAATAGGCTTTCTTACTGCACTTGCCTTAAGCCAAATCTTTCAACAATGGCTTAATATTGTTTTGGTCTTCACATTTATTTAATTTAGTCCTGATTTCTCTAAATGTATATGTTTTGAACAATTATTTATAATAATGGTTTGTTTTCTTCATATTATATTAGTTTAAGAATTTCAGCTACTTACACTAGAAAAACTTTTTTATCTTCCTTATTATCTCCTAAATATAGTAATTAGATCATTTTTCTTTCAATATTATAAATCTGTTGCTAATATAAAAAGCATTTTATATTTTGAGCACCACAAATATAAATCTTACTGTAAAAGGATTTTATATTTGGCATAATGTTTTACTATTCATTCATTTACATGACATCCTCTTTACAGAGGATTGCAGTTGATAGACAGTTCTCCACTATTCATGGTTATAGACTTTTTCCAAGCTTGAGCCAGTCCATTTTTTGATGATGTCTTGTTATGTTGGCCTAGGACTTTCCTTTCTCCACCTGCCCTCCAACATTCCTTGAACTACAATTTTCATCAGTTCTCCTGAGGATCCTCTTACTATATGCCCAGCATATGCTGCTTTTCTTCTCTGGATGCTGACCATCAGGCTTCTTTCCATTCCAAATCTACTCATAACCTCCTCATTGGTTATTCTATCTATCCAACTAATTCTTTCCATTCCTCTAAGACACCACATCTCAAAGGAACTTATCCTATTAACTGTCTCTTGGTTTATTTTCCATGATTCACATCCATACGTAGTCACATTCCAAATCATTGTTTAAGTTTTTTTAGTTTCAATTTTTTGTATATCTTTCTATTTCTCAATACTGAGGGTATTTGTGTAAAAGCAGTTTTAGCCTTTTTATTCTGTTTTTAATTTCATAATTGACCTGTTATCCTCAGTTATCCAACTTACTAGGTATTCAAACATTTTTACCTTTTATATTTTCTTTCCATCCAACATAATCTACAGATCTTTGTTTTCTTCTCTTGAGATTGTCATAACTTTCGTTTTGTTCATGTTTATTTTCATTTGGTATCTTGCTTTTCCCACTTCTTTCAAGCTATTTAGAATTCTCTGTAACCCTTCTTCAGTGTTACATAACAGTGATGTTGTCAGCATACCTAATGTTGTTGATAAGATGTCCATTAATTTTTACACCTTTGTCTAGATATCTGAATGCTTCTATCATCATCCATTCACTGTAAATGTTAAAAAGTGTTGGGGACAAACCACATTCCTGTCTTATTCCTTTTTTAATCTGAATCCATTTGGTAATCTGAATTTCTTTGTATTTTAATAGGTGATATTGTTTTTTGCAGAAGAGAGGCCTTTATTGCCTTCATGACACTGCCTTATATGTATAATAAATAAATTCTCAGAAAAAGATCCTGTTTAGTTTTCTTATATAGTAATTATCTAAACTATGCCAATGAATTTACAATAGTAAATTTGAAGTCATCTTTCATGATGTGACAAACCCAGTTACAGTATATTTTATATACACTCCTCAAAAGAGAAATCGCAACACCACAAAGGGATGTGCGTAGCCGCATGCAAATTGTAGGACAGATATGCAAATGATTAAGTTTGTGTAAGCATCAGGTCATGTGGTACTCAGTTTCATGCTATAAACACCAGCAACCAGCTCAGGCCACGAGTGCTATCAGTGACAGTTTGTGGCAGCAAACTTTTGAAGAAGCATAGAAAATGTCTTGGAGACAACACTGAACTGAATACCACCAGTTAATGACTGGGAAACAAGAACATATCATGGAGCTGTGCAACATCAGTTTGTCAATGTATGCAGTTGCCACACTTGACTACCATCCAGCAATGTGTGACACAATGGCCGAAGGAACATCTGCAAACACACCAAAGAGGAAGTGGATCACAGCAGTGCACAGAGCAGCAGATTTGCTGAAGGGCGTGTGACATCTGAGGCTGCCCATAGCCATCAATGGGTGCATCTGTGTCTACCCAAACCATTTGCAATAGGTTGCATGAAGTCAGGCTGTGCACATGGAAACCAACAACTGGGGTGCCGTTAACTGCTCAACACAACTGCACTCCTGGCATGGTGTCATTATCATCACAAATGGACCACTCACTGGCATTGGGTATTGTTTATGGATGAATCCCACTTCTGTCTGTGGAGGAATGACGTCCATAGACAAGTGTGACAGTATCCTGAGGAAAGCTATGTGCCAGCCCTTTTCACTGAGCATCACACTGGCCCCACACGAAGCATCATGGTTTGGGAAGGCATCATGTTCTATCTATCAGTGGACAGCCCTGGTGCACATTTCTGGTACTCTGACAAAAGACCAGTATGTCTCATGAATTGTGGGGCCATGGGTGCAGGCTGCACCACCCAATACAGTGTTCCAGCAAAATAATGCCTAACCACATATTGCATGGCAAACTCTCACCAGCCTGAATGGAATTCATATTCTTCCCTGGCCAGAGCCTTGCCGATCTCTCTCTCATCAAACAGCTGTGGAACCTCATTCAATGTGAGGTGCACCAGGGACCACCACCACATACCATAGACAACATGCATGTCACAATGGACATAGTTTGTCAAGAGATACCTCAGGCAACCATGAATCACCTCATTAATAGTATGCCTTGCTGTATAGCTGCCCACGGGGGCCATATTCATTACTGAATAAACAGGTATTTTTGCATACATATCTTTGTTTGTTCTTTTACTAATTTGCATATCTCTGTTACTTCTACCAGACCTGCAATGTATCTGACATGTGGCTATGCACATTCCTTTGTGGTATTGCAATTTCAGTTTTGAGGAGTGTATTATATTGATTTATAAAAAGTATTAGTTGACATAACATAAGAAGTATATGATATAAAAGTAGCATATTGTTTACAAAACATCAAGATTTATTTAAAGTATAAAAGAAGTAATATATTGAAAACAATCAGTTTGAAATGAAATTATTAAATGTCTTCAGAATAAATTATATTATAATTCCTGTGCATTTTCAAGAGAGAGATAAAACCAAGCTACTATAAATTAAACATAAAATTTTCTTCAATTTTCAGAATTTTTAAATTTGAAGAAAAATAATGTTAAGAAATATTGTGTTATTTTTTTTAAATGGCTATTTGATCTGATGGTACAACAGAACATCTAAATCATGAAAAATGTTTAATTCCAGTTAATCAATGACTTTTCTAACTTATTTAGTGCTGTCTTTCATTTTATCAAAAAATAAGAATTCAATGTATCTGAGGTACACAAGAATGCCATATTTCCTAAATAAGGAGTCTGTAACTAGTAAAGATATAATTACATTTTAAAAAATCTGATTTTTAAAATTAATAATTATTCCAAATATTACTCCATAAGATCCATTAACTTAATATATTTTTTAAAATTATTCAGTATTTGAAGCATATTATAATATTAATAAAGAAAAATGATCAATTTTTCTTCATATTTCATTGAAATACCAATAAATTAATGAATTAGGTCATATAGTATTTTGATTACTTATTTGAAATTTAAAAATAATTATATAACATTTAAGTTTCTTTTTCTGGAAATTAATACATTTCAATATGATGCTAATTTTTCTTCATATTCTTTAAAAAATGTATAAAATAATTATAAAATTTATAACATTTCAAATATAATTAAGTTTATCCATAAAGTAGCTTGTAATTAGTTTTCCTATTTTGTTTAATATAATTATGTAATTCAGGTTATGGTTTATATTTGTTATAATTTAACCAATGTTTTATTCACACATATAATCAGTAACAGATTCAGAACTCAAAGCAGGGCTAACTCAAAACTTAAAAATATTTGAATAATTTAATAAAGATTTTTATTAACATGTGGCACAATGATTGCAGATAGTCTGATAAACTATATTTGTCATCATAAATGGTTTTCAAAACATTTTGAAGTTTAAACAAATAAACTTTAATTTTTTTTTCTTTTGTCAATTGAGAGGATTTAGTCCCTGTAGTCTCCTTCGGATCTGCTCATGTATATAATTTTATAAATTTTATTATGTATCTAAATTATAATTTTATAAATTAAAATTTAGCTACATACTAATATTAGCTTACAACTAAAAGTTTCCATTTCATACTTTTATAAGCATCTTACTTTTAATACTCATTTGTTCATTTAAAAATTAGTTGCATGAAAAAGTAAGTATTAAAAGAAAAATTTAATTTAAAATTTTACTGTTAGAATGATCTTAAACCAATAAATTTATTTTGATAATTAAATAAACAATTAATAATAATTATTTAAATAAAATTTAAATATAAATAACTATTATTAAACACACTAATTTATTGCTCTTCTGGGTTTTAATAACTGAATGAGAATAATCTAAAATATTTTCTTTATTATTTTTTTCCAGTACATCACTATTTTTGAAAGAATGAATTTTATGAAGTTCAATTGCAATTTTACTGCCAATCACTGCATTATTTTTTATTAAGAGTATATCTAAAAGTGAGTTAAGGTATTAAATATTTAAAATTAAAAAAAGGTATTAAATTTAAAAATTCAATTTGCTTTTATACATAACTAAATAATAAATTACATAACATAAATTAATTTATGGAATTTGTGTTACATTACGTAGAAATTAATTGATTAATTTTTACATTATTGTATTTATTAAGTATAAGAATAAAATAATAAACATAAACAATACTAAGATAATAAATACTATAATAATTCAAATTTTTTTTTGCTCATAGTTTGTAACTATGTAAAAAAAATGTACAAGTTCAAGAACAAGAAAAAGATCACAAAGAAATAATTAACAAAGCTGTTATATTAGTGAACAAGAAGATATAGTTAGAAGATATAGCAGCCCAGCTCTCCATTAGCTTCACTCATCTGTTCCCAATAAAGATGATTCATAACAAAAATTTTAATAATATGTATACTTTCATCTGTCTGATTCCAAATGAGGATTCTGTAATATAAACTAAATTCGGATCCATTTTGAAATTCACCTCCACACTCAAATTAATTGGGAGGAAAAAAAATGCAGTTTTCATTCAAACTGCATAAAAACTTTCCTTTCAGATTTTCTCCATCAAAACCGAACATAGAACCACCTTCAGATTCCAGAACAAAAACAACATTCTTCTTTTTCAAACCTGTTGAACATCATGTTTTTTTGGAATATTCCACAGAAAAACTTTCAAATTTCAGGTTATATGGCTTCACTCAATTGTCCCAATACAGACTATTCATATCAAAAATTTCATGACAATTCAGTCCCCCACATGGAGCCAACTCCCTTGGACCAACCTCCACTTATTTGCTTTCCCTTGCTTCCTTTCTTTACTCTACCTCCTACAAGGTGGGTAGCCTAACTGTTCCACCCATGCTTGCTTTTCTCCTCCTCTCAGGCTGAGTTGGCCTTACTTTGCTCCCCTCTTGAGTCACCCTCTTTTTCACTTCATTCAACCTCAAGCTCATTTCAATTACTTGTTTAAAAATTTTGTGACAATTTATTGATTTATTGTTTCTATTTTGTTTTTTCGTGAGAGAAAAAAGTGTCATGACGATTTTAAGCTTCACACACATAGATTATATATATATATAATCTATCTAAATAGGCTATATAGAGTAGATTTAGTTGGTGCCATTTGCACTTTATTGAAAGTTTTGGTCCTTTTCTCTTGCTTGAATTTTAAGATACTTTCCTTTGCAGACTGCCAAATAAAATCATGGCTTGTATCAAATGCAAGTGAAGCTACTTGTGATGAACTCTCTTTTCTACTTTATTATTGATTAATCTCATCCTTCATATTAATATTATTTTCAAACTTCTTTTGTCTTGTTAGGAGGCAACAACTTGTTTCCAACTCCATATTTTCTATTCAAATATTTTAAATGATTCTGGTATTGTTGTAATTGCTTCTTAATCTTGTTTATGAAGGAAAATAATCTAATTTAGTTAATATTGCATTTTCTTTTCTTAAATGGGCAATTTCTTCCTTCTCTGAATGCAATGATGTTTTCCTATTCTCTTTTGCATCTTCTGTATCACATTGCACTACATCTTTGTTAAGTTCTTGTCTTGCAATACCACTTTCTCTTTCTTTTGCTCTTGTTTATCTGCTTGTGAGAGCTATCATAGATACCAATAAACTAGAATATCATGTGTCTTCTTCAGACAGTACTCATTGATTATCTTCTAAGATTTTTGTTTAAGTTCAACATTGGTAAAGTGAATGAGCTCAATTTCTTCTACATTTTGAATAGCATCTTTGTCAAAACTATAAGGACTTAGGGCAGTACAAAGTTTTTCAATTTTTGAATCAGAATCACAACTTCATGATATGTTTAACATCATGAAGTTGTGATTCTGATCATCATATGACTTGTCAGTGAGCCACAAACAGGGATCATGTAAACTTTTCATAAACTCAGAAGAGTGGCTGTAGAAAAGCAGTTGTTTTCATTAGCCTCAAATGAGGGAAACTTTTTGGTATAAAGTGATTCAGTGGTCATGAGTAAGTGTCTTTGTTTTTGTATTTTATATCTATTCTATCTATGTGAACATATAAACATGAAATATACATTATTTCTTTATTTTATTGTAACTTAGTAGTTAAAAAGAGAGTAAAAGTTACTGTCAATAGAGTTGAGCAGTATGAAACAACAATTGATCTACTTATCATTATGTGAAGGATTTTCAAAACCTTTTCTAGCATGTGACAATATAAATTTTGTGCAACAATACTGCTTATCAGTAGAAACTTTTATTTACCTACAAAGCAAAATTGGAAGTGGCATAGGAACAGGAAGAGGGCTACAATTCAAATACATTTTCAACTTCTGTTTGAGTTTGATTTTGTAAACAATGTAACTTTACAAAAATGCCTTTCTTGCTGTGTAGCAAACAATAAATATGCTTTATATTATTCTGTTCTTGCAAAATGCTGCCAAAAGCTATTCAAAATTCACTGCTACTAGTTACACCATTCAGAAGATAAAATTATTTGTATGAAAAGTTCCTTAAATATAATAATACCTATTTATATTATTCATGTTATACTTACATTAAATTGATATTTATTTTTTACATTAAAATTGTCATTAAATATGTGGATTATAGCAAAATGTGTATTGCTTGTTGAATAGTTGTGCCAGGTGACAACTCACATAAGTCATTGATCCACTACATAACTTTGTATGGAAAATTTATCTCTGGGAATAGAATGGCTCACAAGAGCCACTCAAGAAGAGAGACTCATCATTGAAAAACTTTATATCATACTTAGAGTTCAAGATCAGATTTGGTTTTCTTGAGTTTCTTGATCTTGTTACCTGACCACCGATCACGGAGATGCTCATTTGTTTAAGAAAATCATTCTACAATAGCATAGAATGAATCATAAATGAGTCCAGGACAATAAGCATACTGGTCCACTATAACTTTGATATCAAATATCTAAAGTGAAATGACACTTGTAAAAATGCCAGTACACATTTTCATGTAACAAAATTGGTGATCTACTATGAATATATTCAGTAGTCATATGACAGTCAAGTTTCTGTCTGACTTGATAAATACAGTCATCAGATGTCCACAAATTTAAGTATCTCTTACATATTTAGAATAATTAGTGAAAGAATACATCACAACAGCCAAGCTATAAAAATCATCAATGTTTTTACAATTTGGCTTCCCTTCAGTTTACTTGATACACACTAATGACTTTATTGTCAAGAATTTAGGTATATCACATTTCTTTTCTTTCAATCTGTCAGAACAATTTATATTCACATGATTGTAAAAAGCCTTACTGTCCTTAATTTGAATATTATTGTTAATTGTCTACTTGGACTTTACTTATTAATAGAACTTTATACTGGTGTTTAAAGATTGGCACAGTAATGAGAGTTAGTTTAGGAAAAAACAAAATTTCTTTATTATTTTATAATAATAATAAAAATTTTCTTAATAATAAAGAAATTATTATTATTATTATTATTATAAAATAATAAAGAAATTTTGTTTTTTCCTAAACTAACTCTCATTACTGTGCCAATCTTTAAACACCAGTATAAAGTCCTATTAATAAGTAAAGTCCAAGTAGACAATTAACAATATGTTCACATAACCTTTCCACAATGAAAACATTTTTATTGGTTAGGTGTAACTCAAGGTTTTTTCTTTCACAGTTTCACAATTACTAAACTTTTCTCTAAATTAATTACTATTATTTTGTTTCATAAAGTAAAGATTTGATGTCTTATCATCTGAGACAACATCTTTTATTACATATTGCAAAATATGGTTGAACATTTTGCAAGAAATATGCAAAATAATCAACTTGTAAGGCAATTTCCAGCATTATATACAAATATTTGTGATATGACTTCCTTTTTCCTTTGTGATAATTCTATGTACTTGTCATCTGCTTACTTTTGATGAAAATTCTGATTTAAGACCATTTTTAGTGTCTCCATAATTTTGAAGTTTTCAAAACTGACAAATAAGTTAATATAACCACTCAAAAATTTACTTTATGCAAACAATTTTCTGTAGATGTCATCCACATCCACACATTTCATATATAATTTTACTTTATTGTTTAACTTAAAATTATCTAAATTATTATTATTTAAAATGCTAAGAAATTGTTTAATTAAAATTAATAGAAGGATACTTGATTTCAATGATTCTCCTAATGTTAAATCATTGACTTTTTTTAAAATGAATGGAGTCACGTCTTTCCCTTTGACATTTTTTTCTCTGTTAAAAAGTAAATAAATATTTAAATGTAAAAATATTATAAATATTGAGTTCCAGTTCCTAAATTAAACTTTTTAAATTTGTGAAAAAGGGTCTTTTAAAAACTGAATGTAAACAAACAACAACAATATAAAACATTTTAGAAAAAGGGACTCATTTTACTTTATTTATTGAAGATGACTTAAATGCAAATGAAGCAAAAGTATATTTGTTACTTTTCCAGCTGTTATGTATATATAAAAAGAGAAAATATTGAAATCATGTCAAATTTGATCCACTGAGTTTTTCAAATTTTCATGTATCAAGATTCCCTGAACCCAAAAAAGTAAAAAAAAACAGAATATAAAAATTCCATGCAAGTGTTTGTGGGTGTTGGTGTCTATTTCCTTTAATATTTCACAATGGGGAAATGATTAAGAAACAAAATTTGGCATGGTAACTTGTGTATACGGGCAATAATGCTATTACATTTTGGCAATTAAAGGTTTAGGAGGTGGAGAGATAGAGGGAGGTCATAAGACATATCTCAAGAAGGGTCAGACTTAATGAAGATTTTACTCATCATTCGCATTTACAATTTTCTATAAAATTCATCTCTACCCTAAAAATTCAGCTTTTTGTCATTTTATAATAAAATCTCAACAGATAATAAATAAAGTTGTGTGGCACTATGATTAATATAAAAGTTATTTTTTTAAATAAAATCTCATAACAGCTGAGAAAGTTTAAAAAATCAAGCAACTTGTTGCTTGATTTTTTAAAATAAATTAGTTTTATATTGATGACATATTTATAAGCAATTTTTAAAAGACTATAAATATTATATAGTCATAACTGGTTATTTAAAATATAACACAGTTTGAGAAAAAAATAACATTATTATTAAAATTTGATTCAATAATTTGTTTAAGATATTTAAACAAATTATTGAATCAAATTTATTAAAATATTTCATATAAAATTTTTAATATAGGACAATAAAACAAAAAGTTTACTTAATAAGAGTAGATTTAGTGATAGCAGGATGCCTAACTGACTTGTCCCATGCCATCAATTTATTTATTTAGAATTTCGAATATCTCTTGAGTCCATAGTAAATAAACATTCAAGGTTTATCCTAAGTGCTTGTCAAGCAGTAACACAACTGACTCAACCTATTGTCAAATCTACTTTTCCCATGCAAACTTTTCTTTCATCAGTCAGTACAACATATTTTATACTGTATTGAACTATATGTAACTTTGAAAAGTTTATGGGTTGCATTTTATTTCAGAAATTCAGAAATTTAGGACTTTTATGCATATTTGTTTTTAAGTACTTTCCTTGGTGAGAACAGTTCTGAAAATGAAGTACAGCTTTATATTATCTAGAAATAGCATAAAACTGTATTTTGCAATGCATCTCTTCTAGAGCCATTTTCAGAGACAATTTATGTGCTCTGAATTTTTATTATAGTTGTCCTTCAGAAGCAAGAGGAAATAAAAATCATAAAAATAAATCAGCCAAATTAAGGAAACACCACAATTTCATATTTAGCAAACTATATCAATTAATTATTGAACAGAAGTATTGCTGATACAACTTCTACATTCACATCTATAATTTAACATGGAAGCTGTACAAGAAACAAATAATTGGTTGCTCTGTATCAATAAATTCATTTTTGTTATCCATGTTATCCTCATACTATTTCTTAGTTAAATTTCTCAATTAAATATAACGGTAGACACACTGTAATGTTGTGAGGATAAACCACACTATTTTCAGTACAGTATTTACTTATATTTCCCATGGTTGACAATTTGCATGGACTAACTCTGCATTGAATCAACACTGTCCTCATTGCAAATGTAATCAGGCATGCATTAAGATTTCAATAAATTATAATGAGATTTTATTATTCCACTACTACTTAAACATCTGCATCTGTAACTATGGTTATCAAACTTTTACATATAAAACTCTGTTACTTTCCTATGTGCTGGAACTTGAAAAAATCGCACTTGAGAAAATTTTGATAGGAAAGTATTCTCAATATAATAGATCAAGACACTTGTGAATGCATTACCATAGCTGCTAAGTTTAGAAAATTTCCAAAGCTATTTTATATAACTAGATGAGCTAAAATATTATTGAATCAATCATCATCATCATCATCAAATAATATTGTCATTTCACTATTAAAATTTCCAGTTGTATAAGCAATTAATAAAATTCCACACCTATTCCTTTAGCAAAGTTTTTGTGAACAATGTTATAAAAATCATTGTATTATTATTCTATAAGGAAATATTTTAAAAAAAATTATGTTAAAGTTATTGGCAGAAAAATATTTAAATTTTATTATATATTTATAATGAACTTTATTAGAGAATAATTAACACATTTGTGTTGCAGTGTTACTAACAGTTATTTGAAATGTTCCACATAAAAATGCAAGTACTTTCAACAATTTATGGTTGTCATCTTCAGGCGAAATCGAATACTGTGATTTTCGAACAAATTAGCTTTTTTAACGGACTATTTAAATAACGTAAAGCACGTGTGTGGAATTCATTAAACATATTGAAATGCAATAAATATTATAGATGTAAAAACAGGTACACCACAAATACGGCACCTCTATCTTTATTTTATATTTTATATTAGGAGTAGCACGTTATAACAGCATGTTTTTACATCTATAATATTTATTGCATTTCAATATGTTTAATGAATTCCACGCACATGCTTTACATTATTTAAATAGTCCATTAAAAAAGCTAATTTGTTCGAAAATCACAGTATTCGATTTCGCCTGAAGATGACAACCGTAAATTGTTGAAAGTACTTGCATTTTTATGTGGAACATTTCAAATAACTGTTAGTAACACTGCAACACAAATGTGTTAATTATTCTCTAATAAAGTTCATTATAAATATATAATAAAATTTAAATATTTTTCTGCCAATAACTTTAACATAATTTTTTTTAAAATATTTCCTTATAGAATAATAATACAATGATTTTTATAACATTATTTACAAAATCTTACATATGCTACACTATACTTTAGCAAAGTTTTTATTCTTACATATAAATGTTTATAGATACATTAAATGTCCATTATCAAATAGTACTGAAGATGGATGTTTAATAGTCCAAAAACATTTGCACATAAGAATAAAAGCTTTGCTGGGGGAATAAGATATGAAATTTTATTAATTGAATGATATCCAGTTTGAATTTTGTGATTTTTCATAAGCAATTGTTGTAAATTTTTTTGAAGAAAACAAACACCAAATCCAACATGTTTTTAGAATAATAATCAAATTTTAAAGTATATATTTAAAACATCATCATTTATACCTATATATATTTTTTTAGAAAGAAAATTTTGATATGTGAAGATACGCTGTCATAAACGTAATAAATATTTTATTACAACAAAAAATATGTACTCAGTTTTCATATCTTCAAAAATCTCAAATTTGAGGTTTGATATTTTAACATAAAAATATGTTTAGTATTGAATATGATGAACTATTACAGAAATACTGGCAACAACAAGACATACTTGTAACCAGGTCATTTATAACTTGGTATAAGAAATCCCCTTCCTTGATGAGGGTCATTCTTAACTTAAACAGTTCTGAGTGGGGTTTCTACAAGCTCCAACTCACCTTCCCAGTTACTTTCAAGTTTGGAGATCTAGCTGACTACTTCATCCTAGAAATATATTCATTTTCTAAGAACTCATCAACAATATGAACTCTGAGATTGAACATTATTGTCCATTAAATTTGAATCAACAGCTCCCCAAAATAGTCCATGCTATGCTATTTTGGGGAGCTGTTAGTTCAAATAGGGCAGTGTACAGTATTCAAATTGCCTCTCTTGAACTTGTGGAAGAATGTCCAGCCATATGCTATGATCCCACTCCACCTGATAAAACCATTTCTAAAACAATCCTGTTCTGCAATATTTGATGGGAGATAATAGGTTCCTTGTTTCTTCCAGATGAAATGACAATAAGAATCAATCTGTAAACAGAATCTAGACTCATGTAAAGAGGACACAAACTCAGTCATCTTGACTAAATATACAGAGTCAAGATGACTAAGATGTCTTGGAGTGTCTGTAGAAGTTCAAACTATATGTCCTGTGAGAGTAGGTTAGAGTTACATAAACCTCAGGTGTCTTTATATAAGTAGATTGCATCTGCATGCAATGGAAAGTTTCTTGTATCACTGAAAACAATAAATGTCCTTTGTGTTGTCAACCAGGTTTAGGTAACTTAATTTATCTGCTAATCAGCCTTCTACTTTCCAATATGCAAATTTCACTTTAAATAAATGTTTATGAAGTAAATTTGAGCACATAATGCATATATTGTTATACATTATTCAGTTATTTTGATAAAATAGTCAAAATTATAGTGAAGACTTTAATCTTGGAGTATATTTGTCTCATTTTAATATTTATTTCTATTTATTGTTTAAATATATGGTAAAAAGTAGTAAATGTAAGAATTCAAATAATAAAACATTAAAACAGAAGTAAATATTAAAATGTTATAAAGACAAATACATTGATATGTTAAACTGTTTGAAAATAAAATCTGCCATATTATAAGAATTTTTATTTTCTACTGTATGCTGTATGATATTTATGTATGCAGTACATGCACATTCTCTTGGCTTTGTCATTTTCTGAAAAGTTTGAAAATATATACTGTAATTAGTTTATTAGATATTCCTTGTTTCCTTAATGAACTATATTGTCCAGCAACTGTGGTTTTACCTTTGAATTTGAATCAATGTCAATTAGGATTCATCCCAACATTGTACTAATTAAGCTAGTCCAGTCTAAAGATGGATGTACTGTAAATGGGCAGAAAAATTAAGGTAACATTGAATGTCAATGACAAGTCTCTCAATCATTTCTTTTGACTTTGATAACTAAAATAGGTAATTGGTTAAACTTATGGTTAATATTAAATGTCACCTTAATTTTGTGACATTTAATGTTGTAAACATTAAAAAAATTATGTTAGTAAACATTATGTTGTAAATGTTAAATGTCACCCATATGAATTGGCCTTAATAGTTAACGACAATACAAAATTATTTTATATATCCAATGTTAATTAATCCAATAATCAATTAATTAAAAACTACAAAAGATTGCTTAAATGTCCTAATTCAGTGATTCTCAAAGTGGGGGTCGTGACCCCCAAGGGGGTCGCTGAAAAATTGATGCCAGATCAATTTTTTCAAATATTTTATAAATTTACTATGGATTCATGTTTAGAAATACTGTAATAGAAATAAAAAATATATAAAATAATTTTTACTTAAATAAATTGCACATATAAATAATAAAAATAATATAAATATTTAAATACGAGCCTAACCCCCTCCCTCCGGGATGTTTTTCGACACATACTTATTCTTCGGGGGTCATCAAACAATAGCTATATGTTGACGAATCTTTCATTTAATGTTAAAAAGTTTTTTATACAGCTAAGACTAAATAAAAACTGGATAAATTTAAACAATGAATTTTTAGAATACTCTCATACCAAATGCCCAAGCTGTAGTAAGACATTATCTAAATTTCATATTCTATGTGAAAACTGCAGCGAAAATTGTATTATTCAACAATCAGATATTGGTTGTCTAATCAATTGTTCTAATGAAACAGATATGTATAAGTTCCTTGACTTAGCAAACATCAATACTATCTTTAAACTATATAATTATACAAAGCAACGTATGAATAAACAATACAGTGTTAAATACTAATCAATGTACTACATATTAGATAACTAACGTTCATTATATATATAGAAAAACTTCTAATGATGAAGGACATATATCCTGTATATGTTAATCACGTCCTTGTAACAGGCGAAAGCCTTATATGATAAATAAACTTTGAATTGAATTGTATTCTTCGGGGGTTCTTTGAAATTTTTAAGTGCAGAAGGGGGGGGTCGCAGTCCAAAAAGTTTGAGAAACACTGTCCTAATTCATATATTACATAATTTCACATTTCATTTATTGCTATAAACAAAATGTGTACATATACAGAATATTAATAATTAGTATCAATACTAGTTTATTGTGTTGGCTAAATTTCTAGAACATTACTAGTACAAACAGGGCAACTGTGGAGTTGGGGCAAAATTTATATTAGACACCTACAGAAAATTAAGTTATTATAATCTGTATATAGACATATATTAAAAGCAAAATGTTCTGTCCCCACTTAAACTGAAATCAACACTTTAAAAAGAACAGTGTGTAAGTAGGTCACACCAGGTTGCAGATAGGGGTCTATAATTTGATCTTCAAAAACACCACCCGTTAACTTCCTCTGTGGACTCAGCACAAATTTGTGGAAAGGGTCAACAAAAGGGAAGAAAGGTCTTTGTGTAGGAATAAAGACACAAAACACTTTTGACTCAGACTTGTAGTTGAAGAGAAGGCTATTCATTTGTTCCCGTAGCAACTATTCTTTAAGTTTGATTTTTGAATATTTGATATTATTCAAAATACAGATTTAGTTTTTATATTATTATTACCGTATTAGCCCGAATATAACGCGATATTTTTCGACCATTTATTTTCCGTTAAAAAATCGACTCGCGCTAAATTCGGGGTTTAAGTAATGGAATGTAATATAAACAAGGACATTTTCCTACAGAGATTGAAACGCGACTGAACGTCAGACCTAGCTCGACCGACCACTTCAAAACAACCATGTGATCTAGTTAGTAGGCCTGCGCTTTTGTTTGCATAGCGCTACTATAGTAAGGCTATGTTTCCGCTTGTTCGAAGTTCATTAGTCACGTGATTTTTCGACCGCCTTTTAGTCACGTGGGCTCTCACAGACGCCATTTTTTATCTTAAAATTGTGAAATTTTTGGCTTCGCTCGAAAAATTATTATTACATCTTTCTTTTCTTTATTTTCTCTACTTTTAAACAATGTAAAATATTTGTACATTGACAAAAATGCTTTATTTGTGTCGAATTTAATGTAATTTGATACGTAAAACGCAAAAAATAAACATATCAAATTTCAACTCGCTGTAATTTATCTCATGTTTCACCGATTGCCATCGGGTTTGTTTGTAAATGGGGAAGAAATATGACTCATTCAAGTTAAGTCAGTATAAATTTCGTACTACTGCGAGAAAATTTGTCAATAGACTCGCTTTACCCCCTAACGCGAAAGTCAATAAACGCTAATTGTTTTATAACCCTATTTTCAAATGCTTCTTTCGGAGTTGTAAATCGACCAATTGACAAAGTTTTTATTTTGTTTTACTCAGAAAAATGTTGTGTTTAAGATTTAACAGATATTTTCTTTACATTTTTACACATGAATTTTATTTTTAATTTTTTATGTGATATAGTCGTGTGTTAGGCTTAACTCGATCATTGACATGAATGTAACATGTGTTATTAGCTATAAATACCTAAATAAATGCTTATCTGATTGAATTTTACTTTCTTTGAATTCTTTTATGAGTATTATTTTTTTTTTTTCTAAATATCTTTATGAAAATTTTGGAGTCGCGTTAAATTCGGGGTCGCGTTATATTCAGGCTAATACGGTAATAGTTTTAATCTGTATATATATTAAAACCTTCAACCAAAAACCTAATAACCGGTGCCAGTCTACTTAAATTTTATGGCAAACGTTTTCGGATACCTCACTGTGACCTTCCTCAAGCCTTCTTGTCTTCTTAAAACAATTTTCGAACAATCGAACTCTTATTTCCGCTACGCATGTGCCAACCGAATAAATTGAAAAATCGAACAACTCAAATTCAAACCGTTCAACTATCTTCCGTAAATAAAGCTTCCTCCAAAAACTCTACTCTTTTGCTATTTACAAATTCCTAAACTGCTCCACCCTTCCTCTAAAAAGCGATGACGCAAGCAGCTCTAAGTCAATGCCATACGTTGCACTTTTTTACAAATTTCAAAAATGCTCTTCCACTCCTTCAATAAAAGATCGTCAGCCCGTTTCCTTTCTTTTACTCCATCTCGTCTTTTTGCAGCAGGGCCTGCCAAGCCATCGATAACTTCACCTCATCCTTTGCGTTTATTGGCTGTGATGAATGGAAGGCCTTATAAATTTCCATTTGTTCCAACCATCGAATTTGATCAGCATGCTTAGTGGTAGCCAGTAACTTCGCGGCCTCGAAGTCCGGGACGATTTCTGGATCGGATGCATAAATCATTAATGAGGTGGTGGCTCTCCCATGTTCACTATCCTTCTGGTGCTCTCTCAATCTTACTTCCACCACTCTTTTTGTGGATCCAATGTAAACCAATTCCTTATTGCATCTATTATCCATTAGTGGGATAGCGTATACCCCAGGAAGTTTGTCCCTATTCGGTCTATCCTTATCATTCTGTAGTAGTTGCAGCATACACGGGCATCTCCTGTAAGCTATTTCGAACCCTTGTCTTTTCGCAATTTTTCTATATAAAGGTGCCAAGATCGGGTTGTACAAAAGGGGTACGATATTATTCGCTGTTCTTTGATTATTCCCGTTATCCGGCGTGTCAGGACCGTCGCCATTTACATAATTTCTTTCCAGTTGCTGTAGCAATCTGCCGTACCCGTGCTCTTGTGCCACTTTCCGCAAGTAATCCAATTCCTTCCGTAATGCTTCCTGGATGGTGCTGTGGGTGTGCACCCTTTTAATCAGGGACCTGAATGCAGCCATCTTATACCCAAACGGGTCACAAGAATCCGCTGGTATGTAACTTGAGCTGCCTGCTGCCTTCCTGTATACCACTGTTTGTATCCAGTCTTTTGCTATTTGAATGCCTATGTCCAGAAAGTGCACTGCCTTATTGCTATGTTGCTGCAACTCTATAGTAAGGCCGTAACTGTTGTCATTCATCCGTTGTATGAATGAAACGACGTCCGGGTCTTTCTTCCATAATATTAAGACGTCATCCACATATCTTCTATACATAATGATGTTCTGGCTGAAGCTTGGAATTATCCTCTCTTCTAATTTTCCCTAACAGCACAAGACTGTGCTGTTAGGGACGCAAAGGATGAGGTGAAGTTATCGATGGCTTGGCAGGCCCTGCTGCAAAAAGACAAGACGGAATAAAAGAAAGGAAACGGGCTGACAATCTTTTATTAAAGGAGTGGAAGAGCATTTTTGAAATTTGTAAAAAAGTGCAACGTATGGCATTGACTTAGAGCTGCTTGCGTCATCGCTTTTTAGAGGAAGGGTGGAGCAGTTTAGGAATTTGTAAATAGCAAAAGAGTAGAGTTTTTGGAGGAAGCTTTATTTACGGAAGATAGTTGAACGGTTTGAATTTGAGTTGTTCGATTTTTCAATTTATTCGGTTGGCACATGCGTAGCGGAAATAAGAGTTCGATTGTTCGAAAATTGTTTTAAGAAGACAAGAAGGCTTGAGGAAGGTCACAGTGAGGTGTCCGAAAACGTTTGCCATAAAATTTAAGTAGACTGGCACCGGTTATTAGGTTTTTGGTTGAAGATTTATTTACAATCCAGTGTTTTAGTAGGAGTTTATTTATATTAAAACCAAATGTTCCATCGCTACCACACACAAATAACGTAAATTTAAAAATTAATTTGATTTACAATTTGAAAATTTCAAAACAACTTTTACACAGTTTTTAAAAATGTTTTAATTTTCAATTAATTTGATTTTAATTTTAATTTCGTTTGTGTAAATGCCAGAGTTTTAATTATTATTTTATTATTTTTAAATTTAATTATTATTTTTAGTTTAAATTAATTTTTAGGTTTTATTTATTTAGTATTAGTTTAGTTTTAGAGTCTATAATTACTTTTAATAATTAATTATTTATTATTTATTTAATTTTTCCTGCATATTTGAACCCTTCATTACAATATATTTAATTAATTACAACTCTCTTTTCTTTTGTGACATAACTATAAAAATTATTTTAGTGTTGTTTCACACAAAAGATAATCAAATTTAAATTTATTTTAATTTTTTTTAGTAATTTCATTAATTTTTGTTTTATAAATTTGCCTGCTTTTTAAAAATTTTTAAAAACTTTAATTTTAAATGAGTTAATATTAATTGAACTATTGAGTTACCTAGTTAAAGGAAGTAAATATAAAAGCATTGACAGGGATCCCTAATTCCTTAGAGCACAGGGTAATTTGCTCCTTTTGCACCCCTTTGGACATCCTGAGTACAAATTAAAAATTATAAGACTGACAAAAAACTAAAAACGTAAGACTACATTATTTTTTATTAGTTATTCTGATTGTTATTTTTTAAAGGCCCTAAAATATATTGGAATGATGCTGTGATCTTTAAAATAATAAAAGAATATACAATAAACCAAATTATATTTTCTGAAAGATACAATATATTCAGGTAAAGATGTATGAGAGAGTTTCTGAACTGTAACTTTGTAAGTGTAAATTATTATCCATTACATTGCTTTTATAGGATTGATTATCAGCATCACTAAGTATCTGTCCTAGTATCATTTTAAAAACTATAATTGTTTTAATATAATTTTATTGCTTGAATATTTAAATCTGTATTCTAATTTCAATATTCATTTTTTTTTAAACTAGTTCAATTTTGTATTCTTTATAATTAAAGAATACAAATTACAGTCGACTCCGCATAAGTCGACACCCAGATAACGCGTCACCGTAGGTTAATTTAGTCAGTTCTCTGTGATCCCGGCCGACTTACATAGGCAATAATGTTATTAATTAAATAATAAATATCAAGCAATGGGATCGGTTAGTGTATACGTTAAAAACAATAATCTTTAAAAATTGTAAAATCTTTTAAAAATAAACGAGTTTCAAAAAATTAACTCTTTTTTATCCGATTTCGAATGAGCTAAGAATAATGGATAATTCAGATAATAACGTATGGATAAAGAACAATAAAGTAAGGAATATTTGTTAATTTTCAGTGTCCATCTCAGTTCTTAGCTCATTCGAAATCGGATAAAAAAGAGTTAATTTTTTGAAACTCGTTTATTTTTAAAGATTTTACAATTTTTAAAGATTATTGTTTTTAATGTTATTAATGTTAAAAAACTCGGTTAACTCGACATCGTTTAATTCGTCACTACTGGATAAATCAACATACTTTTTCTGTTTCACACTTTTTTGATGTCTTATAAGTTGACTCCCCTCCTGAAAAAATGAGTTCACACCGTACAATAAGCTGTGTGGTGTGAACTCATTTTTCAGGGGGAGTCGACTTATCAGAATTCTAAAAAGTGTGAAACAGAAAAAATATGTTGATTTATCCAGTGGTGACGAGTTAAACGATGTCGAGTAAACCGAGTTTTTTAAGGTTAATAACATTAATGCCTATGTAAGTCGGCCGGGACCACAAAAATTTACTACGTAACCGACAAGTGACGAGTTATCCGGGTGTCGACTTATGCGGAGTTGACTGTAATTATATAATTATAAATTTAATTACAATATTACTAAAGTGATACAATTCATTAGCATACTTGAAATATAAATGAAGATATAATTCAATAAAAATTAAACATACTTTGCTTCTAATACAGCTTTCTTAATTGCATCTTCAATCATTTGACCTTTGTCGTCATATTCTTGAGGAATAGGAACTGCTATAAGAACAGCACTTCTCATATTGATGGAATCTCTAGCAACTAAATTTTTAAAGAATTTTCAATTTTCATGAAATTAAATCCTTGAGAAACAAATATAAAAAGAAATATAATCATATAAATTTAATTCAAATTAAAACTTTTGATACACATGGTTGGCATAACTAAACTTTTCCTATTCGGAGCACTTTGTAGCTATAACCAATAAGCACAGTGATACCAAAATTTGCATGTAGACTATGCAAAGGATGCATAAAAGGAATTTTCAAAACAATTTTAGTTCAAAAACTTCCACTAGGGGATGCTTTACATGAAAATACCAAACAAAACAAAAACACAAAAAACCACATTTATTTGTTCTGCAAGGGACATGCTTTCTGCAGTTGTTTACTGATATAAGGAATGTTGATCAATGTTCACAACATACTGGGAAAAGAGTTGCTGTCTTCTTTTCAGTTTCTTTTTTTCTTTATTCTCACACCTAACAGAAAAGAGTTACACCAGATAAAAGGATCTGGTGTAACTCTTTTCTGTTGCATTGACTCTCCTCAACTCTCCACCTATCTTCTTTGTTGTTCTCTTTTTGTTTTATTCTTTTTTCTGATGAATCATGATTTTATTCTAGATAAAGTTGATGTAATGAGATAAGCTTAGTTGATTATTTTTAGTCCTCTTCTCTTGTCTAGGATGAATTATGTGTATTCATATGATGTGAATAAGATGACAACTGTCACTTAACATTAGCTGAAAAGGGGAAATGAAGGTCATCCCCTTCATCTTTTCCTCATAATATTGTGAGTTAATGACAATTAACTGATAATTTTTTATTCTAACGTGTTTCTCTTGATTATTTTTAATCTATAATGCTAAAAGTTTAAAAAAGAGGGTCCCTAAAATTGGGAAAATAAACAAAATTCTGTTACAATGCTACTTGGTAAAGTAAATAACCACACCGTTGCATTCATACATCTACAATATATAGATGCAACGAGCATCTTGTCCAGTAACTAAGAACTGTTTGATAAACAGACAACAAAAAAATATATATATACAACACATATATAATTTGAAATACAATAAAATTTCCAATTTATTGTTTAAAGAGATTACATTATTACTTTAAAATAAGTTCATTGAAATTAGTTATACAAAATAATGCTAATAATAATTCAATAACATATATATAATGAAAGACAAAATTTAAGGAAACTGGTGGACTTGCAATACCATAAATGTTATTAATCTCACTGACTTTATTCAATGTTTGGAATAACAGATTAAAATGCCACTTTAAAATTAATCTTCATTATTTACTGTGTTTTATTTGTGTATTTTCCAGTAAAGTGTCCCTAGCAGATGTTTTTGAACTAAAGATTTTTTTTACAAAATCCTTTTCCACATCCTTTGCATAGTCTGTATACAAATTTTGGTATCAATTCACTTGTTGACTTCAGCAACAGAGTATCTGTATAGGGAAACTTTAACTAAAACCACCCTATACATTAATTTATATATTTTTAAATTTATTTTTATATATTTTAAATTATTATTAAACGACACAAAAACATTTGTAAATCAAAGAGTAAATAGCAACATTTACCAATTAATTTTGCAGCATCATTAGCATTAAGTACATTATAAGGAGCAAAATAACCACTTTTTGAAGTAAAAAAAGCTGGAAATTCTTTACTTTGCCCAAAAGATACCACACAAACACCCACTGTTTCCTGTAAAGCATTTCACAAGATTTCAATTACTATTAAATCTATCTTTATTTATACAATATAAAATTTAGTAGCTATTTTAACATACCAAATATTCAAGAGTTTTCTCTATATCAAGAATTGATTTTACACCTGCTGATATAACTGTAATTTGAGTATGAGCCAATTCTGTTAAATCAGAGCTAATATCCATACCTGTATAAAACAGTAATATATTATATGTTAATAAAATAGTAATACAAATAAGAAAATAGAAATTTATTAAAATATTTTAAAATACATTAAATACACACTCATTTATAACTCTAGTTATAAATATGTTTATATTTCATGTACATGTACAGGGTCATTAGAATTAAAGTTCCACTTGAAATGGCCATAAAAGGAAAACTACTAGACAGAATGTTATCAAACTTGGTAATAGTTCACAGGAAGTCATGGGATTTTATTTTCTGCAAAAAAAAAAAAAAAATAGTTCAAAGACTCACCACCAACAGGGTGCTGTATGCAATATTGTTAAACGAAATAAGACATGAAGACATCAGTTGAAAATGTTTTTAATCATTTCTAAAACGTGTTACAAAGCATATTCAATGTGGCATCTGCCATTTTCTGAAAGCAAGTTAAATTGCATTACTGTGTTCTCAACGGCAGCTCTTAGCATATCAGGAGGAATTTAACTTGCTTTCAGAAAATCGCGGATGCCACATTGAACATGCTTTGTAACATGTTTTAGAAATGATTAAAAACATTTTCAACTGATGTCTTCATGTCTTATTTCGTTTAACAATATTGCAGACAGTGTCATTCCTAGTGTTGCCACCAAGCCGGTTTTCACCTGGACAAGCCGGTTTTTAAATTCATGGACCAGATTAATTATTAATTTGTCCGGTTTTCGTATAAATTGTGAAATTATGATGAAACAAAATAAATTTATAAACATATTTGCAAGTATTTTATTTTTACAGTTAAAGACTAACTTCACACCCCCACCCAAACTTATCCCCAGGCTAAGAGTGACAGAAAATGTATTTTTAAAATTCTAACTTGCAAATATTAGGTCTGTTCCAACCAGTGCTGCCGTAGAACTACCCTGATGGCGCCTTCATTTTACCCTAAATTACCCTAGATTGAAAAAACTTTCCAAGCTCGAGCTCAAACTTGATCATCATTGAGCTCATGCTCGAATTAAAAAAAAAAATAAAACAAACAATTCTATGAAACAGATCCCTATACTATTATCATGAAATAATAATCAGAACAATTCTTAATTCATTGTTTTTATTAAAAATCTTAACTAAAATGTCTTTGGATTTTTAAGCTTTATCAGAGATATTAATTTACATCTGATATGGAGAGTGCCAATGGCACAATGGCATGAAGGTTGAGAAAAGCAAAATCCTACTCGGATGTAATATACAGTACCTAGTACAGTACACTACCTGTATACCTAGCAGCAATCTGCTTTATTTCTTTAGCTTCTGTTGTCCTATCCTAAAACCCTCCAGTTATAGGGGGAAAACAAAATGGTTTTAGGCTAAAACTTTTTCTGGCAAAACTTGTAATGCGCTGGATAATAGCATCAGATCATAGGACAGTTTTACCCTAGATTTATCCTAAATATAAGACTACCTTAAACATTACCCCGAGAGCTTGAAATTACCCTAGAAACGGCAGCACTGGTTCCAACACAAGATCCTAACTGGTTTAAACTGGCATGCGCATTGTTCAGTTCTTGGCTGTAAAATGACATTGTGCATGCCTTGTACGGTTTCAGGTTCAAACCAGTCAGGAACTTGTGTTGGAACAAACCTATTGTCTGGGTCAGCAATTTTGAAAAGGTGGCAGCACTAGCCATTCCCCGCTGATGGTGAGTTTTGAACTATTTTTTTTTTTGCAGAAAATAAAATCCAGACTTCCTGTAAACTATTACCAAATTTGATAACATTCTGTCCAGTAGTTTTCCTTTTATGGCCATTTCAAAGTGGAAGTTTAATTATGATGACCCTGTATTTTAAAATATTTAATGCATTTTCTGATTTTTATTACTATTTTACTGATTTATATATATAGTGCCAACCTCATAAAACATACCAACAAATATTTATAAGTTTGAGGTTCCAGACAGGTCCGAACTGTCACAAAATTTTCAAGAATTTAGTTGATTAAGAGAAAAAATTTAATTGTTTAAAAAGGCAAGGGAAAAAAAATGTTTGTAGTCAGACACAATTTTGTTTATGTTAAAATGCGACGCAGAGTCATAAATCATAGGAGGAATGTCATCCTACGATTGCCAAATCATAAAGGAAACTGTTAAAATTGTCAAAAAAGAGTTACATATGCAAAAAGGAGATGGTATGAACATCTTGAGATACTTAAACAAAGAGTGTGATGAATAATAATATTGGTTAAAAGCTACATGAAACTTGGTACCCATACTTGACCAAAAGAAGCCGAGAAGGGGTGGCGGTAGTAGTTAAACAATGTGTTAAAGTACGGCAGGTTCTCGTTAACTCTGTGCATCATTTCCAAACTGTACCCAGCAGGGTGCTCATACGTCTCACTTCCACTTCCCCCTTCACTCTTCTACATTTCCCAAACCCCTCAAAAAACCCCTTTTTTTTGACCCTCCC
The DNA here is from genome assembly GCF_030686945.1 of Centruroides vittatus. Lineage (NCBI taxonomy): Eukaryota > Metazoa > Arthropoda > Arachnida > Scorpiones > Buthidae > Centruroides > Centruroides vittatus. Next base: position 476,339 of record NW_027122009.1, read on the forward strand.
TTCCCTTAAGACCATCCCACTCACTATCTCCCCCCACCTCAAGATGATGCCTTTCTAATGCATCCTGTTAACTCTCTCACTTACAATTTGTGGACTATCCCATCGTGTAAAACTGTACTATAAATCAAAACAATCTTTTTATGTCCCTTTTACTTTAACAGTGCACTACCTTCACTTCATCATACTGGTTGTTCCAAAGGGTTTTTTCTATTGTTCTTACCCTGTAACCAAGATCACGGTTTCCCAAATTTTATAATCTTAACTCAGCACTGTGTTATGTATACTGGGGTGTTTTTCCAACACTATGTACCATACCATCATGTTTGCAGTAAGTTCAAAACTTTTTACATCTATGTTGTTTGTTTTTCCCTTTTGTAAATCATTTCAAATTTAATCATTATTTTAGCTATACCTGTTAATCAATAATTGTCATCCATATTTTATCTAATGTCACAACTCCTGCATTTCTCATAATCCATGTAAGTTTCCTAATAATCTTTTACAATTTTGTAACATTACAATAAATTTATACTAACTTGTATACATTATGCTAACCTGTATGTAATTTTCCCTATATAGTTGTAACACAAGTTGAAAAGAGACATAATTGTCCAAAATGCATACTCTAAGAAATAAAAAGTTTTTCTAAAGCTTGTCCTCCTTTTTATTGATAGTATAATAAGTCTAGCAAAAAAGAAAAGCCACCTTAGCACTCATATAATTGAACTCAAGACTAGACAAGAAGCGTATCGCATAATAATGTTCTTCATAGTGTGGGTTGGGGGCTATAAGTAAAGTAAAACCATATTTTCTAAAAAGACATGCTACTCTCAGTGATATAGAGCCTAAATATAGTATTGGGGGTTGTACTACCCTTAGTTCATCCTTAGTGCAGAGGAAAGTCTGTGGAAACAAGTTGTTCTTAACTCGGTTGTAGAGATAACAAAACCTGGAAGGAGAATAACCAGCATTACTCACCATCCTATTGATAAGTTGTAATTCATTGTTTACTAATGTCTGGGTGGATGGGAGAAGGAGCACTCTGCAAATAAAAGAAGTAATTGCAGAATTTACAAAATGATAAGGTTGTTTGTCATCCGATCCTACTGATCTTTAGAACTAAGCAGACAAACATGAACAGTAACAAAAAACTTTATTAAAAAGGTGAGAACTGTCACCGACATCCTCGGCCAACATCCAGGCAAAACCCGCCAACTTTCGCGCTTCTTTTTCACGTTGCCAGCCAACATCTCGTTGGCAAGTGTTGCCAGGCAGTGTTCGGGATCTCTGGAGCTGGCAGCCAGAGTTGGAATGCAGTCGTGGGGATAATATGCGGCACCTTGTTTTTTTTATGATATACAGAAAATAGTAGTTCAGGTAATCTATGTATTTCCAGATCTAAGAAGGAGATTTTGGCATTTAGTTCTTCTTCTACAGTAAAATTGATAGATGGATATATAAACTAACATATGAATGAAGCTGTCTAATTCATCCATGGTGCCATCCCACGCATGTAAGATATCATACAGGATTGGATAGCAGACAGTTAACAGTGCATTGAATACTATATTCTATAATCCTCATGATGAGCTCTGCCAAAATTGGCAAGAGCGGGAAACCCATTGGCACTCCCTGGGTCTGTCTGTATATACTACCATTGAATTGAAAATAATTGTTTTCCATGATGAGAAAGAGAGCCTCTCACAAATGTAATACACTGGAGCATCGATTATCCGAATCAATTGGAGACTGGGGTGGTTCGGAAAATCGATTTTCAGATAACTGATTATGTACAAAAAAATACATTATTATATCCCATGTTGAAATTTTTCTCCATTGCATGTCTCTTCGCATTGAATTTTTGTTGATGTTAAACTTAATGAAAATTTTTATTATAATAATCGTGGCTATTGTATCGTTAAAAATTATTTCTTTATTTTGTACAAACAAAATAAATATATTGAAAAATATAAAAACAGAAAAAATTATACTTTAGAAGTTAATCTAGTATCAAAAATGTTTGATTCAGCATGACACACATCCCGACTGGAACGCTTTCGGTTGACCAATGTTTTGGTTGATTGGTGTTCATATAATCGATGCTCTACTGTACTTGTAAATTGTAATACTCTGGATACTGAGTATCCAGAGTCAATGTAGTAACGCATTTACAAGCATGACGGTTTCAAATTGTGGCACCACTGGATATAAGGAAACCACATGAATTTTATACAAACGGTATGAGCAAGTGGGAAGATTTTTTAATTTAGCAGAGATGACTGACTTAGCATCCAATGTGGCTGAGGTTACAAAGTCAGAGGGTGGAACTAAAGTTGTGATTTGTCTCACTAATGCTCTCTCTAGGAAATATGTGGTGTGAGCATTTATTAACCAATGGTCTTAAGGGCCATGCAGGTTTGTGTGTCTTTGCCTCAAAGAACAACCTTGGGCAAGCAACATTCAATGGCAGATTGAGAGGCTCAACTAATGAAGCTACCACTCCTGGGAGTGCTATGATCTTACGTATCTTCCTTAGTATAGTTGAAGTCCGTTCCTCTTTTAATACAGCAAACTTAAATTGCTCAATGAATTCATTGGCTTTAGATAGGAAATCCCTATTTTTAAATAGCACAAATCTTTTATCTTTATCTGCAATGAACAGATATAAAGGATTACTTCCGAGAACAATTTTAACATCTGAGCAGTTTGTATATTTTATTTCTTGCCCAAAATGCATATCCTTTTAAATCATAGAAAATAAACCTACTTTTTCCACTCAAAAAGAGTTCCTGTGTAAATTTAACATGTCTCAAAAACATCTGCCCAAACTGAAAATTATGGATTCATATCTCACTTAAAGCATAAATGTAGTGTCAAGTTTCATTGTCTGAATTTCAAGTCAAAAAATCAATGCAAAAACATTAATCAGTCCAATCATAAGAGTGTTTTTGGCAATTTTGATAATAAATTAATTCCAAGTTGTTAAGTTGTATCTATATTTTAACATTTCTCTATATATTTGTTCTATATTAATATAATGTTATCATATAAGTAACTATCTGTCAATTTGAAGATAATACAAAAATATTAAAAATCATTTACTATTAACAACATCTTGATGTACACCACCAATACCACCAGTGACAAATATTTTTATTCCCATTTTTTCTGCAATCATACTTGTACTTGAAACAGTTGTTCCACCAGTTAATTTCTGAATATAATAATAATAATAATTATATTATCAAACTTGCTTTAAATTATAATAAATGCTTTATGAATATTTAATCATATACCTGACTAACAGCATATGGCAAATCTCTTCTTGAAAGTTTCATCAAATTTTGATTTTCTTTCCCTAAAATTTCCATTTCTTCTTTATTCATACCTATAAAATTATTTGATAAGTAACTACTTTTAATCATCAAATATATCAAGATAAAACTAAACTTCAAAAATCAATACTTACTGTATATGAATATTTTTATTTATTCATGCAAAACGTTTTTAAATATATGTTTGCTTAATAATCTTGTTAATGCTTAATAATTTTCTTACTTTTAATAAGAAAATATTATTCATTGTAATTTCAAGCATACAATCCATGGATTAGCTATCTTTAAAAATCAATTTCAAAATGGGTATGAATTGAGAAATGATAAAGTACCCTGATAATTTTAACTTGCAATTATGAAATTAACAACTTTTCCTTTGTCAAACACCAATAATGTCTTTAAAAAACATGAAAAATTCTTTATATGGTGCAGACTTATTCATCTGCCATCATGATGTTTCCCAAAATGAAATAAGTTACACATATATATATATAACAGATAAAAGAATATAAAAGTGATCAATCAAGGAGGAAAATAAGTGTAATTGTTGTAACTGATCTGTTGTAACTTGATCTGGGTATCAAGTCAAAGGTGGAAATTCCAACATACTTTCATTTGTCTGAGAGAGTTTTTGTGTAGTCATCATTCCAGTCAGTTGTATTCAAGAGTAAATAAAGTTAATTGTTAATAACCTATATATTTTTATGTGAAATAGCGTCAAAAACAAAATTGATATAACATTGGCGACGAGGATTAAAATACAGACTTGCCAGCGGAAATTACAATTTATAATTTCCGCTTGAATTATAATTTGAAATCAAAAGCCAGAAATGTCAATCCCAGGAACATCAACCAGTGGAGTTTGTTTTGAACCATTCAAGATGGACAGCAAGTGGAACCCATACAAGAACTGCTTTAATTTTTGCTTGAAGGCAAACCAGATTGAAAATGACCAAGATAAGTGTGCTCTATTTTTTACTGTGTGTGGTGAAACTCTATATGAACTTGTAGTAACACTCATAGCCCCGAAAGAAACGACACAAGTTAACTTCAATGAGGTACTTAATTAATAATGCTCTTGATAGTCATTTTAACCTGAAACCTAGTGAAATTGTCAAATTGTTCAAATTTAACTAGAGGTTGCAAAAACCAGGAGAGAGTATCAATGACTATATCGCGGAACTACAGAAAATTGCAATGAATTGCAACTTCGGCACCTCACTAGAGCATATATTAAGAGATAGGCTAGAGGCTGGTTTAAGGGATAAAGGAATACAAACGTGTTATTGGCAAAAACAAACACTACTTATAAGGCCATTTTGGATGCAGCATTGGCAGCAGAGGCAGCATCTAAAAATGTTAGCCAGCTTGGGTCAGTGGAAACAGCACCCAAGAGTATAACTTAAAGGTGGACTACAAGAGAAATAATGAGCCAGCCATATTACGCCATTTTCGGTGCACCAGGAATCATAACCTGAATAATTGCCGATTTGCTTGGGTAATATGTAAATTCTGCAGAAACAAAGGGCACATAGGAAAAGCATGTATCACAAAACAAAAGAGTGGAAGAAGAAAAATTCCAAACCGGGGAAGAAACCAAATTGGGGCACAATGGAAAGAGGTATCCAGCCAGAGAGCCAGAGTACACTGAATTGAAGAACATAAAAATTTGACCTCGAACCAGGTAGAGGAATATACATCTCTATTCAAAATACAGAGAAGTAGGATACCACCCTTAAAAATCTTAATCAATATTGAAAATATACCAGTCATGATGGAAATTGATTCAGGGGTAGATACACTGTAGTGAGCAAATGGACCTTAAAAGAAATTAAAATACAGCAAAACAAGTTAGAACTGGAAGAAGTCAAATTACAGACATGGGGGATCCAGTGGTGATATTCGGCGGGTTCGCACAGGTTCGGCCGAACCCATTGTTAAAATTTTCAGTTTTCCGAGCGGGTTCGCCCGAACCCGTTGTTAAAGTTTTCCGAACGGGTTCGGGCGAACCCGTTGTTAAAATTTTCAGTTTCCCGAACCTTGTTAAACACACGGAACATTTCTCAGTGGGTTTGTTTTTTTTAAAAAAATATATTAAAATATATGTATTATACTCTGTAATACTACTAAACTAGGGCCTTATACCCCGTTTGCACCGAGCATTTCAATCTAGATTGTGAACAAGGTCAGGGAGTATGTCTTGGTGCGATCTCTCTCGACCGTTTCAATCGAGGTTTAATCGCGATCAATTCAAGAGTGTTCTTGAAAGTAGATCCAGTCATAAGAGAGATCCCAGAATGCCACGCGCGCGAGACAATACAAGATGGCTGTGAAACACTTGTCGGGCTATGGACAGCGAAAGAAAAAGTATAATATATCTCGAGAGATGATGACATGTGCCTATTCCTAGAAGCGCCATATTGCGGTAAAGAATTTCTCTGCCTTGAAAAAAAAAATAAAAAAAAAAAAAAGGTCGACAGCTCTAAAATACTATTGTTACCTGGCCTCCTCCCATGGCTCGTTACGTTCTAAATACGCCACTGATTGTTAGATATGTTAGATATATGGTTGCAAGAAAAGGTATTGTATTTATTTCTAGCCAAAACTTCCATTTCGTTTGTCGGCGATTGTCAGGGAAAAATTTTCTGCTAGCGAACCCCTTGTTAAATATTTCGAATATCACCACTGGGGGGATCAGAATCTGGAGGTAGTGGGCACTACAATGATGAAGGTGCAATTTAAAGGAAAAGTTATGAATCTGCCATTGTTAGTAATTAAAGGAAATGGACCATGACTTGTTGGAAGAAATTGGTTTGAACCATTAGGAATCAGAATAGAGGGACTATATCACCAACACAATGCAGATGATCTGATGCAAGAATTCCAGCATTTATTCAATAATTCAGAAATGGGTCTATTTAGAGGCAAGGCAGTCTAATTGCTGTCCAGGAAGTTCACATTTGAATTGCTTATCTGGTCCAACTTGATACAGAGGCCATACGGGTTATTATTCGTTGAATCCATGAAATAGTTTATATTGAGCTTGGTTTTCCATAAAATAAAGATGTCATCAACGTACCTTTTACATATAAAATTAGACAGCAGCAGGATATCAACTAAGATCCATTATAAGCCATGCTATACTCCATTATTCATCCCGGCCATTTCAGTGGACCCCTTCTCATACAAGATAGCTGCCTTCCGGGCCCTAGCCAAAAGAGTGTTCATGCACCACTCCAAATTCAAAGACACCTTCTCTGAATTACAACGCATCCAGGACATAGCCACCTGACACGGGTATGGTCAAAGATTAATTTATAATATTTCATGTGCCTATTCTTCACAAGTAAATCCTAGTGACAACACTAATACACTCACTCACAACTCAAATAACACTCGGTCTCTAGCTGTTGTTGAATATAACCACCACCTTGACTCTATTTACAGAGAAATGCAACATATACAAACAAAAAGATTGCATACAAGAGACCTAGTACTATATACGACCTCCTGCGCAATTGCAAAGACAAAATGGACAAAAGATTGGCTCCAGGTGTATACTCTGTTCCACTATGGGACGACAGGTTTCAAAGGGAGCCTGTGTATATTGGTTCCATGAAACGCTCTCTCAACAAGCATCTACGCAAACACAAATATGACATCAATCACAACAAAGACACCACTGCCCTATCCACTTATGCCTCGACCCCGGGCATAAGAGCCGACCTTCACAATGCCGAAATCATCAGACTCTCACACCGCATAGAACACATATGATCTCTAGAAACTCTTGAAATATACAAAGCTGGATTACATACTAACTGCATCAATTCCAAGGATGCAATTAATATATCTCAAGCTTGGAAGTTCTGTTACGAAGTGGAAGACAACCCTCACAGCTCTATTTAACATACACTTCCGTCCCTTTATTTGTGTATATAATAATTATATTCTTTTGTTTGTGCTACATATGTTAGCAACACGTATGCATCCATGGCAACACGTATGCATCCATGGCAACGCACATGCACAACGATTTTATACGCAACATGGGAAATGTTCTAAAAGATTTTTTAAATCGTTGCATATAACTGTTCTTAGAATCTCAGTATTTGTAAACCTGATGAAGACAGAATACTAAGATCGAAAACGTTTGTTATTTCAATTAAATATTTTCACTGGATAGTCAAAGGTTTTAGTGAGTCATTTGTTTTTAAGAAATGATATGTTACCAACAATTTGGATGGAACAACGGATGATATTCTTACTGTTCAAGGAAGCAGAAGAGCATAATGGCAATGAAATAGGAAACAAGAATGGTGACAATGAAAGTTATAATGAAGATGAAAGTGATGAAGTATCATTTCAATAACTTTCCAAATTAATACAATCTGGGGTTGAGTCAGTAATATGTAACTTTCCAAATTTTTTAATGCAAATAAAATTAATAATAAAAAGTTGACTTATACTCAGGTTCTAATTTTTTCAAAAAGTAAGGACTCCAAAATTTTCAGTCAACTTATATTTGTGCTAATATGGTATATTGATTCCCAGAGATTTTTGCTATAATGTTGCACCAATTATACAGTACAAGTGGAATGCAATCACCAATATCAAAATGGGATTTTCCACCTCTAAAATGTTTGTTTTATATAAAAAGTGTACAAAGATAAAATTAAAATTATGTGTGATTCTATCTGCCATAAGATTTTATTTAAAAATAATATTTTTTATAATATTAATTATTATAAAATTTAGGGTAAGAGTTAGTTTTTTTAAAAAATTGTAAATGTCAATAACAAATAAAATTTTCAATACTCCTACCCCTCTATTTCGCCCCTGTTGACTTATAATCTCCAAAATATAATAGCATCAATGATCTATACATAGAAGTATACCTCCAAATTTCAAAATTTTTGGTCCATGAAGTCCTGAGGTATGAAGCAAAATAGATGCCAACAAACATATGCAGAATTTTGTAAGGATTTTTTTACTTTTTACATTTTTGAACTCATGGAATGTCAAAAAATGAAAGACACTGGGGATCAAAATCTTACTTTCCCTACATTGTATTCTATAACAGCCAGGAAAGTAAAATGTAATTACAAAACCAAACATAACTTATAATACTAAGTAAACTGAACAAGTTTCAAATCAGCATGTTGTTTACTTCTGTTACATTACTGAATATTGTATTTATTATTATAATGATTAAATCAATAATTTACCCATGATAACTGTATACTTTAATCATGATGTTAGGATTCTATAATAATCATATGCAGAATCAAATGAATTTGATTTGTAAAATGAATTACATTTTGGAACAAACCAGTGATGTGCAACATAAATTTTAAAAGGAAGTCTTAAAACAGAATTCAAGAGAACTGATATCATAGAATTTAAGAATGTTAAAGGAAACCTAAGCTTAGAAGTAGAAAATGTAAAATTGATTATTTGTTTACATTTTCATTTTTAACTATAGAATCAGTCATCACTTAGAATTCCTATGGGGCAAAGAACTTCAGAAAGTCAGTTGATGGAAGTTTGATGCACCCAAGAACTTAAGAGTAGTCAATACTGTACCTAGTAAGTTGTAGAAATTATAAAATTTAGTAAATATTATTATACTAAAATAGAGTATTTTTAAAATGTAACTATAATAATAATAATAGTTACATTTTTCAAAACAAAGATTTTTTTGTACATAGCAATACCATATCCCTAGAAACTAAACATTTCTATTTTATTAATTAAAAGATTCAGATTATTGAAAATCATTATGTAAATTTATTTAATTTAATTACAAGACAATGCATAAATTTCAGATTTATTTCTATAATAAAAATCAAAAATTATAAAAGTCACTTACAACTGGTTTTAATCAATTTTAAAATATAGTAAATAAAATTCAGAAATAATAATTAAAATTTTTTTCTCATAATGATGTATTTAATACATTTTAAAAAGTAATACTTATAAACTATTTCTTACCTATATGTACTTTTCCTTTAATAACACCTATTGTTGCAGGTGTAACGTTAAAATTTCTAATAATATTTTCCACTTCAAGTGCTGTGCTTTGAAAAAAATGATAACAACAAATAAATTAAATTGTGTCTTATTTTGCAGATATATTACAGCATATATATACAATATATCGCTAAAAAGAAGAAAAATGTTTTTAATTGTTCTCAATAATACTCTAATTATGTCAATAATTTCCATATTTAGATTAAAAAGTGCAAACTAATAAAATGCATGCAGTTATTAAAAATTATTTTTATGTGAGAGGAACAAACTATAATGAATTTATTTTGATTGTATTCAAAAATAAATAGCATCTATGATTTAATTGATAAAAGTATTATAAAAATAAACAAATTTTTATTTAAAAAGCAACTTCATTGTTTCATTACATTAGAAAATATGAAATAAGAGTTAGACTTTTTTGTATTTTAATTAAAATTTCTATGCAGCAATCAAAATTGTTTTCCACTAGATTTCTTTCCCTAAATAATCATTTTTGCTACTTAATAGTAAACTTATTAAAAACACTGCTCAAGTCTGAAATTGCAACACCAACAAGGAATGCATGATTACGAATGAAACTTGCAAAGTACAACCATTAGGTGTAAATGCTAAAGAAAAAAAAAGGAGTGAAACATAAGTAAAACTTTGAGTTTTTATGAGTCTTTAATGAATAGTGGGTAGGTCCATGTCAGATGGTTATACTCCACATAAACACAATAAGTAAAAATGTCATCAATGAGATGGTTGATAGTGTTTTGAGGAACAGCATTCCAAGCTACATCTAACTGGCTCAGATATGTTCAAGGTGTTGTGTTCCCTACAACACACCTTGAACAGTTCTGGGCCAGTCTGAAAGCATTTTTCCTCTTAAATTTAAATTAATGAAAAAATACTTACATTTAACAATGTCTCAAGAAAGACTAAAAGAACTGACAAAGTTTAAATATAGAACATAAGGTGTCCAAATATAAAAATTTTGATAGTGTGAAAGTTTGACAACAAAAAGTTAGGAAAGTATAAAATTAAGAAGTGCATAGATTTAATCATATTTTATTAAATTTTTACTTATTGTGGTACTTCAAGATTTTGTGTCTTTATATTTATTTAGTAAGAAAGTAAAGCATGTTCCTAATTATTCTAAATTAATAAGTTTAATTAATTTATTATTAATTCTTGCACATCAAAAAATATTTATATATATACCAGTACTGTACATATTAGGGGCCGTCCATAAATTACGTAAGGTATTTTGGGGTGGGTGGGAGTCAAGGATTTTTTATGATTTCTTACTCAGGGGTAGGGGGTAATAGATCTCGTCTTACGTAATATTCTTATTTTTATTTTTTGATCTCGTTGAGTGGTGGAGTTTTCAATTTGGCAGTTTCTATTAAGAATGCTCATTGTACTAATGCCCTCAAGTGTGACATAATAGAATAATAACGCTAGCAGACACATTTTTTATCATGGGAGAAAGGCCGTGTAGTTGTCTCTCTCGTTTTTTTTTTTGTATTTTTTTTATTTGAATAAGTGCATTACTCCTATGGGTGTATAACACTAAGAATACATAAACCAAAATACAGAGTAAACATAAATTAGTACATACAGAGTAAACATAAATTAGTATTCGGATTTTAGTGAAAACTAAAATGTAAAACTAGAAATTATAAATAGTCTTATCTTCCATATTTTTTGAACATAATTGTAAAAAGCATCAAACAGTGGCTTCTGAACAAGCTTATCGAATGGATATGGCCACCTGAAACCAAGCGTAAAGATTTCTAATTTCAGAATAAGTCTATCTTGATCGTAAATTGGACAATGATAGATCATATGGTCGACAGTGTCTAGGTTTTCTGTAGAGCAAAAGCAAGAGGCAGTTTCTGCCCGGTTATACATGCTCAGTAAGTAGTTGAGCAGTAGCAAACGTTAAATCTCTAAGTGGTGATGAGAACCTGCATTCAACACTAGGAAAATAAAGTCTTGTTATTCTACCAGTTTTACTGCTCAACCATTGTTGATTCCACTTTTGCATAGCGTTGTAATAAATATAATTTTTAAGGCTGCTGCGTGAGAGAGGGATGTGAGTGTAGTCCTTTGCAGCTGACTTAGCCTCAAAGTCAGCTTTTTCATTTCCTAGTATGCCAGTATGGCCACGAACAAACATAAAAGTTATCTTATTTACAAGATTTTTAATATGGTGCTGGATATATGTGATTTTATTGCTATTGCAATTGGGATTTAATAGAGCTTTTAGGACAGACTGAGAATCACTGTAAATGTTGATAGACAGAGTTTTGTTTGGTAGTGAAGTGGCCCACTGAACAGCTTGGTAGACAGCATCTTCTTCAGCTTGATATGTGGGGGTATCTGTACCTTCTAACATATTTTGGGCAAAATATGTCAGTTTGGAGGAAGATACAGATACTTGAGCAGACATGAAGGGGCTTTTGGACCCATCTGTGTAGATATTAATGTCTGCATGGTTATCCATGGAGGAAGCAGATGACACCAAATGTACCCTGGGGATAACCTTGTTTACAGGGTGATGATCAGAGATAGGGTAATTGCAATATGGTAGCATTTGAACAGCCGTAGATAGGAGTAGAGACTGTTGTTGAGTCTTGATGTTTGTAGTTCTGATGTAGTAGTTTAGAACCTTTTCTACAATACATAGTGGCAAAGGAAGGAGCTCTGCTAGAATCAGAGAGGCATTAGTAGAAACAGTTCTGCAGCACTTTGAAATTCTGATGGCAAACTGTCTTTGAAGAGAGAGTAATTTACTTGCTACTGAATTTTTACTAGTTACATGACCCCAGCTAGAGGCTGTGCACTTAACATTATTTTGTTTGTTGTTCTATTTGAGGCCACAAACTTTCTGAACAGCCCTTGTAGAAACAAGATATTTTTAAATTTGAAATACAGCTGCTTGACATAAAGAAGGTCTTTTAGCCTGACAATGATTGTTAACTTAATTAAATATACCCAGTTTGAGTCATTGAATTTAAGAATATTATGCTTCTATATAAGTAATTATATATTTGTATATTTTTATGTTTAAGTTTTCCTATTTATCAATATTAAATATATACAGTGGAACCTTACTTAATGAGCACCTCACACGACAAGTATTTCACATAACAAGCAAAACAAATTGTAAAAATTTGCCTCATTTAATGAGCAATATTTTGCATAACGAGTGATGAGGAGAGGGGAAGTCCCAAATTGTGCACATGCGGCATACTCCATCAGTCTGTGTTTAGCATTCGTGCCACTAGCATCTTAGTGTCGCTTGTGATCACATGTTTTTCCAAACTTGTGTTTACACATATTACTTATAAACATCAACAACCAAAGCCCGTTATATAATAAACACATCAAACGATATGCCAAATTCTTGGGTCATTAAATTTAATGACCAATTCCAAATTAAATTTTAGAAATGTTTGAATTTAAAGTTAACTATTTATAATTATTAAATTTAATACGAGATGGAAACATAATTGCCTACCTCTAGTCAAATTAATTAATTTCTAATATTTAATTATAGCCTTTGCATAGCCCAAGAATTTGACATATCGGTTGGAGTGTTTATCAAACATATTAGCTGTAATTTTTTTTTTTTTTTTTTGTTTTTGCAAATTGAATTCTCATTCCAGGATGGTTCATTCTGCACTAGAAGAAAAGATGATGATGATTCACGCTCCTTAACAGTGTATATTGTACAATGTTTTTTGAATAAACATTATACATAAAACATTTCAGCATTTTTTCGGCATGGAATGCATTATCATATTTTACATTAATTTCTATGGGAAAAATTGTTTCGCTTAACGAGTGTTTTGCATTACGAGTAAGACACTGGAATGAATTATGCTCATTAAGCGAGGTTGCACTGTATATGTAATATACAGTCAAACCTGTTTTTACGCGCTCTTTTTATGTGCGATTTTTATTTGTGCGATTTTTTATTTGTGCGGTATAGTTGGCGACTAGTCTTGTGCGATTCGTCATGTCTCACGTTGACTTATTATAGCTAAATAAACTTATTATAGCATAAATGCACTTATTATAGTAATATTATTGCATGAATATGCAAAAAATGAAATAATTTACTTTTTAAGTCAACAAAACACCACCTGGACAAAAATATGTAAAACAGACGATAGACCAGACGATGCAGTCAAGTGCTGACATCTGTCTGTCAATAAATTCTATTTCGTACGGTTTTGAGTTATTTTCTATGTGAGACTTTTTTTATGCGGTCCCTGTTGACCGCATAAAAAAAATATTTTTTAATTGTGTTGCGAAAACTATTTTTTACAGCCATTCGTGAAGTTTCGTGCTATTTTTTTTAATGCGTCTTTTTTAATGCGGTCCCTATCCCCCGCATAAAAACAGGTTTGACTGTAATATAAAATAATAATAAAATTATATAATTTACTTACAAAGTTTAAAATATGTGTTTTAAAAATTATTCTTATTAGTTTGCATCTTCATGAAGTTCTTAATAAAAAATTTAATATAATTCTTTCTTGTATAAATACAGTAACTGCCACTCTGTTGTTTTCACAATATTTATAATTATTAAGAGATTGTTAAAATTACATAATTTTGTAAAATCTTGTTAAATGAATTAGTCAGGCCTCTAGTTTTTGTAATATGCTTTATTACAAATTAGATAAAGACAGAACCAATAAATTGCATTACAGTAGAGAGTCGTTAATCGGAATCAATTGGAGACTGGGGTTGTTCAGATTAGTGATTTGTTCCAATTACCGATTAGGTACAAAAAAATATATTAACCTGTCCGATGTTCAAATTTTTCTCTGTCGCGTGTCGCTTCGTGTTGAATTTTCGTCAATTTTAAGCCTAACAAAAATTTTTTATAATAATAATCGAGGCTATCGTATCGTTAAAAATTATTTCTTCATTTTGTACAAACAAAATAAATATATTGAAGAGTATAAAAACATGAAAAGTATACTTTAGAAGTAAATCTAGTATCAAAAACATTGGATTCAGCACGACACAGTCCTACTGAAAATCGTTCTGATTACTGGCAATTCCGATTACCGGGGTTCCGATTAACGACTCTCTACTGTATTTAAATTACATAACCAACTTTGATCCTTCAGAATGCTGTTCTTGATGGGTACAATCGAGATCATGTTAGATCACAGGAGATCACACATACAACTCATTGCACCACCTGCCTGTAATTATGTGTTGACATTATGAATTTCTAAGCCTCAACAAATTTAATAATACTGTGCAATATCTGATAGCAAGTGAAGATAGTATAGAAATTACAAAAATAATGAAAATAACAGAAAAATATTTTTAAAAATATATACATACATACATACATACATACATATATATATATATATATAGAAATTTGTCAATTAACAATAATCATATATGTATCAAATTTACCTTATATTTTCTGGAAAAGGCATTCCATGTGTAATAATTGTACTCTCCAAAGCTATAACTGGATGATTTTTAATTAAGCTTTCCTTAACTTCATCAGAAACATGAAATATTTCTTTGTTGATAATATATAAAAAATAATAAAAATGACTTTTACTTATTTACGATTTCAATAATTTAAATGTAAAAAAATTGTTTTTACATTATATTAATTTAAATAAAAACACCAATTTTATTTGTACATTTTAAAATATTTAAGAATTCTTAAGAGTATTATTTTATTATATTTAATTTATTGCAATATTATTAAACATTTAAGTTTAAAAAATCAAAAACAATTTTCACAAAAAAATTAATAAATAAAAATTAAGTTATTCTTTTATTTGAACAAAATAATTAAAAAAATTATAATTAAATAATAATATATAAATTGAAATTTATCATCAGTATCAAAATTAAATACCTCTAAACTGGGTTTACTTTGTGATACTTCTCATGTTTTTTAAATGTTAATTACTGGATTATTGAACCAAGTATGTTAAACCTAACTTTCAGAATTCTTACTTTTTAATTTATTGTTTTAACCAATATTGTGAAAAGTATTGGTCATAATTTTACCCTTATCACTAGAGATAATTTTGTAACAGTCTGTTTTACTACATAAATCTATAATGAATTTCATTTGTCACATGTTACTAAGTGGCAATTGCTAGTAGGAAAGGAAAAGGGAAAAAACAAAAATTATTTGTTACTAACTTATTATTAATTATCACAAACCAAATAAATTTTAATCTTTCAATAAACATAAAATTTTAATAATTATTAGTACCAGAAAAATAAAATCAAAACTTGAAAGTAGAAAATCATTTTTAATGATTCTGAGAGCAATAAAATGAAATGATCAAGATAACAAGTCATCTATTTCTGTAACAACTGAAATTCTCCTTTTGCCTCTTTAAAGTGGTGGATTTATTTTGCAAATTATCTCTTCATTATTGTACCCAATCTCATCTTTTTCTTCAAATCACTGCCAATATTTTCCAACAGATTGCATTGTATTTACACATGCATCGTCTTTTTTTGCACTTCTGTTATAATTCCGGTGTCTTCAAAAATCATTACACAATTACTATTTTTGTCTTTTTTGTCAAATCTACATTATATGGAATGTCTTATTTTACTGTCTGCAATTTCACACCCAATGTTTTCATCATATTCTTGGTATACTATCTCAAAACAACCCCTCAACTCTATAAAATTTACTTCTGTTGTTTATACCAGGTAAACTAAGCAATCAAAATATGTTATATTTAAAGACAATTATAAGCAAGAATAATACTTTCAAATTTAAAATTTTTTTTAAAACATTAATTCTTTTTGTTTTCTAACAACCAACAAAAGGAATCACATACTTCATACACAACTCAATTTCTTGGTTATCAGAAGAAACACAGTTGGAGGAAAATATATCCAGCACTCAGCTTGTCAGGTGACATCATTGCACAGGCTATCAGTATCATGCTCACAAATAAATTTTGGAATGAATATAAATCCACCATATTCAAAATAAGTCATTCTAGTATGATGTCACAAAGTTACCCCTGAAATCACCAAGTAACTCCAGTTTACAGTATTAAGAATTATGAAATATACAAAACATTAACTAAAATTAAATTTAATAAGAGATTATCCATAAATTACATAATGCTATTTTTATACTTTTCAACTATCATTTCTCCACCATAATGCTCCATAACACTGTTGCATATACCTATCCCCAAAATTATCCTCAATCAACCCCCTTAATTGTATCAAGGAATAATACATGGCAAGGAGTATCAAACATTACATGATTTTATTAATTACATATACAACATGCAAAGCAATGATATAAACAGTACAGTTCACTATGCAGCATTTCAGAAACGAAAAATGAATCATTCTATTACCAAGGATTCATCTGAGTGGTATCACTGAAGTTCTGCTATTGCCTTCTTTACAATCCATTAGAAATTGTTTGACTATTCTAATAGACAAGAAATAAAATTTCAAATTTTGATTATTAATTTAGTCTTTTCATTATTATAAAATTACAAATGTAGCTTCTTTTAAATTTAAAACCTGTTTTCACTTCTTGTTATTTTTTGGCAAATTAGACAATGAAAGTTGTCAGAGTTACAACTCTTTCCTTGTTTCTATTAGCTATCAGCTTAATGAAATCCTTTGTTTTGGACTGCAGTCATTACAGGGAGTCTGAGTCAACCAACACCATGGGAGGCAGAGAAGTATTTAAATATTCACTCCCCAGGTGGGACAAAGACAAAAATGTGAGCAAACAGTGATTCCCAATCCAGGATTGATGGAGAGGACATAAATACTCAATGAGAGAAGGGAACTTCTGCTTAATGCTAGAGAAAGAAAGCTTGAAGATAAAGATGACCATAGAAGAAGTAAGAAATAAATAATCTAAGGTCAAAAATTAACTTGATCAAAACAAAGAGAGGCTATGGGGTTTCACCAGATGATAGCCAAAGAAACAGAGGCCAGGGATTGTGTGATCTGGAAAGAAGACAAGGGAAAGACATATAGGACCAGACTCAAAGAGACATTTCTCAAAGTTATAGCCAAACCTGAATTGCAAAATAATTATTACAAAACTGGAGAAATATGCAAACAAAAGAAGCACATCTTGTATAAATTGTGCAGTTTTATTTGGTGTTAATTAAGGGTTTTACTTCTGCTAGGTTCCTTTCTCTGATCAGATTAATTTTTCGAGATTTTGAATAATTGTAATTTTTATAAATTGTATCAATTGTTGTAAATACTGAACTTTTTGAAATTTGACATATTTTATTTTTAAACTAATTATAGTTATTGAAACTAATTTATTTTGTAGTCAATGTCCAGTACCAGTTTCATAGTTTTGATAGTTTTTTGGTATTTTACGAATTCTGGTGCAAAGGTTGTTTCTTTGACATTTTGGGCCTTGCAGAGTAATGAATTGATCTTGAAAGATTTTATATATCACTCTTCTATTGTGCTCTATGAACCCATGTTATATGCCACAAATGTGTATATTTTATAAAGCTTAATGTGTTACATTTGTGAATAGTGTTCAATTTCTAGCGACTCTAAATGCAAAAAGTGAACTCTGAAGTAAGTATGTGGTAGATGCAATGTATTATGATGATGGATAAAAGGATGATTTAAACTATTGGTGAACTAACTATGAATGTGATTTTATTTAAGTGTTATTTTAAATAATTCAATTTTATTGCTTTTTTTTCTGTACCATGAAAAAGAAACCTATTGCATCATTAAAAATCATTCTGCTTGCCATAGGTTGTCAATCTCTAACATAGACACTAAAATGCAAACTTATTAAAATTATAAATCAGATATCAAAAACCAATATTTGGAAAATTTAGTCAAAAATTTTTTAAAAAATCTATCAACTTTAAACAAAAACAGTAAGAAAAATCAGAATAATATATTTTTTTTCTATCAAAACATTAACACTTTGCCATGGAAGCTGTCCCGTATTCGACAATACAGCACTTCAATTGAGAATATGCACATACAAATTTATATTCGAATATACAATAGCAATCTTATCATTTTTTTCACATGTAATATAGAAATTTGTAATAAGATACATAATGCGGTTATAATAAAATATTAATTTTAATTAACTCAAAGTACGTTAAAATACGAAAATAATCACACAATATGTATTTATGTTTTAGAAAATACAAGGGAAGCAGCACTTCCATAGCTTCCATGGACTTCCATGGACGGCATGTCACTGCCCTCTAAGTTTTTTGCAAATCTCCATGTTTTCAGACCTTCTGACCCCAAAACAGTAAAAAAAAGGGGGAAAAATTCCGTGTGTATGTGTGTTGGCATTTATTTCATTTAATATCTTAATATGGGGTAAAGATTAAGAAATGAAATTTGGCATAGTAACTTGTGTATAAGGGGCATTGATGCTATCAATGCCCCTTATACACAAGTTTGATGATTAAATGTCAAGGAGATGGAGAGATATGATATGTGACCTATCTGTATCTCAAGTTGGGTTGGACTTGATGAAGATTTTACTTATTAGTATTTACAATTTTTTTTTTATAAAACTCATCTTTCCTCAAAATTAAGCTGTTTGCCATTTTATAATAATTAAAAATATAAAATTTTTTTACAACAAAATCTCATAACAGATGGCACCCCAAACAATTTTATTATAATTAATAGTATAAGTTATTTTTAAAAATAAAAGCTCTTAACAGCATATGCAACTTGCTACTGGATTTTTATTTTCCCAGCCATATATAATTACAATTTTTTCATTATTTTGTCCTTTGATAGGTGTTGTTGATTCAATTTCCCGTCATTGCATATAATCCCATAAAGATTAATAACTTTTTTGGTTAAAGTTTACCTAGGGAACCCCAACGGCTGCGCTTCTGGGAATCTCGACGGCATGTGATATTAGAAATTCATTGTAGGTGGCACAATTTTCAAATTTACCTATGGTAGTCAAAATGGCAGCTCATCTCTGATTCCAGCAAACAGAAGAAAGGAAACAGTGGGGACGCACATTCTAACCTAACCTAACCTAACCTATTCTAATAAATTACCAAAATTATTACTAACCAAATTATTAGAATAGGTTAGGTTAAGTTAGAATGTGCATCCCCACTGTTTCCTTTCTTCTGTTTGCTGGAATCAGAGATGAGCTGCCATTTTGACTACCATAGGTAAATTTGAAAATTGTGCCACCTACAATGAATTTCTAATATCACATGCTGTAGAGATTACCGGAAGTGCAGTCGTTGGGGTTCCCTAGGTTAACTTTAACCACTTCTTTCATTTTGATCAATTTGTGTGTAACAGTGACATACTTTAATGAAAAAAAGACAAATTGGCATATTCACTAAAAACTTTCAATGGAGGCAGCAGAAGTGTTAATAGCTATAAATTTGAAGTTTATCCTTTTAAATTAAAAACTTACTGTTGTTATAATTCCAGCATGATTTTTTTCTATATATCCATTTCAATATGGATTGATAATTATTTCTGTACATAGAAAATTTTCTCCATAAATGTAAAACAGATGTCATCTTTTTTAAACTGAAATATTAAACCCAAAAATATGAATAAAAACATTTAATGAACAAAATATGAAATAAATTCAAGATTTTTATAGATTATAATTATAAAAAACATGCATGCACACAGTACTGGACCAAATATCCAATTTCCAAAAAGTCAGAATTACCAGAAAAATCAGCTGTTTTTGAACTGGCTAGTTTTGAATTTGTCAGGCTGTAGTTTGCCCCATGGCCACTGTTTTGATTTGATTTCCATGGCAAATATGTCTCACAATGCAAGTTCCAATACTTGCATACAGTGTATTAAATACAATTTGTTCTTTACTTTCTATTATTTATTTTATATTAAATATAAATTTAGCCCGTGTCCAGAAAACCAGAAAATCCAGACCAATTTTGATCCCAAGCTTGCTAGATGTTTGGTCCAATACTATATTTGGTAATTTTCATGTTGTTTTTAATTCTTATGTTTATTTCATTTATTAATTAAAACATTATGCATTTTTGAATTTCCCAAAACTTTCAATTATATAAACAATGAATTTGTTTCATTAACCTGAAAGAAAAATTAAGAATGTAATAAACAAGAATTCTTTTAATAATACATTTACATTTTGAGCTATGCTAGATGTGATGCAACAAAATATGCATAGTTTTAATAATCAATTTGAAAAAATTTGCAATTTGAATTTTGCTGCAATTTGAAAAAATTGTAGACCTATAAATTTCCACTGTTGTCCATCCATCCTTAATTTCAAGAATAGTGTTAGATAAATGAAAGTCAATACCAGATATAGAAAGCTTAGAGGCAGGAGGCCCTGATTAATTGTATATTAACTTATGGTCTAGACCAGAAGTCACATGATTTCAATTCAAAAATTTTCCCCTAAATGGAGTTACATAGATGGCCAGCATGGTACTGTTGTTATCAGGAAAAGTATGATGTACAGGGGCAAGACACTACTAATTTGAGATGGAGAGCATATATTTTAAATTAAATAAATTAAGAATATGATTAAAAATTGCAGCCTGGCATTGTGACAATGTCACAATAAATAATTGCTTGTTGCTTTTACAGAAGTAGAGTAAATATTTCATAGAAAACAACAACCAATTACTGGTTAATATTAATAGTGAAACTTTTATTATGTCACTAAACCAATAAACCAGCAAAAGAACAACTCACTTTGGAAAGCAATCATTTTTGTCCATTTATGAAAGATATCTCCAGGAAGATGTCCTTCACTTTCCAAAGTGAGTTGTTGTTTTGCTGGTTTATTAGTTTAGTACATAGTGGAACTTTTATTAGTAACACAGAAAACCTTTCACACTTTGTTTCTAGCAATTAATTCACTAAATACGAACGTTTTCGGCCATTTTGAATGGCCTTCAGGCACAATAAGGCCTGAAGGCCATTCAAAATGGCCGAAAACGTTCGTATTTAGTGAATTAACTGCTAGAAACAAAGTGTGAAAGGTTTTCTGTGCTACTGATTTTAAGTAGTTTTAGCTTTGAGTGCAGAGGAACTTTTATTATTATTTCATTGTTTATTAATTTGGTTAATTGGCATTCATTTTTCTTTTCAGTATATGTTGTATTTCTATCATCTACATGCACCACATTCTGCATATGTACAATTATCATTCCATATATACAACATGCATTAGAAACACCTGACTATTTTAAAAATAGATATTTCAGAGAAAAGCATATATATTTACTAATTCACACTGATATATTCCTCTTTTTATGAAGAATTAGTGTCAAACACTAATTCTTGAAAATGACATTAGGGAAGTGCCTTGCAATTAATACTCATTTGTCTAGTCAGACATTTCAGAATTTGGATATTTTTTATTTGATAATGACACCTCTTGATTAAGTTTCTGTAATAACTATCTTCTCCACTATTAATAATGCCATACTTTCTTTTCTGCTTCTCACTACTTTCTACCATCCTTTCAGTCTTCAAAATCCAAAAACACAGAAAATATCTCTCACCTCTGAAACTTTGATTTTCATAATTTTGAATAAAAGATCATGTATTAGAAATTTTGTTAGTAGTTACCAACAAAGAACAAAGCAATAATTCAATTTGTTTGAAATATTAAAAAATAATCTTACTACACCACCTAATGTTCATCGAAAAAAACTGTTCATTGAACAAATGTTATTAGCAAAACCTATCTTCAGATTTTGAACACAATTATAAATTAGTCCAAAATAGAACACTGTTTTTCAAAGTTTACATTTACACTTAAGATAATATTAACAAATAAAATAAGAAAATATAACATAAAAATAAAACCAAAGTTGATTGTAGGGAAATACATGAATGAAGGGTTTTATGTTTTAGTCTGTTTTCTATGATGTATTTCAATGCCAATGGTAATGCTTTTGCATCCTCAGCATTCAGACATTGGTCTTTAGTTTACCTCAGATATTCTCTGCACTCAAAGCTAGAACTACTTAAAATCAGTAACACAAAAAACCTTTCACACTTTGTTTCTAGCAATTTAATCACTAAGTACAAACATTTTCGGCCGTTTTGAATAGCCTTCTTCAGGTACAATAAGGTCGGTTGAAACGTCAGTTAGCAGATATTTACGTGACATCAGTGTTTATGAAGGTTTCTTCTTACTAGTGATGTCATTGCTAAGAAAGTTTAAACGATATTGACATTGTAAATTATCTTTTGAGTTTAACCAAGAGGTGCAAATGACTATGATAATTTATCTCATTTCTTATTTCCACTTTTAACAATTATCATATTTTCAATAGTCAACTAACTTGAAAATTAAAAATATTTTCATAATAAACAAGTGCCTTTTATTAACATATTCATGATGATTGTACTGCAAATGGTCTGATTAACCATATTTGCTATCGTAAATGTTTTGAAGTTTGAACAAATAAATTAAAATTTTTTTTTCTCTCTTTGTTTCTGCCACTGTTCACAACATTGACATGGTAAAAAAGCAATTACATATAGGTTTGCAAAAACAACACTATGCTATCAAGACTCCATCACAAGTTCAGGTATAAACTCAATAATAAAATGTCTGTAAATACCATGCTCTTTGCAGATGATCAAACAATTTTATAAAGCAACAATGATGATCTTCAAAGATTATGATATGAAATTACCAGTGGTGATATTCAACAGGTTTGCACAAGTTCGGCCGAACCTGTTGGTAAAATTTTCAGTTTTCCGAATGGGTTCGCCCGAACTCATTGGTAAAATTTTCAGTTTCCCGAATCTTGTTAAACACACGTAACATTTCTCAGTGGTTTTGTTTCTTTTAAAAAATATATTAAAATATACGTATTATACTCTGTAACACTACTAAACTAGAGCCTTATACCCCGTTCGCACCAAGCATTTCAATCTAGATTGTGAGCAAGGTCGGGGAGTATGCCTTGTGCGATCTCTCTCGACCATTTCAATCTCGACCGAAACGAGGTTTAATCGCGATCGATTCAAGAGAGTTCTTAAAACTAAATCCAGTCATAAGAGAGATCCCACAATCTCACGCGTGCGAGATAATACAAGATGGCTGTAGAACACATGTCGGGCTATGGACAGCGAAATAAAAAAGATATTGTATTTCAAGAGATGATGACATCTGTCTATTATCAGCAGTGCCATTCGGGGTGAAAAATTTCTCTGCCTAAAAAAAAAAAAAGGTTGACAGCACTAATATACTATTGTTACCTGGTCTTCGCCCAGAGCCCCTTTACGTTCCAAATACGCCACTGATTATTATATATATCGCAAGAAAAGGTATTGTATTTATTTCTAGCCAAAACTTCCATTTTGTTTGTCGGTGATTGTTAGGGAAAAATTTTCTGCTAGCGAACCCTTTGTTAAATATTTCGAATATCACCACTGGAAATTACTATTAATGAAACAAAGATAGTGACATTCAAAGAGATAATACCAGTTAGATTCAAAGTTGTAATTGAAAACCAAATATTTATTCACTTGTTAATTTTAACAACATTGATTATAACATAACTTTTGGTAAAAAGCAAAATAAGGAAAAATCCAGGAACGATCCAGACTAAAATTCTATAAGACTGAGACCACACCTGATATTATATGGAGTCAAGATACGGACTAGCAAAGATAACAGCAGATTGCTAGTAGCCAAAATAAAGATATATCAACATCTCCATAACCCAATGTATATTAATAAACAACCAACCAAAATAAAATTGCTAAGATCTATTAAAGGACATACAGGATTAGATCAAATAAAAAAATATGAATATCAGCAGAACACTAAAAATATGTTTCAGTACTTTAAATAACAGATTATATCAATAGAAAATACTGGAATAGAAAATAATAGGAAAGAAACCGACATACTAAAAACATAATGGAAAAAAAAACTGGAGAGAAACTGAAACTGGCTAACAGCTTAATTCTTGAAATTGATATCAATGATTTATGTAACATTTTAGATTTTCCTGAAAAATGCAAATAATTCATGAAATATTCAATAGATATACTTTTTACTTATTTTTAAATAAAATTTTATTTTACATAAAAAAAATTGATGCATTTTTTAAATATTCTAATTCAATGTTCATATCAATACTTTCATTTTATCCAATATTACACACTGTGGCTCACCCCTTGGGTGTGCCAAGGGGCCCTGGCAT
Source organism: Centruroides vittatus (assembly GCF_030686945.1). Classification (NCBI taxonomy): domain Eukaryota; kingdom Metazoa; phylum Arthropoda; class Arachnida; order Scorpiones; family Buthidae; genus Centruroides; species Centruroides vittatus. The sequence goes on from NW_027122009.1 coordinate 500,919, forward strand.
CCCCAAAAGTAAAAGGAAAAGAAACACTAGTAAATTTTTCAAAAATATTTTCCTAATTAAAACTCATTTTTTTATTTATATTGTGTTGGGTGTTCTAGTTCTATATTACTTATGAACTAGCAGTCATATAAGGTGGGAATTTTATTGAGTGTACATTCAAAATTTTTTTATCCTTTCAACTTGGCACCCCAAGATTAAATCTTGAGTATGCAACTGATAATACAATCCTTATGTTCCTTTCACATGTATTTTTCAATTGTTCCTGAAGACATTAAAAATAAAATTTTTAAAGTAAAGAATTAATAAAAGGACTGCCGTCTAAGGACTGCCGATGGAGTGAATGGCGATAAGGAAAGACAAAAGCAAAGTTTTTTTTTTATCTTTGTATGTCGTAATTATATTTTATAAAATTTTTAGTTACTCAAATATTTTAGGATATAACTGATGAAATTACTGGAACTAAGTACAGTACTTAGTTCCAGTAATTTATCCTAGAGAATTTACATGTAATATTTCTTTACTGGGATTAAACTATATCACATATTATTGTTTTTTCTACAGCTTCTTGTTCTATCAATTTTGCTATTTTGATTTAGCATAAATTTGCTTTTATACACATATATGATCATCCCAAACACACTGTAATTAATACTGTCATTTAATTTTATTACAAACTTATCATACAGGAACTATATTTTATATCGAATAGCTTTCATATTGTATAAAAGCTACAAAAATCTTCAAATTTACCAGGTAATTATAAATTGCAATATGTTTTATATAAACAAATAATATAAAACATTTTATAATTTAACATATATTATCAAGTATTTGAAAATGAGAACTGATGAGGGATGTAACACCCAAAATGCATATTCTGTAATCAACAAGTCTATTTTTTACCATTCACCTGAAAAGTTTCTGTATGGTAAGTTCATAATAAAAATAAATTTATGCTAAATTGAAATATGTCCTAAATTAATTTGTAATTGTTCTATTTGTTTATTTGTTTAATTTATGTATGTTTTAGCAAATAAAATCAAAGTTATGCATTTTAAGTAAGATTATATTTGTTACATAACATCTAAAGAGTTTACCCCAATTAATTATGGAAAAATTTTATTTAAAATAATCAGCATAATTTAATTTGAAAGTATTAGGACATAAATGATAAATAAGAAAATATGAATTAATGATAAATTAAAAATACAAAAATGAATGTGTTAATGATAAAAATTTCAAAAACACTTTGTTCTTAAGATTTGAGTTATTGAATATATATATTTAAAAAATATATAAAACACGATAATAAAAACTTGGCTTATTTTGTGACATTTGCATTACTAACAAACCTTTCTTTATAACAGTAAACCTTTTCTTTGTTTCTAAAATTAGTAATAAAAACTAATGAAATAAAAATAACAACATGAATGCAACAGTTAACAAAATTAATGCTTTCAATATATATTGCTAGCTCTATATTTCATTGCCAAAGTTTGATGAATCAACAAACTATATTTTGTGCGCTAGGTGTGATTAAATAATTTGCTTAAAATATTAAACAAATTTTCGATGGAGATAAATGGTTGGTTTACTTTTCATTTAAAAATAATAACAAAATATAAAATATATTATTTGAAATAATACAATTAAACAAGCAATTCGATTCGTTTTCGAGCAGTTACATGTGCAACACGTGGTTAAATAAATCCCTTTAATTTATTCGATTTCTTGATCATAACGATCATACTTTTGTCTGAAACTAAATAAATTCTTGAAATTTAGTATATAATTTATCTTATAGCATCAATAATATTTTCAGATTTTAATTTATAAAACTTTTATCAGGTAGTATAATATTATAATGAAGATGTACAGTAAAAAATAATTGTATCTATCTAATCATAATTTATAAAATTTAAGTATACTTGAATTAAAAATAAATGATTACTAACCCTGTACGATTACGATATTAGTAATAATTAAACAAACTTAACACATCGTTCTGTAGAAAACACAATCACGCAAGAACTTCTAAAAGTAATTAAGGCCATTCGGAATTTATAAATTTTAATTGAATTATTTTTATGTAAAAACAGTTATTTCTTATATATACAACAGAAGAATAGTATTTTAAACAATTGCAGTGTAATGATTACATATTAAAAAATATACGCAAATTAGAATATTAGAGATATGATCATATACTATAAGTATATTAAACGTTAATATTATCGTATTGAAACAGATAAAAGTATGTAACCTTGATACTGTAGAAACATGTCTAAATAAGTGTTCTATTAATTAATAATAAGATCGTGCACTTTTTATTGACAATGACTTCTATATTACTAATGAATTTTTTTAATTCAAAGATAACAGGATTGAAGTGCCATTAGATTGGAATAAGTCAATATAACACGTGGGCAATCTACAAGGGGGAGTGCTTCCCTGGAGGAGTGTGTAAGAAACTGGCCATTATGGCTGTTAGTGTGAGTGTCAACGAAAGATGTTCTTCAGGTGAAATAGAACTTCGAAGATGTGTATCTTATTTAGCTATTATGGGTGTTATCTTCCTTAAAATACTTTGGAAAGTATTCGTATCCATACGGATATATTCCCTATAACAGCGATTCAGTGTTCCCAACTTTTCGTAAATAAATGTCGCTACATTTTAAAATAAAAGTCGCTGATTTCGCCACAGATATTTTGAGAAGTCGCTACTTTGTCGCTACTCGATAAACAACAAATTTTAAAATCGTCGAAAGGCTTTATAACAAAACGAATTTATTGATACAATACAAGAAAAGTTGTACACATAATAGTTGTGTTAAAAAAACAATTAACAAAAATAATTGAATTGTTAACGACACGAACGATATATAATTATAATACATATATAACAAAAATGGAAAAACGAAAAAAATAATAAGTTTTAAAACAGACTTCAATCAGAGTCGCTTTCGTCTTCCGACGACTGTTTGTCAATGTCAGCTTCTCTTATTTTAAATGAATACATAATTTTGTTGATTTTTTAAAATGTTCTTGAGTAATTTCGTAATTAGTACAACACAAATTTGTATTATGTAACTCAATTTTAATTCTTAACAATGCCGAAGTTAAATTAACTCCAAAACTTTTTTTTTTTTTTTTTTTTTTTTTTTTAATGTCAGCCAACATTGAAAATACACGTTCCACATCAGCGTTTCCATGCGGAATAATTAAGGCACTTTGTGCCACTTGTACAATGTTTTTAAACAAATACTCGTCGTTGAAATTTTTAATTTCTACTGTTTGGGTCCATAAATCACAAGTATTATCAGCGGCTTCATAAAATTTTAAATAAAGTTTAATTTTTTTGTATTCATTTTCAAGTGTGACGACATTAATGTCAATTATCATAATTTCAGTAATTGGTTTTAAATTGCATATTTTATTGGCATTAAAAATATTGTTTTTATTCAAAAAATCTAAATTTTTATTAAAAAATAGGTTTCCAATTGGAAATCTTTTAAACGCTTCACTAACTGCTTTTTGGTAAAACTTTAGACATTTCAAAATAAATAATTCATTGTCAGTTTTACTTAAATCATTAATCAGTGCTCTTGTGGTTACCCCAACATTAATTTCTAACAAGTTGAAAAATTTCCCGGGCAGATTTATTTTTGTTACAAAATGTTACTTTTACAGATTTTTAGCTCTGCACACTGTAGAAAAATCTGGAATTATAGTTTTGTCTATCTTAATGACATTAGTCGTTGCCAGAGAGCGCTATAAAGTAGAGAAAAGTCTGTAAATTTGAAAACTATAAAAATAAATTTATATTTCGCAAAAATTAAAAAAAAAATTTCAAAAATCGCTATCTTTGGCTGATTTGTTTGCAGTCGCCGCTACGTCCCTCTTTTTTTTTTTTTTTTTTTTTTTTTTTTTTTTTTTTTTTTTTTTAACTCTTTTTGCCCTGTGGGCACTAAGAGGGCCTCTTTTTAGAAGGCTCATTATGGGTTCGGCCAGGCCCACAATGGGGCGACCGGTTGGTGAGGGCTACGTCCCTCTAAAAGTCGCTATTGTGGCGACAAGTCGCCACGGTTGGGAACACTGTTCTCAGCCTTCTTAGCTCCGCGACCCCCCCAACTAGTAAATATAAATACTTTGCGGCCGGATGGCCGAGCGGTCAAGGTTAGCAGCCTGCCGCCCTGGGGGACCCGGGATCGAATTTGGACGGGTCGAAAAATCCCCAGGAATTTTTCGGAGGGTGGTGCATCCGTCCCATTGTGGGCCTGGCCGAACCCATAATGGGCTTGCTATTAGAGGCTCTCTTAGTGCCCACAGGGCGGAAAGAGTTTTAAAAAATATATCAAGACGAATCGATGACATGGCTGCCGATGTTTGCGATCAGATAATTCAGCAAGTGAGTTCGAGTGAATTTTTTAGTATTCAATTTGATGAATCAACAGATGTAGCAAACATGTCTCAGTTCTTATGTTTTGTGATGTATGAATGCGATAGGGACACATCAATCAAAAAAAATATGTTGTTTTGCAAAACAGTACTGGGTCATGCAACAGGACAATGTCTTTTTGATGTTTTTTTTATGAAGCTACGAGAAACTATACTAACATAGATTGGACAAAATGTATTGCAGTATGTAGTGATGGTGCAAAGGCGATAACAGGAAAGAACAGTGGATTAATGAAAATATTAAGAGATCGTCTTATACCAAGGGCGGAATGGACACACTGCTTCCTTTACAGACACGCTCTTGTCAAAAAATATGCTGGAAAATCTTAATCAAATCCTTTGTGAAACTGTAAAGTTGGTTAATTTTATTAAAAGCGGACCGTTACAGAACAGGCTGTTTGCTAAACTATGCGATGAAATGGGCGAAAATAAAAAATCTCTTCTTTTCCACACAGAAGTTAGATGGTTATCGCGAGGGAAAATGTTAACCCGGGTATTGGAATTGTGAGATGAATTAAAAATATTTTTCTAGGATAAACAAACGCCATTCTCATTGTTTTTGCAGAATAACGAATGTATGTTGTTGTTGGCTTACTTAGCTGATGTATTTTCGCATTTAAACGACTTGAATGTGAATTTACAAATTCACATTCAAGTCGTTTAAGTCGTTACAAGGACGTGATAATAACATTTTATTAATGACAGACAAAGTTTATGCGTTCATTAGGAAGCTTGATATCTGGATTATGTGCCTTCAAAACAAAAATTTGGATATGTTCCCACTCACTTCGGATTATTTTGAGAAAAATTTGAATGAACAAGACACTATTATTAAGGTGACCAACTTTTTTACAATGAAAAGGAGGACACATAAATTAAAGGAAAAAAATATTGTAAATAAAAGAAACATTTTATTCATTGCAACAATAATACACTATAATAATCTCTACTGCATGTGTATGTGCCGTGTTGTGTTTTGGTAAGAAGTAAACAAAGTTACTTGCATGCAGCGCGCTCTTTCAAGGTCTCCTGTCAGAGCACATGCGTTTCATAATCGCGTTTTGCTGCACTGTACCGAGCCTTGATGAACCGTCATGTCAAATACAAACACATCACATCACACTACATGCGATGGATCGGCTCGGTATCAATCAAATATGGAGATTTACGGATTAGTCTTCAAATTTCAAAAAGGAGGACATGTAAGAGGTCACTTTTTGAGGGAGGACAGAACTTACAAAAGAAGGACTGTCCTCCCTAAAGGACAGTCCTTCTTTTGGAAGGACGGTTGGTCACCTTAACTATTATTCACCACAGTTTGGATTGCGCGAAGATGCATTTGGTGAGCTAAAAACTCAGTTGACAGAGTATTTCCCGGAAGATAAGAATGATTTCTCGAAGAGATGGGTACTGAATCCGTTTAGTGAAAATGTTGTTGCCGCTGCTAAGTTACCAGTTGAGATTCACGACCAGCTGCTCATCGAAATGTCTGCCGACAAAACGCTACAACTGCAATTTACATCTGAAGATTTAAATACGTTTTGGCTTACTCGTCGACATGAATATGGAAATTTAGTCACAGAAGCATTGAAAATATTAATCCCTTTCGCCACGTCTTATCTCTGTGAAAAGGGTTTTTCGTCTATGGTTGCGCTAAAAACTAAATACAGGAATCATCTTTTATCACTAACAAAAACAATTTGCTTTTGTGTGTTTCTAACGTAGATCCACGTATGGAGAAAATTTTAAATGAAAAACAAATGCAACCATCACATTAATTTCTTTTCTTTACATGTGTACTTATTGTAAGCAAAATGTTTATAAGTTTATAATAAACGATTTTTTCTCATAAAATGATTTCATTATTGTTTGGCGACCCCACTTTAATATCACCGCGACCCCCTTCGGGGTCGCAACCCCAAGGTTGAGAAACGCTGCCTTAACAAAAGATTTTATTCGTGTCTAAAACGCACGACTGTTACAAATTCAAATGCAGCGAGAAACAGTGCTGCCAGTCCGAGAGACTAACTACTGTGGGGAGAAATGTTGCCACACTTCAGTGCTACCAACCGTGGCGACTAGACAGCCGGATGGCCGAGCGGTAAAGGTGGCAGCCTACCGCTCTGGGGGACCTGGGATCGAATCCGAACGGGTCGAATAATCCCCAGGAATTTTTCGGGGGGTGGTCCGTTCGGATATGTCGGGCCCCGTCCCTCACCACCCGGTCGCCCCATTGTGGGCCTGGCCGAACCCATAATGGGCCTACTAAAAGAAGCCCTCTTAGTGCCCACAGGCCGGAAAGAGTTAAAAATAAAAAAAAAAAAAAGGTCCTGACTTTTCTAAAATTTTTGTTTTTCTGCAATAAAGTCGTGTGAAGTTTCATTTGTCACTTTTTCGCTTTTTTCTTTCCTTAAGCAAATGTCGGTAGCAGAAGATCGTATCCAAAACGCCTCGTTTCGCTTTTGCACTCCTTTCAAAATCTGGATCATTCGCTACAATTTGATCAACGATTTTCGTTATCGTTACCAAACTTTTACTAAGGAAATCTGTAGAGAAATTCTTTGGGTTCTTCGTTTTCAGAATCTCTATTTTCCAGTTGTACAGTACACGAATTCCTTGTTCTGCCAGTTCTTGAAGGTCGTCGTTGGTAAGACTCTCACTAGAAATCTGCGGTAACTCCTCAATATCCTGCTCGTTTACATCTCTTAGTCCTGCTGTATCGATTAGGTTGAGTTTGGTCAACTTAACGATACAGCGATAGGCTCTTCTCGTTGAGATTTCTTGGATACCTTCAGCCATAACTTCTTCCACACTTCGTTCGTGCATTTATCGTACACCTTTTTGCCACCTTTTGCTGATCGGACCGTGTTCGTAAATAATCGTATTATATATGAATTAATAAAATGCCGCGATAATTTAAATCAGCGTAAATTTTGAGCTTTTTTTTTGTTTTTTGTTTTTTTTAGGCTTTGAGCAGACCGCGTTATATCGAATCAGCGTTAAGCGGGGTCTTACTGTATATACAATAGATATTTTTTTTATGCAGCCGCGACATCAATATTATCATTTAAACTATAATCTACAACCACAGCGCACTTACTGTATCATGTGTAGGCGCGCAGTGCACGCTACACATCTCTAACGATTAAGATTCGTGATTGAAAGTAATAAGCAATTATATAGAAATATTTGTTATTGTCCTTATTTTCCACTAATAAATGGAAAATAAGAAAATATTAACGCTAAGATTTATCGGCTTGGTCAAAACAAAACTGATATTTGTGAAGTAGGAAAAAACCCTAGAATAAGGCTTGGCTAGACAGTGCAAATGAAAATTTCTGAGCTCATACTCAAACTTCTCAGGGCGGCAGTCTGGTGGTTTTTGAATCTGAATGAGCTCAGAAATTTTCGTAGATATACTTGGCTCTAGTTCTCACCATACGGCCATTCCCTTTGTAAACGACGATTGGAAAGACCCACTTAGTGTCCGCAACGCAGAAAAATTAAAAGAATGAAAAAGAAACAATTTTAAAAAGGTAATAAAATTGTAATTTAATATTATTTTAAAAATAAAATGTCTTCCTTTTTTTAGTTATAAATAATTTATTTATTTATTTTTGCTTCTTGTTGGCAACTTCATTTACTGTTGACGATTTTTGTGGCAACGCTCGAAACACGTGCGCTTGTTACTGTTTTGTGTATTAAATTGCTGTGAGAAAATGTTTGGTAGATTTTAATATTTAATATAAAGATATGAAAGTTAAAGTAATCTCTCGTAATCCCGATGATTATATTCGAGAAACAAAAAAAGATATTCATAAAGGTAAGAAACGCGTTACGTGTAAAACACGAACGTTTAAACTTCTTTTCAAATTAAAAATCAGGTCATGTCCAATGTGAGTGAATAGTTTGTTTCCAAATTATAGGATACTAATTAATATATTGATCTTAATTGAGTATAATTTGATATTAAGCTTCTGTCATTAGCTTCTTAAATATTTAAGTATGGAAAATATCTCAGCCATGTCTAGTGGTTGATTGGATTTGTTACACAACTTGTACATTAATAAAGGAGAAAAAATATTTGGGTGTACTATAGATTACAACCTATGGAATTTCAGGACTTTGATTATATATTTGAATTCAGGGGACCGAGACGAGTTCAACGGTACCCTATTTTTGGACCGGAGACGAAAAATAAAAAAGTTATAATACTTTTTAAGTTACCATACTTTTTTTAATGCTCTCATGAAGACGGCACCATAGTTGCTAGTACTGCCATCTTGTGGTAAAGTCTGCAAACCATGACGTCGGACTACGGTCATCTCCAGTAGGGTTAAACGTGATACGAAAGTGGAGAGAGCAACGCGACTTTCGATCATCGCATGATTGCCATTTTGGTTAATGTTACTTAAGGCAGCGAACATGGCGGCCGTTCCCACTGTTCGTGCTCCTGACTGACCTCCCGGAGGGAAGCTGCCGGCAGGCTGCCATATGCTAAACATCACTAGTTATTGATTCACGGTAGTTATTGAACAAAGTAAAAAAGGGGGGAATGTCTACTAAAGGCAATTTTAACGACAAGCGACGCAACTCCCGATTGCGATAGTGAGGCCGACTTAGCAGAGAGAGCAACGCGACTCCCTATCATCGCGCGATCGCTGGAAAAAGTATGATAACTTTATTATTTTTCGTCTCCGGTCCAAAAGTAGGGTATCGTTGAACTCGTCTCAGTCTGCTGAGTTCAGATATGTACTCAAAGACCCGAAATTCCATAGGTGGTAATCTATAGTATCCCCAAATATTTTAATTGGTGGTAAAACTATAGAAGCTCACCACTATGCATTTTCTTTTAATTTTTATTTATAAGACACACTTGATAGACATTCCAAAACAATTTTTTTTTGTCTGACACATAAAAATGCTATAACAAAAAACTCGTAGGACTATTTAATGATTGCAGTGTTCGAACCACCATTGCTTAAGCTTGTTTCAGTTAGACTGAAGTAAAAGGTATCCAGCTAAAAAAAAAAAAAGGTCTTAGACTTAATATTAATGAATAGACGTAGACAAATCTAGATGTAATTTGACACACTGAATTGATTGGTTTAAAAAAAAAATTATTTACATTCAACTGTTTAAAAATTACAAACAATTTTTTATTTCCGGCTATTTGCTTCATTTAAGAACAACTTTATTAAAGAAACATGCAAGCACTTGTTGATATTAACAAAATGGATTACTTTAATTCAGCATAATATATTCCATAATACATAATAAATTATCTCAGCTTACACTAATTAACTTTGGTGTAAGCTGAGATAATTTATGGAGAGTCTTAAATTTAATTTGTTTATTTTTGCATTTTTGAATCAAATAACAATAAAATACAGTGGGTGATAGGTTAATGAACAGTTCAGATAATGAACACTTTTACAAAAGATTTTTATGTTTGGACAACAAACACTTCACAGAACACACAGAAAAAGAAGCAACATAAAATAGTGAATACTAATTGATCTTCCCTTGTCTCCAGGTGATGCTCAACCCAATACTGATTGGATAGTATTGCTCCAAATTTTGAAACTCTCCCTTGTAATTCCAGCTTTTTTAATTCCATTATTTTAACCTATACATTTTAGACTTGCTAATTCTGATAACATTTAACAACTGATGATGATCTCTATAATTACAATAAACAGATTTTACTATATCTGATTTGGAGTGTTTGGATAACATAATCTATATCATGCTCATCCAATTTTAAATTGCAATTGCAGTTTCATATCAAGTTGTAAGCTATTTATCCAGCTATTTCTGAATTAATTAAAAATTATTTAATTGTTAAAACACTAACAGAGGATAATATTACAATTTTCAGTGTCAAATTTGTTGGTTTGTTTAATATATCTCTACTGTTTACTAATTTAATTTTATCAAATTTATTATATAAACCAGAAAATTTGGTAATTTCTATTTGTTACTTACATGTAGCTTTTCATTTTACAGATATAATAATATAACTTTTTAAAATTAAAAAATCTGATAATTTGAACATTTTTATCTTTATTTATTTACATAAGAATCACATTTGAATTTTAAAATACATTTAAATTTGATGAGATTCTCAAACTGTTTTGCAGTCTCAGAAAGGTTTTTCCAACTCAACCACTGGGTTGAGTTGGAAAAATATAAACATCACAAATGTATTAATACTAAACCAAACAATTGCCATAATTATTCAGGCTATTTTTTGCTACTATTAATAATTATTTATTGTAGCAAAAACATAGCCCAATTAATTATGGCAATCGTTTGGTTTAGTTTGAAAAATGTTTAAAGTTATTCAATTATTATTATTATTTTTAATTGAAATAAGTGTATATTTAGAAATTATTATTATATGGACAGTCTTTGACTTTTAGACAGTTCACTCTTTCATATATAATACTTTTATTCCCTTGAATAGCTTTCGTACATCAGATTTGCATTTTGGTATATTTTTAGTTGACAAAGAAAACTTTTGAATTATTGGGCAATAGTACATACTGCCAATTTTGGTTTCGGTAACTAAAAAAATTTGTGAAAAATTCATTTTTATAATTTATTTTCTGTTTAATGTATGATTTTAACATTTTAAATGATGATTTGTTTTGTAATATTTTCACTGTAAAAAGAAATAAAACTTTTAGCTTATGAGATTTTATAATTTATCTTTTTAGCCCTTTCAGAGTAATTTTCTTTACTGTCCCAAAAGTAAGTGTACTGATTTTTTATTTCAAAATATACAAGAGTTACATCAAACTACAAACGATCTCCTTCAAAGTATGACCCTTGTGAGGTCACACACAGTGGTTCCAAAGTTTTTCCACTGATCCTAGCAGTACTTGAAGTCATTTTCCATAAGGGTGTTTAGTTCGTCAGTTCAACTTTTTTGATGTTTTCCACTATCAAAAATGATGACTTTTCAACTTGGATTTTATCTTAGGGAATAGGTAGAAGTTTCATGGAACTATGTCCTGATTATACAGAAGTTGTGGGCGTGTGGGGTTTTTTCCTTGGCCAAAAACTCCCAAATTGATAGTGCTGTGTGAGCAACCACATTATTGTGGTGCAGCACGCAATCTTCTGCAATGTCCTGCAGACTTGCTCGACCCATTTTCAAGTCATTCCAAGACATCTTTGTAGAAAGCCTGATTAACTGTCTGTTCTGAAGGTAAAATTCTTTATGCATAATTACATGGCTATCAAAAAAAATGATAAGCATTATCTTTACCCTGGATCTTTATGCCATCTAAATGCCATGTTTCTCAATAAGGTGGCATCTCCATAAGCTTTGATTAAATCTGCAAATGTCTTAAGTTTCACACAAAACTTGATAGCATAATGTCGTTTGAGATTTTTCTCTATTTCAAATGTGATGATATGTTAAAACACTATGTTACGCAAACAGAGATTGTGCATGTTTGACTTTACCGATCAACTTGAAACAGGTCTGTATATGCTGCTAAGATATCTAGCAACATGAAAATACCAATTAATGATGTGTTAAGCTGTACAGTCATTAAATAAAAAATCAGTACACTTACTTTTGGGACAGACCATGTATAACATGCAACTATATTATTCAACTTTTGTATGCATTTTTAGAAGGAAAATCAGAGATTGTCTATATATTTTATAAATACAGTAATATATAATAATTATATTTCTTTTATTTTAATATCTTTATTTAAATATATTTATAGATTTTTTTTTTCATTTTTCAGTTCAAAGAAATTTTGATCCTTCTTTACATCCATTTGCAACATCAAGAGAATATGTCAGGGCCCTTAATGCAGTAAAAATAGAAAAAATATTTGCTAAACCATTTCTAGGATCTTTAGATGGTCATAGAGATGGAATACAATGTTTAGCAAAAAATCCTTTATCATTATCCTCATTGATTTCTGGATCTTGTGATGGAGAGGTAACTGTTAAATTAATAAAAGAACAAATCAAATAATTAAATTTTGAATTAATTTTATGTTAACTAAATAAAAATGTAATACTTTCAAAAGTAAACAGTGTCTTAATCTTATATATACTTTAATACTTTTTTATATACAGCACATGTATATAGGTGTGTGTGTGTGTGTGTGTGTATTTGATTAAAAATTTTTTAATCTTCTAATCACATAATCACAAATTTTATATAATCAATTTTTTAGGACAATCATATATAGATCAAAAATATGTTTTTGATTTATCTGCAATGTCAGTTTTTGTTATTTTTGATTTTATTATATTTATATATATATAATTCACTTTACATTTAAGTTTCCTTTGATGAGATACAGACTTTGTATGGAAAACTGTTTTAGGTAGATGTTCGGTATGCGAAGAAATCTGAAAAACTTCATGCAGGTAGCTTATTGGTCGGGCACAAACTTGTGACCAACTACCAATGTTCAGTGGTATTATCTTTTCGACCACTGGTGGGTTAAATTTGTTTAAAGTTGAAAAAGTATAGCTGTTCCAAAATAACTGAATTCTGTCAAAAGTTATAAAAAATGATAATGAATTTTGAAACATTTCAAAAATGTGAAAGAAAAAGATTTACAATTTATCAAGTTAACATCTAGATTATTTTTTAATTAAAAAGCTGATGTTACATACATCTCTATAAAATTTCAAAATTTTTCTGATAAAAAAGTAAATACTTTAATGATTTTATTATTATATATTTTATTCTCTTCTAGATTATTATTTTTACAAAATGTTATATACTTATATTTTTTATACAATGAATCATAAATATTATGTATTTATAGATTAGAATTTGGAATCTAATTAATCGAGATTGTATGAAAATTATTCCTGCTCATTCTGGTATAGTTCGAGGTCTTTGTTATACTAATGACGGCAATAGATTTTTATCAGTGAGTATATTATACAATACCTAACAAATTTTTATACTCATTTTTGAATAAATACACTGTATTCATGTGAGATAACTTTTCCATATGAATATAAACGTTTTTTTAAATAATAAATAATTTAACTTTTCCCTATTTTTCAGATTTATAATTGTACAATTAAAATTAATAAGTCAAGAAGTTTATTTTATTTCAAAATAGTTTTTAAAAAACTTTTAATTGAAAATCTCAAAAATTGAAAAGATTAAAATATTATACTAAGTAAAGACAGCTCCACACGTTTGGTATTCACTGAATGCTGAGTGAAGATTTTACCAATACCGAGTAGTGTGGATGATTTACTAATTATTCATAATGGTGAATATTTGGTATTTATTGTTTCCTACTCCTTGTCAGTATATTGTCCCAAATCAAAGGGGATGAATAGGCAATTATTTGGCAATCAACAAATACCAAATATGTGGGTCTGCCTTAAATTAGAAAGATAAACTTATTTTGAATTAAAATATTGAAACTGTTGAGCTAAGAATATGGGAACTTGAAATCTGAAAAGTATACTCCATTACAGTTTCAAAAACTTTTCTTCATTAATTATATAATTAAAAGAAAATAAACTTTGACAAAAATTTCAGGAAATTTAAAGAACAAGAAAGAATAGTATGAAATTTTGATGATAAAATGTGGATATCTTGTTTTGTTAATATTAAAACATCAATTATATAATAATTAAATACAAACCTCAACTCTTAACCTTTTCCATGCGGTTAGGTACCGATCGGTCTGTATCACGTGACTTCTTCGTTTATCGGTGATGCAAAACATAACGATTGGTCCAAATTAAAAAATTAATCAAAAACTTCGATTAATTTGCATTATATTCGAGTTTTTCAGAGATCTTAGCTTTGATTCACTTTTCTGTATGTCGATTGACTTTGTTTAAGCTAATAAATGTTTTGTTACCATCCCTGGGCCATAAATATTTTGGTAAATACATCCCCTACTATTCTGCAGTAAATCTTCGCAGTTAACTACCGAGTTGGCTGAAAACAATCAAAGGAAAACTTTTTCTAAGGTTTTATTGGGTATCTTCTGTCTTTGTTGACATTACTTTAACAAATCACAGACTTGTGAAAGGAAAAAATTGCCACGAAAATCCCCGCCTCCAACCTTCGAAGTAAAATGTAAACAATTCAATAAATTATCTTTTTAAATGTTTTTTTAGCTCAAATTAACTAATTTAATGCACTTAGACATTAAATTAGCTAATTCATCAATATTTAGGCAAGTAAATATGTTTTAGAACTATCTAGCAATAAATATTCCCAGGAAACTCCACCTCCCTATAGTAAGTCTATGGAAGATGTTCGTGCTGTTAATTGGCTTTAAAACTTTTGTTTCTATGCCTATTATGCTCTAGTTGGTAATTGATATTACGACTTAATCAGCTTCGACGAATAAGAGTTTTTCAGAACCATCTGGTCAGGATTTTCCCGCAAAGAACCAATCCACGTGATTAGAGTCAGAAATAATGTAAACAAACATTTTAAAATAGCTATATTCTTTATTTTAGAGCATAATTCTACTAGTTTTCATGTTATTTGACTTTATTTAGACAAGAAGATTTTTTACCAAAAGTTTCTATCTGAAAAATTTACCGAAAAACTCATTACTTCCGGATATTGCGTAATTGCAGGAAAAAATTAACTAATCACTTATTTTAGTGTATTATTGTATAAAGCCTTGAAAAAATATAAAAAAGTGTCAAATATTCACTATTTTAAGCAGAAATATATGATGATAAACTTTAACGAGTTGCTTTACCATAACGATAACAATCGACTCCTCTCCCTGCCAAGTAATTAGAGACATAGTGTAAATAATGGCAATAACTTCTCCCCTGCTCCAGCTAGAGAGTTGCAGTTTGTTTTATTTACAAGAAGACAGATGTATCTAACTAATAGATGTAAAAAGTTTAGCAATTCCCTTTAAATGGATTTTTTTTCCTTTTGTTACTAAGCTTCAAATTTTAATATTTTAAATTTGTATTAAACTAAAAATTAAACAGTCATAAACTATGATATGTTTTTAATCAAACACAAAAAACAGATTGAATATAGCGCGATATTGAAGCGAAATATCGCAATTTAAAAAATTACCCAAAAAACGCAAAAATGCACCACATAACGAATTCCACCTATTTACTTAATGCTAAAGGTTTTCAGCATGGAAAGGGTTAAACAAGCTACAAGTCTGTTGTATTGCTGAAACAATTTTATCAATAATACTAGCATCAGTTTATTGCAAAAACAGAAATAAAAAAATAAATGTATATTTCAGAATGCTCTTGGATTATTTTTGGTTGAAAAGAGAGACAATATATTCATATATTCAAACACTTATTTTTATAAAAATTGTAATACAGTAGTCCCTTGTTACATCACTCATTTGGATATCCTTTAGCCAATAATTTTAAAAATATCAATTGCCATTGAATTTCTACTGGCATACAGTCATCAACCTTTAAACTACTATTATATGAATTACAACCCATAAAAAAGCAAGTCAGCATGGAGATTGAAAATAAACAAAATAAGTAGATAGATATGTTAGATATATTGCACCATTGGGTATTTGGTTTGTCTTCCAATGTATATGATATAATGAGGGGTTACTATGTAATTTAAATATATTTTAATAAAATTACAATAAGTTAAATATAATGGAAAAATATGTCATTATTAATCTAGTAATAGTCTCTTTAATTCGAAAAATATATTGACGGTAGACTGTCTCACAGCTTAACAGGTTCAAACTCCTTTATTGCTTTTTTACAAATGCATTTCGGATCAGTATTATTTTTTCTGACCCCTCTTCATTGCTATAAAACATAATTTATATATGTAACAAAACTAACATGAGCAGAAAAAAATCAAGAAACACTTTTGAAAAAACCGTTTTCCAATACCTTAAGTTCTTCATACACTCCCTTACACCTATACAGTACTTCCGGATTCTGTTTACATTGCCTTCTAAAATATGGTTTTCTCCTATTGCAACAGTGCACTACAGCAATGCTACATAAGTAATTGCAAAGTATAACATTTAGTTAACATCTTTTAAAACTAGCCTATTTTTAACACAAATTTCTTTAAATATCTAAAGTTATAAACAATCAATTATACATACATACAGGCCTTCTTTAAAAGTATTCTAAAACTTTACACATTTTTTTAAAAACCACAACATATGTTATACACACTTGAAACATTCCCCTTGGTACAGTTTTCTCCTGTCCACGATAATATGATTCTATTAATATAAACTACTGGCATGTTGCATCCTCTATCAAGTTATACCATTGTTGGTCGATCTGTATTCCATTTGATATATTTACTAAATTATTATTATTATTACTATTATATTTTATTATTTCTACATGCTCTTTAAATTTACATTTATAGATATTTTTTTCATAGTGTAAAATTTTTATATTATTTTGGTCTATTTGGCAATTACTATTTTTTATGTGGGTAAACCATGGGGAGGTGTCATATTTCAACCGTATTGCTGCTTCATGTTCCTTAATACGTGATTCCAAAGTCCGACCAGTTTCACCTATATAATATTTCGGATGTTGACAATTACAATTAATTTTGTAAACTAATCCCGTTTTTTCCATTTATTAACATTACTTTGGTTTGTTACTTTGTGTATTTGTTGTGATATTTTATTGGTCAAAGATGGGGCCAAAACTATATTGTCCTTTTTAAGGAATTTAGAACAATTATCATATATATTAGTTACATAAGGGAAGGTTTTATAATTAATATCTTTTTTATTTTTTATATTAAATCTATTTTTATAATATTGTGCATGCCAATTCGTTAATAAATGTTTTGGGTAGTTATTAAGAATAAATTTGTGATCTAAATTGTTTAATTCAGTTTTGCATTCACTCTGTTTACTCGTTCTTGTATATATTTTCTTTAAATCCATCATATGCATTTGTAAAATAGCAATAAAGGAGTTTGAACCTGTTAAGCTGTGAGACAGTCTACCGTCAATATGTTTTTCGGATTAAAGAGACTATTACTAGATCAACATATAATACGGCTACCATAGGAAATTTAATGTCATTATTAATTAAATCATCTTTTGCATGATTTGCCATATCAGATGATAAATTTGTTAATTTATCGTCTGATATCATCATATGAATTCATACTATTTTTAATATGAATCTGAAAAATATTTAAATACTTATTAAAATAACTTAATTTTTTGTTTTATTATAGGTATCTGATGATAAAACAGTTAAGATTTGGAATGGTTGTTCTGATACTGATACTCCTTTACACACTATTATTGGAAAAGTAAGTTTTAATATAATTTTCTTCAACATTATGACTGAATGTTTGAATAATGTTATAGATCTGTTTATTATTTTGCATTAATATAAGATGTGCTTGACAATTTATTTCAGTTTTTTTATTGAAGTAATTTTATAAAATTAATGCAAAATTATGTGATATTTAGCACAGATTCAAAAAATGTATTTTAATTATAGATTTTTATTGCTAAAAAGTTAAATTTCTAACTTTAAAATGAACAAAACTTCGTATCATTTTTAAGTGTAAAGTTAACATATCTACTTGTTAACACACTGAAACAATTCATTAATCTAGAAGTATTTTCAGCCTTTATTGTATACCATATTTTCACACATATAAGAGCATGGTCTTATAAATTCAGCACTATATTCTGCAAAATATCTAAAAAAAATCGCTACTTTAAACAAATTTTATAGTATCAGAAGAATTTTTTTATTTTTAATAGTGGTTACCACAGAGATGTTACTGAACAGCAGTGCAGTGTCCTTATAAGCCAAAACAAACTGGCATGTATGCTCTTATATGCAAGATACATGCTTATAAATAAAGCAGAATATGTGTTTCAAAAATGCAAACACAAGAAATTTTTACATGTAAGAGCATGCTCTTATATGTGCAGAAATATGGTATATGTTCAAGATTCAAATATATTCTTGGGTGGCCTAATAAAGGCTGAAAACATTTCTAGATTAATGAAATGTTTCAGTATCTTTAATAAGCAGATATATTGACTTCATATTTAAATTTCTAAATTTCTGCTAAAAATGTGCAAGACAGGAAATCTAACTGAATGATTTATTTATTTAAAAAGTAGTTCTGTGTTTATTGTGAAATAGAACATAATGTGAGAGCTAACGGGGGGTAGGGAATAACTTTATGATTCTTCTATCACTTAATCGGCAAACTTGTTGTGAAACAAGTCCTCTGTTGTCAAAACGAAATGGCCTTCTTAATGAAGTAATGAGTGGTTTTGGAGGAACTTAAGTTAGCGATGATAATGTGGAGATAAATGATTGTCAGATAACCTCTCCTACGTCAGGATTCCTAACACCAGGTGATCAATCTTATATTACACGGGTCACCACACGTATTATTCGCGAAACGTTGCATGCGTTGAATGAGCATCGAGCGGATTGAGTGAACGTCGAACAAGAGTGTTATCGAAACGATGAGTCATGCATTTAACAAATACAACTGTATTTAATAAATCTGATTATATGATAGATACAAAAATATACGCAAATTGAATGATTAATTAATTGATTAGAAAGGATATATGCAAATAACATAATTCCATCTTACAACTATATCAATGGCTATTCTATCTAGGCCTGACTTGCGCATGGAAGTCTATTCTACCTTACAACTATGTCTATGTCGCAAATGGAGATTAATCTATCTTACAACTATGCCTAAGTCGTGTGTGGAGAGAGTTACAAATATCTAACAAGACATACGACCTCAGTAGTATTTCTCGACGTCTTCGTCGATGTCTTTGAGTATTGAGGTCTTCCTTTAATGTTCCAATTGTCCGTGATATGGGAGTTGATTCGTAGATATTCCTTATAGGTTATTCCTGATTCTATAGGTTTCTTCTATCAATGGAGTGCCTTCTTCTCTTTCCTGAGATACTTGTGGCTAAACTCCTATCCAAAATTATGTGTGTGGAGAACACCTACTTTACTCCTTCCTTCAGTGGAACTTTCGGCGAACTCCTGGAGAAGCCTGATAATACGTACTCTTTCTCTGAGAGACTGTTGGCTAACTCCTAACTAAAACCTATGTGGAGAACCCTTTATGTGTCTTCTCTTTCTCCGAGAGACAGTTGGTGAACTCCTGGAGAAGTCCTTTCTATTGCTCTTCTTCACATGGAAGGCTAATGGCTAACTCGTTGAATTTGGCCCGAATTGTGCTAATATTCTTTGTCAATGTCCAATCAAACAGATGGATTTCTCCCACATGAAAGGATGCACAAAGGGGGTCACTTAAGGGGTAACAGCTTCAAAATCACGTCAAACATCTATGAGATAAGGCTCTACAAAAGGAAGTTGATTTCCGTCGAACAGGAATTTCTTTCCCCTTCTCTGTCATGTTTGATGTGGGTTTTTGTCCCTTTCTTCAGGTTGACTTTACCTTCCATTTGGTATCAACACCTTTTTAACATAATGCTTTACGTTTCTAAATCTCTCTCTTTACAAATTATAGAGAATTTACACATAAAATATGGGAAGTGAAAGTTTGTTACATCTTCTCCTTCAAAGGAAGTTCCAGGTTATGCATCCTCTGATAAAATTTCGTTAAAGTTTAACAGAATATTATTTTCATTTTAAACAATAAATTTTACAATTTATTCTATAAATTATCGACCCTAAACTGTGGATTTCACAATAATATATGAAAAAATTATAAATTTTAGAATAAATTTTAAAATATGTGAAAAAATTAGAAAGTTGTATGTTTGAACTGTTATAATTTGTTTGAAATTTTTGACATTTTTGCAAAAATTGTTAAAAATTAAACCTGTCACTGGACCCTAGTGAGGTTTTAAGAGATGTATTATGCATTTTTGCAAAAAAAAAAAAAATTGAGATTATATAAAATATGTCAAATGACAGCATAACTTACAATGTGATGTTTTTTAATTTTTATTTATTTATTTATTTATATAGTACATTGGTTTTACCCATAATGTGTGGAGTACAACCATATTAATACAATAAAGCATTATTACAAAAGCAAGTACAATATGCTATATATTAATTAATGATACAATAAACAAATAATCAGTTAATTAAATAATCAAATTTAAATTTATTGGGAGAATTATCTGGAAAAGAGAAAAAACAAAACAAAGAAAAATAACAACACCTATCTTTTAGATGGGTGCAGGAAAAAAGTTAATATCATGTCAATCCAGTGGATAGTCTCCCAAAAACTGCAGGTACATAAAACGCTTATAAAGTGAAGAAACAATATGACAACTTTGAGACAACCAGGGTAATCCAGGATATGAAACAAATGAAAGCCGAACTGTCCAATTAATTACAATAAATTCCAAAAATTTGTCAAAAGAAATAATAGATACACCAAAAATACATTTACGTTCTAAAAAAACTACACTAAGCTATTACATGATACACATCCAGACACTGATCACCTGCATAGTGTATGCAAATATCTCTAAAAATCCGGAAAATAGTTAACAGCATGCCAGTTCCATGGATAGTTTTTCTGGTGTTTTATTTTCAAAGTTTTTAATATGTTATATTTTATTCAACTTTGTTTTATTCTAGACTTTCTATTTGACATTCTTTAAAATGGTGGATGCTAGATCAAACAAATTATGTTAATGTACATCAAAAATAATAAGAGAGGACAATGTTCATGAAGACAAGTTAAAGAAATACTTTTTTGTATGTATGCTCAATTGAGAAGAAACTGTATTTATGTCAGTTGGAAGAGGCAGTATGACAGACTTTTCTTCTGACTGGTGTATCTGTTTCAGGCATTTTTGCTATGAAGAAAGAATGATGACTAGCAGGTGGAGAGGCATTGCCAATTAAAAATAAATTTTGCATGAAGAAAAGACAAGACAAAATGTGATGAGTTTGTCAGTATGCCCATTAGAAACACAATCCATTGATATTTCAGTAGAAATGTGAGCCTCCCACAATTAAATCCATTCTTCAAAAAATAAACGACAATCTTGATTTACTAAATATGAGTAAATAAACTTTGAATTATGTATTGAGAATCATCCAAACTGATAGCACAGAGATATTACTACTTAAGAACACACTGTCAATTTCATCAAGAAAAGAATATTATTTGAATGAAAAATTTATTAATACTGGTTATATGGTTTCCGAATGTTAGAAAGACTGTAAAATCTTACCAAGATGTATTTCTTTGTGTATTGTTAGCTAGATTAAAAAATTAAGTGGTCATGAAAAATGCTTAATCTGTGTTAATGTAGGCAATGAAAATGAATTTGTGGATGGTGCTTTCCTATTTTTTGCATCAAATAGCAATTGTGGTTATCAATAGAAAACAAATATTTCCATTTATTACACTCATCCCATGTGGTTTTGCTATTGTTATGGATAATATGAGGTATTATAGCATTTCAAATGATCAACTGACAATTGAACATTTTGCACAGACTGGTTCACCCATTGGATTGCCCTTATGCCAAATTAATAGAGTTGTTGTAAGTGCCATTTTATATTTAATAAATGGTTTATGGTGGAAAACCTGCCTCAGTGAGTCCTTTCCACTCCCACACGACAGTGTTGACCGCTCGACTGTTTGGACATCTTTCCACCCCAGTTGGCTAACCTCACATCAATATATTCTGATCAATTAATTATTATAGCAGTTTTCAAAATAAATTGTTATTACTTTGTTTTGTTAATGGGATTATAAAATTTATAGATAAAAATCAATGATTTTTAAATATTTTTTTAATATGAAAAACAATGTTACAAAAATATTTCTAAGGAAAACAGTAAACTTAAAAGGCTGTCAAAAGCTCCTGCTCAACTTTCCAGGCACTCACACAGGAGGTTAAAGGAACCAAGCAGGATGTCTAATAATTTTCAATTATACTAGAATATAAAATTTAAGTAATAACAAAAGCTTAAAAGGAGTAATTTTGTTGAATTATGATAAAAATTCTTATTTAAAAAACTTATTTAAGTTTAAAAAACACTATGAACTAGATCAAAGTTAAAATTGTATGTGGCATCATCTTTTATTAGATGCTATTAAAATATAATTTTTATATTATTATTATTATTAAAAGACAAAACAGTTTTAATTTTGAGGGTAGAAATGAGTTTTAAAAAATATAGTTGATGTTAATAAGTAATATTTTCATTAAGTGTGACCCCACTCAAGATATGACATGACCCTCTCTATCTTTCCAATCCTTCAAATTCTGTACTCCAAAATTTAATAGCATCAATCCCCTTTATATACAAGATACCATGCTGAATTTTGTTTCGTAACCTTTAACTCATCCTTAGATATTAAATGAAATTGATGTCAACACACGCACAAACCAAGAATTTTTCCCATTTTTTGACTTTTTTTGGGTTCATACGGTCTCAAAACATCAAGATTTGCGAAAATCCCAGAGGGTCAAATTTGACATGATTACAATACTTTCCCAACATATAACAGCTAGGAAATTAAAACTAATTCAATATAAGTTATTTTTTTACTCTTATTATACTTTTGTATTTTTAAATATATTAATAATATACATCCACAAGAGCCGAATTATCGGGCTAGAGTTGGCTATAATAAATAAATAATTAATAAGACAATTTGGCACTAGAGCTTGGCATTAGGCGCCATCTCTTACTAAACTTAATAATTATAATTAAATTAAATAAATAATTTTAATAATTTGGAACTGGAGGAAAAGAAATCGGCCCGAAGCGGGACTCGAACCCGCAACTTCTGCTATCCGTGCAGACACGTTACCAGTTACGCTACCCGGACCTTCAGTCCGATCGCCTCCTCCAGTATATATAAGCTAACACGACGACCATCAACAGTCATTACAATTTATTCGTGTTAGCTTATATATACTGGAGGAGGCGATCGGACTGAAGGTCCGGGTAGCGTAACTGGTAACGTGTCTGCACGGATAGCAGAAGTTGCGGGTTCGAGTCCCGCTTCGGGCCGATTTCTTTTCCTCCAGTTCCAAATTATTAAAATTATTTATTTAATTTAATTATAATTATTAAGTTTAGTAAGAGATGGCGCCTAACGCCAAGCTCTAGTGCCAAATTGTCTTATTAATTATTTATTTATTATAGCCAACTCTAGCCCGATAATTCGGCTCTTGTGGATGTATAGCTTTGTAATGGGTTAGTTGTTATTTATTTATATTAATAATAGTTTTCACATTTTTTTTATATAGAGAATAATGACAGGGATTGATCATCATAGAAAAAATAATCAGTTTGCTACATGTGGTGAAACTGTAGATCTCTGGGAAGAAACAAGATCAGAACCACTTAGATCTTATACATGGGGTGTAGATACTTTAAACTGTGTCAAATTTAATCCTATAGAAGTATGTTCTTTTATTATTAAATAAATAAAATATTTATTTAGCACTTAGTCTAAGTAAATAGACACATAAATATACAGGCTTATCACACCAATGAATGAGATTAATTCACAAATTCTTTAATGATTATTAACACCTTACAATAAACTATGGCTCTTTTAACATGTACTGTACATAATAGAGAACACTCAAGTGTCTATTTATTTAAACTAAGTGTTAAATAGTATTAAAAGCTAAAAGCAATAAATAATTCCATTAAAATATTTATTCTTTATCTTTTAAATTAATTTAAAATATTTTTTTATAATTGTAATATTTTAGACAAATCTTTTAGGAAGTACTTGCAGTGATAGAAGCATTATTTTATATGATATTAGAGAAGTTGCTCCCGTGAGAAAAGTAAGTATGAAATGATTTTTAAAAATTGTTCTAGAATATTTGATAAAAAAATTTATATATTATTTTATAATTGAATTTATAATGTTTTTAATGCAATAAATATAATAAAACTTATGTTAAAATATAACTTAAAAAATTTTAATTTCAAAATTAGAACTGAAATGATAATGACCATCTTTTATAGCAAAGGAATTATCTGTAAAGAATTATAACTACCAAACAAACAGCCAGATTCTTTATCAAACTCTAAGGCTAAATAATTACAGTAGAGAGTCGAAAATCGGAATCAATTGGGGACTGGGGTTGTTCCGATTAGTCATTTGTTCTGATTACCCATTATGTACGAAAAAATACATTAACCTGTCCGATGTTCAAATTTTTCTCCATTGCGTGTCGCTTCGTGTTGAATTTTTCTCCGTTGCGTGTCGCTTCGCATTGAATTTTCGTCGATTTTAAGTCTAACGAAAATTTTTATAATAATAATCGAGGCTATTGTATCGTTAAAAATTATTTCTTTATTTTGTACAAACAAAATAAATATATTGAAGAATATAAAAACATGAAAATTATACTTTAGAAGTAAATCTAGTATCAAAAACGTTCGATTCAGCATGACACAGTCCGACTGAAAATTGTTCCGATTACCGGCGTTCCGATTAACGACTCTCTACTGTACTAAACAATTTGGCAGGAGGTATTAAATGTAATAATTATCAGATTAGATATATTTATTGTATATACACTCATGTTTGTGAAAATTGCAACACCATGAAGGAATTGTCAGAAATTAATGAAATGTATTCCACATATTACTGATAGTGGTACAAATAAATGATCAAATTTACAAGACAAAAAAACAAAAAGATCATTGGAAATCAGTACTTTGTGTCCGCCACGCTGAGCGATGAGAGTCTCACAACGTCATGGCATTGAATCATAGAGGTTCTAAATGTAATCCTGGGGAATGGCACTCTAGATGGCTTCGACTTGACGCCAAAGTTCAGTCTTATTGTGTGCCCCACCAGCTGTACGAGTGAGTCACCGACCAATGAAATCCCAGATATGCTCAATGGGCGACATATCCGGGGAATAAGCAGGCCATGGAAGAAGCAAAACCTGTTGTGCACTGAAGAAGGCTTGTGAAGTCTGAGAAACATGTGCATGGGCATTATCCTGCTGAAATACAGCACCCGGAATGCGTCAAAGAAGGGGAGGACTTCTGGCTCCACAATTTCCCGTATGTAGCGATCACTGTTGAGGTTGCCCGCAATGTGCACTAGATGGGATCGACAATTATACCCAATAGCTCCCCACACTATGATGCTAGGTGTTTGTGTGGTATGACGCTAGATAACACACTGTGGGAGCAGACGTTTCCCTCTGTAACATCTGATGCGTACTCTTCCATCATTGTACTGCAGATTGTAGCGAGATTCATCGGAAAAACAACTTGTTGCCACTGGGCACACCATGTGCTGTGTTGCTGAGCCCATTGAAGTCGAAGATGTCTGTGAATCAGCGAGAGGGGAATCCTGCGTAGAGGAACCCTTGCATGCAGTTCATGCTGTAGCAGACGGTGACGAACTGTGGAGCTAGACAACAAAACACCTGTAGCCGTGCTCCAACGTTGTGCTAACACACTAGAGGATGCTGTACGGTTCATCATAACCATGCGGATGAGGTGTCTGTCGTCCCATGCCATTGTGCTATTGCTTGCCCCGCTGCCAGGTTTACACTTT
The DNA here is from genome assembly GCF_030686945.1 of Centruroides vittatus. Taxonomy (NCBI): domain Eukaryota; kingdom Metazoa; phylum Arthropoda; class Arachnida; order Scorpiones; family Buthidae; genus Centruroides; species Centruroides vittatus. The sequence continues at coordinate 526,909 of NW_027122009.1, forward strand.
ATTTGGTTCTCCTCTGTCCATTTCTTCCAAACACGCATTACTGTTGTGGCATTACACTGCGTGCGGACTGCGATTTCTCGATACTAAAATCCACCCTCTCGCATACCGATGATGCGGCCTTGTACAAATTCCGTTAGTTGTTGAAATGGCTTCCTGCGCTTTTGATGAGGCATAGTGACCACCAATGAAATGTTTACTACAGACAGAGGAAGATAAATGGATTTCAATGCATCTTTACAGTCCTTTATATACCTGGAACAAGCAGCTGATAAGGAGCCGTTTCTCATTCCACGCATATGCAATCGCTTTGTAATTCTAATCATTTGCATGTCTTACCTCACTTTACATTTCCTGTAAGTTTGGTTCAATTTGCACAATTCCTTCATGGTGTTGCAATTTTCACAAACCGTGAGTGTATATATAAAGAATATGTCTTTTGAGATCTGATAGTGAATAATGTGTACATATTTTGATTGTTTAATTAAAAGAATTTATCAAATAAAGTATTTATTTTAAAAGAAAAGAGTAAAAATATATGGCATTACATAGTGATTTAAATTTTTTGAAGGTATAAAAGTTATCTTCATATATAAATAACAACTTGACAAACTCTATTTTTGATTAAAGCCAGACAATCTGCTGAATTATCAGACTGTGATTAGGCTAAGTTAATAATTAGATATGAAGTAAATTGTCTAGAGGTAGGCTGTCTATCTCTAGACAAATTACAAGTTATCTTCTACAGATTATGCTGTACTTCCAAAATCAAATTTACATTGAAAAGATAATAACACGAAATTTGATGACAATAAATTTAAATGAATTCAAAAAATGGTTTCAATAGTTTTTTAAGAGAATGTAAAAGTATATGACTTCTCAAGAAAATGATTTTAAAAGTACGAGGGCTGTTCGGAAAGTTTGCGGCCTCAAATAGAACAACAAACAAAATAATGTTAAAACTTTTTTTATTTTTTAATATAGTCTCCTTTATTAGCAATGCATTTATTCCAGCGATGTTCTAGCTTTTTTATGTCATCACAATAGGTCGATTTGTCAAGGTGTGCAAAATACTCATTCACTTCAGAGATGACTTCGTCATTTGAGTGGAATCTCTTTCCAGCCAAGAATTTTTTTAGGTTTGGAAAAAGGTGGAAGTCACTGGGGGCCAAATCAGGTGAGTACGGTGGATGTGGAACTAATTGGAAGCGAAGTTCCTTTATTCTTTTTTTTTTTAATTTATCTTTGTATACTAGTACATTTATCAATTAACAGGACTTATTATACTGGAAAATTATGGATGCAGATATTTAGTCTTACAGATCAGAAATAATATTTTTTATTTAGTTCACAGGTGAACTAAAAAAAAAAAAAATATATTATTTCTGTAAGACTAAATATCTGCATCCATAATTTTCCAGTATAATAAGTCCTGTTAATTGATAAATGTACTAGTATACAAAGATAAATTTAAGCTATGATAAAGGACACAAAGGCATAATAATTAAATTCCTTTATCTTTTGTTCGGTGATTCTGGCAGAATGTGCAGGTGCATTATCGTGGTGGAACAGAAACTTTTTCTTCTTCAAGTGTAGCCTCTTTTCTTCGATTTCTTTCTTCAGTTTTTCCAAAAGTTTACAGTAATAGACAGCATTGATGGTCTTTCCTCTTTCTAGGCAGTCAATAAAGATGATGCCTTTAGCATCCGAAGAACCTGAGGCCATCACTTCCCCCGCTGATAGAACTGTCTTTGCCTTCTTTGGTGGTGGCAAACTGTGGTGTTTCCATTGCTTAGACTGTTCTTTTGTTTCAGGAGTGTAGTAGTGGATCCACATTTCGTCAGTAGTCACAAACCGACGCAAGAAATCCTGTGGGTTTTTTTTTAGTAGAAGTCCAAACACTCCTTTGACATCAAAGTGCGAACATGTTATTGCTTAGCAGTCAGCAGACGCAGCACCCACCTTGCTGAGACCTTTGTCATACCCAAATTTTTGGTTAAGATGTGGTGCACTGTCGACAGAGATGCTTGTTGTCTCAGCTATTTCACGCGTTTTTAAACGGCGATCTGCTAACACCAAATCGTGAACTTTGTCGATATTTTCTTCAGTGACAGCAGTTGACGGCCGTCCGCTGCGAGGGTCATCTTCCACACTCTCTCTGCCAGATTTAAAAAGGGCTGTCCATTTTTTTACAGTGGTGTACGAAGGAGCAGACTCTCTTAAAACTTCATCCATATCAGCTTTTATTTGAGATGAGGTAAACCCTTTTTTTGTCAGGTATTTTATGACTGCACGAGTCTCTGTCTTCTCCATTTTTGATAAAGCACTTGTACACAGACTATCTGCTAAGCTGTCGTGGCAAAACTTTACAACAAATCAAGCAGAAATTGGTATCGTATCTTTAGCAAAGATGACTAAATTATTCCCGCCAAAAATTAAATTGATCGCAGCGCCACATATAGGCAAGGCCGTGAACTTTCTGAACAGCCCTCGTATAAAAAATGTTTTTACTATTTTATTATTTAACTTATATATAGAAAATGTATTGCAACATATAATGGTAATAATAATAGAAGTAAAAAGCACTAAATAAAAATTTAATTATTGAATAAAAAACAATAAATGATAACATCAAATATTACACTGTATTTTCTAATAATTGTAATAAATATGCATACTTATAATTATGATGGTATTTTTATTTTAGGTAACATTAGAAATGCGTAGTAACACAATTTGTTGGAATCCTATGGAATCATTTGTGTTTACAGTGGCCAATGAAGATCATAAGTAAAATTTCTCATCTAAATTTTAAACTTTTATAGTCATTACATATTTCTGTACTATTCTTGAACATTGTCTAATTGAAACTATTTGAAGAAATTATCAATATATTTTATTTTAATTAATCCATAGCTGCGTTGCAAGATTTCTTTTTAATGTGTTTCAAGATATTTTCTCAGTCCCAAATGCATTATATTAAAAAAAATTTTATTCTTAACTCAAATATTTGTATTTTTTTAAATTTAATATATACTTTAGAGTTTTTGAGTGATTTATGTATGATATGTGTAATATATTGTATCAAAAATTATACATGGTGAATGAAATTCCATGCAATAGACGGTTAATGTTACCCTAGGATCCAAAATGGCGGCGGGGGAAATTTTTCCCTACGTTGGAGACTGCGACGGGGAAAAAAATTTTCCCTCGATTCAAGATGGCTGCGTTTCCGGCCGCCATCTTGAATTTCTCTGCACACTCCGCGGATATTAACCGAAATAAACAATAAAAAAAAAAGAATTTTTTTACTCACTTTTCGATTGTGGTTGCCTGCTTCTTCCTATCTTTTTTTCCTTTCCGAACGTATTTTTAAATATACGCCCTTTCTCGTACTTTCTTTTACATATTACGGTCTCGTCGATTTCCACTGTTTTATTCGGCACTCCTTTTTTAAACGATGTCAAATTACTCAAAGCTATAAGCAATACCAACCGTATGTGATTGGACCAATCGACTCCCGTTTTTCTGGATTTGCCCGCCGCAATCGCCGAGGTCGTCGCCGTACATTCCAGACATAGTTAGTGCCATATAAACGACAGAATGCAACTCCAAGAAATGTGGCCAAATTTACTTTTAAATGTTCCATCAAAGGCAGAGGTCTTCATTCCGCACTTACTACATTGCAAGAAACAGCTTTCTCTATTACTCCGATAGTATAATTTGCATAAAGAATTGCAATGAATGCAAACGGACTTGGTCGGCTGTATGCCTAATTTTACAGCAAATTTCAATGCGTTATTGATACTGGGAGGCAAACCTGGTCATACTTATAATTATGGGAGCAAATTTCAATGCGTTATTGATACTGGGAGGCAAACCTGGTCATACTTATTGATACTGGGAGGCAAACCTGGAGGCGTTATTGATACTGGGAGGAAACCTGGTTCCAAAAAGTCGTCTTCAATTAACATGGAGAAATCACGGGTGGTGCATTTCGACCAAAATTCGTCGTTGCAACTCAAATCTGCAAAACTACTCATTATCGAACAATTGCAAATAAACTATACGTTTACCGATAATAAATTGTGCGAGAATGAAATATCGTAACGAAATAAAACAGCAATTATTCCAATACGCAATTCGTCGCAACACTACAGCAAACGATTCCAACTGGAAACTAGTCGATTTGCATAAAATTGCCCGGAAAGGAACAGAATCACGTCGTAGATCATGCATTTGCATATTCGTTCGTAACACCCCTTCGTATTTCCCGCCGATTTTACTCTCACACAACGCTACGAAAAAGCTCCCTCTACCGTCGCAAATACACACTACTGTCCGTTTTGAGGTTACAGGAAACTCGGCCACGTCGAACGCAGGGTCGAAACTGAACGGGGAAAAATTCTCAACGGCGTCGACGTCACGACTCTAGGGAAAATTTTTTTCCCCGTAGTAGTCTCCGAAGTAGGGAAAAAATCCCACCGCCGCCATTTTGGATCCTAAGGTAACATTAACCGCTTTATACTATAGTCAAAAGTAAGCTTAAAATTCTCTATGAGACTTTTTAAATTCAACTTCATTTTTGAGATTGGCCTGCCAAAAAAGAAAGATACTTTTCAAATTATCTACCAAAGTTCTAACACTAGAGTTGTCAACTTTTTAAAGTAATCTTCTATTTTATTACACTTCTGTCAATGGATTGAGTGAAGTAAATGTTGCCCAGGTTGACCCTACTGTAATAAATGTAAAAAAAATTTTTATCCACTTTAAGATTTTGCAGTATCCATCTGCTTTACAGAAAAAAAATTAGTTGGAAGTAAGTGTTTTTCAATTTTAATTTATTTTGAATAGCATTTCATTTTCTATGAAATTAAACAGAATAATGTTCAAAATGTTTTCTGAACAAGATACAAATGTTTACTTCTTACAAAACAATTGAAGTTCAATATTTGTGTTAAAACAATTTCCATGCATCCATAAAAGAAGAAACAATTTTCAACATTTAAAATAAAGCTTTAATCCTTATGTATAGGTAACATAGAAGTGGTTTGTTTTTCACTTCTTTCACTTTTGGATGAAGTTGAAAATTATTTCCAATATAGATTTTGGCAAGCTAGATCTCAAAAACAAAGCAGAATTAGAAAAATGTTTATAGATGATTTTTAAACTTATTTTTGACTCTAGAATCTACTCCTAAATTATTGGCACAGACTTTTGTTATACCCTGTATATGATGATAATATTTTACTCTATTATCATTATGATAGTTATATTTTTATATTATATTTTCAATTAGAAACAAAACTATAGATACATTTTTAAATAACAAGCATTAAAAACAACTGCATATACAGTCAAGTTTGCATAAGTCGACACCCAGATAACTTGACACCATCGGTTAAGTAGTCACTTTTCTGTGGTCTTGGCTGACTTACATAGGCATTAATGTTAAAAAACTCTGGTTTACTCGACACTGTTTAACTCGTCACCACTGGATAAGTCGACATACTTTTGCTGTCCCACACTCCGATAAGTTGTCACCCCCTCCTGAAAAAATGGATTCACTCCACACGTATGGTGCAAACTCATTTATTTTCAGGAGGGAGACTCGATTTATTTATTAATATATATATATACATATTAATAAAAATGTCTTAACATTTTATGTATTTTTATGTATAAAATAATAACAGATAAACAAAAAGAAAATATACAATCTACATCAACATCACACCAGAATGCAGTTTTGCATTTTCTCATGTCAGAGGCATTAAGAATACTTAGACGTTACTTGCCAACAATTGACAATTGCAAAGATGATGTTTTCAAGGTGTTTGTGATTGTTGAAAAAAAGTCTAGACAGTTAAGTGCTCAAAACAAACAACACTAAATGAATTTTTCAGTTTTTCATCTACAGAGTAATTGTAAATGGAGGACACAATGTATTGTAAACCAATACTACTGTATAATGCACTACTGTATTTTCCTAATTGTAGTTTTGTGGTTTTTTTCCCATCTTAGCTTTAGTCATCACATCGGATAACTCAACACATTTCCACTTCCCCTTGGGGTGTCGACTTATGCAGAGTTGACTGTATTATATTTTGTAAGAAAGTTATATATATAGGTCATATATATTAGCTTTATTAACTTTCAGCTAAATGATAGAACATTACAATACAGTATTAATGAAGTTTTTAATAATTAAAGATTCTACTAATACTGTATTGTTACATTTTTAATTTTAGTAGCCATTTTGTGAGCTTATAATTTAAGAAAATTTACATAGGAAGATAGATGCATAATATTAAACTTTCTCTAAAGATTAAAAACATAAGATATATCTTGGCAACATAAGGTGTGTTTTGATAGTCAATAATTATTTACTGAGTATGTTCTGTTAAAACACAAGATATAATTTATACAAAATTTGAATATTTTATTATTCAAGTTAAAATTAATATATAAAAAAATTTAATACAAAGAGATATTCAAGAGAGACAATGGAATTAAATTTCATTCTCTATTCTAAGTGGCTTTACTTTAACTTTATCTGTATAATCCATAGTTCTTTTAAAAATTGCCTTTATTATTTGTGCTATTATTTTTAATTCAGTAAATGTTAAATGTTAAATGTTTTTAATTCAGTTAATGTTAAATATATTTAACATTATTTTTAATTAAAAATATTTATTCATTTTTCAGTCTTTATTCTTTTGATTTACGCAAGCTATCAAGAGCTTCTCAAATTCATATGGATCATATATCAGCAGGTTAAATGATTTTATTTTATAGTTGTAAAAGAATAAATAATTTAATAAGAATAAGAAAATAATTTAAAATAATAAGAAATTTTTTAAGCTTTTAATTAAGAATCATTTTTTTAGTGAAACTGTATCATTTTTAATATTCTAGATATATTTTATAAAATTATTTATTGCAATAAATAATTATTTTAGTTCTGGATGTTGATTATTCCCCTACTGGAAAAGAAATTGTAAGTGGAAGTTATGACAAAACAATAAGAATTTTTCCTTTGACACATGGAAGAAGCAGGTAGTATTTTTTATTGGATAATTATTTAGCCATTTAATAAATTATTTGACTCAGAGATGTACTATTAATTTAAAATTGAATCACAGAAAAACTTTTTATTAAGCTGCAAAATTTATAAAATTATAGAATTAGGTGCAACTTTCATTTTGATTTGTAATACTAAAATAAATGAATACAATATATTTATTTATATAAGTATGATTTCTGTGCTTTTTTGATTATGTAATATATTTCAATGCATTAAGTTCATTCATGTAGATGATAACAATTATATTACAATTTATAATGAATTATATATGCTTAATTCTTAATTAACAATCACTTTTTAACATACAAATATTTTTCATTATTTTTCCTTCTAAGATGCTAATAAATTCATATCTATTTGAAATTCTTTACTTCATTTATCAAATAAACAGCCAGATTCCTTTATCAGGTTATTAACGCTAAATAATTAATAAGCAATTTGGCAGGCAACAGGCTGCCATCTCTAGTTAAATATAATAATTATAAATAAATTATAATTTTAGAATATTCTTTAAGAGATGGCAGCCTGCCTTCTGTCAAATTGCTTATTAATTATTTAGTTTTAACAGCCCAGTAAAAGAATCCAGCTGTTCATTTGGTATTTGAAGTAATTATTGGAATAATTGTATGTATTATATGTGTTTCATTTACTTCAAAAAAAAAAATAAAACATCTTCAGTAACAATTTTCCTAACTGCAACTATTGCAATCTATTACCATACATTATCACTGATACTTCAAAACATTTCAAAGTTAAAAGTTACCTTTTCATATAAGTTTCTATTTATTAGTTTTTTAAGAAGAAAATATGTACATGTTTAGTAGTATAGGTTTTTAGTTTTCTTTGAGTAATAATACTTGAAAATAAATAATTAAATGGAGTATACAATAGTCAAAAGATCCCACATACCAAAAGCTGAATTTTACAAGAGACATGAAAAACATTTTGGCTTTTACACATTACAACTGTGACTGCAGAACTTGGATTGTAAGGCATTGCATTAAATTGGATCAATCTGTGGCAGTTAGGTGGATGACAACATGCAGGATTTCAAGATATAGGCATTAGAAAGTCAATTACCACACAAAAAGTCCCAAGTATACAGTATGTTTGTTATTGGTGACACTTGGGACCCTGAAAGTTGCACTGTTATCATGACTGAAGATGATGTTTTGATGATATAGCCAAATGACAAAAAGAAGGTTTTTTTCATATTGAATGTTTTAAAAACTTACTTAAAGCCTGTTACCGGTGCGCTTCACTTAAAAAACCGTTACTAACGTTTTCGAACTATTAAGTTCTTCTTCAGGTAACTGACGACCGTTAATCGAATGCAATTCGAATAAAATCCTACTGGAATACGATTCCGAATTCTATCGCTTGGATCGGTGACGTCATCCAGGCATGCGCTCCTTTACCGGCTGTTTACTATCTTAAGTTCTTGTTTACGAGTGCTTGCCATGCAGCTGACAGGGCGATTTCGTCTTTGTTGTTGATGCAGTTATCTTCTCTGAGAGTAGCCATATATATGCAAAGAGCGTCTAGCCATCTAAGATGGTGTACGCATTGAGTTGTGCGAATTACTTTGGCTTGATTGAGTAAAGGTTCTACTTCCGGATCTGAGGCATAGATAGCTAGAGCGGTGGTGGACCTCGCGTGTAAAATATCACTTGCGTGTTCTTTTAGTCTTACTTCTAGGGAGCGCTTCGTGGATCCTACATAGACCAGGCTTCTGTCAGTTCTGTGGTCCATAATCGGGATGGAGTATACCCCAAAGTAATTCGCACAACTCAATGCGTACACCATCTTAGATGGCTAGAAGCTCTTTGCATATATATATGGCTACTCTCAGAGAAGATAACTGCATCAACAACAAAGACGAAATCGCCCTGTCAACTGCATGGCAAGCACTCGTAAACAAGAACTTAAGATAGTAAACAGCCGGTAAAGGAGCGCATGCCTGGATGACGTCACCGATCCAAGCGATAGAATTCGGAATCGTATTCCAGTAGGATTTTATTCGAATTGCATTCGATTAACGGTCGTCAGTTACCTGAAGAAGAACTTAATAGTTCGAAAACGTTAGTAACGGTTTTTTAAGTGAAGCGCACCGGTAACAGGCTTTAAGTAAGTTTTTAGTTCAATCCGGTGTAGTAGCATCCGACCTTTATTGAATGTTTTATTGGGTAAGGAAATTGCAAAGTTTTGAAACCCATTACTTTGTAGAATTATAAAAAAAGGCAAATTTTTTTTTATACATAAAAATGCTACACTTTGAGTTAATATACAGATAAAGGCTATTGTGTGTTACACATTGTCTGTTCATGTTGCTTCCTAACAGCTGTCATTCATGTTTGTACCATATTTTCTACATGATTTTATCTAAGAAAATAACAGAAGACTTTCTTATTACTGTAATGAGCCCTATATGTACTTCAAAAGATCCTAAGTGCACACCATAGATGGAACCTTTTGAGAGTTGCAATGATTTTAACACAATTGCAATGCAAATCCAAGTTTTGCATTTAGAGCCTTTCAGTTTGTGACAGAATGATGTAGATCTCTGGATGCAATGTGGACACTCATAAATCTGAATTTACCCAATAACCACACAGAAATAAACCACACAGAAATCTGAATTTGGGTGGAAATGGTGCTTGGGATTTTTTGACTTCTGTACACCCAAATATAAAATAATAAATTGCAGAGTCTTTATTCATATATTAAAATCTTGTATAAGTAACTGAATATACTATTTTTATTAAATACTTTAAATTTTGTAATAATTTATTAATATATTGTCTAAATTTCAACTTTATTATATTTATTTTTGAAGCAATTATATTTTATTTAAAGCTACATTAAAAATTATGGTTTTTTGAGAAATACAGTGGGTGATCGGTTAATGAACAAATCAGATAATGAACACTTTCGTGAAAGATTTTTATGTTTGGACAATGAACACATGTTTGGATTATGAACACCTCACAGAACAAACACAAGAAGAATCAACATAAAATAATGAATATCAATTGGTCTTCCCTTGTTTTTAGGCAACAATTCGAAACTTTTTGGAGTGCAGGAGATGTCGACATCAATGCTCAACCCAGTATATACTGATCAGATAGTATTTCTCCGAACTTTGAAACTCTCCCTTGTAATTCCAGCCTTTTATTTTTCTGACAGAAACAATTCTTTTATAGTATTTGCAAGACTGTCGGGGGGGCACTTGTTAAGTTTTGCACCAGTTTTATTTTCGAAAGGTGAGAGTATAATAGCAAAAGTAGAGAGTGGGCAGATGTCTGATGTTGCTGGGCAGTATGGCTTGAACAGGTCTACAGTAGGCTGCAGTTCACTCTTATCTAAGAAAGATACTGTATAATCAAGAAGACTCAAGCAGCTAAAGGAGTAACAAATCACATCTGAGAAATAAAGAACATCGAAGAGCTCATAAAGGAACCTGAAACTGATCTGACGACAGAAGAACGCCAAGAAACTCTGCGAGATATGTTTTCTTCTGAAAAAAAGGATTAATGCCAATATCTGCTATTAAAGATCTTTTGAAGAAGTGGGAGGATGTCAGAACAACTGTCTTAGAATGGCATCCAAACCAGGTTGAGGTTAATAGGCTTGGGGATCTCTTACAATTACAATGCTATTAATTACTTCTGAAAATCTGAAGAAGAGAGAAAAGCAATCGACATTAAATCAGATACTTTAACCCCACAATGGAAAAAAACAGGACTAATAAAAATACAAGACTGTGTATATATGTATTTTTATTATTACATATAAATAAATGTAGTAAGAAAGTATATATTTTTTATTTTTTGGGGTCTCCAGAGCAAATTAATCAAATTATCATAAAAACCTATGGTAAATCGATAATCAGTTAACGAACAATTCGGATAGCAAACAAAGTCTTGGAATGGATTATGTTCGTTAACCAATCACCCACTGTATTAAATACAATGTATTTAATTACATTGAATTTTTGTAAAAATTCTATTAAAATTATATTTTAAATTATATGGTTATATGGTTTAACTAACAGAAGCTAAATTTTTTAGAGAAATTTATCATACCAAACGAATGCAAAGATTAACATGTGTTCTATGGTCAATGGATAACAAATATATTTTGAGTAGTTCAGATGAAATGAACATCAGAATTTGGAAATCAAATGCTTCTGAACAGTTGGGTGTTGTAAGTAATAGTACAATAATTAATTTCTTTCAGAATATTTCAAGTATATTTAATGGAATATACATATCTTTCTACAGCTTTCATATAGAGAAAAATCTGCAGCAAATTACAGTAAAAAATTAAAGGAAAAGTTTGGGCAACATTCTCAAATCAAACGTATTTCTCGACATCGCCATATACCAAAACATGTTTACAATGCTTGTAAAGAAAAACGAGTTATGTTAAATTCACGTAAGAGAAAGTGAGTACTTTTTACTTTTGTTATATATATATTGTATCTTAAATTCTTAAATAAGCTGATTTTATTTAAAATAAATAAATAATGAAATTCTCAACAGCATTATATTTAAACTAAACAGTCTTTTAAAATATTTTTAAATTACAGTAGAGCATCGATTATCTGACCCCCGATTAACCGACTTATCGGTTAACCAACCGCGTTCTAGTCGGCAAATTCAAATGTCCGCTAGTGATGTGGCGCTACAATATTTGGTTATGTCTCAGCTACTTTAATATTATTTTTGTTAAATTTTTGCATGTTTTAGCTGGCAGCACTGTCTCGACCATGAAAAGGAGGCTAGTATTTAAACCAGGCCTAATACACTATACTAATAATGTATTTTTTCATACTTTTTTGTTATCCGACTTTTCAGTTATCCGACCAACCCCAGTCCCCAATTAAGTCAGATAATCGATGCTCTACTGTATTTAATTATTAAAAACATTAATAGATACTAATACACACACAGCTTATTTTAGAGAGAGAGAGATTTTACAAATTATTAATTACCAGTAGCCTGGGATGCCCCCTAGTGGGCATTCTAGCAGCAGCAGTGTCATTTTGTGGTATAAATAATAAATTCCTATTTCAAATAAAAATAATAATATACTGAATTTCTCATGGTGTATGCTACTAAAACGCAGTCAAAAATGCAGAAAACCACATTTATTGCTATTTTAAATAATAGCTAGGGGTGCTCGAGTGGCCATTTTGGCATACCGTGACAGAGACTGCCCAGTTTTTCAGTTTTATATAGTAGATAGTTTAGCATAAATATGATCTGGTGAGAATCTAGTAGTTTTGTTTATTTGTTTAGAATTTTTTTCTATTTATAAAATAATATCTTAGTTTAAATGAAATATGTGCATTTCTGTTTTGGTTTTCTTGAAATTTTTCAAAATTATTATTATATCTATGTCTTGTTCTCTCATTTTTAAACTTTGAAACTCAATGAATACGTTTTGTTATAAATAAACACTTTTATAATATGTTCTGTACCTGTTATTATATTTTCATCGCATTATTTTACAATGTAACTCTTAAGTGATTAAGAAAAGTTATATTCTAAAAGCAAATAACTTATAAAGGAAAGCTATGTATCTATGTGCAGATCTGAATTATACGTGGTTCACATTCTAACAGTTACAAAGTTAAGTGGAAAGATGCTAATATTAGTAATGTTTAAAAAGTATGAGATTGTTTTTAGATTAATGACAATATTTATAAAATTTTTCTTGCATATTGTTAGTTAAAATAATAAACTATTAAAAAATACAATATATACCATATTTTTATGAAGGTATCTCATATCAATGTATAATGTATAATTTTAAAAATGACCAGAACTGTATTAAAATTTTTCTGTAATCTACACTAATGCATGGTAAGTTATGCAATTTACCATATACTCAGAATCCTAACTTTGCAAGGATTAGATTAGATTTTTCTTTGTTTTCTGAGTATATCAAATATTTTAATTGTTTACTTTATTTAAAACTTTTTAATGGTTTTATTTATTATGATTGGCTATTTTTACATGTTCCTTTGAAAAACCCATGACCTTCATCTTGTGTCTTCACTCCATTTTTTCATTTGAGTGTATCTCAAAGGTCCTTTTCTTATTGTATTTCTCAAAATTTAAATAATTTTGATTTTTTTATTTCTTAATTTTCCTTGTTTTAAATTAAAATGTAAAAACACATCATTACACACTTTTTAATTTTATTTAATTGTTTTTTTTTCCTTTATTTCATATATTTATATTTGTTTGTGTAACTGTTAATTCTTGTATAATACATACTGTACCTATTCAATTGAAGGTATCAATTGTCCTTTGGGACTTTTCTGCTTATTTGTAAAAAATAAATAATGTGTACCTTAATTCTCCAAAATGACATTAAAAATATAGCACTTAATTTTGTGCAGTTTTAAAAAGTTTTATATCAAACACTTCAATATATATATAGGATCTTTATAATTAAATTCCACTTTGAAATGGCCATAAAAGGAAAACTACTGGACAAAACGTTATCAAACTTGGTAATAGTTTACAGAAAGTCATGGGATGTTATTTCTCCCCCCAAAAAAATAGTTCAAAAACTCACCACCAGTAGGAAATGGCAGCTGTATGCAATATTGTTAAAGGAAATAAGACATGAAGACATCGGTTGAAAATGTTTTTAATTGGTTTCTAAAACATGTTACAAAGCATGTTCAATTGGTGTCCACCATTTTCTCAAAGCATGTTAAATCACATTACCGTGTTCTCAACAGTAGCTCTTAGCATATCAGGAGGAATGCTATGGACATGTCATTGTATCACATTTTTCAATTTCGCCAAATTGTTCATTTTCATTTTCAACCGATGTCTTTATGTCTTATTTCATTTAACAATATTGCATACAGCAGCCATTTCCTGCTGGTGGTGAGTTTTTGAACTATTTTTTTGGGGGGAGAAATAACATCCCATGACTTTCTGTAAACTATTACCAAATTTGATAACATTTTGTCCAGTAGTTTTCCTTTTATATATGTGAAACAAAAGAAAGAGAATATATATTTCTTATTTAATATATATATATATATATATTTCTGTTTCTTTTGTTTCACTTTCATTAGCAGATTGTTATTGATATAATTTATAAAAGTGGGGAAAAACAATTACCAATTACCTACTATCAAGGTACAAGTTCCTCCTCTTTTATTTTAAGCAATAATATCTTTACTGGTTTCAAACTTATTTGATAGAAAATAAGTAGGTGAATTTAATAAGATTGATTAAAATATGGATTACTACACAGAAAATGAATAGGACAGGATTAAAGATATATGTGTGAGGTCCCAGACAAGTTCTGAGCCCTCACCTCTTCAAAACAAAGAATCTGAAAAGAAAAGTTTACTTTTTATAAATTGTTTGCCATCAGAATTTCTAACAACTAACATTTTGAAATAATAATTGTCAAAGAGAGGTACACAACTCTTGATTTAAACAACAGAAGTCCCAAGATCAGTAAACATTGATGGGATTGAAATTTGGCATCAACCTTTCTCACACTTCAAGTCAGTCTGAAATTATCCCTGGAAACAGGTAAGAGACCAATCAAGAAATGAGGACAAGGGATGGGGACCAATTTAGATGTACAATTGAGGGACAAACTTTATAAAAAACTTGTGTTGCAATGACACCAGGGCCTTTTTTTTAATTCATTTCTATCTGACTTTCCATGCTTCTTGGATTAATCCTGTGCTATTGCCATACATCTCGTCACCACTGAATTCTCTTCTACTCATCAAACTGTGTGTGCTTGTGCCTCTCTTTGACAAAAATGATTGACCTTCTCTACTCTTTGGATTTCGAACTTTCCACCTCTTTCCAACAAACTTTATCAGTGTGGATGCCTAATTCGTGGACTGCCACCAAATTTGACAACAATCCAACGATTGTGAAAGAATCTCTCTCTCTCAATGAATGGTTGTACCAAACAACAAGCCTACCTCTCTACCAAGTACACACCCACATGTATAACCTCATTCTATTGTATCATTCTGGTCTATAAAAATTTTCTTCAGCAGAATTTCTACCTTTTTAATGAATGTTTCAATATTGGTTGGGCTGTGACAAGAGTTGTGAGACTCACATATGCCTTCAGTTTCAGCAAAGACCAAAATGGCATATGCCACTTCCAATGCAAAGGATTTCTTACATTTTCTAAAAAATATCTTGGCAGTTTTATACTTTGTATTATGAATTTAACTTTTATATAACTTTTCTTTTGTACAAAGAAAATTGTAATTTATTATGAATAAAATTAGCAGATACTGTCCTTTCACATAATACATACCTAATTCTACAATTTTTTGATAAAACTCTTAAATTATCAACTTGAAAATATGGTGCTAAAAATATTTCTATCAAAAATATTATAGAATGTCACTAATTTTATTTCATAATGTAAAAAAATGCAAAATTTAATCTTTTAAACTCCAGATAAAAGCTAATCTCAACTGACTGAGACAATTTCCTTCTAAACAATCCATTACAAATGCAACTATTTATTTAAAGAAATTCAAAATTACAATGCATTTAAAGGATGTATTTCTGTGATTTTGTTCTTTGGGTTTTATTTGTAACTAGCAGATAGACCCGGCGTTGCTCGGGCAAAAGTAATGATAGCGAAGATTAAGATTATTACGTTATAGTCACAAAAGAAAAAGAGTAATTTCATCAACAAACTAAATATTTCTAATGAAAGGTCAAATTTGAAAATCGAATATTGTAATATTGTTCGATTTTCACGACGTGTTCTGATTATATCGTTCGATTTTCATCGAATGTTCTAAAGAAGAAGGGTTGAGAAAAACCGAATCAATCTGTTTAAATTTGAAAATCAAATATGTTCTAACATATTACTCTTTTTTTTTTTTTTTTCCAGCGCCCGTGAATCTTGCACGTCGCTTTCTCTTGTTCTCCATTGTTACTTAACACTTCTATTGATACTTAACACTTCCATTGTTGATGGAAGTGTTAAGCCTTAATCCTGTCCCTCTCCCCGTGGGGAGAAATTTCGAAAAATCCCTTCTTAGTGTGCGTTTTTGTGACGTACCGTAACTATGTACCAAATTTCAACTTTCAACTCTTAACCGTTTGGGCTCTTAACATTTCCATTGTTACGTAACACTTCCATTGTTAACACTTCCATTGTTGACACTTTCATTATTACTTCACACTTCCATTGTTGCTTCACACTTCCATTGTTACTTAACACTTCCATTGTTGATGGAAGTGTTAAGACTTAATCCTGTCCCTCTCCCCGTGGGGAGGAATTTCGAAAAATCCCTTCTTAGTGTGCGTTCTCTTAACATACCCTAACTGCGTACCAAATTTCAACTTTCAACTCCTAACCGTTTAGGCACGTCTCGATAATGTATATAGAAGCTTTAATCCCGTCCCTCTCCCCGTGGGGAGGAATTTCGAAAAATCCCTTCTTAGTGTGCGTTCTCTTAACATACCCTAACTGCGTACCAAATTTCAACTTTCAACTCCTAACCGTTTAGGCACGTCTCGATAATGTATATAGAAGCTTTAATCCCGTCCCTCTCCCCCGTGGAGAAGAATTTCGAAAAATCCCTTCTTAGTGTGCGTTTTCGTGACGTACCCTAACTGTGTACTAAATTTCAACTTTCAACTCCTAACCGTTTGGGCTCTGTGCTTATTATTATTATTATTATTATTATTATCATCATCAACTCGTCTCGATTATATATATAGATGGATTAAAAATGCAAAATGTTATTTATTGTAAAATTTATTTAATTTTGTTCTCTTAGAAACTATGAACTTTAAGTTTATTTTCCAAAAACAAAAAAATTAATTATTAAGAGCTTAATAAAATTACCAGCAACAATTTGATATTTTTTAATATTCTATTTGTGGATGTACTTAAATTTTATTTTATATATTTTCAGAGAGGCAAATAGAAGGCTTCATAGTAAACCAGGAACTGTACCATATGTTTCAGAGAAAGAAAAACATATTGTTAATGAAAGTGAATAAAATTACATACTTATGTATATATAATTAATTTAGTTTATTCATTTTTATAAATTATTTAAATAAATATTGATTCAGAAAACTAAACACTTAAAATTGTAAATACAAAAATTTTTAGTCCACATTTTAAATAATTATTATTAAAACAGTATAATTAATCCAATTAATTTGAAACTGGGCAACAGATTTAAAGAAAATTATGAATATAGTAAAATTATAAGTGTTATAATGAAAGTTTTTTTCTAATTTATGATTGATATTTATTTGAATATCAAAATAAAACTTTTTTATTATATTACATTTATTTATGTATTAAATAAGAATAATTCAAAAATTATTCACTTCCAAATAAAATATTTTACAGTTATAACTGATTTGGACATTTTATATTTTATAGAGTATTAGATTATTGCTATATATTCATTAATTATGTGCTATCTAGAATGTTTAATTAGAGTTCCAAAGGAAACTGAAGTTGACTTAAACAAACAAAAATATAATTTCCAATTATTTATATCGAAATTTTGAAGTTTTTAACATTGAATCATCTGATTATAAAAGAAAAATAGTTTTAATTACAAGCATATCATTTGCTTGTAATGAAATTACAGCCCTTATATTAAATACAATGTGATTCTCTCAATGTCATTCTTGTGGCAACAGCACTAAAAGTAGGTGCATTTGATAAAATTGATTAAAATATGGATTACTGCACAGAAAATGAATAGGACAGGATTAAAGATATATGTGTGAGGTCCCAGACAAAGTCTGAACCCTCACCTCTTCAAAACAAAGAATCTGAAAAGTAAAGTTTACTTTTAAAAAGTAAAAGTAAACAAAGAAAAAGCAAGTAACGAATGCTTCTAAGCAACAAACAGCTAAGCAAGCAAATCAATGATGTAGTTTCTTTCATATGGAAAACTATACATGTTTGCTTACTTTAGGGGATGCTTTTTAAGTATTAAATAGTTATTTTTCACATAAAAATTTATTGAAAAGAACTTTTTAATGGAAATTAAATGCTTTTTTTTTAGAAATTGTAAACAAGTTCAGAAAGCCATGTAGTTAAAATGAAAAATTCCAAAAACTGGATGTAATTACTAAAATTAATACCAAAAAACCTTAAATGCAGTAAAAACGAGAATGTTTATTAACAGAAACATTTATTAGGGCCATCATACATCATTGCATGCTCAAATGATGAATTCCAGGTGTGATGATAATATGCTCTTTAGAACTGTCACCTACAACACAGTTTTGTACGATATCTTCAAGGAAATGGCAGAACTCTCCAACTTTAGAGTCCCACATACACACTTTGCATACAAAAGGGAGTCCTACTGCCTTTTCATTATTTACAAATGATAAGGATCCCATTGATGAGATGATTCTATTTAAGGTCTACAGGATGGATCATAGCTACGAATATGTGGGAGCTACATATAGATCTTTGGGCACTAGAATCAAGAAACATCAAGAGAATTAGGAAGCACTTATGTACTGTACAACTGCCTTCATGGCCTTTACTTGTGACTAATGTTGATGTTTCTTTAATTGGTGTGCCTACTACATTGTGCCTCAGCTGCAACTAGACTTAAATGTATGGAAAGTCTGGAAATTTATAAAGCTATCAAGAAAGGGACTGCAATTAACTTTAAAGGTTTTGCAGTGTATTGCATGCTTGGAGGGCATTATTTGAAGTATTATAGTATTGTTTATTACCTTTTGCTATACAGTATTTATGTTTTTACTTACAATATATGTATATTTTATTGTATTTATTTATTTATTTATTTTATTTTGCATTTGATATTTTTCTTGGTTATTTTTTAACTGTATTGTCTATATTTTATTTAATATATTTATGCTTCTGTGCATGTGACTCACTAAGTTTGTATTTTTTGAATGCTTATAATTTCAAATTTGCTTTCTGTTTCATTTATTATGTCCCATCCTAGAACCTGAAGATGGCCATTATACATGGTCAAAAATGTTCTGTTAGAAAGGTTCCATTTTTTTTACTGGATTTAATGATTTTTAGTATTAAGTTTCAAAAGCATTTATTTTCAATTAAATGCTTTTTGAACTTTAGAGAAAAGTAGTTATTTAATTTTAGTTTTTTCTTTTTGTAACAAAATAATAAATAGGTACTCAAGTAAAAATTTTCTTGGTAGATCATAATGTACAGGGTGGGTGGAAAGTAACTAGGCATTGAGAAACTGCTATAATTTTTTTTAATACAGGAAATTGTTAATTTGAACTCGGATAGTTTGAAATCCCGTTAGTTTGTAACTATACTATTTGTCCCGGATGGAGGTACAGAGATTTACATGTTAAGGAATTCTGTTAGTTCAATATATGGCTACTTCGGCTGATAAGTTTACATGTCAAAATTAAAACCCCCAGTCCATCTGGATATGTTGGGCCCTATCCTTCATTACCCAGCCGCTCCATTGTGGGCATGGCTGAACCCATAATGGACTTACTAAAAGAGGCCCTCTTAGTGCTCACAGGGCAGAAAGTTTTTTAAAAATCCAGAAAAGGAAAATGAGCCATTCTTATTGAAAACAGTAAAGGAGAAATCGTTCACAAATGACAGGTTTAAAGTGAAAAATGCTTCATCAAAATTTGCAAATTCAAATGTAGGGGACTCCTAAGCACACAAGAAAAGGAACAGATTCATAGCAATCTTTGGAACTTGTCTGAGAGAGAAACTCAAGCTTTCATAATGGATACACACAGCGCCGGATTAAGCCTCTAGCGGGCCCTAGACAAAATTTAAATTGGGATTCCATTTAAATAAGTTGCTTCTAAACAAATCTTATATAATGTGACATTTGTGTAGCTAGCATGGGTGACACCCGGTGCGGATATCATAGTGTCACCCCAAGTCACACCGTAGTGTCACCCTTTTTAACTCTTTTATAAAATACTATTGAATTGTAATATGTTTGCACTCAAGCAACTTGAACACTATATCGAATATGTGATGTCACGACGTATAAGTTTAGATTTAGAAAATAAATCATAACCATACATCAGTACTACCACGAGAGGCGGCCCTAGGAATATTTCTAGATGTTCTAGATGGTGAGAGATCTCGTGGCGTACATTACTTCTGATGCACGGGTGACTGTTGACCTCGAGCAGAGCTTAGTAGGAATTGTTAAATACAACCTTCTCTGTCCTATCGAATTTCTTACATAATTTTTAACTCGTTTTGAAACAGAGAAATCTTCTGCACTGAAGCCGGGCCCCTCCGAATTACAGGCCCTAGACATTTGCCTACTTTGCCTATTCAATAATCTGGCCCTGGATACACAGGAAGAAAAGAAGAAATGCATGAGTACTGAGAATAATTGAAAGAAATTTAGTTACAGATGCTCAGAGAAAATCAAAGTGTACAAAAAGTTCTTTGCAACATTGGATGTGTCTGAAAAGAGATTACAGTATTATTATTCAAATCTAATCAAATATGAAACAGGCATTCTTTGGGAGAAACAAGGAGGAAAGCACATCCAAGTCTTGCTTAGATGAAGTGAGGAATCACACTGCATCTTTTTCTTGCATTGAATCATGCTATTGCAAATTGATACAAGGCAATATCTGAAATAAGGTTTATCAATTTCAATTATATACAACCTTTACAAAGAACAGATCCTGTCTCACTATGGGTTTACAGGAAAATATTTAACAATGAATTTAATTTGTCCTTTCACAAGAGAAAAACTGTTGTGATATATGTGAAGAGCAAAAACAAAAGGACAATACAGAAGAGACAGATATATTTCAACAGCACATTCAAAGGGAAAATAAGGGACAGACCAAGATTGATGGACAAGATGACCATTGCATTCTGTCATTTGATTTAGAAAACGTGATTGCTCTTCCAAGAACTACAGTGACATTTCTTCAAGAGGAAGCTGAACTGCTACAATTTAACTGGTCACTGTTCATCCTCAGGCATTGTGCATTCTGGCCTGAACAAATAAGTGGGCGTGCAGGATATCACATCGAAGTGCATTGGTCAAAATTTTAGATCGTGTTGTGTAGGATCATCGAAATATTAAAACATTAATATGGTCGTATTCATGCATACCCAAAACAGAAACAATATCATGTCAACTGCTTTGAAGTATTTTCTGAAAAGTAAAAAAAAAGATGGAAACAATTGAACAAAAATTTTCAGAACTAGCATTCAGTCATCCAAGAAATTGGATGCAGCTCACAGTGTTTTAGAACGAGCCTTTGGGTCCTCAGAAATATACAGCCCTGTTTCACTCATACGCATTTTGTTGAAGGCAATGAAGAGGAAAAACAAATTTTTCATTTCACTCAAACGTAAAGATTTTCTTGATTGCCAACGCGTTGCTAAGTCATCTTTCATTTATGACACAATACAGTTTTACTAAGATCAAACATCTGGTATTCCAAAACACTAAGATTAACCGTGTTATGCAGCGTCGTAACTAGTCCTTTATGCACCCGGTGCGAGCTTCTGTAACTACGCCCAAAACTATGATATAAAACTTGGTCCAGGTCATTTATACGCCCCCCAGGGTCTGCGCCCTGTGCCTGGGGGGCACCGCCCTAGTTACAGCACTGATGTTATGTACAGTACAAGTTAAGTTTTACGTGTGAAATGTTTGAAATTGCAGCTATTAAGCGGAATTCCAATTGACTACAGGCTACAACAACAGTGGCTGTGTCTCCAAAAATGAAACCAAAGCTGCTACAGTAAACCCACTTTCAAAGGAGAAGATAAAAGACCAAAGGACGACGCCGGCCAGGGGGCCAAGATGTAAATTGATAGAGAATATGAATTGCATGTAGGTAAAATAAAAACGATTCATAAAGTTTTAATCATTTACTATGTATAGGAAAAGAAATATCTTAATTAAAACATTTTTTTATGACTTTCAAGAAGTTTAAGAAGATTATTTTAATTAAAACTTAGTATTTAAATAATTTTTTCGAATTTCTAGGGGAGGGCAGCTTCCCCTCTGCCCCCTGGCGATGCCCTTGTAAAAGACATTAAATTTATGTCGAAATTCACGCCTGCTGTTGATGTGGATTTTTATAAATCTACAATATGGATAAAGGGTACTGAAATTCTATCTTTCCTTTCTCTATAAACCTTCTAAGTTTGAGATTTTCAATATAGCACTTCTGACATCTAAAGGTTTCCAATAATGATGACTATTCGTTTAATTTACTGTACATTGCAGACGATGTATATTTTTGTCCCGCCTCTTCGATGATTTTACTCGTTATTAGCATTTACAATTCTTTTATAAACTCCCCTACCCTCAAATTAAGCTTTTTGTCATTTTATAATAATTAAAAATATAAAAAAAATTTAATAATAAAATATCATAACAGATTGCGTCACAAACGCAGGTTTTAATGTTGCCGGGAAAGTTAAGCAACTCGTTGCTGGATTTTCTCCAAAAGAACAATCAAATTTCTCTGCGATAATATAAAAATTATAAACATCAGACTGAAAATATGAAAATAACATATACTGAAATAAAATATACAGGTAAACATTGATAAATACGTGATAAAATTAATTATTCTTTAATTATCGGATATATATTTCGTAAATGGGCATGTTAACTATACTATTAAAGGGACAATACTCAAGATAACAGCATGGCTTTTTGTCGTCATGAATATATTCACAAGGTGTGTCTGAAAAGTTTAGTGAATGGTCTCATAAAATAAAGGAAACAAGAGATACAGACAAAATACTTTTACTGGGATTCAAAGTAATCGCCATTAGCGACAACACACATTTGACATCGGTTGTACAGCTGCTGGAAGCTGTGAGCAAACACTTCTTTCGGTATTGCTCGAAGCACAGTTGTCACACGTTGTTGGATCTGCGCAATGTCAATAAATTTTTCATAAGACGAGTTTAAAGTTTGACTTATTATAAAATTGTTACTTATCAAAACTCAACATTGCAAATTTTTAGGATAAACATTGGTAATTTCGTAATAGTTTTTAATTAAATTCATCTTCATCAAATAAGTAATGTAAGACGAAATTTGAAATTTTGCTTGCAGATAGCGTAGAATATATTAAATTTGAAAATTTTGTTCGTTTAAGTAAGCCGTCATTTTATAACTGTTAACAAAAACGATTTTTATTGTAAGAAGAATAAAACTGGAAATTTGTAGAAGTGTTTTAGAAGACTAATTTTATCTTAAATTTACAAACAAAATATTGATGATAAGTGAATTATTCTTTGATATTTCAATAAACTAATAACTGAAGATATATTTAAACACGCGGTTATTATTTTTTTTATTGTATTGTTCGTTTAAATTTCCTTACCTATTCGGGCAACATTTTTAGCTTTCGCTGTGAAATTCTAGACATATCGAACACAAGGACTACATAATAATTAATTATCGTCGATTAGAGAAGTAAAATAATATGTATTACTTACAGATAATGTTAGTTGAATATATCTTGAACATATGCCATACTTTTTAGATCCAAAATGAGGTACGAACAAAATAATCAATATATCACAAATTACTACTCGAGATGCCATCAAAATATCGTCAATGTGAAATAGATAAATTTTTTAAAGTCACGAGGATGGAAAGTGTTCAATATACGAGCAATTATTTATTGTGACATCGTCACAATGCCGGGCTGCAATTTTTAATCACATTTTAAATTTATTTAATTTAAAATATATGCTCTCCAACTCAAATTAGTAGTGGCTTGCTCCTGTACATCATACTTTTCCTGTTAGCAATTGAGTTATCTATATAACTCCTTTCAGGACAAAAATTTCGAATTCAAATAACGTGACTTCCGGTTTGCACCGGAAGTTATTGTATAGTTAATCGGGGTCTCCTGCCCCTAAGCTTTCCATATCTACTCACCAATTCTGTTCTCGAGATTGACAGACAGATAGACTGACATAGAAACAAACGACAATAGGCATTTATAGGTCTACAATTTTTTAAAAATTATAGCCAAATATATAGGCTAAGGGACCCTCTTACGAAATTAGCAATGTATTATCACAAAATAACCACCTGTACGCAACATAAAAAATATACTCGTGGAAAACTAAGATATACAAAGTGCGTCTGAAAAGTTCGGTGAATGGTCCCATAGTTAAATAACCGTGCTGATTAGGATGTTGCACTCACGCAAACGTAGAGAGAGAGACTTGCCAACTAGTGCCCCCTAGCGTCGAAATCACGACAGTTAAAGAGAAGTGCGGGCAGCAAACAATGCAACGCAATCAGTGTGAGGAGGAGTGTCACTGCGAAATGGAGCAACGCGTGAACATTACGGCACTTCCTCGCTACACGCCAGGTGACAGTTCTTCAACACTCTCCATATTCTCCAGATCTGGCAACTGCAGATTTCTTCTTGTTCCCCGCCTGAAAGGCCTACGCTTTTCCGACATTGCGCAGATCCAACAACGTGTGACAACTGTGCTTCGAGCAATACCGAAAGAAGTGTTTGCTCACAGCTTCCAGCAGCTGTACAACCGATGTCAAATGTGTGTTGTCGCTAATGGCGATTACTTTGAATCCCAGTAAAAGTATTTTGTCTGTATCTCTTGTTTCCTTTATTTTATGAGAACATTCACTAAACTTTTCAGACACACCTTGTGAATATATTCATGACGACAAAAAGCCATGCTGTTATCTTGAGTATTGTCCCTTTAATAGTATAGTTAACATGCATTTACGAAATATATATCCGATAATTAAAGAATAATTAATTTTATCACGTATTTATCAATGTTTAGAAGTGTACTTATTGGGCTGCAATTTGAGAAAAATTATAGATCTATAAATACTTACTGTCCTTCGTCATCTGCCTGTCCTTCCTTAATATCGAGAACGGAACCGGGAAAGATGACCGACATGACTCTATTACAGAGCTCGGCGATCCAGTGTTTTCCCAGGAGGCATGACCAGGGCACGTCTTCCGGAAAACTTCTACGGGGAAGTGGTCCCTGCTGCTTTGTCTTCCCACGGATCCAACTCTTAATGTATTTTACAATAAGATTGTAAGAAAAAAATCAAGTTTTTGGAACTTGTAAAATGGCGCTCCTTTTCGTCTGCCGATCGAATAAATCTATACATACACCCGCTATTGTGTTTAGGCCCGAATCCACGAATTATTTTGTGTTGGCGCGAAATTATTGTTAAAAGTTCGTACGATTCTCAGTAAACAAAAATTCTCGCGTGTATTTCTTTTGTTTTAAATAAAAGCATTATTTATAAAGTATAAGAAGATAATTCGTGGATTCGGGCCTAAACACAATAGCGGATGTATGTATAGATTTATTCGATCGGCAGACGAAAAAGGACGCCATTTTACAAGTTCCAAAAACTTGTAAAATGGCGTCCCTTACAATACAATTTGTAATATATATATATTCCAAATCAGCCCCTCGTGAAAATTTTGTTCCGATTCTTGTGAAACGATATTTTTCACAGCGCATCGTAAACAGACTGATGATTTTTCCCCCTCTTCTTCCCCAGACGCTTGAACAGTACGTTGGCCGAAATGATTTTTTTTGACAATTTGCGCATCGATGGATTTTCTGGGTTCTCCGGTTGGAATTTCTGGAGACCTTTTGGCATCGTTCCCAGTGCCGACGTATTCCCGATAAAAGTCTTGCGTTGCCACAAAATTCGCACGTTATGTAATGAGTGGCCATGATCTGTTTCACTTCTTTTACTCGATCCGTTCTTTATCTGATTTCTCGTATCCGAGATCGACACACTGCGCAGAAGTGATTCATCTCCCTGACACGCATGATACAAGTCTTGCAGAAAACGTGGCCGCATGTCAGGGAAACTGGTTGGATGTAAACATCCAGGCAGATGGGGCATCTGACGTCGAACATACTTATTTCTGCCATATTGTGAGAAGGATCTCCAACAATTAGCCAGTTATTATTATTATACAATGCGAATTATGTCCATTGTTTATTCGTTCAATTATTTCGTATCCCAATCATTTTATAATTTAAATGTTGCACTTTTAAATTTACATCCTTCGTATACGACAAGTAATGCGAAGTGGTCCTATTAAATCCTGTTTAGCGTAATAACGCTAACAAAATTTCGTGCAAATAAGTCTAGGGATTTTTCTGTGTGTATGGATATTGGTGTGTGTATGGGGGAGCAGGATTTTGTTCTCCGATTTTGCAACGAAGAAAAGTATAACTGTGGAAAGAGATTATTTGATAATTTTATATAAATTATAGTGACGATAAGTTATTTGCAGTAAAACAATTATAAATTTCAATTTGAAGAAATTGACTCGTGGATAAAACAATTTATTAGACACAAGCAGGTATGTCTGGCATTGCCTGGGGAAAAAATAAGTATACAAACATTAAGATTAGCGAGGTTGAGGCCGAAATTTTCAACGCGAAAGCGTGTACGTAGGACGTTCAGCACCGCTTCCTTTAGCCTAGAAGTTTGACAATGGTGTTTGGAAAGTCAGTGGAATCATGCTCGACATTCTAAACGCCATTGTCAAACTTCTAGGCTTACAGGAAAGCGGCGCTGAACGTCCGACGTCCGACGTACACGTTTTGTCGTTTAAAACTTCGGCTTCAACCTCGTTATTATTAGATTATTTTGTACTTCTAACCCTTCTATTATATTTATTATATTATAGTATTTGATTTATATAACTACAAAGGTTATCTTACGTAAGGGTTTATCACATCGAGTGACCAACCTAACGCATTTTAAAAATTCTTTAATTTCAATAACCGAGTGGATAAAACCACTGAACACCGGTAGTCGGTCGTGAGTTCGCGCGGACTGGCCACGTGGCGTTTTCTTCGCGTTAGTAACACTTAAATTGAGGCCAGCTTTACATAAAAGTCTTCCCGGGAGGCATCCTTCTTGGCAGATCGCTCACGTGTCGCATTGTCGCAGCCAAATAAACCAAACCAACTCTAATAATTTTTCTATAAACGCGATATTTACGAGAACATGCTTTAACTACCACAAAACCTGGACATCCTGCTCTCTCTCCTGATCTTCCCTTAGAAGTTTGCGGCATTGGGTTTATGAGTTACTTTCTCTAATACTGCTTAAGATGTTCTAAGTTCAGCCAAATTGATATACTGTATACAATTTAATTAAAAAAGTGGCGATATTATAATTTTCAGCCGTCGATATGGTGAAGGGACGTTATGCCCTATCGGCCTGGAAACAATCAAGAATTGTCATTCAAAGCTAATGACCACAGGTTTGGTTGCGGACGCACAGAACTACGTAGCTGTCCATCCACATCATGATCTGAGGAAAATGTGTCGTCGATGTGGGAATTGTTCATCTGCAGCCCGCATAAATCAACACGTAAGGCTGCTCGCGAAAGTGGATACATGCGGTGTTAAAGCACTGAATTATCGTTCATGGAAACTTCATTACGTGCAGGAGCTGAAGACTGCCTGCAGAATGGAATATGGGGAGTTGATGATGGGTTGGCACGTACCTACAATTAAGACATGCATCTGTATTTCCATTTAATAAGGCACTGCACATGTCAAATAATTTTCATTGTCATTACTTAAGAACTTTAGAAATTATAGCGATTTCTTAGTGCTTAGTTACTTTCCACCTACACTGTAAATCTACAGGGTGTTTATAATTAAAGTTCCACGTTGAAATGGCCATAAAATGAAAACTACTGGACAGAATGTTATCAAACTTGGTAATAGTGTACAGGACGTCGGGGATTTTATTTCCCGCGAAAAAGATAGTTCAAAAACTCATCACCAACGGGAAATGGCGCTGTCTGCAATATTGTTAAACGAAATAAGACATGAAGGCATCGGCTGAAAATGTTTTTAATCGTTTCTAAAACGTGTAACAAAGCATGTTTAATATGGCATCCACCATTTTCCGAAAGCAAGTTAAATTGCATTACTGTGTTCTCAACAATAGCTCTTAGCATATCAGGAGGAATTTAGCTTGCTTTCGGAAAATGGTGGATGCCATATTGAACATGCTTTGTTACACGTTTTAGAAACGATTAAAAACATTATCAGCCGATGCCTTCATGTCTTATTTCGTTTAACAATATTGCAGACAGCGCCATTTCCCGTTGGTGATGAGTTTTTGAACTATCTTTTTCGCGGGAAATAAAATCCCCCGACGTCCTGTACACTATTACCAAGTTTGATAACATTCTGTCCAGTAGTTTTCATTTTATGGCCATTTCAAAGTGGAACTTTAATTATAAACACCCTGTATATAAGGGCGCGTTTTTTTATGTAGCGAAAGTGTAGCGAAATGGCGTCACGAGCAGTGTTGGCCATTTAGAAACGGGTTTCAGAGGATTAGCTGTAAAGCGCTTCTCGAGCGCTGCATAAAAAAACGCGCCCTAACTGCGAATCGGGACTTCAACATAAACAATTTAACGTCGTAACATCAACTTTGTCAACTATCTGTCAACTTTCACACCTGGAAGTATATCTCCTTTAAGTTCTCAGCGTCGATAAAGACGCTTTCACGCGACCTTCTGACCTGCTGTCCCGATTTCATGATACCAAACGGGCAGTCAAACAGTCGGGGACAATTCTAGATGTGTGTGAGGTGGTTGGGACCTTAACAGGGCTGTAGAGCATATTAATAGGAACAAAAAAAAAGTCTAATAAACCATGGGTGTACGGGCGACCCTTCGCGCGATACAGGTTATGACTATATGTGAACTTTTCGAGACCCTCAAAATGGGGTAAAATTTAAAAGTAAAAATTTTCACAAGTACAACTAAAATTTGCTTTTCGAACGCTTTCTGATGAGGGGCACCAGGTTAACTGGGGGGCCGTGCCCACCCATGCCCCTTCCTGGTTCCGCCTATGGGTATTTCCCGACTCGCGAACTCTCGCGACCGCTAGATAGATATGCTAAGTCGATATACCACGATATATATCTTGTATATTGTATTATGTACTCCTTTTCGTTAAAATTAAACGTTTATTTAGTTGTAACTTTAGTGTCTGAGTACTTTACTTCCGTCGGGCTGTCTCTTCGTCTCCATCTGGAACCCGATCGCTTACTCACGCGGCCGCTCGCGTGACCTACTTTTTAACTCAAACTAAACTTGCCGTCGCGGCTTCCGTGTCAACTGAGACACGGTGATGCAGTGGCGTGCCGTCATTGGAAGCGATGGAAGCGCCGATTCCACCTTCCAATGACTTTCCCTTGAATTTTATAAAATATAAATTTTCATATTTTAACGTACTTTGAATTAATTAAAATTAATATTTTATTATAACTGCATTATGTATCTTTTACAAATTTCTATACTACATGTGAAAAAAAAACGATAAGATTGCTATTGTATAGTCGAATAATTCGGTGGCGGAAGGAATGTCGAAACCGGGTCAGTCTCCAATCAGCCAGATTATATAGGCATTAGCACATGCGGTTTACAGTGCACCAACCTCACCCGGTTTAGCTGGTAGAAGCGACACACTCGTAAAGAGTACAGCTTTATATCCCGGAGCGGTTGTGGGCTGTTATCCGCCTGCCTGTCAACTTCCAAGCAGCCAGATTATAGGCATTGGCGCATGCGCTTTACATAGCACAAACGTCACAGTTTAGCTGGTAGAAGCGACACACGCGTAAAGAGTACGCGACTTTATATCCCGGAGCGGTTGTGGGCTGTTAGCCGCCTGCTAGATATTCGGCCACCCTCGCCCGATTATGTGAATAACGAGGAGACTAGATCAACAACGGGCAACCCGCGGGCCAGCTACGGCTGGCTAAAAGTTTCTATCCGGCCCGCGAGATTTTTAATAGATTATTAAATTGGAAAAATAACTAATTAATAGTTATTTTTCCAATTCTTTGTAATTTTCGAAAA
This sequence comes from Centruroides vittatus, assembly GCF_030686945.1. NCBI lineage: Eukaryota > Metazoa > Arthropoda > Arachnida > Scorpiones > Buthidae > Centruroides > Centruroides vittatus. Next base: position 556,915 of record NW_027122009.1, read on the forward strand.
CGATAAGAGAAATAAATGTAGTAATTAACTTTTTATTTATTTATTTCATATTTGCAGACTAAAAAAATTACGAGTCACAAGAAGGCGTCAATTAACTACTACGGCGCGGAAAAAAACGTAAAATTTATTCTGGCCCATGTTATAAAAAGGGTTGCCCACCCTAGACTAGATTTATAACAACCCAACCGATAGGAGTTTACTGGAACGTTTTTATGATAGTTCTGTATAGTTGACGGGAGTTTAAAAAAACTCCATTAAAATATTTGATATATTTATTCTGCGTTTATTCCGCTCTCCCATCTTATATTACTTACGGATTTCAATGTTAAACCGGTGATATTACGATTTAGTATGTCCCATCTGTAAAGGAATGCAAAAAAAACGTGTACAATTCTAGTACAGTGTTAAAAATTAACTGTTACTTTGGCAGCATCATTTACAACCAAATTTAATGAATGAGACGTACAGTACATACAATGGTACAAAAAAAAAGCTCTAGAATTTATTTTCCTTAAATTTACGATTTATATATCCGTTGTCATAAAAATTTGTCTTTCCACTGTTTTCCCAAGACTACAGATATTCAGGTACAAAGTAACTGGTTTCGACTTATTTCTACTTAAGAAGTGACTGAATAATTAAGAGATTAGGGAATGGGGACATAAATAAAACCCTGTTGAAAGAGCCAGAATTTTACTTCAACAAAAGCTTAATAGAACCAATCACTCGCTCAGTACAGTGGGAAACTGATTTCCGTGTACACCTGGTATTAAAACGAATTAGTTAGAAAACGAATGACTATTAAGTTTAACATAGTTAGATTTTTACAGCTACGGTGAGAAACGTTTAAAATTTACAACAGCCCTGTGGCGTCCTTTGAGATATACTAGTGATGCGACAAAAGAGGCATTTGACATTGACCGGTATCGGCACCCTCGGGATTTGGCACGCACACACTCACTACACACCTACCTGGACCGTCACTAGTTCCATCCATTAGCTACTCGTATCAAGATATTTGACTAAGTAGATTGTTTTAAGATTTAAAAAGTAAAGAATATTTTATGTTATTTTTATGTACGTTTCTTTACAAAGCTATATTTTAATTATAATTTTCTTTAAAAGTATATTAATACAATCGAACAATACATTGTACCAGGTATGTATATCCACCGCACATTTTATTTCACCGAGTAAGTTTTTATAATTTATTTTTAATTTTAGCCCTTATATCGTGGCTAGCGATTCAGAATGTAATTGTGATATTAAAAATACATTTAGAGAAGTCTACAGTTTTTACTGGCTTATCGAACAAATGAATACGAATGGACCCTAGACCAGTAATTCTTAACAGGGGGCCGCGGTTCCTGGGGGTCCATAAGAAGTTTGCCGGGGGCCGCCAAATTATGCAAAATTTCCTTCAGAATATAATAAAAAGAAAATTGATGTATAATCCGAATATCGTATTGAAAAGTGAAATAAGAAAGATAAAGTTTTTCTATTTAGTTTTTATTTATTTATTTTGTATTTCTTCCTACATACAACTTTGTTAGTACAGAAGAAATAAATGTAAATATGCTACTTACACCGCAGTATTTACTTCTTTTATTCCAAAGCAATTTTAAGAAACTATTAATGCTTGGAATTTTAAAAATAATTAGGAAAAATAGTAGGCTTTGAAAATTTAAATATTTTTGCAAAAGATATGCAAAATCCTTACGACAAGTGGGCGTTTTAGTTTTAGTTTAGTTTTAGCATCGACATTGGATCGATTTATCGACATGTTTCTTATTTTATTTTCTGTTAAAAATTAATGAGTTTTCATGTTTAATTGTGAAGTTTGAATGTTATTTAAATAGATAATGAAATAATAAAGTTATGATTTACATTTATTATATAAAAAATAAAGCAATAATAAAAAAATCAATTTATTATAGATAAATTATCAAATTATCAAATATAAATTATTATTAAAAAATGGGGGTCACAAAAAATTATGAAATATTTGGTGGGCGGCGATTATAAAAAGGTTAAGAACCACTGTCCTAGACCATCACTGACGCGCAATTAACTGATTGCCCCTGGAAGTCGGCTTCTTACAGAAACACAGCTTCCCTGTCATCAAATGTCACGGCACGCCACTGCGGTGATGTCATTCCTGACAAGGCATCAGAGAGGTGCCGACCCTCCGGTCACATAACGATATAACAAAATAATTTTGGTATTTTTCTTTAAGAATTTTATACTTCACACGAGGAAGTTACGACTAAACATAGTTTTTTTTTCGTGTATTGAAATTCGAATCTAACCAAAATGTTTGTATTCGGGTAGAACAAACCATAGGTAATAAGAAAAATGCATTGAAGTCTTGATTTTTAAAAATAGCTTTTCATACTATTTCTTTTGAGACTTTTTATTTTAACATCTACACCGAAATATTGACTGAAATACTTTTAATTTTTAAAGCGAAGTAAGTTTAAATTATTAATCGCTTCCTTAGCAGATGCGAAAAAAATAAATAATTTTTTCTAATATTGGCGCTGTTATCGCTCGAGTGAATGAAGATATGAAACGAAACAAGATGAAGTAACTTAGTTAAATATAATGTAGTGTACTTTTTAAATATAAATATATTAAAATTAAGTAAATAATATAGTTCGATTTCAAAGTTTATTATTGTTATTTTTTCCATGGATATTTATTCATTCGAATAGGTTTTAAAGTTTTAAAATTTTAGATTACGGTTGGCAACTTGTAGGCGCCATTATTAAATTGAGAGAAAGCCGAAATGTCTGACGATGAAGTACGTTTGGAAAAAGAAAGGCAAGAAGACCTTAAAGAGCGAGATGAATTTGCCAAAAGGTTAAAAAATAAGGACAAAGAACACACGCGTAATATTGTCGAAAGATCAGACAAGAAAGCTTACGCAGAAGCAGCCAGAAGGCTTCAGTTAGAGGCTGAAGACAAGCAGAAAATCGTACCAAAATTACGTGTCGACTCTCGACGAAAATATTTAGAAAAAAGAAAATATGATAAAATTACTGAATTGGAAGCTGATATTGAGGATGAATTTTTTCTCTTCTCGGAAACCAAACTTACAAAACATGAGAAAGAAGATATTAAATACAAAAAGAAAATCCTTCGATTGGCAAAGGAACATGAAAAAGCGAGAGAATTGGAAAAAATTCAGAGATATCACATGCCAGAGGAAAATAGGAATAAGAAAGCTGATGAAGCCTATGTGGAAATTGACGAGAAGGAGAAAGTACCAAATGCAGAACAAAAGAAATGGGAAGAAGAGAGATTGGGAATTGCGCAGATGCGTTTTGGTGCACGTGATGCAAAAGAAAGATTCTTGGAGAAAGAGAAGCAGTACGAGTTAGTCCTCGATGATGGAATAGAATTTGTTAAAACTTTTAAGTTACCTGGAAGTAAAGCGAGAGATCAGGAAGATAATGAAGTTGTAGAAGAAGAGGTAGAAAAGCATTCCATTCAAGAAACGAGAAAGAGTCTACCAATATATCCGTTTAAAGATGATCTTCTCGATGCCGTAGAAAATCATCAAGTTTTGATAATTGAAGGTGAAACTGGTTCTGGAAAAACGACTCAGATTCCTCAATATCTATACGAGGCTGGCTATACAAATGATGGAAAGAAAATCGGATGCACGCAGCCTAGAAGAGTAGCAGCAATGAGTGTGGCTGCTAGAGTAAGTGAAGAAATGGGTGTTAAATTGGGAAGTCGAGTTGGTTATAGTATTCGTTTTGAAGACTGTACTTCGGAAAGAACAGTTTTAAAATATATGACGGATGGAATGTTAGTTCGAGAATTTCTTTCGGAACCGGATCTTAATTCTTATAGTGTTATCATAATTGATGAAGCTCATGAAAGGACCTTACACACTGATATTCTTTTTGGATTGGTTAAAGATATTGCACGTTTCCGTCCAGATTTAAAGTTACTAATATCGAGTGCTACGTTAGATGCTGAAAAGTTCTCCAAGTTTTTTGATGATGCTCCAATATTTCGTATACCTGGTCGTCGCTTTCCTGTTGATATTTATTATACAAAAGCTCCCGAAGCTGATTATTTAGATGCTTGTGTTGTCACTGTGTTACAAATACATATTACACAACCTTTAGGAGATGTGTTGGTATTTTTAACTGGCCAAGAAGAAATTGAAACTTGTCGAGAATTGTTGTTGGAACGAACTAGAAAATTAGGCTCTAAAATAAAAGAATTACTTATTCTACCAATTTATGCCAATTTACCATCTGATATGCAGGCAAAGATTTTTGAGCCAACTCCACGAGGTGCAAGAAAAGTAGTGTTGGCTACTAACATTGCAGAAACATCATTAACGATTGATGGCATTATATATGTGATTGATCCTGGTTTTTGCAAACAAAATAGTTATAATGCCAGAACAGGAATGGAGTCATTGGTAGTAACTCCTATTTCTAAGGCTTCTGCAAATCAGAGAGCAGGTCGTGCGGGAAGAGTGGCTGCAGGAAAATGTTTTAGACTTTTTACTGCATGGGCTTATCAGAATGAATTAGAGGATGATACTATTCCAGAAATTCAGAGAGTTAATCTTGGAAATGTTGTTCTTTTATTGAAATCTTTAGGAGTAAATGATTTGTTACATTTTGATTTTATAGATCCACCTCCACATGAGACATTAGTATTGGCATTAGAGCAGTTGTATGCATTAGGTGGACTCAATCATTTAGGTGAGCTCACAAAATTGGGGAGACGTATGGCAGAATTTCCTGTAGATCCAATGATGTCAAAGATGATAATAGCATCTGAAAAATATAAATGTTCAGAAGAAATTTTAACTATTGCTGGCATGTTATCTGTAAATAATGCAATATTTTATAGACCTAAAGATAAAATCATTCATGCTGATACAACTCGGAAGAACTTTTTTGTTTCGGGTGGTGATCATTTGACTTTACTTAATGTTTATAACCAATGGGTTGAAACTGATTATTCCACTCAGTGGTGCTTTGAAAATTTCATCCAGCATCGTTCGATGAAAAGAGCTAGGGACATAAGAGAACAATTACAAGGACTAATGGAACGTGTCGAAATAGATCTGGTTTCAAATCTTACCGATACAGTCGCTATACGAAAATCGATTACATCTGGATATTTTTATAATACAGCTCGTTTATCCAAAAGTGGTCACTACAAGACAATAAAACATCAGCAGACTGTTATGATTCATCCTAATAGTTCACTTTTTGAAGAACTTCCACGATGTGTAATATATCATGAATTAGTTTTTACTACTAAAGAATATATGAGACAATTGATAGAAATTGAGGGTCAGTGGTTATTAGAAGTTGCTCCACATTATTATAAACCAAAAGATATCGATGATTCACATTCGAAAAAAATGCCAAAAAATACAGGAAAATCACGAGTAGAATTAGAACGATAAATTTTAGTCTTGTATAGTGATTATATTGTTGATAATGATGCTCAGTATATTTGTATTAAAATATTTTTTTGTTATTAACAAGCAATTATTTATTGTAACATCGTCACAATGTTGGGCTGCAATTTTTAATCATATTTTTAATTTTTTTTTAATTTAAAATATATACTATAAGTTAGAAAATATAGAATTAAATTACACATTCCAAATTTGTATATAATAATTTTATTTATAAATGACCCTATTCTGAAAATACAAGAATTCTAATTTTTTCAACATTGGTATCAGACTTTTGATGATATATGTCATATCAAACTTAATACTGAAATAAAGATATTTTTGTATCATAACTTGTTAACTAATAGTTTAAATCTATTTCTTCTAAATAGTTTCAATTTCAAGATCTGATGATGAAGATGAATTCTGTAGAAAAAAAGTTAGCCAAAATATAGTTCTGGTGCTTTTAGAATAAGGCCATTTATTTATAATTGAATGAAATCAGAATAATGTTAGAAATCTAAACTTATAAGTAAATTTGTAAGCAAAGAGGAGAAAAATTTTGAGAGCTGCTATGCAACAAGCATTGCAGATATGGGGTAAAATGAGCCAGAACTATGTAGTGTTGAAGTCTAGTAATGGTTGGGGTCATATGATTCTTACCCATTTGATGGAACCTGTCAACATGGACATGTATAGCACTAAAGAGCTAGCAGGCATGTGCCTCATTTACAGAATGGCCTATGACAACACAAGGACAGCAGAGTCCTGTATTGTCTGCACTTTCCCTACTGATGCAAAGCAGCAAATGCCCCATTGTCTGAAAGAGACTAGAAAGCCATAACACATGCAGGACAAAGTGCCATCATTCAAATATTGATTTGAGAAGAAAATCTTGGCCTATGTTGCAAGATATCTGTCCACCAGCATCCAAGCAATTGTATCAAATGTGGGTCATTCACGAGTGAGTGGTAGGTCTTGCTTGGTGGTGGAACTACAGTGGTGCAAAGTGGTTCAGCCAAACCAGGGGACCTATTCTGAGCTCTTCCAATAACGAGGATGATACACGGGACATTCGATAAGTCCCCTTAGCCAAAGGCAGTTAACAAACCTTAAACAAATCACTATTCTGTGCTCCATGTTAAGTGGGTTTCACTATGGGGAGTTGGTCAAGATGCATGCTATCAATAGCTGTTACGCTTTAACCACAGTTTAGATTAATGTTTTATTTTTGTTGTGTGACTGTAACCTGCTGTTTTCTAAGCAAAACACGTGGTTTTAGTATTGTCATGTACAGTACCAGCACTAGTCAAATAGTTTTGTTAAAATGTCATCAATGAAGGGACATTGCAGTCAATTAACTACAACTTGTCAGTTTGAGATATTTGTTAAAATACTTCGGTTCTAGCTGGGGCCAGATTTAGGCATTGTGGCCTTTTAGATTTAGGCATTTAGGCCCTTACCCTTTACAATTCTAGAAGTCTCATATAAAAAAAAGAATTAACATAAGCATATTAATTTTAATAATAAATGTTTTGTTGTTAAAAAGTATTGGCAACATAAAATAAGGTACAATTTAAAGAGTGATAAACAAAATTTTGTTTGTCATTTTTTGATTGCAAAAAAGCTGCTAAAAGCTAAGAAAAGCTATCTATAAAAAAAAAAAATCAAATTTTATAGTAAAAAGAAGAAATCACTAGAAATGTAATATAAACAATATTGGTTATTAATGTAATTAAATACTACAAAAAATAAAGTATAGTTTGTTGATTTGTAAAAAAAAAAATATCAAAATTCAATTTTATTTTTTGAAGAAAATTTTGAGCTCCCTTTAAACTCGATGCCCTAATTTTCTCTCTCCAATTGCTGGTGAAGTAATCATCCTTACACCTAAAGTTGCCATGTTCTTTTTACTTTCGTTATGTTCCTAATGGCACCTTGAGAATGATTGATAAGAAAAGCTTGCATGTGGCTATCAGAACGGAAAATGAAATGTACGGCTCGGAATAGCATTTTCACAGTGGTTCAGATAGAAACTGGTTTTTATTGTATTCATTAGCTTAATGATACAACTTAGAATAGGTCCCCAGAGCTGAATATGTCAAGTGAAAAGCCTATACCTTACAATCAAAACAATTCTTTTGATCATGGGGTCAGGTAATTCAGTTTTTTTTTCTAGTTGAGCTAAAGGGATTTTTGGAGAGGAAAGTTCTTTTGTGGTGGGATAGGAGGGGCCCTAATTAGAATTTCAACCTATCTGCAGAAAGTGCAGGGTTTAAACTGGGAAACTTTTCTCTATAGCAACATTCTACTAGTGGTTGCTATGCCAGTCAACAGCCAGATATTTTCATAGATGAGACATTTGCCAGAGTTGGTCTCTCCAACAACCACAACAGCCATGTATGGATGAAGGCAAATCCACCACACATTGTACTGGTACACATAATCAGCCATCCACAGAGGTTCTTGATCAATGTGTGAGCAGGGAATTAGGGAATTAGAGAATGTTCACTTCAAAAAAATATTTTGATGAATAGACAGATTAATTAGTGTTTAAAAATACCAGAAATTACAAAGAAAAACAATGTAGTTACTTATTAATTTTTACTAAGAATTAGACTAATTATAAATAATGTTTGTTTGAATTCAAAAATCCTTAAGAATCTTTGTTCTGTTCAATTCTATAAGCTAAAGATGGTTGCATTCTTTAAACAATTTGTTTTTTGACACGAAAAAATTGATGGCCATGTAATTAATTTGAAATAGTTTATATCTATACAAATAAAAGTTTTAGATTTGGGTCCATAAAAGCTGCAAACTTTAATTTTTCATAGACTCTATAATAATTTATATTTCTAAAGTTTGATTACTAAATATGATATTTTAGTAAAATAAGTGCTGCAGTATTTGAAATTGCAAATTAATAATTAAAACTTAATGACTTCTGTTTGGTTTGGATGGAGATTTGTTAGTGATCTATCTACAGTCTACAAGTTATTCTTTTTTATTTTAATTTTTAACTTGTTTGTTTACACTTTTCCAAGCTCTGACCATGCTGTGTTCTAATTTTCAAGATTTAGAAAAATTAAGCCAAATCTTATGAGCTATTGGTGAATTTGTGCTTTGGTATTTTCTGTTATAAAATTCTTTATAATACCCTTATTACTCCCATTATAAACTTATAAGGTTGTAACAGTAGCCAATTGCAACAGTCATTCTAGTTAAAATGTTGGAGACCTTTTGCTCTGATTTCTACCAGACTTAAGTTCTCTCAAGTTTTAGACCTTCATAGTGGAGCAGTGGCATTATCTTGTATCACATCATCTGTTGTTTTTTTATGATACAGTGAAGCTTCTGGTTTGAATGCCATAATTTTCCTAGTTGCCAAACAAGCTACTCAGCAAGAGCCAGCCATAGATTAGAGAGATTGACAGTCAACTCCCTATACTTCCTGTGTTAAAGAAAGTCAACGACCTGACCAAGCAACAACTGAACTACAATTCAGAAGTTAGTGGCACTGAGATCACCTTGCGTCATTAGAAGTCATGACACAAACCATCGATGACTTTGTTATTCAAATTAGATTTCAATGTGCATGTGAATAAGATACTACTACTGTTTTTCAGTACAGTAGCAATTGAATTTAAATCAAATTAATTAATAAAAACCACGTTAATTGACATTCATGTAATATAAATTACATCCACAGTGTTTAAAGGTGCTTAACACAAATTAAATTTAAAAAAATTTATTTATATAATATATATTAATACTAGATTGCCAGTTAATTAAACTAAAAATAACAAATAACAGTAAATAAATAAATAAAATAATTATTAAAACAATGGTTTTTACACTGAAACTGAAACTAAGATTAAAAATGTAATCAAAATTATTTAATTAAAATTTAAAGTAATTGACACGTAATATTTTGGAAAGTGAATAAAGTACTAGTCTGTCTTGATTGATTTGGTTACATTTTATCTGGGCAGAGTTGAGTCTCTATTTAATAAACACTTTTTTCTAAAGTAATGGTTTCAGTTGGCAGTGATGGAACATTTTGCTTTTAATATATATATATATGTTACAGTCAAAACCCGTTTTTAGTTAGAATGCGTTTTAACTAGTTGAAACTAATCAAATAATGAATTAATTAATAAAACAATGGGATCGGTTACTCAAATATTAAAATTAATAAATTCTAAGAAATTTTTTTCCCCCTTTAAAAAAAACCCTAAGAACTACAAGTGAAATTCACTTTTTTAATTTTGATTTCGACAGAGTTTAAAACAGAGAAAGACCAGTAAATCACTTTCCATATATATTTCGCTTGTCAGCCTCTTCAGATCCACTGAAGAGGCTGACAAGCGAAATATATATGGATAAAATAAAGTAAGAAATAGTGAAAGTGATTTACTGGTCTTTCTCTGTTTTAAACTCTGTCGAAATCAAAATTAAAAAAGTGAATTTCACTTGTAGTTCTTAGGGTTTTTTTTAAAGGGGGAAAAAATTTCTTAGAATTTATTAATTTTAATAGTTGAAACTAGTTTATACTGGATGTCTTTGTTAAAACCCGTTTTGTCTAGTTAAAACTAGTTTTAACTCAAATTTATTTTTGACTAGCAGTAAATTCTAGTTTTAACTAGACAAAACAGGTTTTGTTTAGTTAATTTACTGCTGTACATGTTTTGATTTTAGATAAAACTAGTTTTAACTTTTAACATTAGTTAAAACTAATTTTAGCTACATAAATATGTTTGGAGGAAATAAATAAAGTTATGTATAGTGATTCGAGGGAAGATTCCTAACATTTTGCTTATGAAGGAAATTATAGCGATAATTTGGGTTTTGGAGGCCTCTAACGAAAATATCATATTCTTGAGCATGTTTTTCAAAAAACTTTGGAGTATGTGAAAAATAATTAAATATTGTGTTTGCAATGACGACTTTTTTACTGTCTGGCATTTTAGGCATCTCATCCCAAGTATCCAGGTGAGATGCCAAATGCCATTAGGGTAAGATAACAAATATAATTACATAAAATTAATTTTCGAATATCTTAACCAAATTTAATTTATTGCATATATAGTACAAAGTACTTCGTAATAAGTATAACAGCACAGTATAAGTATTGTTAAGTTTCCGCCCATTCTAACGTGCTCTATAGCTAGCTAAAAGCTTTTTTCAGTCCAAAAACCTTTTTGAGAAGTCCTTATATAATTTCTATGCAAATGCTGCAATAAAACGAGAAAACAAAAATTTATTAAAAATAGGCATATTGGAATTCAATTAACAAAACATAGGCATGTTACCCCATGAAAAATGTGGCATCTTTTCCATTTGTCAGGATAAGATGCCTACGTTGTATGTGTTCTAGCATGTCTGATCGGGATCGGCGGTAGCTCACAATGGAAACTTTAGAACTTTAACTACATCACACATTAATTCTGCAATTTTTAATAAATTCTATTTTAACTTTTAGTTTTAAAATGATTCTAGAAACATTTCACAACAAAAACTTCGTTCTTATCTTGCTTTTATTCTTCTCAGATGTAGAAAATGAGGTAACGGTAGCCAACTACAGCTTTCCGCACTCAATATTGGCCCAACGATTCATCATACAAACACATGACAATATCTGATGTTACCGTTTGAAAATATCAAAAAGTAGGCATCTTCTCCCGCTTACCATCTTACCCCAAATCACTATATGTTGCAGTCAAAACCAGTTTTTAGTTAGAACACGTTTTAACTAGTTGAAACTAGTTTATACTGGATGTCTTTGTTAAAACCCATTTTGTCTAGTTAAAACTAGAATTTACTGCTAGTCAAAAATGAATTTGAGTTAAAACTAGTTTTAACTAGACAAAACGGGTTTTAACAAAGACATCCAGTATAAACTAGTTAAAATGCATTCTAACTAAAAACGGGTTTTGACTGTAACATACATTTAAAGATTGCAATAAAATATATATTTTATTATTTCACAAAATAATAATCTAAATTTGATTTATTGATTAACTAAAGTTAAAAAAAATTTCTTGCAATTACTACAAGCTTCACGATATTCTTAACTATTAGATAATAATTTAATTGCAAACCTTTTCCTACAATGCATGCTTAAAGATTTGTGAAAATTAAAGACAAATTAGCCCATAAAAATTTGAGTAATGCATTGCATGAACAAGTCACAGGTCTCAAACAACTTCTTGACTTGTTTAATGTAAATTTTCATTATGTGTACATGTATTACAATCAGAAAAACTTTATTAAATTCAGTTGGACATTATATAAATGTAGCAAAAAAAAATTATTTACAGGTTATCCATATTACAGCAAATGACTGCCCAAGATTTCAAATTCGTATTTTTTTTGTTTTGTATTTTACATGAACGTGTAAAAAAAATTAATTATTGAGACTTAAGATTTATTTTATGCAATTTTGATGTAACCAAGCCCATGTACAATATAAATTGCAAAGCATACCATTCTCACTCTATGCTGACTGATTTCTTTTTGTCATCTGTAAGGGAAAGGCAGGCTATTTTGGAAATATTTGACAATTATTCTTCAGTTGAGTAAAATATTTAAATATGCTTTATGCCAATATATAAGGCACTTTAAATGTAAACTATATAAATAATATCATCATAATATATATTATTTATATTGGTTTTATGCAAAAGGGAAGGAAACGGAAGTTAGAGCTTTCAAATGAAAGTGTACAATTCAACGAAGGTTCTAAAGCACACATTAAACAACCATTAAAGTTCAGTAACAAAAATTTTTGTTACTGGACTTGAAAGGTTGTTTAATGTGTGTTTACATTCTTAATATTGGAAGAAATCACAATTTTAATGAAAGCTCTGTTTCCCCCTTCTACCAGACAAGGAAGGATACCAATTATTAACTATTATTGTTTTCTCTTTTATTTATTGTTACTGCAGCTCTATATTTTTTAACTTCTATATTGGTTCAAATTGAAAAGTTTTAAAAGAAAACATTACAACTTATTTGAAACATTTACTTTATTCTAACTATACATAATGCAAACAAAATGTTTTACATAATTAAGGAAAACAATTCACACACAAGAAAAACTGAATTATAGGAAAATCCCAACAAAAATTACAAAAAATATACAATTGAAAACTATCCAAAAATACCAGAAATGAAAATTATAGATTTTCAGAACAGTTTTGAAATAATTCATATCTTTCAGAAATTTTACTCTAAGAGTTTTAAAGTACTTTATATTACAGATTGATATTCAAAGTAATAGAAATGCAAGACTGACAAACAAAACACAGATTTGTTTAAAACTGGAATTATTCAGCCTTTCTTTGTAGAGGAAATACACATTTCTCCCAACAAAATAATATATGCATTTTTTTTCTTTTTTTTTTTTATATACATGTTAGTCTGATAGTAGTTCTTATATATATATTTTTTTCCTTTTATGAAAAATATGTATTTCCATAATTTATTTTATACATCAACATTGAAAGACCGAAATGCACATCTTTATCATATCCTGATAAGATGCCAAGCAATATTTGTGGATTATATACAATAGATTAGTTGTGCTTTCAGTAAAAATTGTTTAGAAACAAAATTTTGTAACAAAAAAAAAAAAAGAGAAATTGTAATCCCAAAAAAATAATTAAAGAAAATAAAGAAATACTTTAAATTTTCAAAGTAAATACAAGAATTAATTAAATACTTTAAATAAAAAAATGTTCATATTTTTAAAATCACATTTTAATAAATAAAAATATAAATTAAACAGTATAATGTCTGATATAGAGGATGATGATTTTTAATTTTGTCGTTTCAAGGCAGTCAAGCATTTTTAATTTTTTTATTTTTTAGTGAAACTAGAACAACATTCCCATGCTTCAATATTAATTTCATATAAATTTCGTCTATATTTTTCATGAAAAATTTTATAACAATAACTTTATGAATTGTGGATACCTTTTCAGATGATTCTTGATAGATCAAATTGTAATTTTTCTATTACATTTTGGAAAATGCAAGAACATATAATTTAATTTTATATACATTTTTATAACAAAGCATTTGATTTAAGTGCAATCCGAATAAATTAAGCAGAAATAGGTACATATGCATGTAACATATTAAAGATCACATTTTTAAATGTTGTTACATTAGTTTTTGTTTTGTTTAAGCAATAATTTACCTAACATGTTGTGTTAAGTTAAACTCTCTGAATTACTTTTTAAAGCATAATCATTACTGCAAATTATTAAGCACTTCAGCTAATAAGTCATAAATATATATTTTTTTTTTAATGGAAAATTTTCATTATATATTGTTTTTAAGAGTATTGAAATTATATATATATTTTTTGTATTTATTCTGATAAGAAATTAGATTAAAATAATTTCTTCTTTTTATGAATTTCATAAATAAAATAGAGAGAGAAAAACTTAACTTGGTATGTACAAAATATGTTCTTATTTTAATTGTATAAAATTAATTATTTCTTGGCTTTTCCATAAAATCCTACACTCTTTAAAATGTTATTTAACAATTATAGAAAATTTTCAAAAACAGTAACAAATATTTTCTTTGACATTTACATTTACAGCACATTCTTGTTTTGCATTTTCACATATCCCATAAGATCTTGACAATTCTTTATATTATTTAAATTTACATGATATGAATGTATTATACAAACATCTGTATAAATAAATAAAATAATGTATTAGATACAACATTCAATGCAAATCGTCACGATTCATGCAATGAGACCGTTAAAATAAGATGAAATTAAAATCTTTCTAAAAAGGAAATAAAAGAATGGAGAAAGAAAATGATTTATAAACAAATACAAATTCCTTAAAAATTATTTTTGTCTAACTTCTTTCTTTTTCTTAAAAAAACAGCAACACCTAGAAATAAAAATTATTATTATTTAATTGTATCAAAGATTTTTAATGAGACAATACAAATTGCTATTCATAAATTAAACCACAAACTTCATATTTTATAAAATGTTCTTACTAAACTTTAAAGTACTTTAAATACATGGTGATTCAATAAGAGTTGCAGGATTTATTTTGTTAATAAAAACTTCATTTTACCTAAAAATTCAATTTTTATTAGATCAATATAATTCTGATAGCTGGGAAATTAGGAGTGGAAGACAATATTGTGCAAATGGCTGCCTCTACTTTTCTTGCAAACTGATACAAGAGATTTCTTATCCTGATATAAAAAAATATCACCTAAAGGTGATATTTCTTGACATTGTTCAAGATGCTTTTATTTATTTTAGATACAATAGGAAAAGTCTAAGACAAGATTTTCATCTCCACATAACAATAAAACCCATAACAAATTTGGGCAAAATAAAGCTTGATATGACAATAACGAGCTTTATTTTGGATACGACTCATCAGATGTTATCTGTCAGGTAATCTGTATTTTCTGGGTTGTTAGCATGCATTCTCTCTTTCAGATAGCCCCAAAGGAAGAAGTCAAATTGCAAGATCTCGTGGACCAGTGAAGTCACTATTTTGGGAAATAATGTGACTCAGAAATTTTCTACACAGCAACTGCAAAGTTTCACAAGCTGTGTGATATGTTGCACCATCTTGCTGGAACTACATGAAAAGATGGTAATCATCATCAGCATGTCACAATATCTTTCACTATTCACTGTGAATGACTCATTTTCGAAAAAGTATAGCCCAATAACACCTCCAGCTCACAAGCCCATCTTGAATTTCCCAAACCATTTTTGCTGTAGCACCCCAAAAAAGTGATGCCAAATTCAAACCCTGCAATTCTTATTGAATTACCCTGTTTAAGTTAGCTACAATAAAAATTATAAATGTATATAAGTGACACTACAATAAAAATAAGTGCAATTTACAACTTATACAGCTACATTAATAAGAATTTCTGATGATAAAGCCACTTGTGTTAATTTTTGTAAATGTCGATTTATGATAAAAGACAAAGACATGCAGATAACCAAAATTTTATCTTAATAAACTTAATCTTGGGTAATTTATCCTGAATTCATTGAACAAACCATGTCATAATAGTCTGAACATTTAGAAAACAATAAATAAGCTGAATGGAATTAGATTGAATAGTAATTTTTCTCAGGATGTCAAGACTAGATCAGAATTCCTTCTGATAAATCATCTTGTCACAGCAGAAATCATATTTAAATCAAGGAAAATTAAATTAAAAAAAAAATTTAATAAGAAATCTCTTGTATCTGATAAACAATTTTATTCTTTCTGTGTCTGGTATTCTTTCATATATATACTTTTAAAAACTGAAAAGAAAACAATGGGTTTCCCATTGAAATATATTTTTAAGTTTTAAGATCCTGAAAGAAATGTATGAATACAAAGGCTGCTCCTACTGTTGTCAATTTAGAGCCATCTGTATATATGGATATTGTATGGCTGTATTGAAATTGGTGTTCTATGAATAGTTGTTGATATACAGAATTTGGAGTTGTTGCATTTGGGTAGCTCTGTCAATTGGAATGAATATCAGCTGCTAGATAGAGCCATGAGGGATGTTGAGAGTTGTGTTACTTGATTGTACAGGTGGAAGATTTATTTCTTGTAGGTCTGTATGCAATCGTATAGAAATTGGGGCTACTGTACAAGGGATGACTTAATCTATAAAAACAAAACACAGCAATAGTCTTTTGGGTTCTTTTAGATCCCTATCACCAATGACAGTGACACCAGGTTTAAAGGAAAGCTAGAATAGAAAACTAAGACAAGGAAGAAGAATATTGTACAATCAGTTCTCATTAAATAAAACCTAGCAAAAGGCATGAAGCAAATGTTGTTTATGGATTTTAGAATACTGAAATTTTCAAATATGAAACAACAGGCATATTTGCCTGAATAAAAAAAAAATACATTGAATGACACTGTTTGCACTTAAAAACTGACAATTTGTATAGGAATGTCTCCAATTCTCAAACAATGTTGTATGGGAGATTTCCACAATTCTTGAACCATGTTGTAGGTATGCGATGCTGTACAAGGGCTAACTGTATTAATTATTCCTGGGGAACAAAACAACTCTTCTAGAGTTGGAGAAAAACATATCATATTGTGTTGTCATATCTACTTTCCAGACAATAAAACTACAATCTTAATAAATAAATAAATAGAATAACTCATTGTTGGGAAGTCACACATAATCCAAGCCCACAAGTTACAGCATTATGATTTAGAAATATGCCACTGTTATTCTAAAAAATTCTATTTTACTCAGGTGCAATTGGTACCCAAAAAGTCTCCTATTTCCAATTACAGGATTTCAGCTTTTAATAATACAGTAGAGCGTCGATAAGTGGAACGTCGGTAAGTGGAACGATTTTCAGTCGGACTGTGTCGTGCTGAATCGAATGTTTTTGATACTAAATTTACTTCTAAAGTATAATTTTCATGTTTTTTATATTCTTTAATATATTTATTTTGTTTGTACAAAATGCAGAAATAATTTTTAACGATACGATAGCCTCGATGATTATTATAAAAATTTTCGTTAGGCTTAAAATCGACGAAAATTCAACACGAAGCAACACGCAACAAAGAAAAATTCAACAGGAAGCGATACGCAACTGAGAAAAATTTGAACATCGGACAGGTTAATGTATTTTTTCGTACAAAGTCGGAAACTGGAACAAATCATTAACTGGAAGGACCCCAGTCCCCAATTGGTTCCACTTATCGACACTCTACTGTAATTTATATTATATAAGAAAACATTCCATTTAGGCATGTTTCTTTATAGATGTTCTTTTTTTAGATAGGTATGGCCGCGTTTCTTTATGCAGCAAGAGAGTAGTGAAATGACGTCATGAGCAGTGTTGGCCAATTATAAACCAGTTCCAGTGTATTCGCTATAAAGCGCTTCTCAAGCACTGCATAAAGAAACGTGGCCTATTTATACTGCATTTATAACGCATTATGAACAATTTCCATCTATTTGTTTATATATGCAAATTTTGTTTCTTTAGATTAATTCTCTCTGACTTTTAGAGAAATGAAACTTCAAAATTTTAAATATTTTAAAATTATGTTTCAATAATTACACTTGAAATTATTATTATTTTTATCTTCCTTCAGTTTATAACTTTCTTTTTTGGTCTGAAATATAATTTTATGAGAATTGCATGATTAGAAATAGATCCTCCATATACCGTATAAAAAAAGATTAAAAAATAATAATTACCCAAAAAATTGAGTTATTTTTAATTAAATATTAAATCAATTAATCATAATATATGTAAAAATAGATGCAAAGTATTAAATAATATTGATTCCTATATTAAAAAAAATACAAAAAATTTACAATTAATTTCATAAACAAAATCAAATCTACAAAAAATTATATTAATAAATGACATACTTTGTTTCTGAGATAACTTCTACTTCTACAGGGGTAGTAATTGGATTGTTTGAATGATCTGCGACGGGATCTTCATTTGGTAAGTCGCCATTAGTAGATGTTACAACTTGGACCGAACCATGCCTATCAATAGGAGTAAGGTTACCACCAAGCAAATGTGCTCCTGTTTGCTTTGGCTGTTCAATGCATGCAGTTTTTAGTTGTTTTCCTTGCTGCAAAAATATTTCCATTTATTAAAATTATTGTTGCAATAATTATTATATCATTTTATGAAAATCCAAAAGTTTATATTTAAAACATGGAAATCTACAAATAAATGGTGATTATTTAATTATCAAATGATATTTGTTAAAGTAATATTTTTACACTTTTAATTGGAACAATCTGAATGATTTTATATCAGTCTGAAAATTTATTTACTATAAGTATTTATAAATTTAATAATTATTATATATTATTTATTACTATAATAGATAAAGATTGGTGTATGTAATGACATCATAACCAAAATGATGAATAAGTGCAAGAATGTAATTTAACAAATAAATATCCTTCACATACACAATCACAAAATGTATGTTTATTCTATGTATATGGTGAAATTCATTTTATTTTTCAATATTTATAAGCTATAATTATTTCTAACGTATATGTTTTAGTGATGCCACGAATAGTGATTTTGCCGAATACCGAATACTCGACTATGCTCTCGGCCGAAGCGCCGCATATTCGGCAAATTATGTGTACATTTCACGGGTGACAGGTTACAACTTGTCTCATTGCAGTGCATGCGGTAGCGATGCCACAGGCACATTTGTTTTATTTGCAAGTAGATTCACGACACGCATTATGTTCATTGTTACATCAAATTGTGTTACTAATAGTCCTTATGACTATTAGTAACACAATTTGAGCTTGAAACACAGTTCAACTTTGATGAGAATGACAAATATCTGGTTGCCACTTTTCTTGACCCACGTTTCAAAACCAGTTTCCCGGGATTAGTTCAAATGCAAACAGCAAAACAAAAAGTTCTTTTAGAAGTTCTGAAAATTAGTTGTGATGAGTCTACTAGTACCGATGATGATTCTTCTCCACTTCATAAGAAAAAAAATATCAATGAAAACGATAAAACCATTGAAATACACGACAGTTTCTGGAACTGTTTTGAGGAAGTCGCTACAGAAAATATGCAAAATGATAAGGATGTGGAGAAAAAAGTGCTATTGCAAATGAGATTGATTTTTATATGAAAACTGTTCAGCTAGATCGGATGGCAGACCTTTACAAGTGGTGGTCAGCAAACGCAAAACAGTATCCAAGCCTGACAGAATTCGCTAAGATTTATCTATTGTTTCCCAGCAGTAGCATATATAGTGAGAGGCTACTTTCAGAAGCGGGTATAGTTTATAAGGAAAAGTGCAATCGTTTGCTATCAACAAATGCTGAAAAAATTTTTTTCATTCATCACAACTTACCACTGATACATTTTAAGTATTAAATGTATTAATTTGTAATTAAAATAAATACATTTTTGAGTAATATGTGCGTTTTTTTTCCATGATTTTGTATTCGGTATTCAGCCAAATAGTACACAACATTCGGCCGAATACAGAATATTAAAAAAAGTAGCCAAATAGGCTGAATACCGAATAGTAGCCGAATATTCGTGGCATCACTAATATGTTTACATTAAAGAAATTTTAAAAATTAATGAATGAATGTAACAAATTAAAATTAGCAATTTAACAATTTAAAATAAGCAATTATTTATTATGACATTGTCACAATGCCAGGCTGCAATTTTTAATTTTTTAAATTTAAAATATATGCTCTCCACCTCAAATTACTACTGTAGTGTCTTGTCCTCTTGCCCCTGTATATCATACTTTTCCATTAGCAATGGAGTCATTCCAGTCATCTATCTAACTCCTTTCAGGGAAAAATTTTCAAATCAAAATAATGTGGCTTCCAGTTTGCATCATAAGTTCATATATAGTTAATCAGGGCCTCCTGTCCCTAAGCTTTCCATATCTAGTCTTGAATTTCATTCAAGACTAGTTATGGAAAGCTAACACCATTCTTAGGGTGGAGCTTATTTTTACAATTTGTAAATGTGAACCTCCTCCCCCCAATTTCTGTTCCAATATATATATAGAAAACATTCATGCCAAAAATCTACTCCATTGGTGAATACTGGCAGCTCAATGTCACTGAAGTTTTATAAGTTCCAAATAGTAAGGATGAGCATATGGCAATTACAAGCATCAACCACAATGTATCCATTTTGGTAAAACCGTTTGTAAAACTGTAGTTGGTTATCTCAATAAATAAATCATTAAATTAATCACACATTAGTTACATGACATTCCCACAGAATTAATTTCTGTCATGACTTGTGATCTTTATTTCGCTGACATCATCAAGTCATGCTACAAATGTTTTTCCCTGTTTCTGGTTGAGTCTGACTCAGTGACTCATAGTGCTTACATCAATACCTATTGACTATTTGGCTTGTATGGACAAATTCAGGCACATCACTGAAGGACTGGTGATAACATCAGATGCATAGACTATATAATCCAGAAACTGCTCAAGTAAATCACATAATACATTTTTGTTCATTTTGGCAAAGTTATTAAAATAATATGGCAGTAGCAACAACTAGATCTAAAACTGAAGTGTACCTCCTTGGTTCAACAGTAACTGAATTAACTGGCAACAAGTTGTCATCCTTATATCAGGCTCTTCGTTTGTTTTTACATCACCATCTTCAACTGAAATAAACTATCAGACAGTCATCAGCTGTTACAGTCAAAAAGCTGGCAATATTTTATGAAATGGCAAGGATTCCAATGATGGATCCAAGAAACTGCATAACTAAACTAGAATGAACATTTGAAGAAAGGTGCTAAAGAAAAACAAGAGGTGACAATCTGTAACACAAATGAGGCTGAATTTGTTAGTAAACTAGATGAACTTTCTGACATTTCTCTTCTTAGAGCTTTTCCATCCCCTTTTCATAGAATGTTGCCACTAGTGACTTGAGATGGGCCTTAACATTGTTTTGAAGACTATCATTAGTCTCGTACCTCTGCCCTCCTAGTCAACCGTACAAATTGACAATTTTAACAATGTTTTGAATAAGTGTTGAGAATAAAGCTAAACATGTGGTTATTAATGGGGAGAAACATCAAAATCGGTTAAATTATGAGGTAAGAAGAGTCACAACACCTCAATGGTGACGTCTAAGAACTTTGAATTTGTTGCCTTATATGGTAAAAGGAGTCAGAATACCTGGCAAGAAAGTATCAACAATCTGGCCTGCTCCAGCCTATGCAATGACATGACACATCTCAACCATAGACCACATTAAATCAAAATCACCCGATACTACTCCCACGCTCATGGAGAATAAAAAGGCCTCACACCCGATCGTTGGGGCAGTCATCCAAAGAATCGTCCCCTTGTGAGTTGCCATCCAGAATCTCTGAGAAAGAAGACACCTCTCTACCAACACCCGTTAAAAGAGGTATTAAGTTGACCATTTTATTGTAAACTCTCTCTCTTGGTCTTTAGTTTGTAAGTAGATAGATAATCACTTGGAAAGCCTGGTTGATGGGGACCCAGGTTTACCGTTTAACTGAATAACTGTTACATTTCTAATTCTGATTGTATTCTCTTGTAATCCTTTGTTTTTATATTAAACTTGTTATCTAAATGGTTGTTTTATCTCATGTATCACTGGCATCCTATTGATGACCTCGCTAACCCTCCCACTTGATCTATGGAGCACCCTTCTATTTGAATGTATTTTTAGCTGAATATATCAGAACATTCGTGAGTTAGGATGCACCTGTAACTATCCTATTTGATGTCAGGAATTTTAGACAATAGGAAGATCTCAATGATTCTCCTCTTAAACTAATCCAAAGCCATCCAGTGACAAAGTGAGCAGATCTGACCAATCCGACGTTGACAAACAAGTTAAGTCATGCACCTCAACCCCCAGTTTCTCACATTAGGACATATCACAAGTCACTTGCGGCAACATTCTATGAAGAGGGGATGAAAAGGCTAATCCACAGATATGACAAATGGCTCAATCTTCACTGTGAATATGTCAAAAAGTAACCATGTTTTTGTACCTTACTTTTTGTAATAAATTTATCTTGTTAGTTACACTTGTCTTTTTTTCCATCGGAGGTTGGAAAAAAACAACCTACGTATTTAGTTTGAAAGTTGACTAACATATTTATTTATTAAACCAATTATGTACTTGTACATTAATAATAATATTATTTTTATTATTAATATCTACAGATAAAGAATTCCCACATCCTATAGTATAGAAAGTAGACTAGAGAAACAAATTAAAATATTAAAAACAGATTTTAACTTTTCCTTATAATATTTTCGATGATAAATTTAATATCACTTTTCCCTCCTATTAAACGGGAAAACAAAATCCCAATTAATGAAGGTTATTGATGAACCCAAAATGCAGTTAGTTTTTTTATTTAATTTTTCCACCCAGTGGGCACTAAGAGGGTTTCTGTTAGCAAGCCTGTTCTGGATTCAGCAGGTGGTGAGGGATGGAGCCCAACATATTCGGACTGACGACCCTAGAAAAGTTCCTGGAAAAGTTTCAACCCATTCGGATTTGATTCTGGGACCCCAAGAGTGGTAGGCTACCACCTTGACTGCTCAGCCATCCAACCCACATTTACTTAGAAGTACATAAATTCTGTTATTATAAAGGAGACAGGTAAAAATTTAGTTGAAAAAACAAGTATTTGTTTTATTTGGGTCTATAAAATTCCACTTATTCTTTGTTAATTGATTGTAAAATTAATGCAATAGGCAAGAAGAATCTTATCCTAATTAACAATATAACATCCCATTAAAATTACATTTTACTTTATACAAGTATATTCAATAAGATAAAAATTGAATACTTTTAAAAATCAAAACAGGTTGCACACATGAATAAATCTTATTTTATGAATCTTTATTATTTCCAAACCACAAAAAGAAAAATCCCACTAGAAATGAAGCATGCTCATTAGAAGAACTTGCATACTGTAATGAACTTATAATTGTAATTTTTAAGAAAATTTGTATTGCTATTTGAAAATATGTATGTTAGTTCCTTAGTTTTAAAATTAAAATATAAAATCGACAATTAACTTTATATTAGTTTTCAAGCAAATTTAAATTAAAATGTCA
Organism: Centruroides vittatus; assembly: GCF_030686945.1. NCBI lineage: Eukaryota > Metazoa > Arthropoda > Arachnida > Scorpiones > Buthidae > Centruroides > Centruroides vittatus. The sequence continues at coordinate 580,013 of NW_027122009.1, forward strand.
CGTATGGCTACACTATTATAGACAGTAAAATATGACAAAAATCATAATAAAAGATATAAATTCCAATATTTATTAGCTGAGATAAAGTTAATTTTTTATAATGATTGCTTTTGTAAAGATTATATATATATATAGTTACCAGTTGTTTTCCTGTCCAGTCAAATTCTCCATCATCAATAAAACCCTTTTTCTCATAGAGATCTTGAAAAATCTTCCTTAAATAGTCATAATCAGGAGTTTCAAAGAAATCTAGTTTTCTAACATAATGAAGATAAGTTGCCATTTCATCTAGGAAAAAAAAAATTGTAATTAGTACAAATTTGCAACTTGTTAAGATTTTATACTATTCAGACATTATATTGATTATTGTTAAAAATCATTAAATATTTTTAACAATAATCAATTGTGTGTAATTAAAATAATCAAAACAAAATTTCAAAATATTTGGATAATAAGACTCAAACAATCAAATTTTTATATATTATATTAAAAAGCTATTTACATCAATATAATATCATAAAATGTTTGTCAGCAGAAATCTTTTTGAACAACAACAACATAAGTTAAAAAGTACAAGGGCTGTTTTTTTAACTCTCAATGATCCATAAAAATAAAAAAGACAAGTGTAAATAACAAAATGAATGTATTACCAAAAGTTAGGTACAAACATGGTTACTTTTCGACATAATCACCGTGAAGATTGAGGCATTTTTCATATCTGTGGACGAGCTTTTCCATCCCCTTGTCATAGAATGTTGATGCCAATGAATTGAGATGGCCTTGACAATGTTGTTTTGAAAATCATCATTAGTCTCAAAACTCTGCCCTGCTAGCCACGTTTTAAGTTCAGGAAAGAAGTGGAAGTCTGAAAGGTGGAAGTCTTCACCACCTTTAAACACCCAGCATATAGCCCCAATTTAGCACCAAGCGACTTCCATCTCTTTCCTAAACAGAAAAAGTGGCTAGAAGGGCAGACTTGTCTTTTTTTTTATGGACCATCAGAGCTTGAAAAAAAACAGCCTACATAGAATACATAAGATATATATAATATATACATAAAAATATAAAAATGTGATATTTTTATATGCAGTATTTTTGGTTATTGTCATATAGGAATTTCTCCCATTCTCCAACTTATAAAACCCAAATTCAATAAAGAGTAGATAAATTTAAACTTAGTTACTTTTAAACTATTTAAATTAATTTTATTTAAATAATATTGTATGCTAATTAAAAATTATAAGTTATCCAAAAATATTTCATTTTATATTCAAGTAATCTTTATTGAATTGCATAATTGAAATTTGTAAAAAAAATTTAGTACTCAATACTGTAAGTCATTTAAAACATTCTACTCCATTTTTATTAAGTTATTTGCTGAAGATGTACTAAATTTAGACTGAAAATATTTCAATTATTGAATTGTTCTTGATAATCTTAAAAACGGTAGTTTTTATTCATTCAATAAATATAAGAATATGTAGGAAAAAGGAAAGTAAAAACAAATTTTTTCAAAAGTTAAATTACAATAAAATTTTTTAAGCAAATAATTACATAAAGTGAAAAAATAATAATACACTCAAACCTGTTTTTGTGCGGTCTTTTTTTGTGCGATTTTTTATATGTGCAATGTGTTTTGTGCAGTATACCAATTTGATTGAAATTCATATACCGCACACAAAAAATCACACAAAAACAGGTTTGAGTGTACTTATTATAAAACATGACTTCCCTAAAAAAATTGTGTGCTGGTAATTAACATTTGTCATAATTCTAGACCAGTGAATCCCAAAGTGAATAATACTGCATCGTTGAGGACAATATAAGACAAAAGGGACACTGGAAGCCAAGGGGCAGTAGGGTGTTGAAAGACAAGGGGGACAAAAATTTAATTTTGAAATAAATAAATATATACTGTATATAAGAAAAACATGCACTAAAAGTAGTCTGAATAGTTTGGGAAACACTGTTCTAGACTGTCTCAGAACAGGACAAACTGCATAGGTTTAAAACAATATAAATATAAATGCTTCACTAGACTTTTCTATAATAAAAAGTATATATTTGATTACATCTACATTTTTATATAAAACTATCTGTTTTGTGGGAGCTTGTGATTCTTGACTAGAGTCCACATAAATCACATAGAATAAAGAATAGTAGGAAAGTAAAGAAAATCAGAAACTAGATAGTTTTCATCACTATTTTATGTAGTGTCAACAAGAAAATGATTATAAAGTTGTCTTTCAATCAAACTCATAAAATATACAGTACAAATTACATAATTATATTAGAGAAAAGTACATTATTATTATTCTCTAAAAAAACTGTTATAATTTACAAGAGCAGACTGAAAAGCTCCATTTTAATAAAAACAGCAAGGGTCAACATTGTGTGTAAATAGTGCGTGTCTCCCCCAGAACACTTGGAAAACACTGTTCTCCACATGTAAAAATGACATAGCACTGAAATGGGTTGTAATGTTATTTTATACTGAAATAAAAATATCCATAGTTGTTCAATAAATGATGAGTTTTATTCCAAAATTAAATCTTGCACTGCTATTGGGACACCCTATATATTATTTTAGAAAGCTGTCTGTAATGCTCAACTACAGTCCATTTCAAAATTATAAACACACCCAACTTTTTTCAATAACAAAAACATTAACAATAGTAATGTATTTATTATATTAGTATGTTGTTTACAACATCAATCTAAATGTTTTCCAAAATTTTTAGAGATATCTGACAATTACAAAAAAAAATTATCACAGATTTTCAATTTTTAATTGTTTCAAACGTATAAACACAGGTGCATAAAATTAGTATGATAATTTTTTTTATCAATTATTGGTTTAATTAGTTGTTACTAGAGGGTAGTATCATTCATTATTACAAATGTGGTGCCAATTTTAAACAGTTTTTTGCAATTTAAAACAACGCCTCGTGGAAAAACACAGAGTCAAAAATACGTAAAATTTACCAATTAAAAGGAGTGGGACAATCTCTAAGACAAATTTCAGCAGCTGTAAATCGATCTATTTAAGCTGTGAGAAATAAACTCAAAATAAAAATTATGGCAGAAATAAGCCTAAACTATGTGGAAGGCCTAAACTCATTACATGTAGAAATAAAAGAAAGGTTTTTTGGCTACTGACAGTCAACGAGTTGTCTGTCAGAGAATCAGCATCACCATTGCCAATGTACAAGATGTATGCATAATCATAAAAATGCTGAATTTACAAAAATGGTTGCCAAATCAAAATTAACACAATTGCACAAAACAGCTAGATTAAAGTGGGCCAAAGACAAGATGACATGGAAAGAGGAGTGGAAACAAATAGTCTTTTCAGATAAAAAAAATGGAATTTGGATGGACCTGACAGCTATAGTCACTACTGGCATGATCAAAAACTGTTGTATCAAAATTTAATAATTTTTGGATCATTTATTGGGTGAAAAAACTGTCAATTCCAACAGGATAATGCTGCCATTCATGCATCAAAGTCAACGAAAAATTGGTTTGCTGAGAAAAAATTAATATAATAGATTGACCATCATGGAGCCCTGATATGAACCCGACAGAGAATGTTTAGGACATTATGAGTCATCTTGTTTATAGCCAAAACAGACAATACAATACTGTAAATACATGAAATTAGCTATCATAAATTGTTGGAAAAATATTAAACAAGAACAACTTAAACTAATAAAATGTATTCAATTATTATGCCTTTGTGTCCTTTATCATAACTTAAATTTATCTTTGTATACTAGTACATTTATCAATTAACAGGACTTATTATATTGAACAGGTGAACTAAATAAAAAATATTATTTCTGATCTGTAAGACTAATTATATTGGAAAATTATGGATGCAGATATTTAGTCTTACAGATCAGAAATAATATTTTTTACTTAGTTCACCTGTTCAATATAATAAGTCCTGTTAATTGATAAATGTACTAGTATACCAAGATAAATTTAAAATAAAATGTATGCCTGACAGAGTATTTGAATTAATTAAATCAAATGGTAGACCTACAAAATAATGAAATATCACAAATCATTTTTTTATGCACCTGTGTTTATACTTTTGAAACAATCAAAAATTGAAAATCTGTGATAAATTTTTGTAATTGTCAGTTAGCTCTAAAAATTTCGGAAAATGTTTAAATTGATGTAAACAACATGCTAATGTAATAAATACATTTTTGAAACAAGATTGCAGGAATTCAAACTATTTAAAAAATATCTATTGATCAAATTAATAGTTAATTTAACTTTTCCAATAATTTTTAGTTAAATAAATACTAATTTAAAATTTGATGTTACAGCAACATACAATATATTCATTAAACAAAATTTTAAAAAACCTGAATTAAATCAAATCAAATATCTTCCAACATATTTTGTTGTAACCTTACAAAAAAAAAAATAATGTGATAAATAAATATATAAATTAATGATTTCTGTCATCTGTGAAACAAATTATTGTTTCAAAATTGAAATTAAAAGTTCAATTATATTAACTAATGTTAAGAAGTTTATATAATGAGTTCAGTACTTTATAATGTGTATCAATCAATCAAACAATCCATTGAAAATTTGACACACTCAACACTTCCTAGACATATAGAACAAATATAAAACTTGTTTTAATACAATAAAAAATTAAAAAAATAATACTGTTTCCAATATATCATTAATGAGAAAATTTAGCCTTTATCATATTACTATGTTACTGTTATAAAAAGAAAATTAGAAGAAAATGCAAATTCAAGTGAGGATCATTCTAAAATTACTAAATCAGATTTTTGGTAATTAAAATGTTTTATATAAGTATTTAGTCTTTAATGTTGCTGGCTTAAAATGAATTAATTTTCATCAATGAAATTACCTAAAAAGAAAGAGGGTAATCAATGAAATTATATTTCGATAATTTCATTGATTAGATAATTTAGATCTGAACTGAAATAAATTCAGCATTTTCTCAGAATTTTTATATTTATTACAATTTCATATTCAGCTTTTAATATACTGATATTATGGATAATACATTGCATATACAAATTTTCTAAAACAACTGAATATAGCTCAGCTATTAATTCCAATTTTTAATATTTTATATTTAACAATGCTAAAATATAAATGTATAAATTTTTTCCTATCTAATTTATTTAAATGTAAATTAAAATTAATATTTACTAATATCAAAATAAATAAAAATATATGTACCAGGATATCCCTCACATAAGACTTCAATGGGAGTAGCACGTTTGGTATCTCCAATTTTTTGGTATCTTTCTTTTAATGTTTCAGCTTTAAGACCTTGCCAAGGTAAACTTCCTCTCAAAAAGTACATAAACATATGACCTAAAGCTTCTAAATCATCTCTTCTACTTTGTTCTGCAAAATTATTTTTCAGTTTGATTTATTCTCCATATAATTAATAAAACTAAATTAGGTTGTATAAGTTTTAATTTCTTATTACTATGTTATTCTATTGTGATAATGTAAATTTAAAATGCTATAGAATGAATTTTTGCTAAAAATTTGTTTAGCTGGTCATTAAAAATTTATTAATAATTAATATATAGCATTCATGTATCATTCATTCATTCCTTATCATGTTTATTTCTGTATAATATATACAGAAATGAACAAGGTAGTGATGTATTTACTTGTGCACTTCACATTTTACAATAAATTGTTATTTGTGAAACTAAAATTTCTTATTCACAGAAAAATAAAAATAACGAAAAATAGGTAAAAATGTAATTAAATGACTTCTAGTGCTTTTATCTTAATCATCAACTAATGAAATTTATGATGTCAACTGTTAGACTGCACTAGTGTGTACTATTTCATAGTTTTTCCAAGTTATTTTAACACACACATTTATATGAATAGTAAATGTATTTTATATCATTATGTATTGTGAATGCAAGAATTGTTTTTAGAAGCAGATTTTAGTTAGTATTTCTTTTACACTTACAAATTAGCAATGCCATCTACATAGACTAGCAATAAAATATCAAAAAAACCAAAAGGAACTGACATCCCTTAAAGACCAAATTAAAGTGCTAGATCATCTGCAGGAAGAGGAATTGGTATTTACAATTGCTCACTCTTTTATTGTAAACAAAAAAGCCATATGTCATATATATTATTATTATTATTATGTTGGGTGTAGCGGGTTATACTTGGTTGACACCGGTGGTGTGTAGTATGCAGGGCCAGAGTCAAGGCATAGCAACCAAAACGAAACTAAAATTAAATAAGTGTGTCAGTGTCAGTATTCAGGAATTTCCTAACAATATGGCATGTATTCAATATTGTGGCCTTCTGTAGTGTGATGTATGTATTTCTATTCAATTGTAATGTTCCCAGGCTTTTGTGTAGTGTGTGTGATATGACACCTGTAGAGGAGAAAACAACAGGTACAATAAAGCACCCTATCCATTCTCCATAGATGCCTTACTTCCTGGGCAAGTTCCATGTACTTGCTGATTTTTTCAGTGCATGTGTTTTGTACATTGTGAATGTTTGGAATGGATATGTCTATAATGTGATTTTATTGTTTGTCAATGAGTGTGATGTCTGGTCTGTTGTGGTAAATTGTTTTATCTGTGATTATGGCTCTGTCGTAGTACATTTTGTGCGTGTTGTTTTCCAATACTGTCTGTGGGATGTATTTGTAGTATGGTTTGTGGATGTCTAATAATTTGTGTTTCTTTGCAAGCTCTTGGTGTATTATATTTGCTACTTGATTATTGTCTATGTCAGGGGTTTCCAATCTTTTTTATACTGTGACTTCCTTTACGGGCTGTAATTTTTTTGCGATGCCCTTCTAAAAGAAGATAGTTACGTGTAGCTCTAGCAGACATTAAAATTACTTTATTATTCAAAGAAAACTCCAAAGAATGTAGAATCTTAATAATTATTATTTATTAGAAAACATAACAGTACAATTCATGAGAAGGATGAGTTTGCTTTTCTGAGCATAACTTCTCAAATTGAGGCCGAAGTTTTGAAATGGCTACTCTTCTTTGTACTCTTTCCTGAGTCTTCAGCACATTTTCTATTTATTTGAATAAAGTTATCCATTTTATGATGCATAAATTAAATACAACACACTTGAAAATCAACACTTATAAATCGATGAAAAGATAAGACTGAACGAAAGAACAAGAAAATGGAAGAGCGGGGTGATGAGACACATGCGCCGCGCACTCACTCATTACATTGCGTGCAGGCAACCTGTGGATATTGTCTTGTGACTCCCCTAGGATAGCACCACAATGCCCTGGGGCATCGTGACACACAGTTTGGGAAGCCCTGGTCTATGTAAATAATCTGTCTGTGCCAACAGCTTGCAACCAGAAGTGATGTGTTGTATAGTTTCTGGCATGACGTGACATTTTCTGCATGTCATTTGTGAGTGTTGTATCTTCATATCTTTGAGTATGTGTTTTCTGTAGTTTTTAGTATAAAGACCAACAACTGCCGAATTATCGGGCTAGCAAATGGCTATAGTAATATTAATAATTTAAGTTAATTTGGTACTAGAGTTAGGCATTAGGCGCCATCTCTTGCTAAATTTAATAATTAGAATTTTAATTAAATAATTTAAATAAATTTAGGCTTAACTGGAAGAAAAGAATCGGCCCGAAGCGGGATTCGAACCCGCAACTTTTGCTATCCGTGCAGACACGTTACCAGTTACGCTACCCGGACCTTCGATCCGATCCTCCCCTTCCAGTTGATATAAGATTACCGTACGACCATCGACGGCTATTACAATGCCGGCTGGGAACACATTTAATTGCCCACGTCCTCCCAAAGGCACTCAACCGGCCATCGCAAACCCCGGCAAGGCGTATACATATAAATAAACAACAACTAACCCGTTATATATAAAGACCAACAACTGCCGAATTATCGGGCTAGCAAATGGCTATAGTAATATTAATAATTTAAGTTAATTTGGTACTAGAGTTAGGCGTTAGGCACCATCTCTTGCTAAATTTATAATTAGATAAGATAGCAGAAGTTGCGGGTTCGAATCCCGCTTCGGGCCGATTCTTTTCTTCCAGTTAAGCCTAAATTTATTTAAATTATTTAATTAAAATTCTAATTATTAAATTTAGCAAGAGATGGCACCTAACGCCTAACTCTAGTACCAAATTAACTTAAATTATTAATATTACTATAGCCATTTGCTAGCCCGATAATTCGGCAGTTGTTGGTCTTTATATATAACGGGTTAGTTGTTGTTTATTTATAGTTTTTAGTATTTATGACCTGATCTCGTATGGAAATCACGAAGCCTTCCATCTCCCCAAAGAGGCATCCGAGCTAACCAACTGCTTGACAGTTTGTCAACAAAATCCTGGGCCAGGTCATAAGGATGTCTGCCATGGAGTACCTTTCCAGCCCATGATTGCTTAATGGCATGTATGCTTTTTATATGTTGTGTCGTGTCCATATGTTGTGAATGTAAATTTAATGGTGTGTTATTTGAGTCTGCTAGAGTTACTGCTTTGTGTAACTGTGATGTTTCTTGTTTTTTGTAGAAAAACTCTCGCAGTGACTGTATTTGTTTGTAGTGAAGGTTAACTATGTTGATCAGGCCACATCTGCCATCTTTACGTGAAAGGGTTAATCTTTCCATGGTGGATTTAAGATGATGTTGTTTATGCTTAGTAAGTGTTGTTCTTGTTTTCCTTCAGAGTGCTCGAGATCTGTGCGAGTCCAATGTATAACTCCAAAAGAATATGTGAGTACTGGGACAACATATGTGTTTATTGCATTAACTGTGTTCCAAGAATAGTGTTTAACCTACTTTGGTATTCTTTAATTAATCTTTGCTTTATTTGTGTATGTTCTGTTAGTTTGGCCTGTTGGAATCCTAAATACTTGTAGAACTTGCCCTCTTCCATGGATTAGATAACGTCTCCATTTCCAAGTGCAATATCTTCTTTCTTCAGAACTCCTTTCTCTGCATGTGTTTTGTACATTGTGTATGTTTGGAATGGATATGTCTATAATGTATGTGATCCATTTGTTTGTCAATGAGTGTGATGTCTGGTCTGTTGTGGTAAATTGTTTTATCTGTGATTATGGCTCTGTCGTAGTACATTTTGTGCATGTTGTTTTCCAATACTGGAAATGTTATCCTCTATCCACTATCTTCTTTATTGTCTTGAAAAGCAAATGAAATTGCTTTTCATTTGTCTAGGCCAAATTCCATTTGTATGTCCTTGGTGTATGAATGTGTGATTTGTAGGAGTTGATGAAGTTGTTTTTGTGTGGATGCATAAAGTTTTATGTCATCCATGTACATGAGATGAGACAGTGTAAACTGTGTTGTTTTTTCATGTCTGATATTGTAACCATATTGCATGTTGTTTAACATGTTGGATAATGGGTTCAGGGCTAAGCAGAACCAGAGATGACTCAAAGAATCTCCTTGAAAAATTCCTTGCCTAATGAATATTTGGTTTGTTTGTATGGAACTGTTACTAACCCTGAGATGTAGTGTTGTTCTCCAGTGCTGCATAGTGTTTTGGAAGAATGAAATGAGTGATGGATGTATTTTGTACATGTGTAGAATATGTAGCAGCCAACTGTGTGGAACACTGTCGAAAGCTTTTCTGTAATCTATATATGCCATGCGGCATATATAGATTTATTTTGCATGTTGCTGTGTTATTTGCATGCTTGCTGTAGAATGATTGAATCTATGAGTAACTGTCCTTTGCATCCCATGTTATCTCTATGACAACTGTTTTGTTGTTCCATAAGAATGTTGTGTTCTTCAGCATGTATATTTTCTTTGCAATACAGGATATCAATAATTTGTAGCATGTTGGAAGACATATAATTAGTCTGTATTGTGTGGAGTCTGTGGTATTGTTGTTTTTAGGTTTTATATAGGTGATGCACCGAGTAAGAAATTTTGGCATAATGGATTAATGGTGATGTGTGTTAGGTATTTAGTTAGTTCCTGATGAAGTGATGTAAATCTGAGATCCACTACTTTACAAACCAAAGAACCAGCAATAGAAAAGAACTACTCACTTTGAGAAGCAAACATTTTCGTCTGTTTTAAAATATCCTCACGCTTGTGTTCTAAAATTTGAAATCGCACGTGTTTGGAACATATTATAAACTTTACATAGTCATCGATGATTGGAAGATAGCAATTGATTCACTGATTGGTGGAATGTTTGTACGTAGCAACCTACATGGAATGTGCTTCTGCTGAACTTACACATTTTCCACAGGTTCAGGATTGCGCTATCCTCTTTATAGTTGATGACTTTTGACTTTTGGGCTGCCCTGTAGATCTCCATTAACTCCAGATATCTGATATGTGATCTATGCACTGTTCTATGTATGATTTTGGCCCAGTCAAAAATTTTTGAATTGAAATAATGTAACTTCCAGTTTGCATCAAAATTCATATATAGTTAATTGGTGCCTCCTGCCCCTAAGTTTTCCATACCTGGTCCTGAATTTCATTTATCTAACATCATTGTTTAGATTAAGGAAAGACAGACAGATGAACAGATGAACTTTATAGGTCTATGATTTTTTAAAATTGCAGCCCAATGAATATGGTGGATGCTGCAGCATGGTGTATCTTAGAGCCTGCAGGATGGCAACAGTGTGGCAACTGATAGGTAGCTGCTGATTGTTGTTTAAGAGAATCATGTTGCATCCCCATGTCCTGAGGTGGTGTTGCTAAATGCATCAACAGAGTTGCTGCAGTGTCTTGCATTACTAGTCACTATTGATGCTCTCACCAGAGGGCAGCCAAGCCAACAGCAGGATCACCTCCTGATCCCAAAATACAGTCATCATCTGCTTCTTGACAAACATTCCTGGCTGTGGCTTCTTAGTCAAGTGTTCTCAGTGTGCTTCCACTCCATGGATTGGCATTTCTTTTCAAGTGTCTCAAGCCAGAGCCTGTGACCAGATGCTCAAAGAACTTCACTGGATATGTGCTGTACAGATTCAGTATAAGTTGTTGGCATATCTCCACATGCTGCTGCTTCTGCTGAGTGGTTTGAGAATGGGGAACCCATTGTGTGCAGATCTATTTCATCTTCAAGTCCTGATGGATGATGGTATGCAGAGTTCTGAGTGACAGACCTGCTGCATCCTCCAGTTCATCAAAATGTGATTCCTGTCCTCCATCATCAAGTCAGATGTGATGGATGTTGCACAGAAACCAGACACTTGCCATCCATCCAATGCTTTTGCCTTTTTCAGCACAGCCCTTGCTGATTTTAAAGTCAGATATCCAGCAAAACATAGTTCTGCAACTTGTTGCACTGTTCCCACACACACAACTGCTAACCTCATGAATGTCTGAAGCAGCCATTCCTTCCTCCAGTTCCCACTGTCCATCACTGCCCATGATTAACTGCTTCCATGTTTTTTTTTTTTTTTGCCTTATCCACAAACTCACCTGCACACCAGCACAAATGACTCAGTACCTTTCTTCCTTTGCAATGCAGCAGTGTCATCTGTTGGCAACTAGTGCCAACAGCTGTTCAACTAGTTCAAACAGTTACTTTTCTGGAGTTATGGGGAGGTGCCAATCATTTTTGAACGCCCCTAATAATATCAATTCTGTACACTAGAAAGAACACACAAAATCTGAAAAACAAAAGTACGATATTTTGGCTACACAAAACAAAGACCATCCCAAACTGCTTCAAAATATTTAACAAATGATGAAAAACAAACATTACTATGAGCAAGGAATTTTTCTTTTTGAATTTTACAATGATGCAAATACAAGTTATCAATTGTACACTGGGACACATACATGATGCTGTCTTCATAGTAAATGGCAAACAAGTTAATTTGTAAAAAATATAAATCATACAGATTATTTAATGTAATTAATAAGACTTTTCTATTTCATTTCATTGACTTTTCTGTTACAATTTTTACATAAAATGTTATATATTTAATTGCTAGTAAATTTCAAAGTTAGTTTTTAAAAATTTGATATAAATTAAATAAATTTAATGAGAAAATTATTTAAAAAAGGCAGTAAATATATCACGCATAGCCATATAAGAAGGAAAATTATATCTTTATATAAAAGGTAAGCTTTTTGGCATTTGGCAAGTTTTATATTATTTATTGTAATTAATATTTATTGATAAACTTCTTAAAAAGCCAGAGTAATTACTTAATTCTTTTGCATTTTGCATCATTTACTGTATTTAATTTCAAATAAATTTTCCATAAATTTTTTAAAATATAAAATAAACAATTGAAACATGCAGATTATTTCAACTGTTGCATCTAAACAAAGTTTACATTAAAATAATCATTTGGAAGAGTTCTAAATCATAACTTTTTCTGCTGAAAATGTTTTTATTGTAGCTGATTCAATGTTGATGCTAACATTTTTATTTATAAATAATATATCCATATTAATACATTTCCAATTTTTTTCCACTAACAGAATATAAATGAGAGCATGTTCCACTGACAATGTTATAACATATTATTGAATATGTATAGAAAATTACTGTGACATCATCACAACACCGGGTTGCAATTTTTAATCATATTTTTTATTTAATTTAAAATATATGCCCTCCACCCAAATTAGTAGTGTCTTGCCCCTATATATCCTACTTTTCCTGTTAGTAATAGAGTCATGCCAGTCATCTATCTAACTCCTTTCAGAGAAAAATTTTTGAATTGAAATAACATGACTTCCAATTTACATCAGACATTTGTGTATAATAAGGGCCTCCTGCCTCTAAACTTTCCATATCTGATCTCAGTTTTCATCTATCCAACTCTGTTCTTGAGATTAAGGAAGGACAGACAACAGACAGATGAACAGATTGTAGACGTATAAATTCCCACTATTTTTTCAAATTGCAGCCCAATCAAAAGTAAAATTAATGCCTTTACTGTATGTGCACATTTTTCCATTGGCTAAAAAAGCCTTTAGTTTTGAAAATTTTAGCATAAGGCTAAATAATTTCTACTTTCAATGTATTAAATTTTATTTTCTAAAATAATCATTAAAAAATAATAAATTTAATATGAATATAAAATATAATAATTTTTTATTATATTGTATATTATACCTTTTCCTAAATGAGTATTAATACTCATATATCTTGCAGTACCAGTTAAACTTTTATGTTCTCTATACGGTATATGTTTATTTGTTTCTGGATCTATATACTCTTTTGCCAAACCAAAATCAATAATATAGATGATACAATGTCGCTTTGATGACTGTCTCCAAATTAAAAAGTTCTCAGGCTTCACATCTCTATATATTAGATGTTTGGAATGAACATATTCTATACGATGAAGCTGTAATATTTATATAAATTATTTCTTTCAACTTTCTTATAATAAATAATTATAATATATGCATAGGGTCTTCCAAAATGAATGCTATCATTTTAAATTACTGTAATTATGTTAATTATTATCTGAGAAGTATGTGATGTACTGTACACCAATCAATAGAGTAACCATCCAAGTTTCATTTCCCATCTGCATTCAAACATCTTGTTGTCTATTACCTCTAGGAAGCAATGTAAACAAAAATGGTGACTCTGCAACAAAGAAGGCATTTTGTGTTATGCACTTTGCAAAGTCAGAGTCAATCATCATTGTGTAATATGAATAATCTGCAAGAACTGTAGAATTGTGGTTGCTATGAGAAGAGTGACAATGGATATGCTCTAGAGCAGCAGTTCCCAACATTTTTATCACAGAACCATTTTCACCTTAATAAAAAATGTTGAAACCCTGACAATGTTTAATTTAACCCCTTAGAGACATGTGACACTCATCTAACATAAGTGTCCCATCACTAGTATTGTAGTAGGTACAGTGCAGCATCTGACTGGCCACTCCTGTCATTAGATTCAATAGACTTTCACTGCAGATATCAAATATGCTTTAATTTGTTGATGACTATTATTATTTGTATGTTGGATACTTTTTACAGTTACTTTTTAATGTTTTTCTAGCTTTAGGTTAAGTTTTACCATTTTTATGGTTTTCATTATCTTGTCAAACATTATATTATGATTTCAGTTCATTCCATTACCAATAAATCAGACCCCACTATTTATAAAGCTGTAAATAACTCTAGCACACATAGAGGACGTCATAAGAAGACTTGATCTAAGAATAGAACAATTACACCTCATACCAAATCTACATTGGCATATTAATACATCACTACACTCAACTGAGTTTATTGTGGAACTTGTCTTCCACAGAACCATAGGATTCTGTGGAAGACAAGTTGGGAACCTCTGCTGTGGAGTATAGAAGAATTTGAGTATCAGTTGGATGTGTGCATGTGACATAAGGTGTCCAATGTTTTAATGTACTGTACATTACAATATTCTTGCATATTTACAATAACTTAAAATGGTAGAATTCTTTTTGGAAGGCCCTGTATAATATATATAAATTAATATTATAATTAATGATATTAAGTTTAAATAATATAGAAACCACTTTTTATTTTATTGAATACATTTAGTATAATTAATAAAATACACACACATGTATAAAACACATAAATACTAGATACTATTACTATTATTTTTTTCACTAAACAGATAAAAAGATATTTGATTAATTAAATTTTTTCCCCCTCATCTTTCATTATTTTTCTCTAATTCCTATTTTTTATGGCTAAAATAAAATAGTGTATATGATCCTTTCTTTTCTTATTACTACATTTCCAAACTAAGATTAAAGTATATTCTCTCTTTTTTTTTTCATTGACAAATTAAACATAATTTCTCTCTTGCATGTATCAATAAAGGTCATAAAAACAACTCTGTGTAATCAATGACATGTTATCTTAATTACTTTCACAATAATTATGCATGAAATATTTTACTTGTATGAGTTCGGCCATGATATCTCAAATTATAGTTAGACAATAAGGAACTAGATGAGTACTATTAATATCATTCACACACAAATTTTCCTAAATTAAAAAAATAGTACAATGGCAATCAAAAATATGTATTGATATATTTAATTCTAAATGTAAGAAATTAACAAAAACAAAAGGAATTACATAAAATATTAGTAAATATACTATTTGAATTTCTAAAAACAATTTTCTAAATTTTAAAACTTAGAAATATTAATATATTAATACATTGATTTTACTATGATCATAGGCAATTAAAAATATCTAACTGCATGTATTCATTACATTATTTAATTTAACATTACGTAACTGACTTACACATCTTTAATTTTTGTCCTTAAAATTTTAAATTAAACTTACTAGTTGAATTGCAATCATTAATACTGTTTTTAAACTAAATTTTCTTTCACACAAATCAAACAAGTCTTCTAAACTTGGACCCAAAAGTTCCATAACAAGTGCATTATACTTTCCACAAGGTCCAAAATAGTAAACTTTTGGTACACCCTCTGAAATAAATTTAAAAATAAAACAGATATTTTATTTAATTTTACAAATCATTACGTAAGATTTTACTGAATACATTAAATCACTCAGTCATCTACACAGAACCTTGTACAGCAACAAAAGAAATTCATTAAATTGGAAAAAACTATATCTGTTCTATTTCTGTTAGTATTTGTAAATGTTCACTTTTTGGAATATCAAACTGATGAAAGTCATTTAAAAAATATGACTAAAAATATAGTTTAGTTTTTTCCAGTTTAAACCTTTTTGTTTTTGTTTTTTTTTTCTTTTTTTGCTGCTGTATAAGGTTGTGTGTATATGATTGAGGATTTGCTACTGAAGTAGTTACTTTATGAATTACTGATTGCACTAAAATGTATTTTATATACCATATATCTTTTTAAATCACAGATACATGAAAGATTGATAGCTATCTTTCCTGCATTTGACTGATATAGTAATATTTTGTATCTCTGTAGACAGTCTTATGTTTTTGTGGATTTCAATATCTTTTCATGTTGATGTATAGATTTCATTTTGAAATGTTAAATGGAAAAATACAAAATACTAATGCTTGGATGATAGTCAATGCATAGATTATCTTCATAAAATTTATAACAGACAAATTAAGTTTTTAGCTACTGATCATAAGATTTCTTTTTTGTAAAACATAAAAATTCCACAAAGAATTATATCTTTATTATATTTGCAACTACAGTTTTGTATGTATTTTTCAATGTAATTTTTCTATTCTATATATGCTAGAATAAAAAAAATTACATTGAAAAAACATACGAAATGTCTACATGAAAAAAATAATACGCTAGAATCCACCTATTGTAAATCACTTTGGGACTTGCCTATTGATGATGATAACTGAATGATGGCATTAAGTGGGGTAAATAAATAACATACAAATTAGTGAAAATTTTGGTTTTATTGACTGACATTAAAAGAATACAATTAGAATTTAAAACAATTAAAAATTGTACATTTTGAAGATTTGATAATGCTTATTATTATAATGGTGATATAAAAGGCAAATATTCTACTCAGCATATAAACGTGTACCTAGTGCTATGCTACAGCAGGGACAAGAAAACAGGTGCAGAACTAATTATTATTATGTTTACATGCTGTTCTTTGTATCTGTGTTTAAGAATTTCCTAACCATGTGTTTAGTATGGAAGTCTTCTGTAGTGTAATATATTTGTTGTGTCACCCTAATGTTTCAAGACTTTTGTGAAGTGTGTATGTTATGCCTGTGTAAGAAAGGAATACTGACATAACAAGTGGAACACTCATTCATTCTTCATAGATACTTTATTTTGTGAGTAAGTTCTAAGTACAGTAGAGCATTGATTATCTGACCCCGATTAACCGACCGCGTTCTAGTCGGCAAATTCAAATGTCCACTAGTGATGTGGCACTACAATATTTGGTTATGTCTTGGTTACTTTATTATTATTTTTGTTAAATTTTTGCATGTTTTAGCTGGCAGAACTGGCTTGACCATGAAAGGGAGGCTAGTATTTAAACCAGGCCTAATACACTATATTAATAATGTATTTTTTCATACTTTTCAGTTATCTGACTTTTCAGTTATCCGACCAACCCCAGTCCCCAATTAAGTCGGATAATCGATGCTCTATTGTATTTACTAAGTTTTTCAGTGCATGTCTTGTTGGAATACCATGTTGGGTACAACCTGAATTGATGGCCAAACCACATGCCCTACAATCCAAGTGACATACTGATCCACTGATTGAACATGATACCTGGTGTGGGGCTGGTGTGATGCTTGACAAAAAGGGCTGGCACATAGCATTCCCCAGGATAATGCCACACCTATCATTCCTCTGCAGACAGAAGCAGGATTCTTAATTTAAAATTTATTTTGTATACTAGTACTTTTTATATATTAACAGAACTTATTATACTGTAGACTAAATATCTGCATCCATATTTTCCAGTATAATAAGTCCTGTTAATATATAAAAAGTACTAGTATACAAAATAAATTTTAAATTAAGATAGAAAGGACACAAAGGCATAATAATTAAAGAAGCAGGATTCATCCGTAAACAGTAGTCCTGCTGCCATTCAGTGGTCCAGTTGCAATGACGATGACATCATGCCAGTGTGTAGCCCTGTGTCAAATGGTTAATTGCACCCCAGCTGCTGGTTGCAATGCATGCAGCCTGACTTCATGCAACCTTTTGCAAATGATTTAGGTGGACACAGATGTGGATGCAATAGGCAGCTTCAGATGCCATGGCAAACAGGTCCCAATAGGCCATTTGGCAAATCTGCCAGTCTGTGTGCTCTGTCATTTGCTGGTGCAATCCACTTCCTCCTTGACATGTTTATAGATGCTCCTGCATCCATTGTGTCACACATCACTGGATGGTATGGATGGTATTCATGTTGTGCCCAACATGTATGGCAACTACATGCATCGACAAACTGAGAATGCACAGTTTCAGGATACAGTCTTGTTCCCCAGCCATAACTGGTGGTATTCAGTTCACTGTCATCTCTGAAGCACTTTCTATGCTTCTTCAAAAGTTTGATTGCCGCAAACCATTGCTGATAGTACTTACAGTCCAAGATGACTGCTGGTCTTTAGAGCCCACAACTGGGTACCATGTGACTCAATGCATATGCAAACTTAATCATTTGCATATCTGTCACATCTACTAGTCCTGCAATTTGCAGGTGGCTATGCACATTCCTTTGTGGTGTTGCAATTTCACTTTTGAGGAGTTTACTTTGTATGTTGGGGTATTTGGAAAAGCAATGTTTATGATGCATATGGTTTTGATTCTGTTTGTCAATAAATGTGATGTCTGGTCTGTTGGGATGTACTTTTTGTTTGTGATTATGATAAAGTCATGATATATTTTGTGTATTGTTTTCTATAATCGTCTGAGAATATTTTTGTAGTGTGGTTCCTCAATATATAGTAGTTTGTGTTTGTATGCAAGCTTTTGATGTATTATTTTTACTATTTGGTTATGTCAATGTAACTAGTTTGTTAAAAGCTGGCAAACTGATGCAATGTGTTGTACAGTCCCATGCATGTTGTGACATTTCTTACAAGTATCATCTGTAAGTATGGCATCTTTTTTAAGATGTGCTTCCTGTAGTTTCTTGTATTTATGACCTAGTCTTGTATGGCAGTCATGAACCTCTCTCTCTCTCTCCAAAGTATATTAGTCAGCTAGCAGCTTGTAACAATTTTGCCAATGCAATCCAGGTTGAAATTATTAGTGTGCCTAACACGGAGCTCCTTTCAAGTTAAAAATTATCTTATGGTGTCTGTGCACTGTATTAAATCCAGGTCAGTGTTGTGCAAATTTAATGGTGTACTGTTTTTGTCTGCAGGAGTCACCATTTTGTGTAATATTTGTAGACTTTGTCTTATTCACTGATTCAAATGACATTGCCATTTCTGAATACAAAATCAGCTTTCTTCACAATTCCTGTTCCAACATGAATGTTCTGAATTTCTCTAGGCCAAACTATTTAAATGTCAATGGAATAAGTATGTAATATCTAATGTGTGATATGTAGTGTCCAGATTTTTGGGTGCCACACCCACTCGGTTTTTGAAAAGAACAGAGTACAAAAGACAAACTACGTCAGTTTTAGTACAGTAGACCCACTCATTGCCAAATGTTTAGCACCCAAATACACTCAAAACACAAACCTGACCCCAAAATGGTGACTAGCACCCAAACTATATATTTTGCACCCAGCTCCCCTTTTACATTTTCAAAGAATATGTTGACAATTATCTCTTTTTTTTTTTTTTGGTGAATTTTATTTCTTTACTTGAGGGGGAAAAAAACAAATTTGTTAAACCAGACCACATATGCTGAGGAAAAAAATATGATAATTAGCTAATTAGCTTACGCTCTTCTTTTGTTGATTTTACTATGATCTTGTGATACTTGTGTGTTCTTTATACCGTATGTTGAATGTCGTGTATGTTACTTCAACATAGCACTTGATTGGAATCTCACACAAGTTTCCTTCTTCCTCTTTGATCCAGCCTACTTCATCTTTGTGTGTGACTGGATTCAACTAAAGAGTAGACCAATAGTTTGAGTTGTTCTGTTTGGCATGCCATTGTGCTATTATTGTGTGGTTAGTTTGATATATACATGTGTCTCATTGTTAATGAATAATTTATTTTGTTGTTTTCTTAGTGTACAAGCTTTGTATCATTTCAGTCTTTGTGACTTAGCTGCACATTTTTGTTTGAGTGTGCCTGCATTCCTATACAGGTATATTGTCTTGTTTTAATTTTCCTGAATATTTTACTAACCTCTTTCATTAAATTTGGTGTTATGTTGTTTTTAGTATATTGTGTCAATACTAGACAACAATTAGGCAAACTATGTATTTATTTCCAACCTTCTTTGTCAGGCAATCTTATAATCTGTCTGTGTTTTGATTGTAGTTTAAGACCATAGTACATAGGTATAGTGACTGCACCAGAATAAACTAATGTATGTCTGAAAGTGTTGGTTCTGATTGAATGCGTTTTGGTAATATATGCAAAATTATGTAGTATAGAGTTTCTCCTATTCATTTTGATGTGCATATTTTGAGTATTTGTGGTCTTTGCATAGGGTCTAATTCAGTATATTTAATGCTGGAAACCAATAGAAAAAAATGCTTGGATTTTACAAAAAAATATGTAAAATATGTAAATATGTAAAGATAAATTTTCTATCATTTCAGAAAATGACAATGTTCATGGTTCCGACGGAAGAAATTAGTGCAGAAGAGGCCATGATAGAATATCTAAATTTGTACCAAATACGTATTTATGATTTTATATTCTTAAATTTTCATCCATTTAAATTATTTTTTAAAAATTATTCTCTTAGTATTAAAAAATGATCTGTTAATTCAAAATCAGTATGTTGCATCAATTTTCTACTTACCATGATTGCCTAATAATTTATAAAACCTATATTCCAAATGTAACTGAGGAGCTTTTGATTTCATGGGTTCCTGAAATATCAAAATAAACAAAAATTTTGATTTTGTAATTACAAGTAGAATATAAAAATATAATTTTATAGGAAAGATTTTTCATAATTAATATGTTTCTTTAATTTATTGAAGTTTCACAATATTCAACATGCAAATAATAAATATTTTGAATGTACAGTACATCTGCAATTATCTATATATAATTTTGTAAGTTTTAATTTAATTTATAGGATAAAAAATTTTAGAATGAATTTAATAGTGTCTCTTTATATATCATTATAATTATATGTATCAAAGGATCTGTTTATTTTTTTGTATACCCAGGGTGCCCCAATGAAACTGTCACATTTATTAAATAAGATTTGTACCATCCTACATGAACAAATCAGCTGTTAAATGATGTGCGAGATGTGTTACTCATCTAGATATACCAATATTGCTGTTTGTGTAGAACCAGTAATTGGATTATGAAAATGGAGGTAAAATATGAAGTGGTGCCAGCTCTTCATCTAGAAGATCTGAAAGCCAAGGATATTTTAAAGTTATGTCTGGGAATGAACCAGAGGTTTATTCAAAGAACTGTAAAATGATATAGAAATACAGGGAAAGTCAAACTTACTTCTCAACATGGAAAGTGCAGATCTGTACAGATGCCAGAAGTTATTAAGTGGGTTAAGGAGCAACTCAGGCAAAACCCAGTACAGTCAGGAAGTCTGACCACTAACTCGATTAGCAAAATCATCAATACATTAAATTATGTAAAGTAATCTACAATTTTGTGCTTACAAAAAACAAAGTTCATGGCCTGACAGAGAAGCAAGAGGTTAAGATGAAAAGATGCAAGAAGTTGCTTTCATGTCATGCAAAATTATTGATTATTTTTTCTGACAAAAATTGTGCCAGCTGCAAAACACATTCAACAGCCAGAATGACCACATCTATGCAGATTCTCTAAAGTATGTTCCAAAGAACAAGGTAAAGTTCAGTACTTTCAGAACATACCCCAAGTCATGGTCTGGGTTGCTATTTCCATTTGTGGAGAAACACACACTGACACTGTTGGTATTCATTGAACCAGAAGTCAAAGTAAACCAGGATTACTATATCGCCATATCCTAGAGAGTTCTCTAAAGTTAAATGTGAGGAATATGTTTGGAGAAAACCATTTCTGCTTCTAGCAGGATTGTGCTATCATTCAAGGTCAAGCATGTTATATCCTGACTAGAGAAATACATGCCAGAGTTCATGCTGAATGAATAGCCTGCCTTATCTCCAGACCTTAACCTACTAGACTAGTGGTTCTCAATTATTTTGAAGTCGGGGAACACTAAACTTTCACATTTGTTTACCGCAGAACACTTACAATACATCAGCTTTAAAGCAGGGGTGGCAAACCTTTTTGAAATCAAGTGCATTCAGTCTAGTAGATGACAACATTGATGTCTGCTAATTACATTCCCATACAAAAATTATTTTACATTGTATTGATTTTGCAACAATTTTTAATTGTATATTTGTTTTTTTGCAGAACACTTGAAGTGGCTTCACGGAGCACCTGTGTTCTGCAGATCATGGATTGAGAACCACTATTTTAGACTACTGTATTTAGGGCTATATGCTGGACAAAGTCCACATCACAAATGTCCATCAAGGACTAAGTTAAAACCTATTTGATAAATATTTGGGAAAAAGTTCCAATAGATAATGTTTGAACCAAGTTTAACACATTCATTTAAAACTGAATGGAGGCAAAAGAACATACCAAACTCACTCAATGTTTTCATAATTTAAACTAATGTTCTATTCATATAAAAAATAAAGTTTAAAAAAAAAACTGTGTTTTATTGCTTAAGATAAGTGTGATAGTTTCATTGGAGTAATCTATATATGATAATAGTACAATATACTAAGCAATTTTTCTCCTTTTAAAATTAACAATTATTTATGTAATAAAAGTTTTTAAAAATCTCTTAATATACAGTTTATAATCAATGTAAATAATATCCAGTAAATTTTTTTACATACAAATGAATTTTCTTACAGCTTTAGCTAGGTGTAGAATATAATCAAGGTCAACTCTTACAAAAACAAATCCTTTGTTTTTCTTAAAGCTGTACACAGTATTTTAGTATAAAAATTTAGTTTGTGCAAAAATTTATATATTATATAAATTTTATTATAATAAAATAAATTTAAAGTAGACTCACCAATTTAATTGCTACATGTTCATTATTATATAAATTCTTTCCTAAAAATATTTTATTAAATATTAAAATAAAATATATATATATATATATATATATATATAAACTTTTGATTTTAATACTTTAATACTAATATAATTATAGCTAATCACGTTCATTATAATTAAAAACAAGTAAAACAACAGTTGCTTAACTACTTTAATATAAAGTTATCATTTAGGATTGTCATCCTATATGCTATGCTTATGCTCTGAAAGACAAGTTTTAGAAAAAAATCTGGCAACTTAGTTCTGAGACTCATTGTACTCTATCAAATAATCAATCTAAAATAGTAGCCAGTGCTACCCACATCAATCAATCTCTTACAACATTATTATTATTATTATTATTATTATTATTATTATTGTCATTTCAATATCCAATTATTAGTATTTAGTAAAAATAATATTGAAAAAAATCCAGGTTTCATTCTTCACAAAACATCTTTACAGTATGGAAATTGTTATTATATTATTTAAACAAGAATGAAAACAATCCAACTTCAATGGGCAAAACTTCAGAATTTTCTGATACCACTAAAAAACCAATATGAAGATTAGGTTACATTTTATATAGATAACACTTACAGGAATATCAAAAATGAAAAAGAATATAGGAAACATAAATTGGATATTTTTTAAGGTCAGAACTGCAGCTTTATCACAGGAAGTATTAAGCAGAAATGTCTAAGCAAGCAGGAACAAAGTAACTGTCACAAGCTGCCTTCAGAGGGATGCTACTTAGGACAGCCAAGAATACTATTAATAACATAAAT
Source organism: Centruroides vittatus (assembly GCF_030686945.1). Lineage (NCBI taxonomy): Eukaryota > Metazoa > Arthropoda > Arachnida > Scorpiones > Buthidae > Centruroides > Centruroides vittatus. Next base: position 603,519 of record NW_027122009.1, read on the forward strand.
CTCTAGTTAATAAGAGATAAGAAGATATTGTCACAAACTTAGATTTTAAAGCACTTTTACACACAAATGACACTTTTCTACTTTTATTTTATTTTATTGCATTGCATTTACTTTTTTTTTTATCTTATTTCCATTCTATTTATACTTAGCTTCTTAAAATAAAACTGATAAATAATTTGGATTCTTAAAATTGCTATAGTAACTGTTTCAAAACTATAGCATTCATATAGCATATAAATAAAATACACTGTATTTACTTAAATCTAAGACATCATCAAATCTAAGATGTACCTTAACTTCTAGAAACATCTTCACTTTATGTTAAACTCTTTTGAAACCAACACTGGATTTGATGCTCACATCTTACAATGTACAATCAACCTCAGTGCTTTTAAAAAGCATCAGAAAGAATGTTGCACAACTTTTCCTAACATCCAAGTACTTGTGTTGTTACTAAATAGATTAATGAGATTAAGCTAAGTTGACCTCTTAAATATTTGCTATTACAAATATTGGTTTATTAAAATTGTTAAAATGATGCAATGAAATTAGTGACAGAGAAATAAGATGCATGGTATCAATGAAGTTATATACACTTGTGTTAATGAAAAGTTAATCTTTATAAACTGAAACAGTGTTGTATAATTTATTTGTTTCCCAAACACTAATAAGTGCCACACATTTCAACACCTGGCATTTTTTCTCATCTTTATTTAGTTGAGACGTGTATTGTTACACGTTTCGGGAAAAATTAATCAGCAATGTTTTCTTTAAATATCTTTAAATTATAAAGAGTAATAACTAATAAAAGCAATTATTTTTTATGTTTTCAAAGTACAAATTCATTTTTAAAAAACTTGAATTTAATTGAATAAATTCTCTAAAAGTATTTTTCTATTTTCAAAAAATATATAATTGTAATAAGGAATATACCGTATTAGCCCGAATATAACGCGACCCCGAATTTAACGCGACTCCAAAATTTTCATAAAGATATTTAGAAAAAAAAATAATACTCATAAAAGAATTCAAAGAAAGTAAAATTCAATCAGATAAGCATTTATTTAGGTATTTATAGCTAATAACACAGGTTACATTCATGTCAATAAAATTAAGTAATGTAAAACAAAATTAATATTACGTAAGTAACAACAAAAAACGGAAATGCTTATTCAGAATCTGAACTGTTTTCAGAATGAGAACTCATTGACTTTCGCGTTAGGGGGTAAAGCGGGTCTATTGACAAATTTTCTCGCAGTAGTACGAAATTTGTACTGACTTAACTTGAATGAGTCATATTTCTTCCCCATTTACAAACAAACCCGATGGCAATCGGTGAAACATGAGATAAATTACAGCGAGTTGAAATTTGATATGTTTATTTTTTGCGTTTTACGTATCAAATTACATTAAATTCGACACAAATAAAGCATTTTTGTCAATATAGAAATATTTTACATTGTTTAAAAGTAGAGAAAATAAAGAAAAGAAAGATGTAATAAAATTGTGAAATTTTTGGCTTCGCTCGAAAAATTATTAAGATAAAAAATGGCGTCTGTGAGAGCCCACGTGACTAAAAGGCGGTCGAAAAATCACGTGACTAATGAACTTCGAACAAGCGGAGACATAGCCTTACTATAGTAGCGCTATGCAAACAAAAGCGCAGGCCTACTAACTAGATCACATGGTTGTTTTGAAGTGGTCGGTCGAGCCAGGTCTGACGTTCAGTCGCGTTTCAATCTCTGTAGGAAAATGTCCTTGTTTATATTACATTCCATTACTTAAACCCCGAATTTAGCGCGAGTCGATTTTTTAACGGAAAATAAATGGTCGAAAAATATCGCGTTATATTCGGGCTAATACGGTAATTATATTTGTTTCTTTTGATCATTTGGAGAAATGTGAACACCTTCAGACAAAAAGAACTGCTACCACCCTTGCGGAGTGCGAGGGTGGTAGCAATTACAACTGGTTTGCAGATGTCCATTGCTTGTATGAGCACAATTTTGTGTCATCATATTAACATGCTTTCATTATTGTTTGATATAATGTTTCAGCCAATCCCTCAAAAACAACCTTTAACTTTTTATGACCTGTCTGATTGTGAAAATAAGAAGTCATTACACCACACTTGAGTCTTAACATCCAGCTTTAGCTTTATTTGTGATGTCTTCATCATCATTATTGCCTATGAATAGAATCTTTCATGTATACTATTTCTGTATTATTATGGCATCAACTGACGAGGGACTACCAATAGTCCGAAATGCATATTGGATGTAATTTTAATATATTGTACATATTGTTTTTAATCTTTGCAAAATCTCTGTTTGTAATTTAAGTGTATATTGAATCTAATAAATTTTGTATTTGTGATAACTGGTGTGATAAGCCCTAATACAAATGAACTGTTTTTAAGTTAATATAATACATTTAATAAGTATAAGGGCAAAAAACAAAAACAATAACATTTATCTTTCTTTTGCTATATCCATGTCTTACTGCCATAAATCCATACTGCATTTACCACTCACTTTCAAATACATTATAATTGCTTTCACTCTCTAATCAGAGTTTTTCCCATACACTTTATCATGTATGCTCTGCAAACTTATTCCTTGAAAATTTCTAGAGTCACTCCTGCTGCTCTCCTCTATACAACAGTACAATTACTGCACTTTTCTAGAACATAAGGATTCTATTTTTCCTCAGCACATTTAATATAGTTGCATCAGCCATTCTATCACACAGTCAGCACAATAATTTAACATTTTAGCACTTATACCAATACACTTAATACATAATAATTCTTACATTTCAAATATTTGTATTGAAAGCAGTATTTTAGCATTATGTTTGCCACTTCCCTGGAATCATTGAAATTAAAATGCAAACTGCATTGTACATTGTGTATTGCTTTTGTACATGTACTGTACATTGCTTTTCCTAATTCCAATGCAACCTCCTATTTCTTTCATAATTTTAAATCTTTTGAAAATCAATAAATAAAAATAGATTCCTGTTTTAATAATTTTGACTTGCATCCAAAAGCATAGCAGTATTTATTTTTAACACTCATATTCGATTTTGCTCTGTTGCTCTCCATTTGCAATCTTCTTACTATATTCACTATCTCTTCCATTCTGTAATTCATAGCACCTCCACTAGAGGTCACCCACTTCTATTGAAGCAAATACAGTAATATCTATATATGAGTATAACTGGTTAATGAGGCCACCAACAGCAGTAACAATCCCACACTGACATTAGTATAAAAATATTAATTAATAATTTCAGTTATTTAATTTAAGTTTTAAAGTTTAAGAACCCAAAATTTAAATTAAAGAGCATGTTTGGTCAGTACAGAAAGAAGTGACTACAACCACTTTGGCAGCTTTTCTGTGATCTCCAGAGATAAAGGTAGATTGACAGTGACCTGAAATAATATGTCCAGTATGCAATGTAACAGGCTTAAATTGATGAAGATGCTAGAGATATACAAACTGAATAAGAAAGATGTTTGTATCAATTTTTGTAATGTGGAAAATACTTCTAATATGTGGAGGGTATTACATGAGGTATAATGGAAAGAGAATTCCTGTAGAGAATGCTCTTTAAGTTCATTAGTTTATTTTCTGATCTTGTTAAAAACAGCAAATTATAATTGCTTGGTCTGTAATTTAAATTTTGTCTTCTCAAAACTTTAAAATTTATGTTATTCTATATGACATTTGAGAATGTTTTTTTATTCTAGTTTCTGAATTTTTGAAGGTTTTGTAAATATAAATTCTTCTTCAAATGTTTCAAATATGTTTGTTCTAATATAACATATTTCAATTTGCCAATGATGATCAGTTAAATTGATCAAAAACTTTGATATTAAACTACTGTATTGCTGAAAGTTCAAGCTGTATTTTATAAGATATACCGTAAAAATAATTTTTTTTCATTGTATACAATCTTCATATTTTCAAGGACATGTCATTTTTTATGGACCATAAGAGGTTGAAAAAAAGCCTAAGTGTAAATAACAAAATGAATTTATTACCAAAAGTTAGGTACAAACATGGTTACTTTTCAACATAATCACTGAGAAGATTGAGACATTTGTCATATCTGTAGATAAGCTTTTCAATCCCCTCTTCATAGAAAGTTGATGCCAGTGACTTGAGTTGTTTTGAAGAACATCTTTAGTGCCCTCCTAGCCACGTTTTCAGTTCAGGAAAGAGGTGGAAGTCACTCAGTGCTAAATCGGGGCTATAGACTAGATGTTTAAAAAGTTCCAAGCTGGGTTGACATCTTCACACACCTTTAATGTGTGAAGACTTCCACCTCTTCCCTGAACTGAAAACATGGCTAGGAGGGCAGAGATTTGAGACTAAAGACGATCTTCAAAGCAACATTAAGGCCCATCTCAAGTCACTGGCAGCAACATTCTATGAAGAGGGGATTGAAAAGCTCATCCACAGATATGACAAATGCATCAATCTTCACAGTGATAATGTTGAAAAGTAACCATGTTTGTACATAACTTTTGGTAATAAATTCATTTTGTTATTTACACTTGTTTTTTTTAATGGACCATCGGAGGTTGAAAAAACTGCCCTCGTATTTTTATAGCTTTTACATATAAGAATTCAGAAATTGAGTTTCATTCTCCCCAAGGACATTAATGTACAGAAGCTTTTGTCTTTTATACAATAACTTTGTATTTAATTCAATTTTAGGTACTACATGCTGTTAGGAATTAAGTTGTTTTGACCAGTTATATATACTGAGATTAAAGAAATTAAATAGAAGCAAAGTATAAATTACAGATCATAGTGAATAATGTCTGTTCAACTTCTCTTAACTCTCATTTCCATGGTACCAAGTACTCATTCAATTTTCAATTAAATAATTTTTGTGTTCAAGTTGTTATGTATAAGATTTAGGAACAGGTAATGCAAGGAAACAATTTTTTTAAAAATAACATGACTAAGTTCAACTTTTCAAAACAATCTGGTGTTCAAATGAAATCTAAGGCCTACGCTCATATCGGAAAGAACAACTAAAAGAGAAAAATCAAATATTACAGTTTTTACATTTTCAGTTTGGAACCAATATAACTGAACACAAATTTGATAATACAGTCAGTCAACTTGTGTTAATACAAATTGCTAGGAGAACAGTAGTTAGTTTTACTTTATTAAAAATTCATATTAACAATTTTCAAGGTCAAGGTTGTATAATTATGGCTCAACAGACAATAAAAATCTCAAATGTAACACAGTATTTTGAATTAATTCACTAAATAAAGTTAAGTAATAATAAATTTATTAACAAAAACAAAATTCTAAATGATTTTTCAAATCAAACAATATAAGAAGGAGACAGTATTCACCATTTAAGTGTGGAACAGTATATCAGCATGGTTGAACAAAACAAAGCTAAAAGAAATTTGTAATTTTTTTTGTTCAGTAAACATTTTTTACAAGTCAATTTTAACTTGCAATGTTAAAAACAGCAATTCAAGTTGGATGAAGAAGAAATAATTTACATATCAAATGCAATGCAAGTGTGAACACTATCTTGATATAGTCAAATGATTATCATATGTAATGCATTATAAAGAACAATATTTATAAGAACTATGTTTTCTATACATTGTACTGTGTTTTGTCAACATTTTTATTGTTGTATAAAGAAAACAGAGTTCATACACAATTCCTAGTAAAGGCAGTAAATTTATTTGTTGCATTGTTGCTCACAAACTCATTGCTCACCAACTTGAACTGCTGAATTCCTTTAATAATTTTTGTTAATAGCTAAAATGTTTGTTAGTAAGTTAATTGGAATTTGTAATGTTTAATATCAAGTAAAAATATGGACTGATTTAGATTTTTTTTACAGTGTTTTAGTGTCATTTGGAGAATTGGTTGAGGTTATTTAGATGGACTGGTAACAAGTTAGAATTTCTCTCATTGCTTAATTTCTCACAATGGAAAACCTTTATGATATTCATATTATTTTCAGAAACACATTAGTTTCAGATAACTGGGTGTAGTTATATTTATGTTGTCTTTTATATTGCTGTTGTTCACTGTTAAATTTATCTTATTACATTTAGTATATTCTTTATAAAGCCAAAAGTTTATATTCATAATATATTTTAAAAATTAAATGATAAAAGATATGGCAGAAAATTGAATGAATAAATTACAAAAGAATAATTCTATTTTGTCTTCTTGAAAATGATTCCTAAACATTTTGCACATCTGCTACAAGACTTGTTCAGACATATCCAGTAATTTAGTTGAGTAGTTTAATGAAACAATTTAGTTAAATAAGTCCATTAAATTTAGTTTTCTTAGCCAACTAGTGACCCTTCCCACCATCACTAACCAATTAAACACATCCAAACAGAACTATTTTTAATTGAGTTCATTAGTTCAATATTTCATGTAGCATTCAGTCAGATAGTACTAGATCCAGAAGTACCTAAAGAGGGGCTAACTAAAAAATTAATAATATTTGAATACTTAATAAGTAGCTTTTATTAACAGGTGCATGATGGTCCAATAAACCATATTTGCCATTGTAAATGTTTTGAAGTTCAAACAAATTTTAATTTTTCTCTTTGGTGTAGATAGAGAGGACTTAATCCCATGTATCTGCCATTGTAATCAGTGCTGTAAAAATACAATCAAACCTCAGGTTTTGAACTTAACTCATTCCTAAAAGTTGTTTGAAAACCAATTTGTTCTAAAACAGAAACAAATTTTCCCATAAGAAACAATATAAAATGGATTAATTCGTTCCCAACCACCAAAACAAAGGCCTTTTTTCACCTTTTTAGCTGTATTTCATGCATCAAAATGCTTACAAATGCAATATCAATCATCAATTCATCTTTATTTGTATTAGGCCTTGGCCTGTTACAAGGGGAGTTTTGTTTAACATTCATTAAATAAGCAATTATGTAGTTACAAATTTTTTAACAAAATTATACAAGTTATAAATAGATTTTAACGTAGCCACATGGAAAAAATAGACATTTCTTTTTCGAGGAGCACTCATTTAAATTATTTAAATCGGAACTTTGTCTTAGGAATATTGTTTTTTTCGCATCCACAAACCAGATAGAATTTAGAGAAGTTTTCTAAACACCTCGGACATACAATTTTAGAATAGATATAAATCTTGTTATCAATGGTTATTATGTCATTATTAAGGCGAAGCTGGATGAAGAACCCCTTAACACCAAAGGGAAAATTAAGCTACATATAATTATTGATATTAGGTATTATATTATATGAATTCGGCAGATTTCGTGTTCGGATATCCTCCACGTCAAGTATCAATGAATTCTCCATTACATTTCTAGTTAGTTGTTTACATAATTCTTCACTAATCTCCGGAAGGTGTATAAACGGGCCCATCGAAATCCAAAATTGTTAATTACTCTGGTCAGCTGACTTACCCAGTTCTTTCTCGATTCTGTTTGTAATGATTTCCGATATAATTGGTTCAAAAAAACTAAATAACAGCCGACCACTAAAAAAGACTCTGGTTTAATTCCACCAATGCGAATATAAAACTGGAAGTAGTATGTGATTGCACTAGATGACCAACCGATTTCCTAATTAATAGTAACAAACCTCCAGCTGGTCGACCAAATCTTTGTGGCCTTTGAGCATTTTGCTATATAAAATCCAAAACTTATCTTCTAGGGATCTCTTCCTTATCTTATTTATATCTAATATCCAAGTCTCTGTAAATCCTATTACTTCATGCGATTGTAAAAACTGTATGACAGGATCTTTATAGATTTTTTTAAATAGACCTTGGATATTCCAAAAGCTTATACTTATTTTGTTTAGGATAGCCTGAATATTTTCTTTGACTTGGTCTGGAGGTAACGAGTTTAATGAACTCTCCTGGTGAAGATTACAATTTTCCTTAATATTAGTCAGCTTTTTAACCTCTAGTTCCAATCTTTCTTGCTCACGACTCTCTGTATCAGCAGTCTGGCGACTCATAAAAAATAACTGATCTGAATTACTTCCTCCAAATTTAAATCGTACGTGAAGATATTACCATCTTTTATGAAATAATCGTCTCTGACCGTTATTTTATGTCCCTTTGCCTTTTCTTGACTTATCGTTAAGGTTAATTTTTTTCTTCTGATCCTGGATCTCTTACATAGATCTGCTATAAATAGAAACTTTCCCTTTCCTATACTTGCTAATTTTGATCTTTTTTTCCAAAATTCTCGCAAAATCGAGTTTCTTTCATAGATTGAGCTTAACGTAATTTTCACAATGGATTTATCGTCCCCACTTGACACTCTGACCAAACTATCAGGCAAACAATCAGGTAGTCCTAGTTTATTCTTAATATAATAATTAATCTCATTCGTGAGATCGTTTGTCTTAAACGGGAAGTTCAGGACTATAATATTGTTCTTTACCTTCTCGTTTCTCAAAGAATCGATTTGAAACTCCAGCTTACCTTGCAGTTGTTTACCAGTCTTAACTATCTGGTCGAGATCGGTTACTTTCTGGAAGGCTTTATCCAATTCCTCTCTCAATTCTCTATTTTCTTTCTTTAGTGAGGTTACTTCTGCTTTTATCGTACTTAAATCTGAATTTAATTGCGTAAACTTTTCCTGAATCAAAACGTATATTCCTTTTAAAGTATATTGAGTCTCTTCCGTTTCGTATTCATCCTCTTCCGCTACCAATCCAAAGTAGTCTTGAATGTTTGAGTCTCTCACTATCCCACTTTTAGTTATAGAGGGAGTTTCTACAATTTGTTCTTGTTCACCATGCATCAGATTCAATAACTCATTTCCTCTCGCTAATTCTTTCGCACTACCTTTCCGGGGTCTTCCACGCCCCTTTCTTTGCATATCTGCACGATCCATCTCCTGAGGAGATCTAGCCAAAGGGCCAGGGTTAGACTCTATCCCCGCAATTTGCAATAAGCACCTTATTAAACTTAATCTTAAAATATTTGTGTATTCGTAAACTTTCTGATACACCATATTCAATTACTTTCCACAAAGCTACAATAGAACGTCACTTCTAACCCCGAATAAAAAGTCACCAACACCGTCCACGACTCCCCCCACAAATGCAATATAATATAATGTTATCTATATCTATTTTATATATACATTGAAGCAAAATGTTCCATCATCACCAACCAAAACCATCACTTTACAAAAAAGAGCTATAAATAGTGAGACTTGATTCTGCCTGAATGAATTATAACCAAATCAATTAACACTGGCAACAAGCACTTTATCCACACTCTACAAAACATTATGTTTCAATTGCTTTGAATTTAATTTTTAATTAATTAATTATGATTATATTTTTAATTTTTGTTTCGTTTCAGTGTAAGAACCAGAGTTTTAATTATTTTAGTTTTAATTAACTGGCTACCTAGTATTAATAAATATTAAATTAAATATTAACATTAAAATATATATTATATTATATTAATAAATTTTTGTTATTTAATTTGAGTTAAGCACCTTTAAACATGGATTTGTGGATTCATTTATCCGCATGTGCATTGAGATCTAATTTGAATAACAAAGTCATTGATGGTTTGTGTCATGATGTCTAATTACGTGAGGCAATCTTGGTACCACTAACTTCTGAATCAGTTGATTGATCCTGACCAATTAACTCCTGACAGCTAGACCAATCAATGACAGGGAGTTGATTGGTCAAATCATTGACTTTCTTTAATACGGGAATTATATGAAGTTGACCGCCTGTCTTTCTAATCTGTGAATGGCTGAGTAACTTGTTTCACAACTGAGTTATCATACTGCAACCTGAGAAAATATGGCATTCAAAATTTTGTTCATAAAGAATAAAAATACTCCAGAAACTGGGATGGGTACAGGTCTCCATAATCCACAGTATTTGTTTGTAAACCAAATTGTTTGAAAACTAGAAGTTTGATTGTATACATCTCTATCTGTCTCTATCTTTTCATACTCAGCTGTACTAGTCCAGACAATTTTTATGCACTAAACTATCTACTATATAAAACTGGAAAACTGGGCAGTCTCTGTCACAGTATGCCAAAAACAGCCACTAGGGGCACCCCTAGCTATTACAGTAGACTCCCCTATAACATGGGTTCATATAACACTGATTCGTATAACATAGCGAAAAAATTGCGATCGTGTTTGTATAACACGCTAAAAGAGACTTGTATAACACGGTAAAATGTCATCATTGGCTCAAGTCGTGACAGGATTGGTCGAATCTGGACCAATAGTGGATATTATACAAACTGTTGAGTTTAAACAAGCACTGGACCTACTAAAATACATTTATTATTCAACAGCCATAAAAATTATATTTTTATTAATGATGTCGCCAAAGTTAAGTTATTTTTCTGCAAAAAATTCGCTGATCAGGAAACACGTGCCCACCATTCGATGAGCCGCTCCGCGATGAAAACAAGCTTAAGCAATGGCACACTCGGTTGTCAAATGGTGCACACTCGGTAAGTAATCCTACAATTTTTTGTTTATAGCATAGTTTATATGGATTATTCCCAAAAAATTATACGTGATTTGGAAATGTTGAGTCAAATTAGTCTAGAATCGATTAATTTTATGGAAGAAAACCTTTCAAACAGCCGTAGCCCCTAACTGCACATGTGCCAGGCTGTGATTGGCTCACATATTTAAGTGACTCGCACAACACGAATTCATATAACACAGAATGTATCTACTGTGTTATAGGAGGGTCTACTGTATTTTAATTAACAATAAATTCAGTTTTTTTGCATAACAATATTAAAATAACAATAAATGCAGTTTTTTGCATTTGAAGGGTATGCCATGAGAATGCACATTAAGAAGGGATTTTTTAAATTCCTTCCACGAGGGAGAAGATTAAGAATTACCCTGAAGAACTCTGCTTCTACTGTACTATTTTAGATGTGGTTTTTTTGCATTTTTGACTGCGTTTTAGTAGGGTATGCCATGAGAAATTCAGTGTATTATTATTTGTATTTGTAATATGAATTTATTATTTATACTACGGAATGACACCGCTGCTGCTAGAATGCCCACTAGGGAGTGTAGTAAGTTTAGTGATCCTAGTTTAGTAATAAGTGGCTACTAACCACTCAACAAAATTACTAGATGTGTATGAACAAGCCTTAAATATTACAAAGTAAGAATTTCAAATTTTAGGAAAACTATACTAATAAAAATCATCTTGCTGTAATTATATATATTAGACATTTATTAGAAACCAATATGTTTTTGTAATTCAGGATTTTCTTAAAAATATAAACAACAATAACTTCAAAAATTAAAAAAAAAAAAAAATATTTGAATTTACTTAAAAAGCAAACCTCTACAATAATCCAAAACAAACAAATTGACTACAAACTGCATCTTCTAAATGTGACAGAATTTATTCCACTGCTGCAGGAATATACAAAAAAATTAATAATAATAAAAATTTATTCAACAAAGTATTTTTGGCTTATGTAACAGCAATTGCAAATTTACCTTGATTGATTTATATTTTTGGTAATGAAAATGAAGCAGAATTTTTCAAAAGATAAGCAATTTCTGCTGATTAAATAAAATTTTGAAATTCTAGATTATTACCAAATTCAAAATATTTCTATGCTATTTTATTAGAGTTGAACAATTTTCATTAAGAAGGAATTTAATGTGTATTGTCAAACCTTGAAAAGGACAAGGCACCTGAGATACATACAACTCGAGAATAATCTGTGGCCTTCAACACCTATTCTCCTGCTATTCAAGAAGTCTTAATTGATAATTTATTGGCTACTGATCTATCTTATCAAATTCTTATATACTGTACTGAGATACTAAAAATTTTGTTAAGATAAAAACAATGTAGTGCATTATTTTTTCACCATACTTAAGTTAAACAGGATCAATTTTTGGAATTTTTATTTAGAAATGCTTGTTAATATACTGTATTAGTAATAATTGGCAATGCAACTGCATGATAAGCAGGAATTGGGGGTTTGAGTTCCACTCCAGCCAATTCTTTTCTTCCAGAGTATTCTAAATTAAAATTAAAAATTAATTAATTTATAATTATTAAATTTATTATAAGATGGTGGCCTAACCACTACCTCTAGCTAAATTGCTTTAATTCATATTATTAAATAGTCTTAACCAATTTAATCTAGCCTGATAAAAATGCAGCAGATCATTTGGTATTAGAAATGCTTATATCAAAGGGGCGTCGAAAGAGACATTTTCATTATACATTCTTAAATTCCAAAAAGAAAGACATTGCATATGTGCCAATAGGCTACAATATATAGGCAAATCCTTGGCTTTTGGCTAACTCACTCTTTTATAAATAATATTTAAATACCCTAAACTGCTTTTTATATGTCAAATTCATACAATCATGCATTTTTGGTCAACAAAACAAAATTTCAATCTATCATGCAATGGCATTGGTTTTGATGTTATTGATACCAAAACTGAAAAGAAAATTCAGTTTTGGTTTGGTAACATCAAAATCATTTGTTAAAGTTAATTTTTATTGTCTGTTTTCTGTTTAATCTAATGTTTTAAGATTTTAAATATTTTATGCACTGTAAAAAACAACTTGCCTATCTTAATGTGATATTTTATAATTTTTCTTTAAAATTCTTCTGGAAAGAAACTCACTTTATACAGTCAAACCTGTTTTTATGCGCTCTTTTTATGTGCGATTTTTATTTGTGCGATTTTTTTAATGCGAATTTTTAATTTGTGCGATTTTTTTAATGCGAATTTTTAATTTGTGCGGTATAGTTGGCGACTAGTCTCGTGCGATTCGTCATGTCTTACGTTGACTTATTATAGCTAAATAAACTTATTATAGCATAAATGCACTTATTATAGTAATATTATTGCATGAATATGCGAAAAATGAAATAATTTACTTTTTAAGTCAACAAAACACCACCTGGACAAAAATATGTAAAACAGACGATAGACCAGACGATGCAGTCAAGTGCTGACATCTGTTGTCAATAAATTCTATTTCGTACGGTTTTGAGTTATTCTCTATGTGAGACTTTTTTTATGCGGTCCCTGTTGACCGCATAAAAAAAATATTTTTTAATTGTGTCGCGAAAACTATTATTTACAGCCATTCGTGAAGTTTCGTGAGATTTTTTTTAATGCGTTTTTTTTAATGCGGTCCCTATCCCCCGCATAAAAACAGGTTTGACTGTACTTGTGTTTTGCTATTATTCAACGTCCATACATATTTTTAGGAATGCATTACATCCAAAAGTCAAATTAGCTGTATATATATTGTAATACATATACACATACATACATACATACATACATACACACACACATACATACATACACACACACACACACACACACATATACACTGCCCCAAATACTAATTGTTCAAATCTCTGTTTGCCCAGTTGAGATATTCAGAATTTCAGCATTAATTGTCTTTATGTCACATCACATCCATTCCTATCATAAAGTTTCCATCAGTTCATAAAGCAAATAACTGAACTTACTCAGGTGTGTGTGTGTGTGTGTGTGTGTGTGTGTGTGTGTGTGTGTGTGTGTGTGTGTTATTTATTTAAATTATATTTATTTATGTTTTATTGATGTTCTAGAATATTTATACTTAATTTCATTTAAGTTTGGCCATAATCAGGAAAACGATCTATCTATTTATCTTCTGCATCAGTAATATGGATAATGATACCTATATAATTTTTACTAATACACCAGAAGGGATGCAAAGAAGAATCTTGTAAATCCCTAATTTTTCAAGAAAAATGAAAGGATCCCTATTGTTTGTAAGTAATCTTCAGAAAAGAAGAGGACAAATGGGTAACCTATAATCAGATTTTTCTAAAAAAAGTGTGCTAACTTTCACAACACAGCACCTATAAAAGCAATAGAAATTGATAAAAATTTAAATACTGGCTTAGTATACATTGTTGGACAAAGAAAATGTATCTTACAGGCTGAGAGAATTAAACTTGCCAAAACTGTAACCTGCCTTCAAAAGAATGAAAATAACCCATTTTAATTGAATAGTAACTCCAAGCTATGTAGAAGGCAACAAATACACACAATGTATTAAAACAGTAACAACAACATTCAAACTTGTGAAAGTCGTCAAAAACTAAAAAAGTTTGATAGCTTTTAGAAAAATAAGTTCCAACAACACTTAATTTCTCCATAACAAGAAATGGTTAAAATAGTAAGTTATAAGAGCAAATTAAAAGATAAACAGATTAAAGTAACATCTAGGCTACAATATTCTATGGAATGAATATAACAGTAAAACAATTAATGCATGCACAACACATTTATACATACCTACAGTATATACGTAATATATTATTTCATTTATTAAACTTTAGTAAATACTTTAATTTCTAACAGAGATCTATTCTATACATCAGGGAAAAAAAGGATCTTGAAGAGAAATAATGAATTAGAAACAAACAAGTCAGGAAGCTACAAATAAGTTATAGTCTGTCCATGGAAAGAATCAACTTGAGAGCAATGTCATGCATGATGTCGCTTCAGTTAAACCAATCAGCACATTCCCTAACAATATTAATCATTTTTCACTTAATGTCAGGCAATGTGTGAATTTTATTTTCTCTCACTAGACGGCAGAACGACTTTTCCATTAATTGCATTAATTTTTTATAGCATGTATTAACTGTAAAGAATCAGGCATTTAATAACTACTATAATGAACTTCCTCATATTCCAATACCAGAACACGAAGCTTTCCGTAACACATATAACGACAGTGACATGTTTAATTAACAAATGGGGAACATACTGGAAGTGACTTGCCACAACTAAGTGATCAATGGCTGATGCTCATTGGTTAATACCAAGTTGATTCTTTCCATAGACAGACTATAGCCACTAAACAAAAGAACAGATAATAGTACAAGTGATAACTTAATCTATGTAAAAGCAAAAAATTAATAATATTACAGTTAAAGTAAATGAATAAATTTTTCTGCTATTACTTTAGTTATGTAAAATGGAATTTTGCACCTGAACAAAACCTGCTTTGAAAAACTTTCATTGATAGGGAAGAAAGAGAGGAAAGGAAAGTAATATTTCCTAAAAAATGCTAAAATTACAAATTTAAAAATGTAACACAGTTGGAACCGAGTTCAAAAACCAAATAATTATACCTTTCGGCATTTTTCCAAATATTCTTGTTGACAAACATTTTTTGGGTTTTTCTTTGTCAACAAGAATATTTGAAAAATGCTGAAAGGTATAATTATTTGATTGCTAAATTACAATTTGTCAATTCTGCTTCCAGAATTTTTTTTATAAAAAAAAAGAAATGACATAAGTTGTGCAAAAGTTTTAACTCATTAATATACCAGATAAATAGAAATTAATAGCCTTTCTTAGTAGAGCAGGCTTAATAGATATGGAATAAAGTGATATAGTGTATTGAATTGGTTAAATATATCCTTAATCTCTCATTTTATAATTTTGTAAATTTATAAGATTTCACAGAGCCAGTTACAGGCTAATTTCGTTTTTAAGGTTAGAAAAAACTATTTTTTAAGTATATTAAGAATTTGTGATCCCTCAAAATAAAATATGAAATCGTTAACTAAAATTAATTTTAATGTTTCGAAAAGTGGTTTTACTTATATAGCTACAAAAACTTATTACTTCTACTTTATGCTGACTTAATACCTTAAGTCAGCATAAAATAGAATACTAAATGAAAAGATCATTGACACAATTAATTCAATAATTACATACAATTTACAAAAAGAAAAAAAATCAATGAAAGTACTAAAGTAAATTTCTGAAGACCGAAGTCTGCCCAAAAGGGACCACCATTTATTTACTTTGTGTTCCAGACTATACTAATCGCCATCAGACAAAAATTTACAAATGAAAGTACTAAAATTTCCTCATTATTTATGCTTATTATGTATTATTAATTTAATAAAACTGATGATTAAGATAGTTACTCTTTATATTAAGATATGCAGCAACTGTCTGATTCCATTCAAATGAATAATTGCTATAATAAAAAAAATCAAAACATTTCAATATAAATTATTAAAACTGATATAATTTTTCCTTTCTAGAGATGCAATCATCCACATTTACATTTATATCAACAATATAACACTAAATACACCAATATATCTCTAAAACGTCAAAATAAAACTAAAATAATTTAGAATATAAAAACTTTAATAATTCAAAATAATCTAATGAAAATAAAAACTGTAAATTGTAATTTATACGAATAAACTTGCTTAAAATTTAATAACATAGTAATAAATATATTCATTTTTTAGTAACCTATTCAATTGCATGTTATTTTTGAATGTTTTTCACTTGAAACACTATTAAGCACATATTTATTATATGTGAATAACTCTGGATATGTTTTTAAAATCATAATTTAAGAGAATTCAAATTAACAAGCTACTTCTGAGAATGTATTCAAATAGTATTATTCATATCTCACTCATCAAAAATCTATGATCATTTCCTTAGAAGTTATTTATTCCGAGTATTCTCAGATCATCATAACTTTTAATTATTCAACTCGATATGGACGAGAACAAATATATAATTTTTCAATTATTCGAACCGATTTTACTGTTTTAATATACGTGCATAAAAGAAAATCGGTAGTGATGTAAAACGATGTAGCAAACATTAACACATAACTGAAATTGATTATTTTATAGAGATTGGCGGCAATTAAATAGTCAAAATTAAATCAATTACATAAACATACCGAGTCTTAATTCTCCGAAATTTCCGCAACCGATTTTTTTCCCCACTTTAAAATTGGGTCCAACCATCAATACTCCAGAAGAGGAACAATGTTGCCTGGGTTGTCTTTCGTAATTTCTTACATTACTAGCTAATTTATTCACTCTCCTCGGCAACTCTTCAGCCTTTCCATCTCGTTTTTGCATTTTTTTCGGACGGTCCTCTTTCATTCATTTGCCGAAATCCGTTTCTTTCGCGTTGTTTTCATTCCTACAGAGATAGCCTTTCTCACGTAAACATTTTTAATGCAGCAATCAGATGACGTCACGATTGGAGAAACAACATTCGCCGATCACTTGTAGATTTTTTCTCATTAAATATTTTTCGTGATTATTAGTTTTTTTAAAATTATTTCAAATTATATTTAAATGTGTTTATATCTTAAAATAACTATAATATCAATCAGATGTCCGTCTATGGTTATATCAGAATATACTTAAGGTATTTATATATGTGAGACTCATAAATTATGATAATAGTCATTTCTTTGTCTTGGATATTTATTCAGTTTTGGTAATAAAAAGAGCAATTTTCAATTTCTAAATTATTTTAAGTCCAATAAATAAAACCGAACAGAAATTTGCCAAAGTGTTTTTAGATTTAAAACATCAAAAATTCGATTTCAATGTAATTCATTATATTGTAATTGTTTTAAAGCCTTTAATACATTAAGAATCTCAGCTGTCGAGAAAAATAAAATTAACTTTGTTGTTAACCAAAAATAACAATATACTATATTTGCCGTTGTATCAGATGCAATTTTTTTACCCGAAAAATACTGTATGAAAATCGAGTGCGCCTTATACGCCGGCAAATATGTTTCTTTTTATTTCGAAAATATTATACATAGTTGTTGCAATGTTGTCAGTGGCGCGTTATAGATTCGTAGGGCCCGGACAAAATTTGATTTAGAGGGTCTCATTGTTTTGACTTCAAACATTTTTGTTCGGGGGATTTTGAGGGTTAATTATTTTGGGGAATAATGAGGAATAATGAATGTAAAACATATGTAAATGCTGTCAAGAAGGAATGTAAAAAATGGAAAAAATCATATGTGATGTAATAGATGACGTTGTTTTGTAATTTTAAAACATTATAGTTTTTCATATGGAGTTCCAATCTATTAACTATTAATTAACTTTCAAATCTTTACGTAACCCATCTTTCGCTTATACGTTTTTCTTAATTTGTAAATTGTTATGAATTTTTTGACTTTTTAGTAACATGTTATAGGCTACATTTTATACAAGTTTTATTTTTAATATCTTTTTTGTTATTTCTATTTCGCTATTTCTTATTGTCTACTTTAATAATGCTTAATAAGACAGATTGAACAAGTTATAATCATTTTGTAACGAAGGTCTGAAGTGATTAATATTTATAAACATGTTATAATACATTCTGTATCAGTTAAGTAACGGATATAGTTTGTCAGATAAACAGGCAATAGCACATCTGTTCAGTCCCGTTCATCTGTTTGAAATATATTAGAAACTGTTCATTAACAAATCCAACTTTCCTTTATGTTTACTATTCATGGTACTTATCTACGAGTATATCTGTCTACATCGAACCTAACCTAATCTGTACAGTGATTCTGCAATAAAGGATGGAAAAAACTTAAGCCTTTGGCATACTTTCCTTCCTTTATATTGAAAAGAAAACACTTTTATAGTAGTGAAAGATTGGAAGACACAACTTAAAAATAGATTTTTGAGCCAATCGATTATTATTTTGTTATTAATATTTGTTTCGGATAGCAAAACTAAAGTGGGTTAAACAAACCATAGTCCATACAATGAAAATTGTAAGAGAGAAAAGGGAGCACTGAAATGTTTTTAAGCCATTCCAATAATTTAATAATAATATTATTATTAATTCTCTGTAATCAGCAGTTAAAACGAAGACTATATATATAATGAACCTTTAATAAATGCTTTTAAAAATTCTTTTTAATTTCCTATCTATATCTCAAGAAAGCATACCGGACGAACACTAAAATTCGAAAAACACACTTTTTAAAATTTTATTTTTAATAATTTTTCATAGTGTATATGAAAATTGCTTAAATATTTAAAGTATAATACACATTTTTTATTTGGCCGAAAAACTAAAATAGTTTTAAGTACGAAAAACATAAGGAGAACGATATTCGGGCCCTTTTCTCTTTAGTTGCTAACAAATTTTTCCCGCACTATGTGGTGGAACACCCGGAAGAGTAACCTTGATTACTTCGAGCTGTCAATGGAAATGTATCTATTTCTCTCTCTCATATCGGGGATAATGTGGAGATTATTGCATTACGCAATAACCTCCACATTAATAAACGTAATCGTTTATCTTCCGAAGAGCTGGCCGAAACTTTTTTTTGTTTTTCGCTTGAGCATACGAAGTTAATCGCGAAGACGCGAAGAGACATGGTGGAGAAAACCCAGAAAATTCCACGTGGCCAGCCCGTCCTGTCGAAGCAAGAACCTACGACCGAACTATCAGTGTTCAGGGAATGGAACAGCTTGGCCACTGGTGGGCCTGGAAATATCGCCATTATTGCTTCTTCGCTTCGCTTGTGCCAACGATAGATCTGACACCTAGCGGTATTAGCGCGAACTACATAATGGCGGCTGCTATGGGTATAAAGTAGTTTGTTAGAATAGAAAGTGTTCACCCTTGCTGATATTGTGTTGTGTCCTTTGTCAAAACTGTATGTATGTTATCGCAGACGTACCGCCAGGTTTCTTCTAGTCATACCCACATAATCTTTTTCGATTCCTAACTGTTGATTTTCAAATGGAATTTTATATACCCCAGCTTTACCTTCCTTTTTTACGCTGTCTTTATCGTTCCGTAGCAAGCTATAGATATTAGGTGCTCTTTTATAGATCATTCTCAATTTCTCAATTTTTATAAGAAAAAGAGCACTTGATACAACGTTGACAAACGACACAACAGCACAATATTATCAATTATAGCACAGACTGAAGGAGCGATTGTAAAATGGGAAGAGGCTAAAGTCATTTAAACGGTGCACTCTCCATCCATTGCGTTGGAGAAGGAAAAGGTGGAAATTTATAAAATTAAAATGAAAAACCGTTGCCTAAATGCTATGGATGCTAATGCGCTTCCAACAGCGTGGAAATACACTGTTTTTGTGCGGTCTTTTTCTGTGCGATTTGTTTTGTGCAATTTTTTTTGTGCGGTATATGAAAATTTCAATCAAATTGGAACATAATTGACTCCTGTAAAATTTTTAAAAACTCTATTGGTTGTTTTCTATGACATCAGCAGGTTTTTTCATTTTTTATCCAGTAAAATTTTTTTCTCATACGTTTATATCGGTCCCCTTTTATTTTAATAGCATAAAAACCATAAATATTATGTTATATTTGAACAGATGCGGTAAGTTAGCTCCCCTCCAGCTTTAGACTGCAGGTGTGAAATTTCACGCCTTGTTAAATGAAATAACATTTCCTGCAGCTATATTTATCAAATAAAATCATTATTTAACGATTATTTTTAAGTTTTTAATGTTAGATTCGTATTTAAGTGGAAATAATTAATTAATATAAAAATTAAAATTATTAGAGGATTTTTTTCCCCATTAGGTGTTGCAGAAAAAGGCCCAAGGAGTTAAAAAAGCAATTCCTAGTTATTTCGTACGGTTTCGAGTTATTTTCTACGTGAGACTTTTTTTATGCGGTGAATAGGGACCGCATAAAAAATATTTTTTTAATTGTGTTGCGAAAACTATTTTTTATAGCCACTCTTGAAGTTTCGCGCGATTTTTTTATGCATTTTCTTTTATGCGGTCCCTATCCCCCGCATAAAAACAGGTTTGACTGTATATAATAGAAAAAAGAATGACACTTAAAAACCTTTAAATCTTTTCTTTTTACTTAGCTTTGTTTTCTGTTTTATTTGTTTATTTATTTATTTAATATACACACTTCTTTCAATTTATTTTAAAGTTAAATTATTTTATTGAATTTTAAATATGTAAAATATTCGAAAACGGTCGACGTTTCATTTTGGAACATTTATAATATTAAACCTGACGATGGCCTATATTAGATAGAGTGAAAACATTTGTATAAAAGAATTTTAAGCTCAGCAAAATTAGCTGTGGTGAAACTGAAGTGAATTGTTTTCTGAGAAAGAGCTGGATAGATGTGAAGTTATCAGTTTTAGTATTTCCTCTCCTTCTGTAAGACATTTTTTTCGATCAGCCACATATTCTAAAATGTCACAAAGTGTAATCATCGTGACTTAAACAACTACGAAATCAACTAGGATTAATGTCGGATACAAATGCGAATAAAACGTTTTGACTACAGAGAGAAAAGTTATTAAAAAGACAACACACAAGTAACTCTCGTACGTTGTCAAGCACGCTATACCCTTTGTGGCAGCCATTTTGGTCGACTCATACGCCACCTATATTTACTGGCACAAGCGACTTATTTATAGCTTTATGGTCGGACCCTACTCGTTACCATCCGGTTTTTTTCTGGCACGATAGGCTTAGCACGATAGACAATTACACATAATGTCTTAGTGCTGGCAGGCGGAAAGAGCAAAAACTGAAAAACAAAGCTAAATTTAATTGAAAAAATTATATATAATCTACAATGTTTAACGACCTGATGGCCGAGCGGTCAACGTGACAGTCTACCGCTCTGGGGGACCCGGGATAGAATCTGGACCGGTCGAAAAATCCCCAGGAATTTTTCGGGGGTGGTCTGTCCGCATATATTGGACCCCATCCCTCACCATCCAGCCGTCCCGTTGGTGGCTTGGCCGAATCCATAATGGGCTTGCTAAAAGAGGCTTTTTTAGTGCCGAGTGGAAAGCGTTTTCTAAAAAAAGAATCTATAATGTTTTTCAATTTATTGTATTATTTGTATTATTTGTATTATTTATATATTAAATAAATGTTACAAATAGTTATCTAATAATACGAAAATCATCTAAATTACATCAGAGGGCGCTAAAGTAGTAAAACATTGGGGAATTTGCGGCAACGTGGTTGTGAAACCAAAACATTGCGTATTGAAATTGTTAAACTCAAAAGTGATTATTTAAAAAATGGCAAACTTAAAAGAGTGGTGTCAAGAACAGTTATCGTTGTTGGAATATGATGTCTCCGAAGATTTAATTAAGTAATATATTCTGATGAAAGTATTACGGTTAATGTTACCTATGGTTCCAGAATGGCGGCTCGTCTCTGATTCCAGCAAACAGAAGAAAGGAAACAGTGGGGACGCACATTCTAACCTAACCTATTCTAATAATTTTGTTGGTAATAATTATGGTAATTTATTAGAATAGGTTAGGTTAGGTTAGAACGTACGTCCCCACTGTTTCCTTGATGGAATTAGAGACGAGCCGCCATCTTGGCTACCTAAGGTAACATCAACCGAACAGGGAATGGAATTTGGTAGAAGTTATTTTATATGTATTTAATAAATAGGATCGGACTTTCAAAAAGAATGCTATTATTGTAATTACGTTAATTATACCTGAAAATATTGTAATATACATTAAAGCATTGGAAAACTGTTCTCTTCACATTTGTCCATTACAATATCTCAATTGATGAACCTCTTGTCACACGTACACATCCGATACTGAAATTCCTATACACTATGGCATATCCATTGTCATTCCTCCCATAGCATCTACAATTTTACAGCTCCTACAGATTACTCATTTTCCACAATGGCAAGATATTCCAGCTTTGCAAACTGCAGAACATGCCTTCTCTGTTGCAGTTTCCATTTTCCTTTACAGTACTTCTTAGAGGTAATAGAAGACAAGATGTTCAAATGCAGATGGGAAATGAAACTCTGATGATTATCGATTGTTGTATGTTGTGTACTTCTTGGATTATTAACATATTTATGGTAATTTAAAATGGCAGCATTCGTTTTAGAAGACCCTATATGCACAAATTACTAATACCATTTTCAATTTTTATTATTTTTTTAAATTTTATATTACTAATTTTAATATAATATATCATATTACTAATTTTATACTACTAATATATATATACTACTAAATGGTCTGATAAAAAATTTTTTTAAGTTTTCAATTGCATAGATTTTAAATTGAAAACTTAAAAAAAAAATTTTTATGAGACCATTTGCATAGATTTATATAGGGTAATGGCAACAGTAGTCAACTGTTTAATGCTGTTTTCAATCTTGATATTTTTCATTATGATATGCAGTAACACAAAAATCAAAATTTATATATGAAAATACAGTTAGTTCTATACTTGTCATGAAAAACAACATTTTTATTAGACCTTTGTTTAGATCTAATAAAAAATGTTGTTTTTTCATGACAAGTATTGTTACAAAAAAATAATTTAATCATGGTCTGTTAGCACAGTAGTTGACCAGCAGATTGCACAATTGTTTATGGCAGTCGACAACTGCATTTTCTGTCATAGAGGGTCTCAAATGTGGCAACTGTGGAAGGATAAGTGAGCTCAAAAATAGGCATTTTATAGAAAATTATCTTTTTCACAACCTTTAAATTTCCGGTACAAAACAAATATAGTCATTGAACTAACGGGACTAACTGTAGAAAATGTGCATCCGAAACATGGAGCTATCATTATCTGAGAACATGAGAAAAGGTTAGTTTAGTATCTATTCTTCTACATCAATAGCTTGTAGTTCTATCTTCTTTTTGGTTAACCATTTTGATATGC
Organism: Centruroides vittatus; assembly: GCF_030686945.1. NCBI lineage: Eukaryota > Metazoa > Arthropoda > Arachnida > Scorpiones > Buthidae > Centruroides > Centruroides vittatus. Next base: position 627,083 of record NW_027122009.1, read on the forward strand.
TCTAAATTAGTTTTGAAAGGTATTGTGATTTAATACTGTCCTAAATATCATACACTGCATTTTTGAGATCATCAGAAATATGCCTGCCTTTGCTATATACTGCCTGAATTATTTTTTCCCAGATTTTTTTATGATAAGGTTTGGTGATCTTGTCGGTCAATTCAGCAGTTGAATGTTTCTTTCTGCCATCCATTTTTTATTCATTTGAGATGTGTGTCAGGCAACATTATCCTGCTGAAAAATAAAGTTATTGCCATCTAGAAAATCATCTGTAAACATATAACTGCACATCTCTTCTATATATTTTTGTGGCTTCATTGTTGTAGGAACAACTATTAAATAAGTTTTTCCATTTGATGACACTGCATCCCATGCCATGATTGATACGATACCACATGTCTGCTTATTTGAATGTTTGCTTCTTTCTTTAAATCATTCCAGTAGTAATGCATCAATCAGGGCCATCTTAATTGAAATGCTTTTCATCAGTGAACAATATATTTTCCATTGTACATTATCCTCCATCTATTTGAGAATAGTAGCTCTGCATTGTTCTTTACGCAATGGAGTTAGAACAGACTTACTTTTCAATTTTGTATATTTTTCATGTGTAGATTGATGGAGAACATTGGAAATAGTCTGACAAGAAAGAGGTGTTGGTATTTTAGCAGAAATTTGGTTAGAAGACATCTTGTTAGTACTTGCTAATCTAAATAATCCATATAAAGTCATTACTATTTAATTTCTTCCTCCCCTTCTTGATCATATTGTGATAATTCCTTCCATTCTTTTTCTTAATACATTTTCAACTGCTTTTGATCTGTTAATTTCTTAAGCAATAGTGTGAATTGATTTTCCTGCTCCATGAATTTTCCAAATGCTCCAAACCTCATTTTCTGCCAACTGTTCGCTAAAAGGCATTTTGCATGCGTTAAACTGTTCTAGTTAGTCATGACTTTATCTTCAATGTATACAAATTAGTTAGAAAGAATAGGCAAATATTGTATCCAACTGAGAAAACTCATGTTGTATATGTTATCCTTATACTTTTGGACAATTTTTGTTATTTTTTTTTAATATTTTGTTGAAAACTGTAAATATTGTGATATTAAAGTAAAATTTTACTTCTGAAGAACCCTCACATTTCATTTTTTAAGGACATTTTAGCTGTAATTAGAGATAACACAAAATTAGTGGTGTCTTTATAGTTATGAACAGGAGGGTATTAAGGACATCCCTGTGTTTACATCTTTGATTTTCCAAAATTTCTATTAGTGAAAAATCATGTTGAATTCAATTTAAACTGTTTTTCCTGGACTGAGGAAAACAGTTTCAATTGAATTTACACTTGAGGAACTTCCTTAAAATATCTGTTTTGCTGTATTTATTGTTTTCCTTTAATTATTTTATTAATTTTATAGTAAGTAATAAGTTGTTATAAAATTTCTCTAATAAAAATTATTCTATAACAGATACGTAATATCTATGGAGAATTCTGAAGAACTTGAAGAATATTTAACACAAATGTTGGATACTTCTATTTCATCACATTGCAATTTTATTAGAGAATTTATTTCAAAATGGAAATCTGAAGGCAAGTTTTTATTTGTGAAATTAGTTTAATGCATATAAAATACTAATATTACTTGGCTTATAAATTATCAATAATTTTGTTTTTACTTTTACAAAATACTTTATTTTTAATACAAAGTATAAAAACTTTAAATAATTAAATACAGGTACTCCTCACTTTACGACCAAGTTCCGTTCCGACGACTACCTCATTAAGCGAATTGGTCGATAAGTGAGGAGCTTGCGCTGGGAATATAGGATTGTTGTAAAATTATTCAAATTATGCAACAATCCTAATTATTCAAATTATGCAAACTTCAAATTTATTCATAAAAAGACTATTATAGTACGCTATTTGTCTATTATAGTACTATAAGACTATTATAGTACACTTAGTGTGCATGTCACCATTCACCACTGACCGACACTCAAGCTGAGAAAGGGGATTCCCCAAATTGCAGGTCGAAAGTCGATTGGTCGTTAAGCAGATAGGTCATAAAGTGAGGAGTACCTGTATAGTCGAATTATGTTTTTAATTTTTCAAGAGAACTGAGAAAAATATCACTTAAGTGAACTTAAACACTGAATATAAAAAACATACAAGTGAAACTACTTTTGAATTGCTTTCAGAGTGAATATAGTTTCACAAAATTATGGCATGGCACAAATTAACGCTGTACATCTGATTTCTACATGTAATTCTTATTTGTTAAGAATTACATATAGAAATTCAGCTTTGGAACAGTAAAAATAAAAATAAAACAAAGTGGAAAAGTAAAACAGTGTGAAATTAAGTCACATACTTTTAAAAAAATTAATTAAGTTTTGTTTGTTTGTTTTTTCAATGGATTTGTCACATACTGGATTTTTAATTGGATTAAATATCCCAATTTTTCAATAACAATGAAATCAATGATTATATGAGAGGATGTAATGATGGAGAGTTTCATATAAAAAGTTTTTAAATCTGAAATAAAACATTTTTTAAATGATATGATCAAGAATACTTAAGGATGTGAAAATTTATGTATAGAGATAGCTTTATTGATTTTTATTAAAAATTAATGTATAGGATGATTTTTTTATTTTAGAGATAAAACCATCATTATCTCACAATTCAATAGTATAAAATTTCAAATTTTACTTATTTTGATAGCATTTATTATGCATTTGTGATTCCTTTGTATTATGTCATTACAATAAGTAATCATATATAAACATCTCTAAGCTTGATAGTTATATTAAAGCCAAATGGTTGCTGGATTAAATTGGCTACATTACTGTTACTATTAATAATTAAATACAGTAATTTGAGAGTAGAGGTAGGCATTAGGCACTATCTCTTATTAAATTTAATAATTATAATTAAATTAATATTTATTAAATAATTTAGAAAATTCTGGAAGAAATAAATTGACTGGAGTAGGACTTTAACTTGCAACTGCTGGTTACTATGCAGATGCATTGCCAGTTACACTACCCAAACCTCCATCCAGTCACTTGCTTCTAGATATATTTAATTTAGGTATAACCATACTAGCTATTCACATAAGCTTAGAAATGTTTATGTATTCATATGTATATATACTCCATGCCAGGATAAAGCAAGTACTGACTGAGTGCTATAGTGGGTGATTATAGCTTGTGGGCACCGAGTCATCCCCTGTTGGTTTGTGAGTAATATAACTTGATTTAATCCAGCAATTGTTTTGTTTTAATACAATAGGTAATAACAATGCAAAGAAATCACAATTGCATTTTTAATCCTGACAATGATTAAGATGTGAATTATTCAAGATTTCTGCCAGTGCATGGAGGATCATTATTAAATTAATTGTTTATATAGAATGTTTACAAGTTTTTTGACAAAAAAAAATCAGGATGTATAAAAACATTCAATGAAGTTGAGAGAATAGCAGATATTCCTAGCAAACAGATATCTGCATATTGTTATTTCATGTAAATATTTATATACACATACAAAATTTTTAGAAGTTTGAAATTGACTTTATATTTTTGAATGTTTAGGTAATGAGACTCTTGTGATGTATAAGAAACCAGAAATAGTTTCAGAGCAATTTAAGAAGAATAAACTATCTAAAAAAAAGGGAAAAGATTCTGGACAATTAGAGTCACAGGTAAGATCAAGAATTTATTAAATGATGATATATTAAAATGAGAAAGTTAATAAAAAGATTGATAATTTCATGAATTATAAAATTATATATAACTTTTTAAATCTTTGACAAGAATATGATGATTGATTGTTGGAATTTCTTAAGTTTTATTTTTAACATTGTTCATTTGTTCACATGGTTAGATTGATGTACAGTATATCCAAAAACTTACTGTGCAGTGAGAAGTTTGTAACAAGATTAAAGTTATACCTACAACATTGCATATGAGAACCATATCCCATGTTTTCACTTTGCAGTAGATGGTGTTACTGTTTGCTCACGGACATTCTGGTTTTTGGACTATGATTTTAGGAAGACTTCTTTGCATATCACATAATCTCTTGTAGAATCTGGCTTGCTAGGTCCTTGGACCTCACTCCAAATTTTGGGAATTCTTAGTGACCTTTCTGATGTTTGCTTTAGGAATAACCAATATCAGACATAAAACTTCACTTTAATTAAATCTTTTCTGCTGCATAGTAACTTTTCAGACACCCTATATTATTAACATATTACATAATAATTTTATTTTATATTTAATTATAATTTTAATATTATTTCAGTTGGTTTAATTAATGTTGTTGAAATTTTTCAAGCAAATAAAAGAACCTAAACGATTGGAAATTACTCCAAATAAAGAATTAAAGACATCAAGCTCTAAAAAGAAACAGAAGTTTTCATCTATATATGGTACTGAAGGAAAAGATGTAGTTACTCTTCCAGGAAGACATCCTTGTATTTGTCAAGCCAGCAAACATAAACTTATTAATAATTGTATGAGATGTGGTCGTATCGTTTGTGAACAAGAAGGATCAGGTCCATGTTTTACTTGCAATAATCTCGTAAATATTTTTCCTGTTGTTAACTTATTATTTAAAATATATTTATTTATGATTCTTTAAAAATTATAGTATAATTTGTAGATTAATTATTATTTTTTCTTTCTTTTATTCATTTATTTATTATAATATAAATGTTTGGCAGTTAAGCTCAAAGAACTATGTGAATTTAAAGACAATTACAAAAAATTCTGACAATGTGCAAAGGGCCCCTATGCTTTGGCACCATAGGACCAAAGGGTCAACACCGCATTTGCAATGACTAGTACTTAAGGACATACACAGGAACTTTTTTGCGCAAGTGGTTGCATCTTTAGGTGCTTGGATTCGGGATGGATGCAACACGAGAGACAGCATGCTTTAAAGGAAGTGCACCAAACACAATTTCAACAATAACAAATATCCATTTATTAACTATGAGCTATTTACAAATAGGCTAAACATAGGCTGCTTACAGTTGGATGTTAGGGCTAACCCTTTATATATTTTATAAGGCTAGTACAGTAAAATCTGTGTATGGCAACCACCCACAATTTCTTCAAAAAATGGTCTTTTAGACAGGTGGTGCTGTAACACCGTATTTCCATACGTATTTTGCACACTTTTTAGGCATTTCTATTAAGCAAAACTCAAGGTGAGCAAAAATATGCAAATTTTTCAACAATAGAGCTATATTGGTATTGAATTTTATTCTTATTGGATAATTTGATTTACAGGAGTCGTCGTGATTTTATAAGACAGATTTAATACCAATATTTTAAAGATTAATACAATACTCGCATTTTCTTGATTATAATGCACACTTTCTTTTTCCTGACTTAATTAATTCAACTTGGTTCTTTTCGTTCGCTCCTCAGTTACGTGTATTACTTCATCAATATACAAGTGCATTGTATCTCTCCATCACTTTGGTTTTGGTTTTTGTTAGTTTAATCTTATTTTAACTTTAAAAATACTGTATTTTTTTAATATTTAATATTTTCTTAAGTACAATAAGAAAAATTATTAATTAATAATAAAATGATTTTATTATTTTTTCTCATAATATGATTTCATTACATTCCACAATTGTCATTGGACAATCATGGAATGTAATGAAACATTTTGTAATGAATGTAATGAAATATTTTGCATGGAATGTAATGAAATATTTTGCTTGCGAAAATTACTTGGATATTACTTTTCTAAAAATATCATGGAAATAAGGTAGGTTGATAACAGAAACTATTTATTGCACATGTACTGTATATGAATGTAAAAAAAATAAATAAAATAAATTTTATCAAATGATGAGATCAGCTGATTAATTAGATCATATGCAATATTTTATACCCCTAAGGAAAATACTGTAGGTCTACGGTAAAATAAATTTCGTTTTCCCACAGTTAAGCTTTGCCACTAATTGCAGTTGTGATAAACCAATTTCACTTTCTTTGATAACTTTAACATGATCTTCTAACGACAGCACTTTGCATTTCTTTCGTTTTTGGACAATTTCGAACAAACTGAAATAAATTTCCTTTGTTGCTAGACTAATTCATTAACACCTGCACCTAATTTCAAGGTTGGGAGAAATGCCCGAGGTGGGTTCGAACAAGAGTTTAGACTAGATATATTTGTGGAAGTGGTCACTTATTGCAGTTGTTGTATGTTGTTTTGGACCAAAAATCAATGCTTGCAGTCGCGTTACACAGCTGGTCATTTAATACGGGTAACTTATACAAAGACTTTATGTATAAACTATTCAGTGCCAGAAATTTTTGCCTGTTTTGACAGGTGCTGTCGAATGCAGGTGGTCGCCTAAGCAGTTTTCACTGTATATTGTATTAAAGGCTTAGTATATTATATTAACTATCCTCATGAGTCCCAGTCTTGAGAGGGAGAGTTTACATAAATTTTCAGGTGGATACTAATCTCTGCACACAAAGCTAGAACTAATTTAAAATCGTAGGCACAAAAAACCTTTCACACACTGTTTCTAGCAAACAAATTAATGAGCACAAACGTTTTCGGCCGTTTTAAAAGGCCTTCTTCAGTGCACCTGAAGAAGGCCTTTTAAAACGGCCGAAAACGTTTGTGCTCATTAATTTGTTTGCTAGAAACAGTGTGTGAAAGGTTTTTTGTGCCTACGATTTCAGGTGGATAAATACCTTATAGAGGATCTGAGGATGCGCTTCGTTGCCAATAGTGTTGAGGACTTGAATTGGCAACACAATGAATTGATGATTCAGAAGTTTTGATGGATGGCTATGGAAAGTTTTGGTATATTTTGCGAGGTTTTGATATCCTGATATTCAGACTATTCAGGCAATGGGAGGGTCGTCGGAGAGAGAAAAGTTACTTAGTAGGAATCTTCGGTGTTGGTAAGGTATCCGAGCGCTAGTGCAACTCCAGGGAGAGCAAACTTTTGATGACAACAGACCACGATCGTCATCAATCCCTCCCTTTTATTGAGGGGTCCTTCTCGTTGTTTTTCTTGTTCTTTTTAGTAATGTTATAGGTTATGGCCAATAGATGAATTTTGGTTGAAGTTTCGAGTGACACATTTTCCAAATTTGTCACCTTAAAAAAGGAAGCAAGTTGTGAGAAAAGTTATAATCATATCCTCTATGATTTTTTTATTTTTTTCTTTCTTTCAAAAAACATTTTTTTGTCAAGTCCGGGCTCTTACAACATATTAGAGTGAAAAAGCTTTTAATGTTATTTAAGGTTTTCTTCAGAAGTTATATTTATTTAAATTTACTGTTATAAATTTTTTTGTTATTGTGAGAATATAGGGGGTCGTTAACGCAAATAGCAAAACATTCCAATGTTTACCCTGTTGGAACTTTCAGTCTGCTCACTGCGTCGAAGGATAGCCTTTCTATGAGCAGTAATGGATGACCAAGATCGTGAAATCCCGATCAATGTTAGGATGCTGACACCAGATAGTCGATTTATCGTGGACTAACACACGTATATTAAAGATGATTTCTAGGAGGGCTATTTAACAATATGTGCCTCAAAGATAAAGAAAGAGTGGAACCCCAAATATAATATATATAAATATTATTTATTATACTATAACGATAAAATATATACAATAGTCCACAAGTATTATAAAATGCAAGAAACTCATATCAAAGGATTTAAATCTAACTATATTCTGTATATCTAACACTAATGCTACACGAGAAAGAGAGCTTACAATCGTTTTAAATATTATATTATCTTCACTTGAGGTTTGATCTTAAATATTGACATGTTGATAAGTATTTTGGAGAAGGCAGAATGGGAGAATCAATCTTCTATGTGCTCAGTATACATTATGGTTTAAGTCTTCTGTATGGCACCTTCAAGACTGTGGAAGACTGCCTAATTATTATGGCAATTTCTATCTTCTAAGAACTGTGCTTATGTGGCCAGTTCGGGTTTCATGAACTGCTCAAGAAGGTGGGAAATCTACCCCCTTTTTATAGGGACAGCTGGGTAACTGACTCATTGTCATAGGACAGTGAGTAGTTTTTAGTCAGCCTAGAAAGGAAGTTCATTTCCTCCCTTTTTCAGAAATGACTAAATGTACATCTTTTTGTGTAAAAATTTATCAAAGAAATAAAATATTTTGTTATAATATTTTATAATAATTAATTTTCTAATTTGCAGATCTCACAGTCATAATACACTTCATGCCCTCTTAAATTGCCTTCTTTAAATGTTAATTTGATTTTAAGAGATAAGAAATAGTCTGAGAGATAAATCAGAATAATAAGTGGAATGTTTAGTTTTACAATCCTGAAAAATTTCTTAATCTGCATATACCGTATTTTACGGACTATAAGACGCACTTTTTTCTTCGAAAAATTGCCTCCAAAATTCAGGTGCGTCTTATAGTCCATAGTGTCTTATAGGTATTTTTTTAAAAAAAATTACTTAAAAATTCAGGTGTGTCTTATAGTCCGTAAAATACGGTATATTTGACAGTATGTATGTTACCATGAGAGCATCATTATCATATATTTTTTTTATCATTCATAAATGTTAGTTGATTTTTTTTACTTCTAACAAAGTTTAGTGTTTGTTCTTTGGTCCATCACTTCAAGCAATGATAATGATTTGGACACTTCAAAATTTTATTGGTTGACAAAAATTATGTAGAAGGAAACAGTTTGATTTAATTATCTGCACAAATACATTGTCTAATCCACCAATACTTTGCAAATTCAGTTTACTAAATTTACAAAGTACTAGTGGATTAAACAATATTAATACCCAATCCGTAGTTTGTACAATTTAAAACAAATATCTTGAATTTTGTCATTGTATGCTTTTCAGTGTTCATAGAAGATTATACTTGCAAAATACATATCATATTTTACAACATACTGAATTTTTGTGGAATGACCAGCATGCCAGAAACTCCGAGGTTACTGGCATGTGACTAAAATATAAAATTAATCAGATCTAACAAAACTAGTTGTTAAACAAATGTTAAAAAAAAAAAAAACCTTTTTCCGAATATAATAATATAATATTATTGTAATTTGACTTACTGGAAGAGAATTTTTGTTTACAAGACAATAAAACAATTAACGACTTATTGAAATTAGTAGGTAGGTAAGTAAGTAAGGCATACTGACCATCCGCCTTCAACTTTAAAAATAACAAATTTCACACAAAGCTGATGTTAATCGATGTAAGTTGAGATAATTTATCCCAAGTTTCTTAAATTTAATGTGTTTATTTTTGCATGTTTTAATCAAATAACAATAAAATACACAAAAAAGCACTTTTGGAATTTCATGAGTATTTTACATTGCTAGAAACAAGACAAATGAAGAAATTAAACATATAATTGTAGTTTTTGATGTAATGCTGACAGTTTTACAGTTTTAGAATAAAATCGCATTTTTTTTTTTTTTAGCTGACATAATTCTTTTGTGTTTTTAATGTGCCCTCTAAAGAGGGATGTATAACCTCACTTAAACAGGCATGATGTGATAAACCAGCATGCTAGTTTTTACCATATGGAAATATTTGATTTCCTGATCTTTCCCAGATAGGCTGGCATGCTGGACAATTCACAAAAATACAGTATGAAATGCAATTTTTGTCCAAAAATAAGGCTCAAAAAATCATCCTGTGTTTTAATGTGAAGTTAAGATTGCCCATAGTCTAAAGAATTCCCCAAATTGCATGTACCGTACCAGTAGTCATGGTTACTAGGTATTTTAATTGAAAAGTGTTTTTTTGCTATATCTAAGCAACTTTTGCATGTACAGTATTCATATATGATATTTTAATTGTGAAGGGCTTCTGCTTTATGTTCAATAGAAAATACTGATAGCTTGCTTTTTATAATTTTTGGCTATAGCTAAGCAGCTTCTGCATGTATTCATGTTGAATATTTTAATTGTAAATGAATTTCTTTGAACTCCACGTTTTCTCTGATAAATAAGTGTGCAATCTAATTTACTTTTTTAACCATAATACATCAAAAAGAATTTGGAGGCTGAATGCCCTATATTTTACTTTTTTTCCTAAATATTCTGTGCAGAAATGGGGGTATGTGTGTCTCTTATATGCGTATGCATCATATATTCCATAAAATACAAGTAATCCAAAAGGTTAATTAATAGATTTAGTATTTTTAGTTAATTTTCATATATAAAAATATTTTGTTATAATTCAGTAAGAAGATATCTTCTGATTTTAGAAAATGACAGCCTTAATTTAAAGTTCAAAATGTTCAAATAAAAAATAATAATTAATGAAAGGTGCTGTCAATAAATTACATCAATACAAAATGCAGATATGAGTGGATAACTGTGCAGGTAATCATTAAGGTACATTACAAGGAAATGGGAAAGTGTTTACACAAATTTCATGAAATGGTAGTCTTTAAATCAATTGGTGTTTTTTGTTAAATATGCAGGGGTAAGCTACCAGTAGTTTTTTTCCCAAATGGCAACAACTTGGATTTGGCTATAACTTTCGTTGTCTAATTTTCAAAAATGAACAAAAAGAGAATAAAGTTACATAGAAAACTGTACTGTTTTTGTCACTGCTTTGTACATTATAATGTAATTAGTAAAATAATATGTTTGGTACTCATTCTGTGTATTATTCCTTAGTACAATTAAGGATTGATTGAGGATAGGGTTTCTCAAATGGGATCCCATGATCCCAGTTGTTTTTTTAACTCGGGAAATCCCACAAATTTTTTAAAAGTTCACTTTTTTCTTTTTTTTGTGTTAAGGTTGAGGAAATTTTGTAAATAGAAAGTAGTGAGGTTGAGGCTGAAGTTTTAAACACGAAAACGTGTACGTCAGACATTTGGCGTCGCTTTCCTGTAAGCCTAGAAGTTTGGCAATGGCGTTTGGAATGTCAGTGGAATCATGCTTGACATTCCAAACGCCATTGTCAAACTTCTAGGCTTACAGGAAAGAGGCGCTGAACGTCTGACGTACACGTTTTCGAGTTTAAAACTTTGGCCTCAACCTCGCTAGTATAATTAACTCATAAACTGTCAGAATACATTTGTATTTATTAATTTTAAACCTACTTATTAGTTTTTTAAATTTTTGCTTGTTATGGCATGTCACAAATGGTCAATAATCAATATGTAGCTTATTTGTGGCAGGACTCTGAAAATTCTTTACTTGTCAGAACCTGTAATATCTGGAATAATTGTGCTTATGCTGTCTTAATTTTTAACCATGCCCAGTAGCTTCAATAATTGCATAACACGAGATTGTGCAAATTTGGCAAGGATACAAACGAGTATGAAGTCTGCAAGTATGAAGTTTTTCTTCATAAACCTGATTATTAAAGCCAAACGAATTGCTGAATTATCAGACTATAAGCTTGATGTTGCTATTAAAGCAGCTGAGGTAGACAAATCAAGATTACTTGAGAGCAAAAGAAGTACTACAATCTCAAAAATGAACTAGAAATCTTCCAGGCTACAGGTGAAAAAACACTTAACATCTGTTTTCTCTTAAATGCATTAAAGACGATTTCACTCACATCAATTGAATCGGAAAGAGCATTCTCAGAAGCGGGACTTTTCATTACTAAAATAAGAATCAGATTGAGTGATCGAAGTATTGACCATCTTTGCATTTTAAAAAATCTTATTATAAAAATTTACAATATTTAGTATTATGTTTTATTTAAAAAACGAAAATTGCCCTTTAAGTTAGAAGTTTGATCTAAGTTTTTTTTTTTTAACTTTTCAACTTAATTCAAAGCATTTTGTTGTTGTTGTTGTATGCAGTTTCCAACAAACTTTAACAAATTTTTTCTATTTGTGAAAATTTCTACGTAATTCAAAGGTAATTTTTTAATATATATCTTACACAGCATTATTAATATGATTTTGGAGGTTTCAGAACGTATTAAATTACTTTAAAAAATGAAAAATAATTATATCATTTGATTTCATGATATTTTGTATATCTTAAAAATAATTAATTCTATCCCACGATCCTGGGAACAGTTCACTTTTATCCCGGAATCCCAGGACAAGCAAAAGACCAGGAAATGAGAAACCCTAATTGGGGTTATGCATTGTGTAATTTTTGGGGTGGGTACGTGCAACAGCATTATAGAGTATTAAAGGAAGTGGGATGGAAGTTAAAAAGTATAAAACTAACATTATGTACACTCCCAAAGAAATAATGCACATGAACCAAACTAGATATATTTAAATATTTTATGATTATGCCTGAAATATTTTAGATTGCATTATCAATATAGTCAGTCCTTGATTATATTATTTAGGGATATATTTATATGGAATTTTAATTAATCATTTTGTTCATGAAATTTGTTTATGAAATTTTTATCTTTTGTAAGAAATCTTGCACTTCACTTATAGCCCATTTTTGATTAATAATTTATATTTATTAATTTGAGTCAGAACTACTAATTAAAATTATTAGTATTGTTAAATGATAACAGTAATTCTTAATAAATATTCATATGTATTTATATATAACTTTTTGTGTGAGTATCTGGTTCTAAAAAAAGTATATTATAACCAAAATACTTAAATTTTTACTGTGTGTTGTTGTTAATTTTTAATTGTGACTGTTGTTATTTTATTTGACTTGATTATTAGACACTAATTAACATACTTCTTCTTC